>NW_027507784.1:170454547-171057047 GCF_037356315.1 Lithobates pipiens
CTGGTATGGATTTTAAGGGGGAAACCCCCACGCCAAGAAAAACAGCACGGGGGTCCCCCAAAAATCCATACCTGACCCTTATCCGAGCACACAGCCTGGCAGGTCAGGAAAGGGGATGTGGACAAGTGAGCACCCCCCCTCCTGAACTGCACCAAGCCACATGCCCTCAACATGGGGGGGGGGGGGGGGGGGTGAGTGCTTTGGGGCAAGGGGCCCCTGCGCCCCCCACCCCAAAGCACCTTGTCCCCATGTTGAGGACAAGGGCCTCTTCCCGCCAACCCTGGCCGTTTGTTGGGGTCTGCGGGCATGGAGCTTATTGGATTCTGGAAGCCCCCTTAACAAGGGGGCCCCCAGATCCCGGCCCTCATCCTATGTGAATGAGTGAGTATGGGGTACATTGTACCCCTACCCATTCACCTGAAAAAAAAGTGTCTAAAAACCCTTGTACTGTGTTTTAGTTTTATGTAATTTATTAAGCTCTGGCATCTCAGAAGACAGCAGACAGAGGGAGAAGAACCGAAGAGGGCTAGAAGACATCAGCGGAGAAGAACCGGCTGAGGCAGAATACGTCAGAGGAGGAGGCAGGAGAGGACAGAGCTGCTTAATTACTTTAAAAACCTTTGTACTGTGTTTTATTTTTTACACTTTTTTCAGGTGGATGGATTAGGGTACGATGTACCCCATACTCATTCACTATCCCCGTGCAACGCTCTGGGATTTGTTGGGGAGCCACAAAAGATATATACTGTATTCATCATTCCTTGGAGGGGGTGGGACAAGTGCTGTCATATTACATGCAGGAGAATCTCCTGTTTACTCCGCGGCCTTTGTAATAGGAAGGTCCCGTCTCCTGGTCAACTGGGCTGGCATTGGATGACTGTTTTGTCTATCATAGGAGGTGGGACTTTGTATTAAAGAGACTGCAGAGTAAACAAGAGATTCTCCTGTATGTAATCTGTTGATGCTCGTCCTGCCCCCTCCCTGCCCTCTGCATATGGGCATGGTTCAGGCTGCACTGATGGCACTTGTGAGGCTGCACTGGTGGCACTTGTGAGGCTGCACTGGTGGCACTTGTGAGGCTGCACTGGTGGCACTTGTGAGGCTGCACTGGTGGCACTTGTGAGGCTGCCTTCGTGGCAGTGGTGAGGCTGCATGGCTGTCAATGGTGTGGCTAGATTCAGAGGATGTTACATGACAATGGTGAGGCTGCAGATAGGTACTAATTAACCACTTGCTTACTGGGCACTTAAACACCCTTCCTGCCCAGACCAATTTTCAGCTTTCGGTGCTCTCACACTTTGAATGACAATTACTCAGTCATGCAACACTGTACCCAAATGATTTTTTTGTCCTTTTTTCCCCACAAACAGAGCTTTCTTTTGGTGGTATTTGATCACCTCTGGGGTTTTTATTTTTTGCGCTATAAATGAAAAAAGACAGAAAATTTTGAAAAAAAACGCATATTTCTTTGTTTCTGTGACAGAATTATTTTTTCTTCATAAATTTTGGCCACAATTTATACTGCTACATATCTTTGGTAAAAATAACCCAAATTAGTGGATATTATTTGGTCTTTGTGAAAGTTAGAGAGTCTACAAGGTGTGGTACGAATCGCACAAAATTGATCACATCTGATACACTGGTGGCCTATCTCGCTTCTTGTGACCCGAACAAGTCAGGAAAGTACAAATACCCCCCAAATGACCCCTTTTTGGAAAGTAGACATTCCAAGGTATTTAGTAAGAGGCATGGTGAGCTTTTTGATGTTGTCATTTTTTTCCCACAATTCTTTGCAAAATTAAGATTTTTCATTTTTTTTTTCTCCACAAAATTGTCATTGTAATAGGTTATTTCTCTCACGTGGCATGTGTATACCACAAATGACACCCCCCAAAAAATTCTGCTACTCCTCCTGAGTATTACAATACCACATGTGTGTGACTTTTTCACAGCCTGGCCACATAGAGAGGCCCAACATGCAGGTAGCGCCATCATGTGTTCTAGGAACATAAATTACACATCTAACTTGTTGACTATTTATTACACTTTTGAAGCACCAGGACAATGACACGTGACACTGATGACAGATGGCACTGATACGTGACAATGATGACACTTATACGTGGCACTGATGACAGGTGGCACTGATGACAGATGGCACTAATATGTGGCACTGATGACAGGTGGCACTGATGACAGATGGCACTAATATGTGGCACTGATGACACGTGGCACTAATACGTGGCACTAATACGTGGCACTGAAGACAGATGGCACTAATACGTGGCACCGATGACGCGTGACACTGATGACAGATGGCACGTGACACTGACAGGTGGCACTGATGACAAATGGCACTGATACGTGGCACTGATGACAGATGGCACTATGTGGCACTGGGGGCAGGTGGCACTGGTGGCAGGTGGCACTGGGGGCAGGTGGCACTGGGGCAGATGGCACTGCTGGGGGCGGATGGCACTGCTGGGGGCGGATGGCACTGCTGGGGGCGGATGGCACTTTTTATTTTATTTTATTTTTTTTTTTTTTTTTTTTTTTACTACAGGCAGCAGTTCATCTCTCCCCTCTCACACTGTCTGTGCGAGGAGGGAGAGCGGCGCTGAGAGATGATCTCATATGTTTACATATGAGATCATCTCCCATTGGACACGACGATCACGCTGTAAACGGCCGATGTGATTGGCCGTTTACAGCGATCTGTGTTTGCCTGTCCCCGGGGGACACGGCGAACACAGAACTTCTGCGATGCGCGCCCGCGGCGGCGGGCATTGCGGAAGTAAACATCAGGACGTCCAGGGACGACCACCCGGACGAACGCGCCTGCTCTACGGCCGTCATTCGGCCATAGGGCGGGCGCGAGGTGGATTAAGCTGCAGTGAATTATTATTTTGTTTTTCCTGAAACTTCCCTCTTAAAGTGAAGGTGTGTGTTATACGCCTGTGCCTGTTATATGCCGATAAATTCGGTATATTCAAATAACACGCCCAAGCTCATCCTTAGACTCTTCACCACACACAGCCACAAAGGCAAGAGAATTCTTGTTAGGCAGTGTATTAGTTCATTTGCATTTCATTTTAATTTTTCATAGAATGTCAAGCAAAATGGTCGGCCCTCGCACATGTTTACTTCATCAAATCTGGCCCTCTTTGAAAAAAGTTTGGACACCCCTGCAGGGGACCAAGGAGCAGACGCAGAGCCCAGTGATCGCAACCTAATGTTGCAGCCAATAAGTTCAAAGCAGCCAGAATATTTATGCAGACACCATCAACACAGCATCAGCCCCCTCCCTACCTTTAAAATTTTGCTGGCACTCCACTGTTGGCATATGGGGCCTTGTATAAAGGTAGCGTTAACCCTTTCCAGGCTGACAGAGGGCACTGTTTTTTTTGTTTGTTTTTTTTCTCCACGAAAGAATAAGCTTGCTAGCATAAACAAATAATAAAGTAAGCAAAATATGTGTTACCTTTTGTAGGAGCTAGGAAATCAACCAGATTGCTATGGAAGGTTGTATATGTATCGTTGTGAGCGGCATAATACATTGCACAACCTCAAACCAGAATTCTCCTTTTACCTGTTTATTTGTGCTTGAAGTGCCTGGACAACACATTTGGAAAAGCCTTTCTTTAAATTCTTGCATGTGAGGGACCTTGTTCATGCAATAAGGTCACTCTGTGTCTTGGTACTGTGTTCAGTCTTTTTTTGTTGCATAGAACTATAGAGCATGTCTTGTCCCAAGGTAATTCTTCCTACATTCTGTTTTATTTAATAATATACATTTTACATGTTATCTTGTTGATCATTACCATCACCAGTTCAGTAGAATTTGTCTAATCATTTGCTGGACTGTATGCTTGCAAAATCCTTTAAGTGATACTAAACAAAGAAGCACTCGTTGCCATGATTCAGTCACATAAATCATATATATCATGCCACTGTCATTTTTTTATTTAAAAAAAAAAAAAAACATCATTACAGCACTGTTGTGTGGTCACATGAACTTTCCTTGTTTGGAATCTGCGGGGAAAGAACCTTGAGAGAGACTTCTATTACTCTGCCGATATATGCGCTCTACAGTGCGAGTCTGTGTCTGGCCAGTCTTGATGGACTGATTGGTGCTATGCCGGTCACATGACAAAAAAGAAAACCGTTTTGGAAGAGCAATTTAGATTGGATTATGAATATAAAAATAACTGTTTTACAGCTCCCAATAAATCTTTATTAATCATCGTGTATTTTTTTTGTGCATTCTATGGTGCAGGCAGAGTCAAAGATGATTGACCCTAGTTTTCATTTTGTTCAGATGCCATCAGCGTCTGAGGCTCTTTTTTTTATATATATTAAAACGACTAGAGTTTGTGAGTTTCTTAGTCAAT
This sequence comes from Lithobates pipiens, assembly GCF_037356315.1. Lineage (NCBI taxonomy): Eukaryota > Metazoa > Chordata > Amphibia > Anura > Ranidae > Lithobates > Lithobates pipiens. Next base: position 170,458,939 of record NW_027507784.1, read on the forward strand.
TTAATCAACCACCATACTATATCCCACCTCCATAGTGTTTAGTAAGAGGAGGGAGGGGAGTGTCATTTACCACTGTGCATACACCCACATGTGTGACTCTATAGTCATGTGGTCTGTGCAGATAAGAAAAGAGGAAATTAACAGTTTAGAAGAGAACTGAAACTGAGCATGCTCCATAGAAGACACCAATTGGTATGTACACAATCTCAACCTGCAGGGGGTAAATTATACAGTAGCTTGTTGGCAACAGATTCTGCTTGTATTGTTGACTATAGCAAAAAAAAGGATATTCTTACTATTTTTACAGGTATTACCTGAAACTCAGCTCACTGCTTATGCTGCAACTCTTCATCGTAAGAAAACTCTAGTCTCTGCTCTGTATAAAGTCATTCAAGACCCAAATAATGAGGTGAGTTTGCTTTGTCTGCAATGAAATGTGATAGATGTTCTTTCTTCTGATTCTGCCTACATTCCTCCAAAGTAATATTTTCGGTAAAATGGCATGTTTTCATTTGTCTATCACCTTAAGAAAGGAGACAATAGCGTCTCCAAAATGCTGATGGTTCTATATCGCACACGCTATATTACAGCAGACATCTTAGTAAAGACTTAAAGTAGAACTATAGGCAAACCCTTTTTTTTCTATTTTAGATAAAGGGAGGGTTATAACCCCTGTCATCTGTATCCCATTGGGAAGATTTACCTTCACTTTCTGTCCCAAAGCCACAGAGGAATTGAGAGGAAATCCCTGCAAATTAAGGGAATTCCTTGGGGACCCCCAGGTCACCAGGACTAGAGTCCACATTGGAAGATTTCTCCTCCTCACTTTTCTTGGGACAACCCAAATATTGGGATTTTCTTTTTCGTTCAATAATAATGGCAAACCGGAAAAATAGAGAGGGTGAATCTCCTTAACGGGGGGACACAGCAATAAAAACAGACTTTCTAATCCCTCTGCACTCTATCCAAAAAAAAAAAAAAAAACTATTTGTGCCCTTAGTTATAAAGTCTTTATTTTTCTGCTTTGCTGGGCATTTTTGTCATTTTGTATTTTCATGGCATCTCTGAGGGCTGTGCACCCTCCTCAAGACATTAAACGCAAGTGTGCAGAATGGATTTTTCTTAATTTATAATGGGCTCTTGTGGCTTCTCTTTCCTGTTTATCCCAGCTACTATGCTACTCTTCTCATATTTTCTCTCCTATATATAAGTGCCTTTTGTGAGTTCAGGCTAATGTTGGACGAGAAGGCCTGGCTCGCAGTCTCTGCTCTTATTCATCCCAAAGGTGCTCTTTTGGGTTGAGGCCAGGACTCTATGCAGGCCAGTCAAGTTCCTCCAACCCCAACTCGCCCATCCATGTCTTTACAAACCTTGCTTTGTGTCAGGATTTTGTATTTACCCAAAAAAATATTTTTCTTGGACTTCACGAAGAAACACAAGATCATTAATTTGATACAGTTGGATTATACTGCCATTCTTAGGAACAATTGGACACTGGGAAACAAAATGGCATTGCCAGCCAGGTATAAAACCTCCAACTCACAGTATGCCTTAGTTTTGGAATCACAATACTTAGAAGTTGATCAAAATAGAGGGGTGGAACTTGTGTCCCTTAGACCCCTTTCACACTTATACGACTTGTCCCGCGATTTTGTAGTGCAAAATAGCACGGCAAGTTATTCTCCATGATTTTCAATGACTACCATTCATATTGGCACGATTTTAAGTCATACCGACTTCAAAGTAGTCCCTGCACTACTTTGGTCCAACTTCAATGCGAGTTGATGTCTATAGGCCTCAATGTTCAACCCTCAAGTAGCATGCAAAACGTACCAGAAAAATATAGACCCGATTTCAGTAAGCACAAGCAGCTTTTTGACCCTTGTCCCTCCCAATCCTTTCAGCATAGTAGCCCCTCCCAAGCACATTTTTCTACCACACATTCACTTCCTGGTTATTCCTTCAGCAACAATGTGCTCCAAATAGCCCAAAAAAAGAGATGTCCTTGACAATGAGCAAATCATTTGATTGATCCGTGATCTGCAGCAGCAATAACAACTCCTGTGGCAATATATTGAGCAGCAAACATTTTCTGTCACAACACACCACACCAAGACAACCAGGAAGTAAACAGGAATGTGAAACAACTATGGCAGGAAAAGGAATTGCCTCACACCATGTATGTTTTCATTGGTTAATGCCAAAGTTGTAATAAGTCGTACAAAGTAGCACTGATCCCGAATCTCGGCCGCAAAATTGTGGTAAAATTGCGTGACTTTGAATTCACACAAGTGTGAAAGGGGCCTTAATAAAACTCCAAACAAATTGATTTTACAGTAAGTGTAAAAGGCCTGTTTTCTTCACTCTTCATTAAGGGACATAAAATCTGTAGTCATTCTGATATGGTTGGGACATCCCAGTGTCAGTTCAACTTGGGGGCCGATGACTATTTTGTTTATCAGTGTATAGTTCCTGAAGGTGCCATATAACATAACTGTCAGAAATACTACTGGTCATGATAAAGGAAAAAAAAACACTTGGAAAGCTTGTAGAATACATTTTACCTGCTCCCTCAAAAGCTTGTCCCAAGAGCCCATCTGAAACCCTGGATTTCAGCTCGCTATATTCCACCTTCTGCAACTCTCAATTAACCAATCAGTAATACAGGCAGGCTTCTTATGAAAGGTGGAGAGGCTGTTAGGTTGGCTTTTATACTGCCAAGGTCCCAGGGCAAGCTTGATAATGTGTGAAGATGTTAGGTGGTTGCATTTCGTAGTAATGCTCACTTTACCCAGTTTTTTTTAATGTCCAATTTTACAATTTACTACATTTACATTTTACATTTGGGGCAAGGGGCCCCTGCGCCCAACCCCCACCCCAAAGCACCTTGTCTCCATGTTGCAGCCCTGGCTGTTGGTTGTTGGGGTCTGCGGGCGGGGGGCTTATTATAGCATAAAATGGCTCTTCCGTGTCAGCTTCATTTATTTTTTTTGTTTCTTTAATACATTTAGATAACCGTTTGCTAAAAAAAAAAAAAAAAAAAAATCTCTAATGATAATGCATTAAATGGTGGAAGAACCTGACAAGTAGAGAAATATCCAAATGCTTGACATCTGCCACACTGAGTTGCAGCATATGTTTATGATTAAATTGCTGTCAGATTGAATAGATAATAAGCATTCAGCAGTTTCGTAGTTCAAATAACTTAATTGCTGCTGAAAAAAAGCACAGTGTGTTCCAATCTATTATGCACTATTGCAGATGTAACCCTTCCGTGAAATGACCCGTGCCAGCAATTCCACAATACGGAAGAAACAAACTAGTTTAGCTAGTGTTCCTGTAGTTGGTTTAACATATTTGTTAGAGCAGTGAACCTTCATTTACCCAAAACATATATTGTTTTCCATGTAAAGTGACTGTAAAGTCTCTTCTTTGTTATTTATAAAAAAATATATTTTTTTTTATACTTACCATCTCCGTGCTGTTGGTTTTGCACAGAGTAGCCCAGATCCTCCTCTTCTCAGGTCCCTCTTTGCTGCTCCTGGCCCCTTCCTCCTATCGAGTGCCCCCACAGTCAGTAGCTTCCTATGGGGGCACTGGAGCCAAGTCAGAGCTCTGTGTGTCCATTCAGACACAGAGCCCGCCCTCTCTCCCCTGATTGGCTGACCGACTTTGACAGCTGCAGGAGCCAATGGCTCTGCTGCATCTCAGCCAATCAGTGTCCCGGACAGCTTAGACATTCATGGACATCACTGGAAAGATGGGGCTCAGGGAAGTAATTAGGGGAGTGCTGAGGAGGCTGCTCCATACAAGTTGCCTTTACAACTTTAAATAAAACCCTCTCCATTGAATGACTTGTTCCATAGTTTACCTCTGTCTTCTATAGGTGATAATCAAAATTGAACTTTGAATTTGAATATTTGGTGATGCTGCCTGATTATCTAACATCTGTGTCCGAAATCTGTGGTGTTTATGCTTAAAAAGAGTGTAAATGTAGAGTAATATAAAATACAGTAAATGCAACTAACAATGTAATACCTAGACTCTGCATAGGCCAGTACCAAATAACAATTAATCGTTTATCAGGCTTCATAAACTTAGGGCTCATGTACACTACAGCTTGTAAACTTGAGTTTAGGAGCTTTTAGAGTTTTTTTTGCCAAAGCTCCTAAACTCAACTCCATAAAAGCCTATGAGTTTGATTTTCTAAAGGCAAATAGACTGTGCACCTTGCAAAGTGCAGTTGCATTCTGCAAGTGCAATTGCTCCAGAGCTTGGTAAATGAGATGAAGGTTCACTTTGCAAAGAATACCCAATCACATGCAAGGAAAAAAAAAAAAAAAAAGCATTTTTTTTTTGCACGTGATTGGATGATGGAAGTTGGCAGAGCTTCTGCTTATTTACTAAGCTCTAGAGCAACTGCAAAGTTTGCAAAGTGCACTGTTTATATGTCTTTAGTAAATCAGCCCCTATGTGTCGATGTACACATGGGCTTTTACAAGAGTTTAGAAGCTGCTGCGGTTAGTTGAGGTTCAACCTCCCTCTCCTGAAAGCAGAAGAATCACATTCAGGGTAGGAACATTTTGACCACAGGCTGCCAATCGCTCTGTGATTTTGCTGTGTTTTGCGTTTTTTTTCCCCCAGCCGGCAAACCTAGTCTGTGTGTGCATGTGCCCTTAGAAATATGAAGTTCATTACATGGTAAAAGATTTTTTATTTTTTTTTGTAATATTTTACTCAGAAGGGCATCTCTAGATAGATTTTGTCTACCCCTGAATACAAAGTCATTGAGCAATAACACAGTGGGGTTGATTCACTAAGTGAGTAGAGCACTTTGCATAGTGAATTTCCTCTAGATTAGTGAATGCAGTGAAACTTCTGACTTCATCCAATCACGTGCCAGCAAAATCCTATTTTTTATTCTGCTGCACATGTTATAGTATTTTAATTAATAATTAAAGTGATTGTTCACTTAGGTTTACCTTATTCATTATGCTACGTGAAAATTACGTTTATAACATGAACACGCTCTTCTACTTTAGTAAATCAGTCAAAATGTGATCTTCCACATTTAGGATAGTTTGCTCTGATATGCATTACTACTCCTAGAATAAAAATTTAGGTATGAAATATCCCCTGCACATCTAAACAACAAAAGGTACTGTAGTTATACTCGATTAAGAATAACAGAGAAAACAATAAACAATTAAGAAACATGCATGAAAATGTAGAGAAAAACAGGCCTCTGAAGGCAATACCCCAGGACATGAGTTGGTCATTGTTAGGCCTCATGCACACGGACGTTTTTACAGCCGCTTTTTTGAGCGTTTTTGCAGCTTAAAAACGCCTGTCCATGGTAGTCTGTGGCTTCATGCCCACCTAGGCTGCAAATGACATAGGCGTTTTTAAGCTGTAAAAAAAACCCAGGACCAGTGCATTCCGTGGCGCGGAGCTAGAGCTGTAAAAATGCAAAACGTGCAAAAACGCCAATGCAAGACGCAGTAAAAATCGTGTTTTTAACGCAGATTTTTCCAGGCGTCGGACCTAGCTTTACAGCCGTTTTTTTTAAACGTCCGTGTGTATGAGGCCTTAGGTGGGAATATTCCAGCATCCACACTGAATAGAATCTCTTAAAGGGGGTTATTCTAGTATCTACACTGAACTGACGGGTTCTCCTAACTCCTGGTGGGTTAGGAGCAGACAAGAATATTGCAAAATGATCGCTCCTGTACAGCCTACATTACTTGTACATCTAACATGCTACTGCAGATGCCCTGTAGGAGATCAAGGGTCATTAACAGAGACAATGAAAGAGCTTTGATATTTTACCAATGAAGCTGAGGCTGAAGCAGGCAACTTTGTACACAGACAGCTCATTACACTCCAACATAATTGCTTCTATCCGTTCCCTTACATTGGAGCGCACTGTGGATATAATTTAAATTGACCTGTTCACAGAAAGATATTAGCTGACACAGATTCCTAGCACATAGCATGAATAATATGATATAATGCATAATGTGAATCTATTATATAGTTCTGTTTGGATTGTACAGTTTTTAAATCCCATCTGTGGCATACATTTTCACATAAATTGGTTTGTGAGGCAGTTCAGCAGAACTAATTTTCTAAGTAGCATTACAGTGATTGATTGATTGTAAATGATCACCTTGTAAAACAACCCATTCAGTTTAAAATAGAAATGAAAGGCAAAACATTTTTTGTATAGATATAAAATACATTATAAATACACCCCCCCCCCTTTTCTTTTTTAAGTGATCACATTCCCTTTGTTTTTAGCTGCATAGGAGCTGGGGGGAGGGAAAGCAGCAACACACTGAGCTTCCCAGGGAATGGCTGTGCAGTGGGGGGCATGTCAGGACAAATCGGATCATTGGAGGAGAGTACACTGAGTTCCCAGCATAGCTAGAGAACTGACCATGCTGTGCTCTCCTGTCTAGTGTGGTCAGCTTTTAATAGAAAAGCAGAGGGACTGGCAGGAACACCAGGGATTTCACATTAAAGGGGTTCTGCACTCATAATACAACATTTGCCCATTCTGTTGCCTCTAGTTAATATATCTCATAATGCCACCTGTTTTTTTTTTTTGATTCACCTACCTTTTGTAATCTTCAGTAGTTTATTTTAAACCCCTGCGGCGATGGGCGGTCTCTTGCGGGGATCAGCGTCATTTCCTGTTGAAGCCCGCACTGTCTCCTGGGATCTCGTTCGTGTAATCCCAGGAGACATTGCGGCTAATGCACCCGACATCTCGCGAGATCTCGGGTGCTACAGCCGACATCTCGCGAGATTTCGGGTGCTACAGCCGACATCTCGCGTGATTTCGGTAATTACAGCCGAGATCTCGCGAGATCTCGGCTGTAATTACCAAAATCACGCGAGATGTCGGCTGTAGCACCCGAAATCTCGCGAGATGTCGGGTGCATTAGCCGCAATGTCTCCTGGGATTACACGAACGAGATCCCAGGAGACAGTGCGGGCTTCAACAGGAAATGACGCTGATCCCCGCAAGAGACCGCCCATCGCCGCAGGGGTTTAAAATAAACTACTGAAGATTACAAAAGGTAGGTGAATCAAAAAAAAAAAACAGGTGGCATTATGAGATATATTAACTAGAGGCAACAGAATGGGCAAATGTTGTATTATGAGTGCAGAACCCCTTTAAGGAAGCAATGCAAACAGAACAAAATATTTTCTCATACAAGTACATTGTACAGCAGGGCACATATTGGGAATATGAAATGTGGGGGTAACAAACACTTGAATAAAACAAATAAAACTTTTTTGTTTACATTTTCTTTATTAACCTTAAGGCCCCTTTCACACAGGCGTTCAGATCCACCTGTCAGTTTTCAGGTGGATCTGAACGGTCACTCAATACAGTTCTATGGAGCGTCGGATGTCAGTGGTGACATGTCCGCTGACATCCAATCCGCCTCACAAAATCCAGATGGATGGATCCCCAATTTTTCATCTATCGGATCGGATGAAAATGGACAGGCGGTCCGTAATCATCCGATTTTACCCTCTTTTCTCCCCTTTTTTTCTGCGCTGTGAGGTGCCTGAGTAAATTTACCTCAGGAGAGGCTGGCGCACGGGCCGCAGCCATTTTGCTTAGGCCACGGCCATTTTCCTGTAGTCTTATGCTGTGTGTCTGTTGGCCATTTTTTAGAAGGCTTGGCGGCCATTTTCCTGGTGATTTTTGTACAAGGATGGCTGGCGGACATTTTCTTGTAGCCTCAGCACGTTTTTACCTCTAGTGCTGGGTCTGTGTACCTCAGAACAGGGCGGTTTTCACTCTGAGCACTTTGTGACTAAAACAGGGCAGAGCGGTCAGCGGCAGCACAGCGCAGCGCTTGGTCAGGGTGGTGAGTCCTGCGGAGGGGCCCCTCTGTGAGTAGCTAGGAGGGTGGGATTTGTGTACCTTGCCTTAAGTCCCCAAGTTGTGGCAAGCGAGTGAGGGTCAGCATGGCGTCAGAAGCTGACATCCCTGCTACTGCAACCGGCTTACCTGCAAAAAATGCAGTGCCTATGGATGCTTTGTCGGCGGTCCTGGAGACCTTTGTTGCCAGGGTGGAATCGGCGTGCGGCGCAAGGGGGTAAAAAACACCCCCTGCCTTCTGGAGAGAGCTCTGATTCAGACTCGGGTCCCGCGGTGACTATCGGCCCCTGTTCTGACGTGTCAGAGGATGCGGATCAGGACCGTTTGGACAGTGAAAATGACTCTGTATCCGGGTTAGCGCAGGAAAAAACACTAGTAGGAGCACTTATCACTGCGGCGCGGGATACCCTAAAAATGCAGGATGCAGCAGGAACCTCTGCTGAGGTGGCGGTCCCTTTTGGGTCCCGCAAACCAGCCCGCATGCCTAAGATGTTTCCGTATTTTACTTATTTTGATAAGTTCATCTACAAGGAATGGGCAAGCCCGCAATGGGCATTTCAGTCCCAAGGAGAATGGCAGTGCATTACCCCTTTGAGGAGAGCCTCCTTAAAAAATGGACGTCTCCTCCTGTTGTTGACCCCCCGGTATCCAGGTTAAATAAAGTAACCACAATTCTGATGCCTTCAAAGACCCTGCCAACAGGAGGGCCGAAGCTGTGGCCCGGTCCATGTTTACGGTAGGGGGTCAGGGTTACGACCTGTGCTGGCCACAGCCTTGGTGTCGCAGATGCTTACTGAATGGGCAAAGTTGTTCCACTGTGAATTGGAGAAGCAACAGTCTCCCCCAGTCTGCGTAGAGCTGGCAGATCAGTTGGTGCATGGCCTTAAGTAGGTCTGTAATGCGGCCCTAGATATGGTCCCCCTGCTCTCTAGAGCATCAGTATCAGCAGTGGTGCTGTGGCGCCTGATTTGGCTAAAATGCTGGTCTGTGGACCAGGCATCTAAAAAAAAAAAAAAAAAACACTGGTGGATTTGCCCTTCCAAGGTGAGAGGCTTTTTGGAGCTTCACTGGATGACATTATTAAAAATGTTAGCGGTGGGAAGAGCACATTGCTCCCACAGTCGGAGGGTACACAGAAGGGTAAGGAGCCGTTCAGAAACTGCTTTTACGCCTGCCCGGGTTGGCAGGTAAGCGTTCCCAGTCAGACAAGGCGGACAAAAGCGCCCCTGGTTTCGCAAGCCAAACAAGTCTGCGAACAAAAATGTTACCGCATGAAGGTTTGCCCCCGCCCGACTCTCGGATGGGGGGTCGCCTTCGGGAGTTTTGCAGCTCGGTGTACCTCTTTACTGTCCGACCAGTGGGTTTGCAAACTGGTTTCATCGGGATACAAGATAGTTTTTCTTGTCCACCAAACAAATGTTTTTTCCTCCAACCTACATCTACTTCCAGCTTGTCGGGAAGCCCTGTTCAGGGCAGTACAGGACCTGCTACTGTGCGGGATGATAGTACCTGTACCGACGCTGGAGAGGTTTCAGGGATTCTACTCCAATCTGTTTGTAGTCCCCAAAAAGGAAGGAGTACGTCCAATGCTGGACTTGAAGGCCCTCAACAGCTTTGTGAAAGTGCAAAGTTTCAGGATGGAAGCAGTTCGCTCCGTGGTCGCTGCACTCCATCAGGGGGACTTCATGCAACCCTGGATATCCAGGACGTGTAGTTACATGTACCCATATGCCTCAGGCATCAGAGGTTTCTGTCAGTCGGGAAAGAGCACTACCAGTTTGTGGCTCTCCCTTTTGGCCTGGCATCAGCACCAAGTCTTTACCAAAGTGTTCGCTCCAATTCTGGCACTGTTAAGGGAACGTGGGATCGCAATCGTGGTTACCTAGATGATGACCACTTGAGAGCAGCTTCCGCCTCAGAATTAGCGATCACCATGCAGACTCCGGGAGTTTGGTTGGTTGCTGAACCTAAAGAAGTAGGTGTTCTCAACGCCTGGAGTTCCTGGGTTTGCTGTTGGACTTCTCAGAAGCGAGAGTTTTTTTCTTTCTTCACCGCAGCTTGAAGAGTCTGCAGCTTGTCCGAAGTTGTTGATGAACCGCAGGTGGTCGTCGCTGCGCTTCTCCAATGCGAGTTCTGAGCCTCATGGTATCCACTTTTGAGGCAGTACCATGCGCTCAATTTCACACTCGAGTCTTACAGAAGGAGATTTAGTCAATATGGAACAAATCTCCATTATCCCTGGATTGTCAAATTCGGGTGAGCCAGTTAGTCAGGGATTCCCTTCTCTGATGGCTGAGGTCTCCGGCCCTTCATTCCGGGAGATTGTTTCTTCCTCTCCATTGGATGATGATCACGACAGACGCCAGCCTGACCAGTTGTGGGAGAGTGCTGATAGTACAGTCGGCCCAGGGCCTTTGGTTGCAGGAAGAATCCCAACTGCCGATCAATGTGCTCAAACTTCTGGCGATCAGGCTTTGCCTCTCCACATGGTCAATGAGGCTACAAGGGCGTCCAATCAGGATCAAGCCATAGACTGAGTATAGCCTCGAATACAAAATATACGTAATACATATAACAGTACCATCATCCCAATTGATAATTGTCAAGAATTGGGAATTCTAAGGATATTGGGGCAGTTGCTGAGGCTGCTCCCTTGATATCCACACCCAAAAATGTTTGTTGAGGGGACTATTGCGGTACTAAATAAATCATAAAAGACTTTATTATAAAAAAATTACAAGTAATTTAATAAGGACAAAAAAATGAAATCCATCAAAACTTTCATATTGCTAAAATCATATACACCACAATTTAATAAACTAAACTGAAGAGGGGTACAGAAACGTTTCCTCTACCGGTTTCGCGGCGAACTGCTTCTTCAGGAGGATAGTCTACAGAGTAAATAAAAATATTTGCAAATAATCAAATAGCAGCGAATCATATAATGACATAACAGAAGAGTTACAGTAATTTAAATAGCGAGGGGATCAGCTCACCCACAAAGGAGGAAGCAGTAGATCACAGGACCCATCGGTTTCCTCCCACGGCAGATGCGGGGGGTTGTAAAGGACTCTTCAAATTTAAACAGATATATATGATATGAGAGTTAAAGTGAGATGAGACATTAACCTATACACACCTAAAGAGCGATATATAGGTGAAAAGGGATGGAAAATAGACTGTGTATAGGGGCTGTAAAAAGAGCCTATAAAAAGGAAGTGCTTAATTGTGCATCCTAAGGTGTCCTACATAAGCAAAAAATTACCAAAGAAATGTGACCAAATTGGGAAGAAAAGGAAAAAGAAATGTGGAAAAGGACAAACCACCACAAAAAATAGGGTAAAAAGGATATACCGTATATACTCGAGTATAGGCCGACCCGAATATAAGCCGAGGCCCCCAATTTACCCCCAAAAAAACTGGCAAACTTATTGACTCGTGTATAAGCCGAGGGTGAGACATGCCTGTCCATCCCTGTGTGTGTGTCCGTCCATCCCTGTGTGTCCGTCCATCCATCCCTGTGTGTCCGTCCATCCATCCCTGTGTGTGTGTGTGTCCATCCATCCATCCATCCCTGTGTGTGTGTGTCTCCATCCATCCATCCATCCATCCCTGTGTGTGTGTGTATCCATCCATCCCTGTGTGTGTGTGTGTGTGTGTGTGTGTGTCCAGCCTACCTGTGTCCCGAGCCTTTGTCCCGAGCCTCCGTCCCGTGCCTTGCCTCCGTCCCGTGCCGTGCCTTGCCTTGCCTCCGTCCCGTCCCGTCCCGTGCCGTGCCTTGCCTTGCCTCCGTCCCGTGCCCTCTTCGTCGGCGCCTCGGCGGCCATTGTAAAATTCAAAAGCCGCGCCTCCGCCTTCGCCTGTGATAGGCGGAACACTGAATTTCCCAGCAGCCTGTGTTCCGCCTATCACGGACATCGTATCATCCTCGTCCGTAGTACGAGGATGATACGATGTCCGTGATAGGCGGAACACAGGCTGCTGGGAAATTCAGTGTTCCGCCTATCACAGGCGAAGGCGGCGCCGGAGGCGCGGCTTTTGAATTATAGAATGGCCGCTGTCTGTCTGCTCGACACGCTGATCGAGCGGGCAGACAGCGATGACTCGAGTATAAGCCGAGGGGGGCACTTTCAGCCTCAAAAAAGAGGCTGAAAATCTCGGCTTATACTCGAGTATATACGGTAAGTGAAACAAGTGTGAAAATAAAAGCCAAACATACCGTTTGTGCTATATTATCCAGTGCACACCACCCATGTTCATAGAGGGAGATCGAACAGGGCAACACCATAGTAGCCAAGGAATACAAATGTATAGTGTGCAGGGCAGGTATCACCTACTATATATATATATATATAATACACTCCCCAAAGGGAGGAACTGGTAAGCATGTATGCACAGGTTGCTGTTGTAGATGGACACCACAGGTGTATTGCAGGTTAGCACACCAGGTAATCATGATAATTAATATGGTAATTCATTAGCCAGGAAACAAACATGAACCTGGGTATTGATCGCCATCTGTGGGGGTACACACAGAGCAATCACTTTAAGCACATATGAAAAAAGGCATAAAGTAAGATAAGACCAGGAGACCTAGGGTACTAGAGGTCCTAGTCATCGGGCACAAAAACAGCAATACTCTAACCTGTATAGACATGTCCAACAGCGCAACCCGGCATGTGGAGTCCTGAAAACTGCTCAACAGTGGTCTAACACAGACCACTATTTAAGCCCCCAACCCTTCCGGCATCAGCGTACGCCGCTAAACGGCGGCGTCTGATGTCACGGGGGTCCGCCCACCCACACCGCACACTCGCACGGCCATGCAACCATCGTGCACGCTGATGCGGACGCACTGTGCATGGATGTGCGCACAGCGCATGTGCGCGCCGGAGGGGCCCATGGACCAAAAGGTCCGGGCGCATCCAGCACAAGAAGGACCCAAAATAAGGGACCCACCAGGGCGAGCGCACATCTGCCAGACAGGAGAACACAACAAAGGATCCAAGAAAAGACCCAAGCTTCCCCCTGGGGGGAGCGGATCCCCTTTACAGCAACACTATTCACAAAATACAAAAATAATATATAAACAATAATACTACAAATATCGTATAATCAAGGTAATAATGTAATAAACAAAGCATGGGAACAACCATACTTCAGTGTCACCAACGGCATAAGGAATGACAATCCCACTAGCTATCGTGGTGAAAAAATAAATAAAGTAAAGTAATGTATATCTAGATACAAAAAATAGAGGCACTCAAAAGAGACACCCACCACTGTTGCTGTTCAGAGGTTGGTGCCTCTTAAAAACGGGTGTGTTATCCACCCTGGGTGTATTATCCACCCCATGAATATAGCCATAGACTGAGTATAGCCTCGAATACAAAATATACGTAATACATATAACAGTACCATCATCCCAATTGATAATTGTCAAGAATTGGGAATTCTAAGGATATTGGGGCAGTTGCTGAGGCTGCTCCCTTGATATCCACACCCAAAAATGTTTGTTGAGGGGACTATTGCGGTACTAAATAAATCATAAAAGACTTTATTATAAAAAAATTACAAGTAATTTAATAAGGACAAAAAAATGAAATCCATCAAAACTTTCATATTGCTAAAATCATATACACCACAATTTAATAAACTACCGACGGGTAAGCCCGTAAGGTTTCTATTGATTCGATTATTTGCAAATATTTTTATTTACTCTGTAGACTATCCTCCTGAAGAAGCGGTTCGCCGCGAAACCGGTAGAGGAAACGTTTCTGTACCCCTCTTCAATAGAAACCTTACGGGCTTACCCGTCGGTAGTTTATTAAATTGTGGTGTATATGATTTTAGCAATATGAAAGTTTTGATGGATTTCATTTTTTTGTCCTTATTAAATTACTTGTAATTTTTTTATAATAAAGTCTTTTATGATTTATTTAGTACCGCAATAGTCCCCTCAACAAACATTTTTGGGTGTGGATATCAAGGGAGCAGCCTCAGCAACTGCCCCAATATCCTTAGAATTCCCAATTCTTGACAATCAGGATCAAGTCGGATAACGCCACAGCGGTGGCGTACGTCAACCATCAAGGAGGAACAAGGAGCTCAGCTGCAGCACGGGATGTCACTCACATCCTCCAGTGGGCAGAGCGACACGTGTCGGCCCTGTCGGCCATATACATCCCACGTGTAGAAACCTGTCAGGCGGACTACCTAAGTCGTCAGATGCTGGACCCAGGGGAATGGTCATTGCATCCGGAGGTATTCAGGATCCTTTGCCTAAGGTGGGGCACACCAGATGTGGACCTCTTGGCCTCTCGGCTTAATCGGAAGGTGCAGAGGTTTGTGTCCAGGACAAGAGATGCCTCAGATGCGTTGGTGGCTCCATGGAGGCATTATTGGCTGATTTATGCCTTCCCTCCCACTCAAACTTCTACCATGTCTGCTGCGCAGAGTGAAGGCTGAGGGGATTCCAGTAATTCTGATTGCCCCAGATTGGTCTCGGAGTCCTTGGTATGCCAACCTAGTACGACTGGAGGTGGATGTTCCTTGGAGGCTGCCGCTACGAGAGGACATTCTATCGCAAGGTCCGATGCTTCATCCTGCTTTACCGTCGCTGGTTTTAATGGCATGGCTGTTGAAAACCATAAACATAAAAACAAATCAGCGCAATAAATACAAAATACTAACAGCAGCTGAACATTAAGGGTCAATATTCAAATCCCTATATTAAAACATAAAAACAGATAAATGCAGCGCTAAAAATATAATAATAATATACATGAATGTAAGCGGTCTCTGGTTCAAACAAAGAAAGTGAAAACGAATCGCATAAATGTGACCTCCACCACTGGTCTAATTAGCCGCTCACCTCACTTGGTGGACCCTTTAATTACAGAGGGTCTACAGCGCCTTCCCCCTTCATTAACGGGGTCACCTCTGGGATCAATTGCAGCGCCCCAATATGCACCAGAAAGCTATACCAGCTCCAATTCAATGTCCTATGTCACATGTAATAAAAAAACAATATATAGTGCTCTCCGTCTCAACGTATTTATTTATAAAAGTAATAAAATACAACTCGCATGTATGGCACTATAAACCTAATGCCTGGTTAAACAGCATGAAAAACCAAGATAGCGGTGGCTGCGGGTAACGTCACCTCCGTTCCTCTGTATGCATTACATCCTGATTGGACTTCATCAGCGGATTTGTAAAGAACAAAAGAAAAAAGAAAAGCAAAAGAAGGAAAGCAAAAAACAAAAAGGGAACGGGGACGAAAGAAGAAAAAAAAAGAAAAGGGAAAAGAAAAAAATGGAAAGACTCAGAACTAAGGGAGCTCGTGCAGCCATTGTGGTCAGGTCTGATGTTTCCTTTATCGTTTATGGGGAGATCCCCACTCTTTCCAGCCAAGGCCCCCACAATCTTGTGAACTTGCCGAGGTTTCCTTTCTTTATAAAGAAGACTCTCTCGTTTCCTACTATTAGATTTACCTCCGTCATCCACCTCTTGAATGATGGGGGTAAACGCTCTTGCCAATGTTGTGCTATCAACTTCCTTGCAAGAACTAGGCACCTTAGAACTGGTTCTACATTTTTTTTTTTTTTTGATGCTACAACCTTCGAAGGCCTAGAAGGCAAAATCCCCTAACCGTTGTATCCAAGGCAATCTCAAAAGTTTTATTTATCTCATCCATTACACTCATCCAATATCTAAACCGCTTTGGGCACCTCCAAAACATATGGATAAAATTACCCATTGACCCCCATCTAAGACACTGGTCATTGTCTCGCAATCCCATCTTAAACATTTTCTTGGGAGTATAATATACACGGTAAAGAAAGTAAAGGTGTGATACTCTATGGGAGGGAGAGATTGAGACATGTGTACTCTGTTTAAGAATCCAAATCCCATTCCGCATTTAACAGTGGCCCAACTTCCTGCTCCCAACTTGCCCTATTCTTAATTGGACCACCATGATCCAATACTCTTTCTCCAAGTCTGGCATACAATCTAGATATTACTCCCTTGGCTGATACTGATACTAGGGACATTATTTGTATAAGAATTGGAATTTGGGTCCACTGGGCCCTCTGGGATCCAAATTGTGTCTAAACTGCATGTCTGACCTGCAGCGTTTTTTTTTTTTTTTTTTTTTTTTGGGACAATGACAAAGATTCTGTGATTTAAATATATAACTCACCTGTTCCGTATTTCTTGCTTTTAGATGTTCCTTTTCTCTTAAAAAAAAAAAAAAAAAAATCAACTTTTAAAAGTCCAGACAGACGGTTGCCATCTTGCATGTGGGCATGTGAAGCCCACAGGCATCCTCTTCCGGGATACTGTGCCGCTGATCAACCAGCATGCACCGCATCCCTGATCTCGCGCACGCGCAGTAATCGGAATGCTGTCAACCGCTCACAACGAGCGGCTCCGCTCTATCAAAATCCCGCGAGATCTAGCGGCAGGCCTCCCTAATGACTCCTGGGAATAATGACAGGAGCTCCCAGGAGACATTGCAGGTAAAAAGTAAATTGCGAAATAGCCGCAATTGACCTGCCCATATCCGCAGATGAGAGACAGGAAGCAGAGAAGGACATTGCAAAAAAAGGTACAGAAGAAAAAAAAAATATCAGTTTTTAACTAAACACATTCATGGCATTTGATTAAGCAAAACATTGAAAATAGGGTGGAGCTCCACTTTAAGCTTGGCATTCCCTCCAGCCATAATATTTGTTTAACAACTTATAATTTTCTGGAATATATATACATGTTCTTGTTTGCATGATTGGTCTTTTAAATATTGGGAGAATTCATTATTGATTTATATCGGTTTCCTCCTTACCCCAGCCCATCAGGCTGATATTCTCACACTTCACTGTGTGCATGCATGTTGCATAGCTGCCAACAGTCCTGATTTTCCCAGGGAGATTTATGGTTTTTAGACCCGTGTCCCGGCCTGTCCCTGTCCCGGGAAAAATAATGTGAATTTGGCGTTGTCCTGGCAACCCGTCACTGGCCGACCGCAGATCCCGGCGGTGAAGATATGGCCGCGGGGGGGGGGGAGCTCCATGCAGCTAGCAGGTTTCTTCCATGTGTACAGTGCAGAGCGGCCTCCGACCTGGGCAACTAATCAGCTAATCAGCTTTTCTCTTTAGTGTACATGCAAAGCAATTAACTTGTACAGATGGGGTTAGTTGTTTGAGTCGGAGGCCCCCCCCCCACCTGCACTGTACATATGGAAGAGACCACGGGCACCAAAGAGCTTAAGTCTCCCCCCCCCCCCTCTTAGTGAGCTGACAGCCAGCAGAGGTGCAGGGGGAGATTCTGCAGGCACTGGGATGTTGCAGGTAAGTGGTTATCATGGGGTGATCTACTGGATGGTCTGTGTGTTGGGGGGGGGGGGGGGGGCTACAGAGAGCTGTGTTTGAAGTGCACATCAAGTGAAGTCCTGTACCATGCCTGTACCCTCTCATCCTCTCCTGTACCATGGCCGCACCCCCTCTCCCTCTCCTGTACCATGGCCTCGTCCTCTCCTGTACCCTGTCTGCACCCTCTCCCGTATCATGTCTGCAGTCTATGTCCATCTCCCTTTCTCTCCCTTTTTCTCTCTGCCTCTTTCTCCCCCATCCCTCTTTCATCTCAGACTCTAACCACACCCCATTGTAGCCACGCCCAAAATCTAGTTTAGCTACACCCATTTTGCCATGACGCAACATTTTTTCTCTCCAAGATGCACCTTAAAAATAATGCCCCTAATTAAAATAAGACTCGACCTACATACAAAAACAGTGTCCCTATTAATTTTTTTTCAGAATGTTGGCATCTATGTTGTTCTAATGTTATTAGTGAATTGCTATATAGTGAAGCCAGGATGAGGAGCTATATGCATTCAAAGGTTTTCCTGCTCTACACTGGTTATTAGGACAAATCTTCCCAGTGTGGACAGCTTTTAGTTTAAACTACAATTTTTTTTTCTGTAGATACTCTATACTCCTATATTAGAAAAGAGTGGTAAAATTCTTACCTTTTATTTAAGACCCCTTATCACACTGGTAGCGCGGTCACATTGGCAGTAAAGTGTCGCTAATTTTAGCGGCGCCGTGCGGGCAGGAGCTTGGCACTTTTAACTCCAAAGAACAGGGGTTAAAAGCGCCATTGCCAAAGCACTTTGCAGGCGATTCCACAGCACTGCCCATTGATTTCAATGGCAGAGGCGGTTTAGGAGCGGCGTATACTCGGCTCCTGCACTGGGCCATAGACACTGCTTGCAGAACTTTTTTCGGTCCTGCAATCGCATCACCCTAGCATGAAAGCACTCGGGCTTTCATGCTGGGGAGGCTTGAGAGGCGCTTTACAGGAGCTATTTTTAGCGCTGAATCGCCTGAAAAGAGCCTTCTGTGTGAAAAGGGTCTTATTTTTGCTTATTGGCAACATTTGTCCAGTGTTTTTCTCCATTCTGTAGCCGGGGTTTTGGTGCACTGCTTGTTTTTTTTGTTTTTCCTCTGTTCTACACTTTCCTTTTGTTATATCAGATGTTGATTGTATCACACATTTCTCTATTTTTTGTTTTATTTTGTTTTATATTGTCAGCTTCTGGAACCAATCTGCCACCAGCTTTTTGAGCTCTATCGCAGCTCAGAAGTGCGACTGAAGAGGTTTACCATGCAATTCCTGCCAGAGTTGGTTTCCATCTACCTGCGCCTCACTGCCAGCCGCGATCGGCAGAGCAATGGTTGTATTGAAGCTCTTTTGTTGGGAATTTACAATCTGGTAAGGACCTTTTTTTGAGATAAATATCACTATGCTTATGGCATTTATCTTGCCCAATTGATGACCTATTCAGGAAATAATTTGTGTTTTTGTTTCTGCGATCATTTTTACTAGTTTTTAGACATTTCTTTTACAATACCAACAATCATGCAATCCAATCTTTTTTCAGTAACAGTTAAATGTCAATATAATTTTAAACTTTTTTCAGAAATAAAATTATCCAAATAACATCTTAAATCATTTTTATACAAGAAAAAAATCTACAATATAAATATACAAAACACTAAAACAAGATAGAAAAAAAACAAACCAAAAAAACATATTCAGCACCGTACAAGATGCATGGGCAAACAGATACACTGACAGTGTGCAGGCGACCTGCTAGGCATTAGCAATCTGTTCATCACTGGTGCAATGCTTTACAGGCTCCTACTACAAAAAATAATAAATGCAGCGGCAAAAAGATGTGCATTTATTATTATTTGTAGACAGGTGAACTTATCCTTTAAAAGTGTTCCCATATTATGTAATACTATTGTATAATAAAAATATGCGCTATAAACAGTGTCTAAGATTGTACATATATTAAAAAATTTCTACTGAAAATGACAGTTTCTTCATGGAAGGGTCACTTTAAAAATTCTGTTTGTGTGCGGTTTTGTTCATGTACAGTTTATAGTTTTGCTGTAATACAAAAAATCAGCAATGTTGTGCAAAAAGCACATTAAATATACAGTCTATACATTTACATAATGTAAGGCCAGTCTTATTGCCCCATAACAGTAAATGCAGCACATACATCTATGTTTCAATGTTTACGTGCTAATTGTACTTGATGACCTTGCTTTCCTGATTTATAGGAAATTGCTGACAAAGATGGAAACAATAAAGTACTGTCATTTACTATACCATCATTATCAAAGCCTTCAATATATCATGAGGTAAGTAGGAAAGAGCAATATATATATATCTGTTTTGTGTGACAAAGAAAGCATATCCGCTGTTTATATATTTAAATTAAATAAGAGAAGCATTCACACTGCCGGTTTTTGTGTGTTAAGTTTATTCAGAAGTGTTATTGACACCACAGCCAGGATCTGATTTGTTATTTTGTAGTATATCTACTATCTTAGGCCAGGCCCACACAGGTGTGCTGTGTTTTGACCACAGTATATGTGCAGTTTAACCACTTTCAGACCGGACCATTTTGCTGGTCAATGACCAGAGGTCTTTTTACAATTTGGAACTGCGCTGCTTTAACTGGTAATTGCGCGGTCATGCAATGTTGTACCCAAACAAAATTTGCGTCCTTTTTTTCCCACAAATAGAGCTTTCTTTTAAAGGTATTTGACTGACTCTGCGATTTTTATTTTTTGCGATATAAACGTAAAAAGACCGCAAATTTTGAAAAAAAATGATATTTTCTACTTTTTGTTATTAGAAAAATCCAATAAACTCAATTTTAGTCATACATTTAGGCCAAAATGTATTCAGCCACATGTCTTTGGTAAAAAAAAAAGTCAATAACTGTATATTTATTGGTTTGCGCAAAAGTTGTCACATCTACAAACTAAGGTACGTTTTCTGGAATTTACGCAGCTTTTAGTTTATGACTGCCTATCTCATTTCTTGAGGTGCTAAAATGGCAGGGCAGTACAAAACCCCCCCAAATGACCCCATTTTGGAAAGTAGATACCCTAAGGAAATTGATAAGAGGCATGTTGAGCCCATTGAATATTTTATTTTTTTGCCTCAAGCGATTGAATAATGACAAAAATTATTTTTTTTTTACACAAAGTTGTCACTAAATGATATATTGCTCACACATGCCATGGTTATATGTGGAATTGTACCCCAAAATACATTCTGCTGCTTCTCCTGAGTACGGGGATACCACATGTGGTCGACTTTTTGGAAGCCTAGCCGCGTACGGGGACCCGAAAACCAAGCACCGCCTTCAGGCTTTCTAAGGGCGTAAATTTTTGACTTCACTCCTCACTACCTATTACAGTTTTGAAGGCCATAAAATGCCAAGATGGCACAGAACCCCCACAAATGACCCCATTTTAGAAAGTAGACACCCCAAGCTATTTGCTTAGAGGCATGTTGAGTCCATGGAATATTTTATATTTTGCCACAAGTTGCGGGAAAATTACAAACTTTTTGTTATTATTTATTTTTTTCACAAAGTTGTCACTAAATGATATATTGCTCACGCATGCCATGGGCATATGTGAAATGACACCCCAAAATAAATTCTGCTGCTTCTCCTGAGTATGGGAATACCACATATGTGGGACTTTTTGGGAGCCTAGCCGCGTACGGGGCCCCGAAAACCAAGCACCGCCTTCAGGCTTTCTAAGGGCGTACATTTTTGACTTCACTCCTCACTACCTATTACAGTTTTGAAGGCCATAAAATGCCAAGATGGCACAAACCCCCCCCCCCCCCCAAATGACCCCATTTTGGAAAGTAGACACCCCTAAATTTAGGGGTACACTAGTGAGACTAGGTAATAAATGGCGGGTGCCCTGAAACTATAAAAAATAACTAACCAACCAGCATCACCTGTAACAGTTATATGGTGATCACTGGTGAAAGGGTTAACTAGGGGGCAATCAGGGGGCTTTATGCGGTAGTATATGGGGGTCCCTGGCACTATAAAAAGCTGCGGTGAACCTAAATACCTACCTGCCTAACTAGCGTCACCTGTGACACTAATACAGCGATCAGAAAAACGATCGCTTATTAGGCTGGGTTCACACTGGAGCGATGCGGGAACGCCACGAATCCGCGGCGGGTTCCCGCATCACATGCCTCCCGGCGGCAGTTCACACTGCCCTATGCGAACTGCTGGGAGTGTCAGTGAAATGTTAATGACACCCCCAGATCAGTTCGCATATCGCAGTGCGATCTGCAAACTCGGATCGCATGGTGTGAACACCCATGCGATCCGATTCTGCTGCGGACCAAAAAAAGGGTCCCGTGCGAGTTTGCGGCGGGTGCGGCGCGAATTCAGCCATACTATCTGTATGGCTGAACTCGAATCGCACAGAGATCGGATGTGATTTGCACTGCAGTGCGGTGCGAATCACATCCGTTCTCATAAACCGCTGCAATGTGAACCCAGCCTTAGTGACACTGGCGACGGGGGGTGATCACGGGGTTAAACCTTTATTGGGGGGGTTAGGGGGGTACCTTAGAACTAAAGGGGGCTAACCCTAACTGCCCTAACAGTTATTACAGTCACAAATGACACCAATGCAAAAAAAATGCATTTGGTGTCACTGTGACTGGGGGGGCAGGGGTAATTGGGGGGGTGATCGGGGGGTGAAGGGGGGGTGTGAGTGTGCCTGGCATGTTCTACTGTGTAGTGTCCTGTTGGTGCAACTTACCGATCCTCTCTCCTCGGTGCCGGAACGAAAAATACCGACACGGAGGAGAGATTACATCACTTCCTCTGCCTGTGTTTACATTACAGGAGAGGAAGTGATGCAATGCTTCACTTCCATTCGTTAGGAGCGATCGCGAGGGGGTGGCCATGAATGAATGGCCGCCCCCTCATCCCGGATCGCTCCTGAACGGATACCGACCGCCGCTGGCACCGGGGGGGGGGCCCGATCGGGCCCCCCACCCGCGGGAAGGCAGGGACGTACAGGTACGCCCATATGCCTGCCCGTGCCATTCTGTCGACGTATATCGTCGTGCGGCGGTCGGCAAGTGGTTAAGTGCACTTTAGACGTGTTTTTAGCCGTGGTTCCTTTGACTTCTCTTAGGTTGCGAGTTTTCTGAAAGTTTACCAAAAATCCTACATACCACAATCAATGCAACTGATTTGAGTATTAATTATTATAATAGGGTATTGTACAAATTAACTCCTAAGTAGTGGTGAGTGAAATCAAGTGTATTCCTGCAAATTTCAGCAAAATGCCTTGGATTCGATGGGAAAGGAAAATTTAAAGTGAACTTCATTTAAAAGTGAAAGTTCCACTCATTCTCCTCCCCCCACCCACCTCCTCTGCCATCATTGGATGTATTTTTTTATTTTTTATTTTTGTGCATGCAGTGGGGAACCGGTGTTCTATGGAAGTGCCCAAGACGAACGTCACTTGCGCTGTACCGAACAGCACAACAGCTGCGTTTACGATCAGCTGTTGTGTCGGAGAGAAGGCACTACAGACGGTGATTGAAATTACTACTCCTAAGTGATACTTTTTGGGAGCTTGTAAGTCATATAGAATGATAAGTGGACTAGTATGCACCAGTCCACTAAAAATTTGCCACCTCAAACACTAGACAGTCTACGTAACCAAATAGCTTAATATAGAAGAGCATCTTCACAATGAATAAAAAGTGTGCAAATGCCAACCGCCAAATACTGTGGTCATCTAGGCCTGGCACTTTAATGAGCCCAGGCATTCGAATATGGCCCAAGATGCTTTTTTCGTAGATTTATGAATGTTGTTTATCCCTTGTGATGGCAATAAAATTGATAAAAAATTACAGAGTGTAAAAAAAAAAAAAAAATACAATTAAAATGAAATAACTAAAAAAATGTTAAAGCGCCTATGTTCCCCTTTGCTCATGCACAAAGGCAAACTCAAGTCAGCCCCGCACACATATATATGCGATAATCGCACCATGCATGTGAGGTACTGTCGTAAATGTCATGATGAGAGCAATAATTCTCCTATGTAACTAAACAGGTAACCTGTAAAGGCTTTCAAAACGTTGACTGTGGAGATTTTTAAATACCATAGTTTCACCATTCTACGGGCATATGCAATTTTAAAGCATGACATGTTTGGTATTTATGTACTTAATGCAAGATCATCTTTTACATTTTACAAAAGAATGGGTATTATATTGTGTTTATTTATTTATTTTTATTTTTTTATAAAAAAAAATTGTTTAAAAAAAGCTCAGCGGAAATATCATGTCATAAAAAATTGCAACTGCTAACATTTTCTCCAGGGTGTTTGCTTTCAGAAAATATATAATGTTTGGGGGATTCTAAGTATTTATCTAGTAAAAACTTTTCGATTTTTACATGTATGAGAGAAATGTCAGAATTGGCTTCGGAAGTTAGCGAATAAAGAAAAAGATTGCTAAGATTGGCTTTTGCTGCATCCACCTTAGTATTAGGAGAAAAGGGGAGAACAACAAAAACTTCTTAAAAGGGTTCATTGATCATCCATTAAAAACAAAACTATTCTTGGTCAAATTGGTGTCCAGAAAGGTTTTTACATAATGATCCACTTATCACAAACCTCCACTGTTAGATGATGCAACTTTAATTGCAGTTTGATGTACACAAGCAAAATTATAAAACACAACACTTTTTATCATGAGCTGAACTCAAAGATCTACGACCTTTTCTATGTACACAAAAGGCCTATTTCTCTCAAATATCGTTCAGTGAGCACTTCTCCTTTGCCGATTATAATCCATTCACCTCACAGGTGTGGCATATCAAGATGCTGTTTAGACAGCACGATTGTTGCAGGTGTGCCTCAGGCTGGCCACAATAAAAGCCCACTCTAAAATGTGCAGTTTTACTGCATTGGGGGGGGGGTCTGAAAACCAGTCAGTATCTAGTGTGACCACCATTTGCCTCACGCAGTACAGCAGATCTTCATCATAGAGTTGATCAGGTTGTTGATTGTGACCTGTGGAATGTTGGTCCATTCCTCTTAAATGGCTGTGTGAAGTTGCTGGATATTGGCAGGAATTGGAACACGCTGTGCTATACGCCGATCCATAGCATCCCAAACATATTCAATGGGTGACATGTCCGGTGAGTATGCTGGCCATGCAAGAACTGGGATGTTTTCAGCTTCCAGGAATTGTGTACAGATCTTTGCAACATGGAGCCGAGCATTATCATGCTGTAACATGAGGTGATGGTCGTGGATGAATGGCACAACAATGGGCCTCAGGATCACATCATGGTATCTCTGTGCATTCAAAATGCCATCAATAAAATGCACCTGTGTTCATTGTCCATAGCATACGGCCTGCCCATACCATAACCCCACCGCCACCATTGGCCACTCGATCTACAACATTGACAGCAGCAAACTACTCACCCATATGCTGCCATACACGCTGTCTGACATCTGCCCTGTACTGTGAAAATTAATTAGTGAAGAGAACACCTCTCCAAAGTGTCCGCTCAAGTCGGTTACGACGATGAACTGCAGTCAGGTAGAGACCCCGATGAAGATGACGAGCATAAAGATTGCGCTTCCCTAAGACAGTTTGTGACAGTTTGTGCAGAAATTCTTTGACTATGCAAACCGATTGTTGCAGCTGGTGTCAGACGATCTCAGAGGTGAAAATGCTGGATGAGGAGATCCTGGGTTGGTCCAGTTACACATGGTCTGCGGTTGTGAGGACGGTTGCATGTACTGCCAAATTCTCTAAAATGCCTTTTGGAGATGGCTTTTGGTATAGAAATTAACATTCAATTCAAGGGCAACAGATCTTGTGGACATTCCTGCAAATTACACACTCCCTCAAAACTTGCAACATCTGTGGCATTGCACTGTGTGATAAAACATTTTAGAGTGGCCTTTTATTGTGGCCAGCCTAAGGCAGACCCATGCAATAATCACGCTGTAATCAGCTTCTTGATATACCACACCTGTGAGGTAGATGGCTTATCTTGGCAAAGGAGAAGTGCTCACTAACACAGATTTAGACGGATTTTTGAACAATATTTGAGGGAAATAGTTCTTTTGTGTACATAGAAAAAGTCCTAGATCTTTGAGTTCAGCTAATGATAAATAGGGGCAAACACAAAAGTGTTTTCTAATGTTTGCTCAGTGTATGTTTGGAAATGTATTCCCTTTGCGATTATTTTTTTTAACTTTTGCTGTATTTTGCATTGTAATAGCAAGGGCTGGGAATCAAGGTGAAGCACTAATGTAGGTAACAAAGACCTTTCAGACCTTATAGAGTTTTTGCTGGAAAATAATATCTGAAGAAATAGTCGGCACAGATTAACAAGACAGAATTGGTCAAACAAATCTGATTTATTTCTATGAGGAAGTAAGCACCGACTTAGAGAAAGGAGTAGCTGTTGATATAGAATACGTGGATTTTGTAATAGCATTTGACACAGTTCCCCACACGTTAACTAAAGTCTTCAGGCTTGGAAAATTCTAATTGTAAATGGACAGAAATATGGCTAACCCTATTTGGAGATTAGTGGTTTGAGTCAAACTCCAAATGGTCTAAGTTTTTTAGTTGTGTATCCCAAGGTTTAATGCTGGATCCCTTACTTTTTAATATATTCATAAATGTTTGAGTGTTTAGGATTAAAAGTACCATTTCAGTATTTGCAGATGACACCAAGCTATGTGATGGAATAATGCCCTTACAGGATGTCTCCAACTTACAAGCAGACCTCAATGCACTAGTTGTGGCACAGCTGTGGCAAATGGGGTTTAATGTTAATAAATGGAAAGTTATGCACATGGGGTGGCTAAAAACATGCAGCATACAGCCGAATCGGTAGTGGGGAAGGATCTGGGTGTTCTGGTAGATCATAAATGTGATAGCCTCATATGTGTCAAGCTGCAGTTCCTAAAGCAAGTAAAATGCTTTCTTGTATTTAAAGAGGTATAGACTTCAGAGAGATAACATTTCTTTAATCGTACATCACGGGACACAGAGCCATAATAATCACTATGTGGGTTATAAGCCACCTTCAGGAGCTGGACACTGACACAGCCTAAACAGGAAGTTGCCTCCCTATATAACCCCTCCCATCCCGGTAGTACCTCAGTTTTTTCGCCAGTGTCTAAGGTGTTGGTCACTAGTGAAGATGTGCTGTGCTGAGCTCCACTGGAACAATCCTTGCTGGGGCTAGCTATGTAGCCGGATCCATTCAAAGTGTCTCTTAGGCCAGAATTGAATGGTACCCGAGCCTCATGGCAGAAGAAATTAGGTTTTGCCTGTAACACTTCTCTTTTTAGAGAGCTGGACCCCAGGAACCACTACTTTGGTATTTTAAGCCATAGAGTTTTACTGGCGGGGTGCTATTACAGGTTCAGGAGTGTGGGTTCCCTGAGGGTCCCCGGTTCCTGAAGGTTTAACGGAACCCACCATGAAGGGTGATGATTGGGTCTGTTGGTTTTACCACAGAAAACTCTGCAGTGGGAAAGGCAAGTGGAGTTTTTCTAAGAAATGTCTACTTTAAAAAAAAAAATAAAATATATATATATATATATATATATATATATATATATATATATATATATATATAAATGTGTGTGTTTTCATGCCTAAGTGTCACCACTGGGGGCTGTATGGAGCACATACCTTCTCATGCTTTCCTCAGAGATCACTGTGTCAGGAAGCAGCAGGCTCTTTTCCTCCGGTGAGCAGCTCAGACCTCTGGTGAGTTTGGGGGTGTTTTTGCTTCCACCAGACACCCCCCCCACCTGGGCTAAGCTCTCCCCCCTCTTTACAGGGAAGGGGAGAGCTAAAACGATCGGCGATGCCGTTTTCTTCCACCATCCCTACATGGCCACGGCTCGCAGGTTTCCTCCTCGCATCCCTCCCTCATACACAAGCTGATCCCGTTGGATCGGAAGGCCAGCGCTTGTGTGAGAAAGCTCTCTTTTGAAAAAGAGAGGGGGTGGGTTGATGCGAGGAGGGGGCTGGGGCTTAGCGTGGCATTGGCGTCCTCCAACGTTCAACGCGGGAGTATGTTTTAAAAAAAACTCCATTTATGCTGGCTGCAGGTTGTCGCAGGGACACGAGCAAAGAAGGGTATGAAAGAGGTTTGGTGACACAGGCATTCCTATTTTGACACATTTGCTATTCACATCAGGCTGAGCATTAATAGCAGTGGCAGTGGCTGGACTATTGCTCAAGCAGTGGATGCGATCCTTCTGGTAGTACCTCTGCTTTTGTGCATTGGGCGATGG
Organism: Lithobates pipiens; assembly: GCF_037356315.1. Taxonomy (NCBI): domain Eukaryota; kingdom Metazoa; phylum Chordata; class Amphibia; order Anura; family Ranidae; genus Lithobates; species Lithobates pipiens. The sequence continues at coordinate 170,486,557 of NW_027507784.1, forward strand.
TCTGAAGAGGCGCTAGAAACACCCTAAAAGAGGGCTAAAGGGATCTCCCTCAAGCTCTGAAAGACCAAAACAAAACTCATCTCTGCAATGGCATCCTCCCCTGAGAGGGGGTGGCTGGTCAGAGTGAGCCTTCAGGGGCCATGGAATGTTTGTAACTGTTACAACGCTGCAGCCCCTGCCTATATTTCTAAAAAGTTTTTTTCTCAGCCATGATAGGATGGGAAAAAGCTTAGCGACTTTAATCGCATCCCAGATTGGGATAAAATGCGACAGATTCCATTTCCCTAGGACCCTCAAACTGGGGCTCTGGCGACGGGAGAAGAGGTTTTCTCTGAGGACCGTGAACAGGCTGATGACTCCTCTTCTGAGGGGTCATATGCAGAAGATCAGCTTCACATTGTGGGTGCAATTTCTTACTGAATAGGTCCACTCCACATTTTATGCTACCCTTAACTGAGTATCCTCTTCTTGTTTTGGGTTCGCTAAAGCCTCCTCAAAGCTGTGCATGCCTTTCCTGTCCATTCATTGTTGGGAAAGTTCATGTATTCTGAGTGGGATCACCCAGATAAGCATTTTTTCCCTCCTAAAAAGTTTTTCACACTTAATCCTATGGAGAAAAAAACTTTCTAAAGGTGAAATATACCAGCAATTGGCACTGCTATATCCGGCAGACAATGCTCGAATACTTGAGGATCCAACGGAAAAGAGAAATTTCTATTAAAAATAAAAAATAAATGTATTGTTTTCCTGACAGGTTGAGTGTGTCAGCCTATGCTTGACAGTAATTGGTATATGTCAAATCCTTGAGAGACTAGTTTTAAACAGGTGCTCAAAATTATCCCTGTTCAGCAGGCCCAGGTTCTCACAAGCTCCTAGTAGCTTTATGTTGGCAATAGACACTATAAGAGATTCTATCTCCAGGCCTCATGCCTTTCGCTGGGCTGGTACATATGTATAGAATACTATGGTTGAAAAATTGGTCAGCCGAAGCGTCATATAAAAAAAACAAAAAAAAACCTCCTGGCTGTTTTTTCCTTTTTGCAGTGAACAGCTGTTTGGGATGTCTTGGATAATTCATCCGAAGAATTTCTAGTGGAAAGGTACCCCTTTGCCATTAAGGCTGGGTTCACACTGCTGCGGGGGGGGGATCCGGATGTGATTCGCACCCGCACTGCAGTGCAAATCACATCCAATCTCCGTAGCGATGCAAGTTCAGCCATACAGATAGTATGGCTGAATTCGCATCGCTCCCGCAGCAAACTCGCACGGGACCTTTTTTTGGTCCGCAACAGAATCGGATCGCATGGGGGTTCACACCATGCGATCCGATTCCTGTGCGAGTCTGCAGATCGCATTGCGATATGCGGACGGATCTGGGGGTGTCATTAAAATATCATTGACACTCCCAGCCGTCCGCATAGGGCAGTGTGAACTGCCGGCGGGAGGTGTGCGATGCGGGAAAACGCCGCAGATTTGCGGCGTTACCGCATCGCTGTGGTGTGAACCCGGCCTTAAGAAAAGGAGTAAATGTATTTAATTTAAACAAGCTCCTTTTCCAGTGCCAGGGGCATCAGCCTCCTCCACGACGGCTTCCTCCTCCAAGTTTAAGAGGTAATCCTCAGGGACAAAAGAAACCTACAAAGGAGATACTAAAGCCTCCTTATGAGGGGGCATCCCTGCTCGAAGGGTCCGGCAGTAAGAATGTCAAGACAGATGGGTGGCTTCTAAAATTGCTCTAGAGTACAATTTGGGGTTTCAAGAGTTCCTGCCTCCTTGTTTTCTCAGATCAAACGTTCCTAAGATCCAGAGAAAGTCTCTTTTCTAGCATTGGACCATACTTTAGCAGAGTGGTCATGCTGGTCCCCATGAAAGAGCTTGAGGTTTTATTTAAACCTTTTTTCACGGCAAAATCGAATGGTGATGTCAATCCCATTCTGGATCTGGGGAATCTAAACGGGTTCCTCAATATCTGCTCTTTTTCGCATTGGAGTCAATCCAATCGGTTGTTTCCATCTTACAAGAAGGAGAACTTTTTTTACATCGATTGACATCAAGGATGCATACCTCCATGGGCATATTTCCCACTCACTAGAAATATTTACTTTTTAAGGTAGAAAATCTTAATTTTCAGTTTGTAGCTCTGCTTGTGGTCTAGGTATTGCACCTTGAGTGTTTACAAAGGTTTTGGCTCCTCCTTTAGCCTGACTAAGGGCCCAAGGTATAACGATTGTAGTTTACCTAGACAATCGGCTCTTGATAGACCAGTCGGTAGGCAGTTTAGACCAAAGTATGGTCACCACATTCAACTACCTGGAATACCTAGGTTGGATTCTCCACCTAGAGAAATCTTCCCATTAAGGAGATTAAAAGACTTGGGTCTGTTCATAGATACACCCAGAAAAGGGTATTCTTGCCCCAGGCAAAGATCAGTGCCATAGGAACTGATTAAAATGGTTGAGGCAAGATGAATCCTTCTATTCAGCTTACATGAGGGAAAGATGGTGGCTTCATTCAAGGCCGTTCCTTATGCTCAGTTTCATTCGAGACTGCTGCAAAACAGTATCTTATAGGCTTGGAACAAGAGGGTTCAAGCTCTAGACTTTCCAATGTGTCTGACTCCAAAGGTGCTCCAGAGCCTCAGAAAAATCCTTCCTACAGTTACCTGGGAAGTGGAAACAACAGATGCCAGCCTTTTTTAGGTTGGGGAGCAGTCCTGAAAGAGTTAACTATCCAAGAGAAGTGGATCAGAAATAAACATTCTACATATTCGGACAGATCGCTTGGTCCTGAGGGCCTGGACGTTTAATTTGCGGAGCTGTCCTGTCAGGATCCAATCAGACGATGCCACAGCAGTGGCTTATATCAATCACCAAGGGGGCACAAGAAGTTGTTACTGTTTTATTAATTCCCTCCTTTTCTGCCTGCATCCACAACTTCTTTGCAGGATCAAGCAGGAAGGGAAGTCGGTGATTCCACATCCAGACCTTCTGTCGCAAGGTCCAGTATTCCTTCTTACCTTTCAAACGCTAAATTTAATGGTTTGGCTATTGAGACCCACATTCTGAGGAAACGTGGGCTGTCAGGTTCAGTGGTATCTACCTTGATTAATGCAAGGAAGGCTGCCTCCATAATCATATATTATGGAGTCTGGAAAGCATATGTCTCCTGGTATGAAACCAGGTGTTGACACCCCAGGAAATAGGTCAATCCTTGACCTTCTGCAAATGGGATTAGAAATAAAGCTGGCTTTGAGTACCTTCAAAGGACAGGTCTCAGCTTTATCTATATTTTTGCAATGACCACTTGCTTCATATTCTCTGGTTCGTAGCTTTATTCAGGGAGTAACGAGGCTTAATCCTCTGGTTAGGTCACCCCTGAACCCCTGGGACTTGAATTTAGTAGTGTGCTGCAGGCAGCAGTATAGCTCCTCTAATCTCATGTTGCCCTAATTCTGTTGTGTCTCCCTCCCCTCAGTTAGCAGTGCTATGGGACATCCCACATAGTGATTACTATGATTCTGTAAAATAGGAAAATAGGATTTTTATAACGGCTTATCTGTAAAATCCTTTTTTTTTTTTGTTAAGTACATCACAGAGCACAGAGGTCCAGCCCCTCTTTCTAGTATATATGTGTATTGCTTTGCCACAAAACTGAGGTACTCCCGGTATGGGAGGGGTTATATAGGGAGGCAACTTGCTGTTTAGAGTGTGCCAGTGTCCAGTACCTGAAGGTGGCCTATAACCCACATGATTACTAGGACTCTGTGTCCTGTGATGTACTTCAAAAGAAAAGGACTTTACAGGTAAGCTGTTATAAAATCCTATTTTTCCCCTGAACAAATCATTAGCAAGACCCCTTCTGGAATATGCAGTTGAGTTTTGGGTACCAGTTCACAAAAAGGATATTGGGAAACTAGAGAGTGCAAAGAAGGGCAGCCAAACGGGCAAGAGGCACGCAGGAACTCTGCTATGAGGAAAGATTAGCTGAACTGAATTTATTCTCTATTGAAATGAGGCAAGTGTGGGTGGATATGATCAACGTGTAAATACATAATATAGTGAACTTGGTGTTATTCGCTTTTAAGGTTATCACAAAGGACAAGGAGATACTATGTCTGGTGGGCAAGAGATTTAACCTCAAAATACAGAAAAGGCTTCTTCACAGCAGGGAAAATGTAGAATAGCCTCAAGAATTAGTTCTGTCCGGCTCCATAGATTGTTTTAAAAAAAGGCCTGGATACTAATATTTTTAGACAATACCAGGGGTAGATGATCCAGGAAATATCTGATTGCCTCTTGGGGAATGAACTGTGGTTATGGGATTGTGTATATGGCGGTTTTCTATTTGTGCATGCCTGTGTTTTTTTTATTTTTTTTATTTTTATATTGTTTAAACTAAATGGACTTGTGTTTTTTTATTTTATTTATTTACTTTTTCACCCTTACTAACTATGGTAACTATGTACACAGGCAACTTATTTATAAACTATGGGTTTTAGGCTTGGTGATTGGACACTGGCAATCTTTTAAGGACAGAAACCTTGGGTAACCCAGTCCTACCCCACTCCACCAGGCCTCAGTTTTTGCTAGTGTCTGAAGGTGATGGACCTCTTTTTCTTCGCAGAGAAATCCACTTCAGTAGTTCTTTTTTTTTTTCTTTGTTACTTTTATGGAATTCTTCACTCAACCCTCACTGTCTTCTAAGGCCTACACAAAAGCAGTGTATCTGGATTGATGCAAGCTGCACCTCATGCAGTGAGGACATTTGTAATGTTGCTTTGGACACTGAATCGTGTGTGAGTTGCTCACCTTGGCACTTGTTTCGACATGTTGAGAGCTGGAGGGTGATATATAGGTCCATGCCTGTGCTCCATCATCATGGAACCCATTCCCTGAAGACCCCCTTAGAGGTGTTCCCAGTGTGAAGGACAAAGCCTGAACTTTATATGCACTCCAGTGTTGTGGACAGGGTCACCTGTATCTCTGATCGTTACTGTATAAAGAGGACTATGGATTGGATTAATTTCACAGTGCAAATTTTTAAACCTTACTTTTACTAAAACTTTCACTAAACCACCACTCAGTCCCAGATGGATAACCAGGTGTTGCATCACACCACGAGTCACACACTTTAATGCCAGTTTCACCTAGAGCCCTCATAAGGTACTCATCTGCTTCCTCCTACCTTTTTGCCACGAGGATTTGTTGCAGGGTGGTTACTTGGGTTATTGTGTACTCCTTCTGGGCTCTCTTACCTTATCTCTGAAAACTCTTCTCTGCAAGAACCCCTGGGGGAGTACCCCCCCTTTCCCTTGTGACTATGATGGAGACCAGGCGAAAGGGTGCCAATTCAAAACTGCATGCAAAGATTTGTTCAGCCAAAAACCCGCACAACACTCATTCTTGGAGTTGCAATGCGTCCCTTGCTTCTTGCCTTGCATGCACTGGCCTCAGAATCTGATTCTAGCTATATTTTATGCATGCAACAAGCCGCCAACTTGACAAAAGCAGCATTTTCTGTGTTAATGTCACAATTTCTTGGTCAGATTATGGCCTTAATACAACCATCTTTGCCAAGGGCTCAGAAAAGCCCCACCTCCATTCTCTAATTCCTGTTTCTTAACCAGAGGCAGACCCTGAAATGGCAGTCCTAGAGGATGCAGAATCAGAAGGCAATAAAGAGAACGTTGAGGTAGTGTTGGAAAAAGCCATGGAAGTAATTTCTCCCCCATATTGTCACTATATTGAACAGGGAGCATCACGCAACATGCTTGCTAACATTTAGAAGCTCATTGTCTCAGTCTGCAAAAGCCTTGGCACTATGCAAATTAACTCTCCGCTGTCTCGCCATGTGCCTTCACAAAGAGACCTACCAGAAGGTATGAGCTTATAACCCGTGGTGTAAGAATAAATTGTCTGTGACCTTTACTGTACTTCAACATATGAAATACAGATAAGTAAAAATTCCTTCTTTTTTTTTTTTTTATATATTGTATTCTGTATAATATCTTTTTATGCATCATTTACATTTGAGCTTAATCGATGATTCATGTATGTTTTCTCTCTCATATTTTATGTTCTCTTTCTCCTTCCATTGTGCATCTTCTTCTCATTCATGATTCCAATGGTTTGGTTAGCCATCATCATTAGGGTCTATGGCTTTGACGGAGGGAGCCTTGAGTCAGCATGATCTCATCAGGGTTGTTTACAGTGATCTGCACCCCCAGAGGGAAACCTTTACAGCACAAAACAGGTAAGAAGGACTAGTGGGAAGAGGACTTGCTGAACTGATGATTTCTGGCTATAGAAGGATCAAAATTTGTCCAGTTTAGCAGGGATTGGCCGAAATTTGATTAATGTGTGGCTGTCTTGATAGAAGTTAACTGATCGGCTTTTGTCGAACAAACATGCTGGAAATATTGTTGTATGACAGCAGTAAGTCTTGCTGACAAAATGCAATGTCCTAGATGTTAATAAAGGAATCGATTAGTTCTCTTTTTGTTCAGCTCGCTAGCTGAATGAGAAAAACGAACAGTCTTTGCCCAGCTTTAGTTACGCAAATCATAAACTATATTTTTTATGTTCTTGCAGGTTTGAAGTGCTGAGCTTTCTCATGTTGTGCTACAACTCTGCTATTGTGTACATGCCACCTTCCTCCTACCAGTCACTATGTAGAATGGGTTCCAGGTAAGTAGGAAAACCTAACCATAGCAGATGGGACTGCCCAAAGTATGACTGCATGTTATCTGTGCTTGAGCATCTAGAGGCTAGCAAAGAACACTGTAGACCAGAGGAGGCCCAGTCTTTACAGGAAATGTGGCATGGTCCTTGAAATCCTTGTATCTCCTTCATCTTAGTCCAGACTTGCGTTAAGCTGGTCATACATTATACAGTTTTCTTATCCAATTTCCTTTTAGATGTACCTTCAACTATGTAGTGCAAGGACCTGCCCGACTGCATACAATTTGAAAGTGTTTAGGTTTGATTATATGGTTTTGGCAAATCTAAAGGAAAATTGGATATGGAAATTGTATAATGTATGGCCAGTCTTAGCTGGGTACCACCAATAAAATCATTCTCTAGCTTAGAAGTATGCAGGATCTTAATTAAAAGAAACAGGTTTTCATGGGGGGGGGGGGGGGCGGAGTACTATTGTCTCCAGATAGTTGAATCATAACAACATTAAAACTTGGAACTCCAAGACACAGACTGAGGGTGTCAACTTACGAAACCATTAAGCTCCTGTTCTGTATTTTTTACCATGTATAGGTTTGCATAAAACATTTACTGAGATAGATAACCCGTTTCTTTTCAGATCATTGGTTGTGTAATGTTTGCCTCATTTATTCGTTTCTAAATGTAAGTCATAGCATTTTTTTAAGAAAAACATAATATATCTGTTCACATTTTTACAAATCTATATGACCGAAAACTGTTGACATAGTTTTCAATACAATGCTTTAAATACAACTAGGTAACTAACTTATTCAAAAAGGAGGTCAGTAATGGCAACCAATAGTATTCTCTAAGGTACAGGTTTCCTTTACCGGTCCCTTCAGAAACAGGTAGTGCTAGGAAAGGGCTAAAGATGACATGCTAGCATGTGAGAAGTTTCAGGTGGAGTTCATTGCGCCTTGATATTTGTTTAAAAAAATATTATATTTTGTGTTCTTTCTTTCTTTCTTTTTTGCAGATTGTGTGTTAGTGGCTTTCCTCGGCAGCATGAGAAGCGCTGGAAAGAGCTATGTGGCCGTGTTGTGCTTGATCCTGATTTCATGGTCCAACTGCTCACTGGTGTCTATCATGCTATGTAAGTCTTCTCAAAACACGAGAAATGTACTCATTCAGTTTTTCATTTACTTTCCAAATATGCCATTGTTGACAGTATATGTATGCATACTGCATGTTTTCTCCTTTGCAGACATGGCGCATTCCACTTATGAACTAATAAAAACCTTTTCTGATTGGGCTACTTTTACTTGGCAATAGCAGTATGGAAAACTTTTGATCCAGTTTTCACCAGTAGTGGCTTGAACTTGGACTAATGTACTTATTCATCAAGATTGTACAATTAACATTAAATGAGAAGTATAGCCCAAACTTGTTTGGCTGTACTTCTATTGGTCACAGGAGTGCAGCTCTTTCTGCATTCCTGTGACCTGGTTTCAGCAGGAGATGCTGAAAACGTGTCACAGGAATTCCATACTTCTCTTTTAAGACGTCTAGAATGCAGTAACTCGTTTAATAACCAATATCTTTTCACTCTTCTTACTGGCTCCCGTAGTTCTCTATACTTTCATAAGACAGTATGTTATGCAGAGGTTTTATTGAAGGATTCTAGGGTTTAAGTGTTCTTATTGGGAATGAAGTTCTTCAGTTCACCTTAGACCAGTAACGTCATTGTGATTTTATATGCAACAGTGGTCATTCACAAGATCTGAGAAAGCATGATAAAGTCAAAGGATTTTAATTCTCATTGTATTTCTGCAAATATTATTTTAGTAAATAATTCTTACCAGAGTATGTAATTAACTGCTGTGTACTTGTACAGATACAATGGAGAATGGGAGCTTGGACAGGAGGTTCTTGATGACATCATCTATCGAGCCCAACTGGAGCTCTACTCTCAGCCCCTATTGGTAAGTGCATTGTTTCATGATTTACTGTGCTCTGATCAATACTTGTTGTGCAAGGTAGAAGATAAGTAGAAGTATTGTTGGCTGTCAGGCCAGTAAGCAGCATGTAAGCATTGTTGCAGGCAATTCTGTTTCAAAGATGATGTTTTGCTAAACTTGTCTTTTCTCTGCTTTCAGGTTGCAAATGCTATGAAAAATTCCTTGCTGTTTGATGCTCCTGACTCATCGCAACAAGGGCAGAAAGTATTGAAGGTTGAAGTGACTCCAACAGTTCCCCGTATCTCTCGAACGGCCATCACCACTGCCTCTATACGTAGACATCGGTGGAGAAGAGAAGGTAATGACAGTTTCTAATAGATGCCTTACTTGATGTTTTTTTCTTCTTCAGATGGAAGGATAGAATGATTGAATAAAATAAGTTCTAACTAGAATTAAAAAGTGTGTAGCCTAGGTTGTATTTATTATAATCGTCTATTTGTGTGTTTTCACATTGCAAATTGGGGTATATTGTTTTCTTAACATTTTAGTTTTAAGAATGTATGGTTGAATCCCAAGAATTTAACCCTTTTGCTACTGCTGACATATGGCATACATCTGCTCTCCAATAGCTTAAAAGAAAGGTATGGGTTTTTTTTTTGTTTTTTTAATTCATACTTACCTAGGTGGATGCAGCATCAGCCCAATGTTGCATCTGTCCCCCAACGCCTCTATACTGAGAACCGAACGATTGAACACTGCTGATCTCTCGGTTCTCGCAGTCCTCTGAGCAGAGAGCTGGTGACTGTAATATAACACTGGGGATTAGGTAAAAGAGTCATTTTTGCTGCAGGAGGGGAGTGATCAGCTGACAGGGAAGGGAGCAAGGAGAGATGGGATGATAGAAACACATAAACTGACCAGAGTGTCAGGGCACAGCAGCCATGATGAACCTTGGTCAGTTTATGTAGAGGAGGACAGCACCAGGCAGGATCAGCCAGGTATTTTAGGTGATACAAGGGGACAAATTACACAGCACAAGCATTGCTTGTGGGAACAGAATCCAATTTTTTATTTCTAGGGTAACAACCACTTTAAGTGGAGGGAAAGTGAAATGTCTCATTAGAGAGAACCTGTCCCAAAAAAAAAGTATCACGTAGGGGACTTTTGTCCGCCTTTGTGATTAAAAAATAAATAAAAATTGAGCGAAAAAAATAGTGTAAAAAATAAACTTTCACCAAGTTATTCAAGCACATACAACCACCTTGCCCCACCCCCACATACATGCACATATGAACATAAATACACGCATTGACAGCACCTACATACGAAAACATTGATTACGCTAAACATTTTAAATATTGGCACGCATGCCAGAGTGAAAGTTCTAATTCTAGGGCCATTATTCATTCTTAACTGTAAACTGATGACCTGCAGAAGCTTTTAAACCGTCACCTATAGACCTTTTTACATCTACAGTGCCTTGAAAAAGAGGCAGATCCTGAAATTCCCCTTATACCCCTTAAAATTGTTCACATTTTGTCATGTTACAACCAAGAACGTAAATATATTTTATTGTGATTTCATGTGAAAAACCAACACAAAGTGGCACATAATTGTGAGGTGGAAGGAAAATAATAAATGGTTTTAATTTTTTTTTTACAAATATCTGAAAAGTGTTGCGTGCATTTGTATTCATCTCCTTTTATTCTGATGCCCTTAATTAAAATCTAGTGGAACCAATTGCCTTCAGACATCACCTAACTAGTAAATTCCACCCTTGTAATTTAATCTCGGCATAAATACAGCTGTTCTGTGAAGCCCTCAGAGGTTTGTTAATGAACACACAGCATCATGAAGGCCAGGGAACACACCAGACAGGTCAAGGATAAAGTTGTGGAGAAGTTTAAAGCAGGGTTAGGTTATAAAAAAAACTAAAAAATCCCAAACTTTGAACATCAAGGAGCACTGTTTAATCCATCATCTGAAAATGGAAAGAGTATGACACAGCTGCAAACTTACCAATACATGGCTGTCCACCTAAACTGACAGGCCAGGCAAGGAGAGGCATTAATCAGAGCAGCAACCATTTATCATTGTCCTTCATTTGCCAGTGGTGCACTCCATGCCCAAGAGGGTTAAGGCAGTGCTAGAAAATGGTGGCCACACAAAATATTTGGGCCCAATTTGGACATTTTAACTTAGCGGGGAACTCCCTTTTGTTGCCAGTAGAAAAAAAAAAATTATATATATATATATATATATATATATATATATATAACATTTGTTTCCGTTGCTAGTTATGAAAACAAAATCCTAATTGCAGGTGTGGCACGGGATCATTCATGTTGTTCGCCGGGCCCGGCGGTGACTGTGCCAGCGCCACACCGCGAGACTCCACCAGCATAGTGCCGATTGTCCCCTACTGGCCTCACATGGACACGGTCATCTCTGTTGCCTGGTCTGTGTGCGAATTAGATTGGTTGATGTTCGCAACCACCAGACCCCGCCAATCTGGATCCTGAAAATGATTAGGATGTGGCCTGGCTGCCAGCAGTGTGCCAGGACAGATGCCGTGCCAGGCGCTTCCAGCCAATGAGGTGCTGAGCATGGTGCACCTCAACATGACGTCAATCCCTTCTCCAGTCACACCCACAACAGAACAGAGGCGCTCACAGTCCCTGGCTGTCCCACATGGTGTGGAGCTGAAAAGGTAAGACAAAAGAAGAGATGGGGACAGGCGGACCACTGTGTGATTTATATCGGCATCAAATATAAGCAGCAGTCTTGTGTGATCCCCAATATTATATCAGCAGGAAAATATAATGTATACAAAAAGCAGTAGTCTTGCGTGGTCCCCGATATTATATATCAGTGATATATAATATTGGGAATTGCTCAAGACTGCTGCTTTTGTATCTATTGTATTGTAAAGATTTTCACACCACACATCTTTTTGGTGCGCCACAAGACAAAAAAGTTTGCGAAACACTGGTATGTACCCTCAGGTGATTGGACACTGGAAAAGCTTTAGACGACATGCCCCTATAACACTACCTCACTTTGTGAATTCTCAGTTTAGTATTTGTGATGGACCTTATCTGACACTTAGCTTAACTAGTGTATTATTTTTCACTATTTTAACTTCCAATTCTTCCCTCAAGTTCTTCATGTTTTGATTTATTAAGCCAGCATAGAAGCATTGTATCTGGATTGGTAAAACCTTGGGAGTAGTACACCCAGACTCTATGCTGAGAGGACAGCTTGTAATGTTTCTTCAGGCACTGGATCCTGCTTGGATCCTGCATGAACCCTCCCCACCTCACTTGGTACAATGTACAGAGTTAGCTGCAGGGTGTGATACAGGTCCAGGACTGTGGCCCATCACTTTTGAACCCAGTCCCAGTGAACCTCTTTGGGAGGTATGCCCACTGTGATGGACGAAGCCTGGTTTTTATTTAAAATTCAGCATCGTGGACAGGTAAGACATGGTCGCCCTGTATTTCTGACCATTACTGAAGAAAACAAGGCTATGTCTGGTAAGTATTCACTTCACATGTGCTAAAATTCAACCACTCAAACCTCAGTCCTAGGCAGATGGCCATGTGTCAACATCATATTATTGTTTACACACTTCTGCTTAGAGCTTTTATAAGATACTCAGTCACTTCCTCCCACTGATTCCCCACAAGAACTTGTTACAGGAGGCACGTCACTTGGGTTACTGCGTACTCCTTTACTGACATGCTTACCCTTTACCAGTGACGGTGAACCTTGGCACCCCAGATGTTTTGGAACTACATTTCCCACGATGCTCATGCACGCTGCAGTGTAGTTGAGCATCATGGGAAATGTAGTTCCAAAACATCCGGGGTGCCAAGGTTCGGCATCACTGCCCTATTATCTGCACTCTAATCCGTGAGTACCCCATGGAGAATACCCTCACTTGTAGCTATGGTGCAGACCAAGTGAACAGGGAGTTAAGGCAAACATACAATCTGCCGAAGGCCTGCACAACATTCTCAGAGTGACAATGTGTACCTGTGAAAATAACAGTTCGAATAAGTCTCAGCATCCAATTCTAGTTCTATTTCAGGCTTGAAACAAGCAGCCTAGAACTTTCTTCATCCTTGTCACATTTCCTCAAACAAATTACAACCTTCATATGGCCATCTTCATCTAGGGCTCACAAATGCCATGCCTCGTCTCTTGTTTCTCAACTGGAGTTAGATTCTGATATGTCAGGCCTAAGGGACGCAGACACCAAAAAAAAATGAAAAGAATATTGGGGAAGTACCAGAGGAAGCTGCGGAAGATTTCCCCCCCCCCCCCACAGATCATCCCTATTTGGCAGGGGTGAGCTTCACACAGCATGCTTGCCAACCTTGATGAGCTCAAAGTCTCTGTCCACAAAAGTCTTGGCATTATGCAAATTGACCCTCCTTCATCCCCGGTCTCAGGTTAGGCCAATTTATGCCTTCCCTCTAGTGCAAATTCTACCATATCTGCTCAAGATAATAGAGCAACAGAGGAAAACCATGATTTTAATTGCATCCAACCCAGAAGAGCTCGGTACACAGTCATATTGAGACTTCTAAAAAGATGACTCCTGTCCTCTTCCTAACAGACAATCTCTACTATCTCAACGCCCTCTATTCTATCCTACTTCCCAGTCTCTGGCTTTAATGTCATGGCTGTTGAAACCCAGGTGTTTAAGGATAGAGGGGTCTTTGAGTCTGTGATTACTACCTTGCTAAAAGCATGAAAAGCCTCTCCCAGGAAGATTGCCTAGTGTGTACCTTGCATTCCATACTTCTTTCAATCCCTCCAATCAGGTCTTGACCAAAACATGGCCTTAAGTACCCTTAGCCTGGGTTCACACTATAGCGAACACAGACATCGCATGTGATTTGCTCCCGCACTGTTGTGCCGATCACATGCGCTGCCTGTGCAGTGCAATTCAGCCATACAATTGTATGGCTGAACTTGCATTGGATTTGCATAAGAAAGGCACCGGGCCTTTTTTTTTTTTTTTTTCTCGCACTGGAATCTGCTCGCATTGGGTGTAAGCACCCATGTGATCTGATTCCTATCCGAATCCACAGTTCTCACTGCGATCTGTGAACTGATCTGGGAGCATCATTAACATTTTAGTGACACTCGCAGCGGTTCGCAGAGGGCAGTGTGAACTGCCTGCGGGAGAGATGCTGGAATTGTGCTGGTTCCCGCATCACTATATTGTGAACCCCGCTTTCTTGTAAAAACATTTCTTCAAGGTGTACCTCCTATTAACACTACACATAGAGGATCTATCTTGCAAAGTAGAATTTTTGGTCGCTATCATATCTGTTTGACAGATTACTGAACTAGTGGTTTCCTCTAAAGTGCCTTTCCTCATTCTTCACAATGACAAAATTGTCTTATGCCCAAGGTCGTCATTTATTCCAAAATGGTATCGGCATGCCACCTCAATGCGGACATTGTTTTCCCATTCTTATGCCCTGCTCCTAAACAAAGGAAATCTCTGCATTGGCCTGGTATATGAATAGGAAAATTGATTGGAAGAGTTTACATTCTTAAAGAGAAACCTCCTCCACTTCGGTGCATTCATTCCACCAGTGGTCGGTGGTGTTTTGTGGGTATTTCATCACAAATCCTCGGTGATCCAGTTGTGTAAGACCATCACCTGGTCTTCTTTCGTTCCTTTTTCAAAGCTTTGCTAGATGGACATCCAATCTTTTTCTGATGCAGCTTTTGCACGTAAGGTTCTTGCAGTGGCTCTCTGAATTTGGGTCTTTTGACCCCTGTTGGGTATTTTGGCACACTTCTGTTTGCCTCCTTGCTGCCCACCCTTCCTATTTGTTGCTTGGGGTTGTGCCATGGTGTGTGAATATTCAGCCTGTTTCCTGTACTGTACAGTTAAGATAAGAGAATTTTTTACTTTATCTGTTAATTCTGTATCTTGGAATACAGTACTTGGCACAGGCCACCCGCCCTTCCATTCCTTAGTTTAGTCTCCATTTCTTGCACCAAGGGCGTGTGTCCTCTAATGCTTTCCAGGGTCAAATCATCTGATGGAACACGCCAGTGACCCATGGTATATGAATATTCTGTATTAGTCATGTATAGTACTTCAAGATATGGAATTTTATAGGCAAGTCAAAATTCTTTTTTTTTTTCATCTTTAAATGGGTTATAAAGGTAGTTTTTTTTTTTTTTTTTTTTTTTTTTTTTTTTTTAATAACAAACATATACTTCCACTGTGCAGCTCGTTTTGCACAGAGTGGCCCAAACCTGGTCTTCTGGGGTCTCTCGGCGGCTGTCTTGGCTCCTCTCCACAAGAACTAAGCACCTTCATGCGAGCTCTCTTGCATGGTGCTTAGTTCTTGCGGGTGTGCTCCCGTGATACAGGCAACGGCTATAGCCGCTCATTGTAACACCTGGCACTCCGCATGATTGGATGTGATTGACAGCAGCGCGAGCCAATGGCTGCTTTGCTTTTAATCCATCCACTCTAGCCAATCAACGGCCAGGCTGAGCGGCGAAGAGGAGATCGGGGGTGAGCACAGCAGGTAACGGGCTCAGGTAAGTAAAACGGGGGAGGGGGGGGGCGGTATTGTCATAGGATGCATTAAGGTGAAAAAACATGAACCTTTACAACCCATTTAAAAAAAAGAATCCTCAGTTACTGTAGTGTATAGTTACTGTATTAATAAAGCTCAATTTTTCCTTTTTACGAAGTGGTCCAGTCTTGCAATTAATGTCAGATGACCACATTTTGAGAACAGACCTCATAAACAAGGTTTTCAGAGGTGGAAAGCCCTTCCTTAGAATTACTTTTGGAAAAATAATAAGTAGCATTTCTCACAATGTCTTTCAATTCTGCTGGCCACTATCTCTGCTCCAATATCATAAATGCAGTGTTGTCCTTTGCTTAACCATTATACTAGCCACATCTGTGTGAAAGTATTTTCACCTATCTACCATTCAGCTTGTTATGCTTACATTTGTTCAAATGCTAGTGGACTACATCAGTTTACATTGTTTCATGAATATCTTTTCTATCATGTATGTCTTTATCTTCTCTTGTACATAATCTGGCTGCCGTGATTTTATTTCTAGTTTTGTTAGTTTTTCCGACTGTAGCAGACCTTCCAACCTTGTAGTTCTTTTATATCTTTGCCTTTGAGACCTTCTTATGTAGACCATTGGAAATGTATCTGGTTCTTTAACTCTGTTTTTTACATAACTGCTCCTCTACCTTTTGTGATTTTTAAACTATCATTCCTTTTTGTCATAATCTGTGTTGTGTTTTTTTTTTTTTTTTTTTAAACAGGCCTGGTAACTATTTTATTGGTTTTTAATGTAACCTTACTTTTCAACGCCATGAAAGATGGTCTCTCAAGAGTCTAGTGACCTTATTATGATTTCAATTTTTTTTAATAATTTTTTTCCTTTTTAATGGTCATTTGATTTTGTTTGCAAATTTACTTATCTGTTCCCGATAGAAGCTTTTTCTTTAACTCAACTTTATTTGGGCAAGCCACAGTGAATAAAAGGGAGCAGATGCTTTCTACAAACTCTAAATTGTTCCTGTGTTGCATCCCAGATGGTTTTGACCTCACAAGCGACTCGAATCCGGGCTCCCCGATCTTGCACATCATTCCAAGCCTAGGGGACACTCGTGAGGGGGATGTTCTTGTGTACCTGACACCCGACACATCTCCAGATGCTGCTACTGAGGGTAGGCCAGATGTCTTCAAGCAGGAGTTAGCAAGAGAGGATAACGATTGCTCTCTTCATTTGCATAGGCTGCTTCTCTGCAGAGCAGTAACCCTGCCAAACCTATGATTGCCGCATCCCCTACACGCGAGCAGCTTGGCATGGCTAGCAAGTACATATGCACGCAGGAAGGCTCAAGAAGCATGCAGGCTACCAAAGTGAACTCCCATTTCTTAGTGTATTCTGGAATAATATGTTTTTTTGTTCTCTTCCAGTGTTTTAAACTGCCTTGAAGTTTCTTGCATAAGTTGGAACTTATTTACTACTCAGAAAATGTTAAACTGGGTGTGTTTTCGCAATCATATTACTGCAGTTATAGTGTGATTGTGTTTTAGGGAAACAAAAGTGGAGAGATGGATTAATACCATCCCTTATCTCTGCCATTAAATACACAGGTTTATATAGGCGAACATATAGATATGGAAAAATTAATAAAACGTTAGCAATGAAATTGAAATATTCCGGTGTTGACTTTAAACTTTGTTAATCTTCCAGGGATAGGTACGTTGGGGTAATAGCGGGGCTTAACTTAACAGAGAAAAGGTTTCTGGGCTGCCCCCAGTGCTGTCTAATTTGAATCATAATCCCCTCCTACAACAGAGATCACATAACAAAATGGCTAGCATTTTAAACTTGTTGCAAGCACTAAAGAGAGCCTGGAGCAGCATCTTCTCCAGTAAAGATACCATTTCAGTACTTTGGTTACATTCCATATATCCGTTCCATAAAGCGTTTTACCATAGGCCTTGTTAAGTTGAATATTTATCAGCTCCTGTTTGCTGAGGAGTAAAATCTGCAGTGCTTTCTGCCCCCCTAGAAACCACATGTGCCACATCAATATAAGTGAATGGCTGTACTGATGCAGAAGCCGTTTTCCTGAGCATTGCCGCATATAGCCATTCACTTGTATTGGCAAATGTGCGCGGCACAGGATAGACAAGGATATGTCTGCTTTACCAGTTTCATTTAGTTTGGTAGTACTTCAAACCCCCCCTTCAAAATTAAAATACCCCTTTGCTCTGACATAAAGTATAGTAGTCTGCTTTTTAGACCAGGTATATATATTGCCACGTCATCACAAATCCAAAATGAGATGCCTATTTTTCACTGTAGGGTTTGTTGATGGAAACCTACAAATCTTGGTTTATTTTTCACTTAAAAGGTAACTCCACTTTTGTGGGGAAAAAAAAATAGCAAATAAAAAAATATAGCACATAGAATTGCGACACTAATCATTTTGTAACTGAATGTTATTAAAAATTACCTTTCCTTTTCAATCTGCAGCCAATGTAATTTTCTGAGAATACATTGCGATATGGCTACCTGGAGTTTTCTGTACACAGAATGTGTACTAACCACTCCCCAGAAACATTTCCTGCTTCTGTGATTGGCTCACCAATTTTCCCAGAAGTCTGCCTAAGATACAAGTCAGATTTCAGGCATCTCTTGCAACAAAAATGTCATTTTTTTGAGAGATTCTTTCAATAGGACCACATCTAAAGGGATGCAGGCCCAGCAGATTTCCTCATTTAGTCCTCAGTAGCTCCACACCTGACAGTTAAGTATGTAACCACTCCGATTAGAATGACTCAGAACAGAAGCACAGAGAAGCACACATGGATTTCTTCAGAATAACAAAAGGTAGGAATCTGCAGTAAAGTTTATCCTTGCAATGTACTTGGATCACCCAGGGGGGAATTTTTTTTTCTCAACAAAAGTGGAGTTACTCTTTAAAGTATTACTAAACCCAGGAGCCGGCATTCACTATATCTGGTCTCCTGCAGTACACAGAACATGAAAATGCAATTATTTAAGTATATTTATTAGTAACTGAACTGCTAAATACCATTTCTCATCAGCAGTATATAGCAGTCTTATGACTTTCTGTCCTTGTCTGGTTAAAGCTTGTAGGCGGAGTTTTCATTATACTCTGACTGTCCTATGAGGCTGCAGGACCCCTTACCCTCTGGACAGTGCTGATTGTCCCTGTGCTGATCACATGCACCCTCCCAAGAAAAAAGAAAAACTCTAGCAATACACACCAAACTAAGCATGGGCAGAGTGCTCCAAAGGCTCTGTACTGTCATGAGATTGGGGACAGTGGAAATGGAGGAGGATCGGAGAAGACAGGATCAAACATCCCTTTTTACACAATGTGCAGGATTAACCCCTTAGGTTCCACAGTGAATATAACAAGCATGCTTTACTGCATATACAGATTGATTTTCCTGTTGTGGGTTTAGTAACACTTTAATAAAATGGTAAATAGTGACATGCAGACTATTTCTCTGTTTCTCTAAACGCTCACACCCATTATTGATAACACCAAAACAGTTAGGCCTCATGCACACTGGACGTTTGTGGATGTTTTTACAGCTGCTGTTTTTGGCTTCAGACATTTTTTTTTTCTACAGTCAATAAACTCTCCAGCATGTTTTCCTATGTGTCCATCTACACATAGGCTGTTATCAACTGTTTTGGCTGGGGCATTTTTTTGGCTGGAAAAAAACAACCCAAAACTAGTGGGTTCTGAGAGGAGTTTTTCAGCTGTAAAAATGCTCTAATGTCAAATGCTGATAAACACTCAAACGCGGCTAACCAGCGTTTAACATTTTTGATCCCATTGGAAAAAAAAAACACTAAAAATCTCTATTGCAAAAACGCTGAAAAACTTTTAAAAACTCACTGCAAAGCTACTGCCATTTTTATTACTTTATAACGTCCAGTGTGTATGAGGTCTTAAGAATAATGCAAACAGCTGTGTCAAATGTATTGACTGTTATCAGTGTAAGACATGGAATACTGGTTCCTTTTGTGCAAGGATGATGGCGCAGGAAGACAGATTTTGTGGTCAGATTCAGCCATCCAAAACGTTAATACCAAATGAGCAACTTTGATCTTTTGATCGTTTCCCATCACTCCCTAACATTATTTGTGGTATCTAATTTTTCTTGGCTGATATATGTAGCTAGAGCAAAAATTGAGTAGCAATTTTCAGGGGAAAGAAATGTGATTGTTTTTTTTTTTTTTTTTTACGGATAATTACTCCAGTTTATTTTCCTTCGTTAACACTTCCCTTAGACCCCTTTCACACTGAGGCGGTTATCAGGCGTTTTAGTGCTAGAAATGGTGCCTGTAAAGCACCTGAAACTACCTCCTATTTATTTTAGTGTGACTTTTCACACTGGGGTGGTGCGATGCGGGTCATCATGAAAAGTCCTGCAAGCAGCATCTTTGGGGTGGTTTGGGAGCGCTGAATACAGCTCTCCCAAAATGCGCTGCCCATTGAAATGGCGCAACACAGGCACTTTTAACCCCTTCGTTGGTTAAAAGTGCATCGATAGCTGCCGAAAAGCGATACTAAAAGAGCGATAAAGCACCACTAAAATAAGCAACGCTTTACTGCTAAGGCTAGGCGGCCCCAGTGTGAAAGGGGTCTAAGCCCCTGTACACACGGTCGGACATTCTGCCAACCTAATCCGTTGGATTTTGTCTGACGGATTGTGTCCGAAACTGTTGCATACACACGCTCGGACCAAGTTGTCGGAAAATCCGATCGTTCAGAACGTGATGTTATTTCGTTACGACGGGACTACGTTCAGGCTAGTAGCCAATAGCTTTGGTGTAGGCATTTGATCTGAGCATGCGTGGCACTTTGTCTGATCGGAATTCTCTACACATGATCGGAGTATGTCCGATCGGACCAGTTTGTCTGAAAATATATCCAACAAGTTGGAAAATTGGGTCAGACGGAATCGGTCTGATGCATACCACACACAGTCGGATTATCCGACAACACGGTCCGATAGGACACATTCTGACGGATTCTCCGACCGTGTGTACAAGGGCTAAGGGTTAGAATATCTTCATATACATCTCTCACATCATGCCTTATATCCCCAATATACACTTTTTGTGCAAAATTGAATATGAATAAAATACAGAAAACCTTGCTGGCCAATATTAAAATCTATTTTGATAAACTAGTGACAGTTTTCAAGACTATACACGTAGCTGTTATTTTTCTTTATTTTTCTCACTTGCTGTGTTTAGAGAGCAGCAGGCTGTAACAGATTATTTGTTACAGTTATGTAATAACTTTGCTTGCAGCAAAAATCCAGAATTAATGAGGTCTTCATCCTGGGGAAAATATATTTTATAGAGTGATGGCCTTGCATTGACATACAAGCCCAGTCCATCTATGTTTCTATTAATGTAACTGTACAGCAAACCTGTAGCCCTTTAATGTTAATTGGCATCAACATGTAGTCTTTAGTTCTAGCTCTGATTTACTTCATGACAGAAGACTGGTATTCTTTGACGTGCAGTATCTCACAAAAGCAAGTACGCCCCCTCACATTTTTGTATATATCTTATTAAAATCTTTTCATGCGACTACACTTTGCTACAATGTAAAGTATTGAGTGTACAGCCATTACCATCTAAACCGCTGTCAACAAAAGTGAGTACACCACTAAGTAAAAATGTCCAAATTGGTACTTGACGGATACGTTATTTGAATTTATGCTTTATGGAATTGCTCCTCCTTTTACCACAGTTCCTCTGTGTAAAGACGCTTCTGTTCTAGCTTTATGTTATGTGGTAGACCATGCTTGTTCCCTTACATCGTAAGCACTGTATTGTTCTGCAATGTTTTTTTGTTTTCTCTTGTATTGCTTTGTGCTTATCATTGACTTAATGTATGTACACCTTTTATTATTCAATAAAATGTCTTTAAAAAAAAAAAAAAACACAGAGCCATAATAATAACTATGTGGGTTATATCAGACCATCAGGTGCTGGACAATGGCACGCCCCTTAAGGCGTGAACTTCCCTTATATAACCCCTCCCACTACTGGGAGTGCTCCAGTTTTTTCGCCAGTGTCTAAGGTGTTGGGCACGTTTAAGGATGTGTTGTACTGAGCTTCACGGGCAGTAATCCTTTGATGAGAGCCATCCATCCTGACCGGATCTGTTCTGATGTCTCCATAATGGACTAAATGAATGGTACCCGGGCCTCGTCATCCAAAGATGCTAGGTTTTGCTTGCGAATGCTTTAAAAGCTGGGCCCTGGGATCCAGTATTTTTTGGTAGTAAGGCCAATAAAAGTTTACTGTCAGGGTCTTCTCACAGGTCCAGGATTGTGGGATAACCTAAGTGTGCCCCGGTTGCTGAAGGTTTCCTTTTAAGGTCTCAGAGCCTACTGTGAAGGGCAAAATTTTTTATTTTTTTTTATCTCTGATAAACCCTGCTGCAAGATAAGGTAGGGGAGATTTTCTCAGGAATCTCTCCTTCCATGTATTGTGCTGTCATGTCATGTCTATGTGTCACCACTGGAGGCTGTATTGAGTACTCACCATTCTGACGATTCCCCAGATTGGCGATTTTTCAGCTGATTGAATGCCAGCCAGCTGCCTTTTTTTCTGAGCGAAGGATTTACCCCCCCCCCCCCCCCCTCCCGCTGCCCTCCATGATGCCGGCGCTCACGCGGGAGATTTAACTTCCCTGTTTGGAAGAGGAGGGGGCGTTTCCGTGCGGGGGGCGTGGCTAAGCGGCGTCAGACACCGGTGTTCTGTCAAAAAGTGTCCGCCTATCGAATAGTGTCCTCCCTGTACTACGCAGGCGCAGTACGGAGGACAAGGAGACTCCGAAAGTCTCCGAAGAAGAATGGCACCTGCACACGGAGTCCAGGTTGAAGCCCCACCATCCAAGTGGACATACGGTTGCGCCACTCTTCGGGCACGGCCTCGCTTCGCTTGCCACGCTTCAGGCATGGCCTTAATTCGCTCGGCTATTTTTTATTCTAACTCTATGTCCACTTAGATGGTGGGACTTGAACCTGGACTCACTGCGCAGGCACCGTTTATCTTCGAAGATGTTCGGCCTCTCCTTGTCCCCCGTACTGCGCAACACCACCAGCAACACCTGTAGGAAGTAGTTTAGAGCTCTGCAAGAGAAGCTGCTGCCTGGCGGTGGAGGGACAGAGCAGAGTGGTTGCTGGTCAGGCATTTCCCTTTTGACAACATTGTACTGTAAAGCTAGGATTAATAGCAGTTATTGTACTGTACTATAGCCTAGCAAGTGAAACATTATTTTGCTGGCACTGCCTCTGCTTTGTACTGTAAGCTATGAGTGACAAAGGGACCAGGAACTCCTCTAAGGTTTCTAAGGGGTTAATGGTATACAACAAAATAAAACTTCTGTCCCTTTGTATTTCATACAAACAGTTTTTTTTCTTCTACCATTTAAAAGATTTATGCTATGATGTCTCTCCTTAGGACTAAACATAGCAGATTCTCATCTAGTCCTCAGGGCCCCTTTGTTGAGGTGCAGGAGGCTGGGGATCAGGTAGATCTTCCCACATATTGGAAGATGCTTATTTTTCCTCTTCGGAGGATCCTAACAGGGAGGGAGTAGCTGCGCAAGTCAGTCGTGCAGCCTCTCCTATGCCTGGGGTATCTGCCTTTAGGCAGTCTTGACAGTCTCAATCGTCAGATTCAGGAGAAAGTTCCCAGGGGCAGCACCAGGATCTTGGGGGCAGAAAGCCCAAAAAGCAAAATGATAAGGCCTTCTCATGAAGGAGCACCCCCACTTGTTTGGATGAGGGGAAAGGTCCTGCAATTCTCAGTCTGGCAGGAACAATGTTAAGAGCAGGGGGATTTCAGCGTTTTTTTGTTTTTTTCTCTAGGTTACATTTAGAGTTTCAAGAGCCCGGATGGCCCAGTCGGCTTTCAATCTGAGGGTTTGGGTCCTGTTTGGGTGCTCCCTGTGGGGTCCTTGGGGCTGGTGTTGCAGCAGTCTTTATGCAAGAGTGTCTGTCTCCTCAAAGAATGCTCCTAAGGTGGCCTCTGGATAAGCTGTTATCCTAGTCGGTGATATCAGAAGTCTCCCTTAGTGGAACAGGGTTTTTTTGGCTCAAACCTTTTAAGGTCCCAGAGCCAAACAGAGAGGTAAGACCCATTCTAGATCTCGGAGATCTGAATCGGCACTTGAAAATCCGATCCTTTCATAATTCGATCGGCTGTGTCCATCCTGCAAGGAGGGGAGTTGCATATCTCCATGTGCCAAAGTTTCCCGCCTAACAGAAATTTCTGCAGTTTGAAATATAAAATTATTTTTTCAATCACGGCACTGCCAGTCACAGCACCACAAGTGTTCTGAAACATTCTGGCACCTCCTTTAGCCAGGTTAAGGGCTCAAGGCATAACGGTCCTAGCCTATTATAACATCTACTTTTAATAGATCATTCAGTCTCAGATCTAAAACCAGAGTCTGATCTCAGCTGTAGATATCTGAAATCTCTAGGTTGGATTCTCAGCCTAGGATGATTCTCCTTAAAACCATCAAGAAGGGGCTGGTTATAGATACCATACAGAAGAAGATATTCTTACCCCAGTCATAAATCAGTTCCATTGTAGGACTAATTCAACTTATCAGGATAAAGGAAAATTCTTTCATTCGGCTGCAGGAGATTTTTAGGGGAAATGGTGGCCTCCTTCAGGGCCGTCCCTTACGCGCAGTTTTATTCAAAGACTGCTTCAAGACACCATCCTGTTGGTCTGGAATAAAGAGGATTCAGGCCTTGTTTGTTTCCAATAAGCTTGGCTCCCGACATAGGTCAGAGCCTAAATTGGGGGTTGTTATCCAGCACAAGGGAAAATCTTTATCCTGCAAGGTGTTAACAGATGCAAGCCTTCTAGGCTGGGGAGCAGCCCTGGAAGAAGATTCTGTCCAGAGATGGTCCAGGTTAGAGGCAATTTTAATATTTCAGGTGTACTACTTGAGATCCCAACAATTCTTTCCGGGAGAATGATCTCTTCACCCTGACATCTTCCTAGCAATATGTCAGATGGGGTACTCCGGACATGGACCTGTTCGCATCCAGATTCATTAATAAGGTCAACAACTTTGTTAAACAAGGGGTCCGCTAGCAGGCGGAACAGACACATTAGTCTTTCCAGGGGATCAGTTTTCACTGATCTATGCATTTTCTCCAGCTCTGCTACTTCCGTGCCTTTGCCGCAGGATTAAGCAGGAACAGAAGGAGGTGATTCTGGTGGCCCCAGCCGGGTCCCAGAAGATCTTAGTTTATTGAGCTCATAAAGATTGCAGTAGGAGTCCTTTGGACTCTGCCATTATAGCCAGACCTTCTTGCACAAGGTCCGGTATTTTATCCTACTTTACAGACAAGGAGTTTAACAGGTTTGACTGTTGAATCTCACTCTATAAAAGATTGTGGGTGATCTCCTTAGGATTTAAGATTGGTCTTATCTGCTTTGTTAAATCAGCAGTTTAGAAATTCTCTTGGTTCTTTGACAAAAAATATCTTTTTGCTTGCCATTTCTTCTGCTCGAAGAGTATCAAAACTTACGGCTCTGTCTTGTAAGAGCCATATTTCATCATGCATAAGGATGAGGTAGTTTTATGTCCTCATCCTGAATTCTTACCAAAAGTGTTAACAGGTTTAATTTAAACCAAGATTATTATTGCTCCTTTCTCCCCAGAAGCCTTAATCTGGAGAAGAGAAAGCACTACAATCTCTTGATGTAGTAAGAGCGATCAGAACCTATTTAAAGGCGACCGCTCAGGTTCGCAAAACACAGGTTTTGTTTGTACTGCCAGAGGGTCCAAGATATGGACAGGCAGTGTCAAGATCCACTATTTTCCAAATGGATTTGTCAAGTGATTGTTCAAGCTTCAGCTTAAAGAAGAAAATTCTTCCTTCTCAGATTAAGAGCACACTCATCCAGGGAAATTAGTGCCTCTTGGGTGGTGCATCATCAGGCCTCTATGGCTCAGATCTGTAAGACCGCAACTTGGTCTTCGGTTCAGACATTTATCCGATTTTATCAAATCGATATTAAAGGTCATGAGGGTATTGCCTTTTGGCACAGCATATACTGCAGGCTGCAGTATGAGTCCTCTCTGGCCTCCTGTTTCCTTGATTCTGTCCCCCCCCCCCTTCTGTTGCCATTGCTATGGGACATCCCACATAGTTAAAACTATGGCTCTGTGTCCCCTGATGTAAGAAAAGAAAATAGGATTTTCTACAGCTTACCTGTAAAATCCTTTTCTTTGATGTACATCAGGGGACACAGAGGTCCCTCCCTTCTTCTTATACACATTGATTGCTTGGCTACAAAACTGAGGACTCCCAGTAGTGGGAGGGGTTATATGAGGGGCGTGCCAGTGTCCAGCACCTAAAGGTCTGATATAACCCACATAGTTATTACTATGGCTCTGTGTCCAGTCAATGTACATCAAAGAAAAGCATTTTACAGGTAAGCTGTTATAAAAATCCTATTGTTGCTCTACATAAAGATGGTCTAGGTTATAGGAAGATTGCCAAGACCCTGAAACTGAGCTGCAGCATAGTGGCTAAAGAAGCTGAGGGGTAAAGGTGATGGACTGGCCAAGCATGTCTCCAGACCTAAACCCTATTGAGCATCTGTGGGGTATCCTCAAACAGAAGGTGGAGGAGCGTAAGGTTTCTAACTGCCACCAGCTCTGTGACGTCGTCATTGTTAAGGCAGTGCTGGAAAATAATGGTGGCCACACAAAATCTTGACATTTTGGGCCCAATTTGGAAATTTTCATTCAGGGGTGTACTTAGTGTTGTTGCCAGCGGTTTAAACATTAATGGCTGTGTTATTTTAAGGGGACAGCAAATTTACACTGTTATACAAGCTGTACGATATAAAATATTTACAAAAATATGAGGGATGTACTCACTTTTGTGAGATACTGTAAGTTCAGATCTCATTATTTAATTTAATTAATTTAATATAAAACAAATTCTAATTTAAGTTGATATAAGACATTTTTTAATTCTTCTTTTTAAGTGGTACGTGCAGTAACCTATAGCATCCAGTCATAGCCCACACTTGTGAAGAGTACACTAGATCCTTATGAATTCAACTGAACATCTATTGAGCATTGCAGATTGTTTGAAAATGAAATGATTCCAATAAACCATTCAGTCACTTGCACTGGAATTTAAACAAAGAAAGAAAAAAAAAGAACTTTCCCCGCATGATTGGATGTTTTAAATAAACACAGATTCAAATGATTATATGAAAAAACCTTTAGTATATCAACCTAACCAACCCCCCGTTTTTTAATTTTTTTTTAATTTTTTTTTTGGAATTGACACCTTATTGGTAATGGTAATAATGCCTGCAAACATTTGCAAAAAATGATAGCCCTATCTACCCTATCAATGATTATAGAATGGTAGCACAGAATTAATTTTGGCTGCATATGCATGAAGAGCTCAAAAGAGATTTGGTACTTTGCCTCCTGACATTTGCGTCTTCCCAACTTTTGAGCAGACCCTTTTTGAAGCCAGTTTTTCCAATTCCTAATATCCTTAAACTTTTCATGGGGTTGTTCCAGTACAACATCCTTCACACCTCATGGAACAATGAGGAATCCTCACTGATACTCTAGTTATATTTCTGCCTGTGGCCTCTGAATAAATTATGACAGCTGACATAAGTTTTATTCAAAGAATATATGTTTGTTTTGCTTTAAAGCGGAGCTTGGTGTACACAATTTGGTTTTAGAGAATATGAATGGTAACACAAAAACTTTTCTTTCACTCATGGTTAGTGTTTGGCTGAAGCCATTTATTATCAATCAACTGTGTTTACTCTTTAAATCATAATGGCAACAGAAACCAAATGACACTGATCAAAAGTTAACTTTTCGTCTTTTGTGGATGAGGCTTTATCTTCTCAGATGGTAAAGCTGCCCATTCCTCTTGGCAAAAAGCTGAGAGATGGTCACTCCAGAACCTTCACTTTATTCTGCTATAGCCAATGACAGGTCAACTTGGCCTTGTGTTTTACATCGTTGTCATGTTGGAATGTCCAAGTATGTCCCATGCACAGCTTCCTGGCTAATGAATGCAAATGTTCCAATGTTTTTTTGTTTTGTTTTTTAAATAACATACTGCATTCATCTTGCCATCAATTTAGACCAAATTAAATTTCAATAAAAATTATTTAATGATTAAAAAAAAAAAATTTAAACCAAATTTCCTGTGTCTTTTGTAGCTCACACATCCCCAAAACATCAGCAATCCACCTCCATGTTTCACAGTAGGAATGGTGTACCTTTCATTATAGGCCTTGTTGACACCTCTCCAAATGAAAGGTTTATGCTTGTGGCTCAATTTTGGTCTCATCACTCCAAATGACTGTGCCAGAAGGTTTGAGGTTTGTCTCTGTGCTGTTTGGCATATAGTAAGCGGGATACTTTGTGACATTTTGAGTAGTAGCTTTCTTCTGGCGAATCAACCATGCAGCCCATCTTTCAGTGCCCCCTTATTGTGCATATTGAAACAGCCACACCACATGTTTTCAGAGAGTCCTGTATTTCACCTGAAGTTATTTGTGGGTTTTTCTTTGCATCCTGAACAATTTTCCTGGCAGTTGTGGCTGAAATATTAGTTGGTCTACCCGACCGTGGTTTGCTTTCAAACAGAACCCCTCATTTTCCACTTCTTGATTAGAGTTTGAACACTGCTGATTGGCTTTCACAATTCCTTGGATATCTTTCGATATTTCTTTCCTGTTTTGTACAGTTCAACTACCTTTTCCCACAGATCCTTTCACAATTCTTTTGCTATCCCCATGGCTCAGAAATCCAGAAACGTCAGTGCAACACTGGATGAAAGATGCAAGGGTCTGTCAGGAGTCCAGAAACTCATTGACCTTTTATACACACACACACACACACACACACACACACACACACACACACACACACTCTCACACACACACACTAATTACAAGGATGGTTACCTTTTAATAGCCATTCAAACCCCTTTGTGTCAACTTGTGTGCATGTTATCACCAGGGTATGTAAACTTTTGATCAGGGTCATTTGGGAAGTTTCTGTTGCCATTTTGATTTAAAAAGAGTAAACACTGTCGATTTGATAATAAATGGCTTCAGCCAAACACTAATCATGAGTGAAAGAAAAGTTCTTGTGTTATTCATATTCCCTGAAAAATTGAGAAGAAATCAGACATTCTGCCAGGGTATGTAAACTTATGAGCACAACTGTACATGCAGAGGCTTAACATGAACGGTGTTTTTTGACTTCTAGTTACTCCTTATTTCTGTGCAGTCACCTATCTTTTGACATTTAAACTGTGCGCTCACCTATACCTTTGTTCCAAATGACCCAGCTTTCCAAACTAGACCAGCATTGCAGCTTTCTTGATGACATCACCAGCGCTCCACTTGGATCACCTTCATTAACCACTTGACAACAGGGCACTTAAACCCCCCTCGTGACCAGACCAATTTTCAGCTTTCAGCGCTCTCAAACTTTGAATGACAATTACTCAGTCATGCAACACTTTACCCAAATTAATTTTTTGTCCTTTTTTTCATACACATAGAGCTTTCTTTTGGTGGTATTTGATCACCTCTGGGTTTTTTATTTTTGCGCTATAAATGAAAAATTACAGAAAATTTGGAAAAAAAACACATTTTTCTGTTTGCTGTTATTGTTTCTGTGATACAGTTTTGCAAATTATTAATTTTTTCTTCATAAATTTTGGCCACAATTTATACTGCTACATATCTTTGGCAAAAATAACCCAAATTAGTGGATATTATTTGGTCTTTGTAAAAGTTAGTCTACAAGCTATGGTGCAAATCACAAAAAATTGATCACACTTAATATACTGCTGGCCTATCTCATTTCTTGCGACCCGAACAAGCCAGAAAAGTACAAATGACCCCTTTTTTTAAAGTAGACATTCTAAGGTATTTAGTAAGAGGCATGGTGAGGTTTTAGATGTTGTAATATTTTCCCACAATTCTTTGCGAAATGAAGATTTTTTTTTTACACAAAATTGTCATTGTAATCGTTTTTCTCTCACATGACATGTGTATACCACAAATAATGCCCCAAAATACATTCTGTTGCTACTCCTCCTGAGTATTACAATACCACATGTGTGGGATTTTTCCACAGCCTAGCCACTTAGAGAGGCCCAACATGCAGGGAGCGCTATTGCGTGTTCTAGGAGCATAAATTACACATCTAACTTGTTGACTACCTATTACAATTTTAAAGGCCCTGGAGCAGCAGGACAATGACACGTGACACTGATGTGGCACTGATGACAGATGGCACTGATACGTGGTACTGATGACATGTGGCACTGATAGATGGCACTAATACATGGCACTGATGGCACGTGACACTGATGACAGATGGCACTAATATGTGGCATTGATGACAGATGGCACTGATGACACGTGACACTGACACATGACACTGATAACAGATGCCACATGACACTGACACGTGGCACTGACAGATGGCAGTGATACGTGGCACTGATGACAGATGGCACTAATACGTGGCACTGATGACAGATGGCAGTGGGAACACATGGCAGTGGGGACAGGTGGCACTTTATATTTTTTTTCCACTAACCACTGCAGTGGTTAATCTCTCCCTCCTCACACGCTCCAAGGGACACGGCCAGCACAGAATTTCTCCGATGCGCGTCCGCGGGAGCGCGCATTGCGGAAGCAAACAGGAGGATGTCCAGGGATGGCCTCCTGGTAATTGGCGTCCATGCTGCAGCCATCTTTCGGCTATAGCGCGGACGCCTAGTGGTTAAAACAAAGGTGTGACTCAAAAATAAAAAAAATTTGACTCCCAACTATAAATGTGCGTGACACATTTTAGCACTGGGGACATTGAATGTGTGCTAATCACAGAAGTAGTTCATATTAGTCACATAGATCTTCCAGTGCCTTCAAAATCTCTTTAAACAAGAACCAGAGCCAGTTGAGTCTCCCTTGTGCCCATGGGATGTGAATGACCAGAAGATCGAGTTTCTGGTTGTCATATCCTCTGCTAGAGGGGTATCAGAATTAACAGCTTTTTGCTGCCTAAGGTGGCATCGGCATTTCATCTGAACCAAAATGTTGTCCTACTGTCCTTGTACGGGTCCGCATTCTGCGGAAGAAAGGTTGCTACACTCTTGATGTAGTAAGAGAAGTCAAGGTCTATCTGAAAGCGAATGCTCTGATACGCTTTGTGCTGCCGTAAGGGCCAGGCAGCGTCCAAATCCACTATCTCTAAGTAGATTCGGCAGGTGGCTGTTCAGGCTTATGGTTTTCATTTGAGAGCGCACTCAATTTGAGCACCAAATGCTTCATGGGCAGTGCTTCACCAGGCCTCCTTGGCTCAGATCTGCAAGGCTGCAACTAGAGGTCGACCGATATGGGTTTTTCTCTGGCCGATGCCGATATTTAGAAATCATGGCGGCCGATAGCCGATTATATGATGCCGATTTTTTTCGGACCGATATGTTAGGCCGATTTTATTTTATTTATTTATTTTTTTCCTTTATTATTTTTTTTTTTTTTAATCCCCCTTGATCTAACACACCTTTCCCACTGGGGCATTTTTCAGGTGCTTTTGGGCTAAAAATAGCCCCTGTAAAGTGCCTGCAAAATGGCTCCCCTGCAGTCTGTGTGAAAGACAGAGTGCTTTCACACTGAGGCGATGCGCTGGCAGGATCTTAAAAAAAAGTCCTGCAAGCAGCATGTTTGGAGTGGTGTATACCGCTCCTCCACCACTCCTGCCCATTGAT
This sequence comes from Lithobates pipiens, assembly GCF_037356315.1. NCBI lineage: Eukaryota > Metazoa > Chordata > Amphibia > Anura > Ranidae > Lithobates > Lithobates pipiens. The sequence goes on from NW_027507784.1 coordinate 170,517,583, forward strand.
ATGAATGGGCACCACTGCCGAAGCGCATGCAATGCGATTTGGCAGCAGTGCTTCATGGGCGCATTTAACCTCTTCCTTGGCCGCTAGCTGGGTTATATGTGCCCCACTAGCAGCCAAATAGCACCGCTAAAATGATGGTAAAGAGCCGCTAAAACTTGCGTTTTACCATCAACGCCTGCCCGCTCCAGTGTGAAAGCAGTCTTCATAAGTGATACAGAAAATTTCTTACATTTAAACATTTATTAAACAAAACAAACCTCCAATCAGTTTACTTGTATGTATGATTTAGATAAAAAATAAAAAAAAACTATATATTAAATAAAAACAGTCAAAACTTTTGGACGAAAAAAAAAATGGGCTAACTTTACTGTTTTTATTTTATTTTTTAAATAGTGTATTTTTTTCCCCAAAAAAAATGCATTTGAAAGACCTCTGTGCAAATGCCGTGTGACATAAAATATTGCAACAACCGCTATTTTATTCCCTAGGATCTCTGCTAAAAAATATATATATAATTTTTGGGGGGGTCTAAGTGATTTTCTGGCAGAAAATACTGGATTTTTACTTGTAAGCAACAAGTGTCAGAAAAGATTTAGTCTTTAAATGGTTAAACTGAGAACTTCTACACGCTGAGATGACTTCATTCATTCAAGTGTAAGGCCTAATGGACACGAGACGCAGTTAAACGCGTGTTCAGAGGCAGTTGGACACTTTTTTCAACTGCTCCTGAACTCATTCAATGTTATCCTATGTGTCCATGCACACAGTCTCGTTTTTTGCTGTTTTTATGCAGTTGTGTTTAACCTCGTTTTTCCAGAAGCAAAAAAATGGGTTCAGACGCAAAAGTTTCCACGTCTCAGACGCAAAACGCGGCAAAACGCCGCTACCGCGTTTTGCCGCATTTTCGTTTATAAGCGTTTTTAAAGGTGACCTTTTTTTACATTAAAAATCTCAAAAATGATTGCAAATGATGAAAAACCATTAGAAAAATATTTTAAACAATTGCAATTGCAAGTGAACAATCCACAACTTGTGGCAAGTGACATGGCAGGTGGCAAGTGGACAATCCACAACTTGTGGCAAGTGACATGGCAGGTGGCAAGTGATGTGGCAAGTGGACAATCCACAACTTTTGGCAGGTGACGTGGCAAGTGACCTGGCAGGTGACGCGGCAAGTGACCTGGCAGGTGACGTGGCAACTGGAAAATCCACAACTTGTGGCAGGTGACTGGCATGTGACGTGGCAAGTGGACAATCCATAACTTGTGGCAGGTGACGTGGCAAGTGGACAATCCACTTGTGGCAGGGGACGTGGTAAGTGGACAATCCACTTGTGGCAGGGGATGTGGCAAGTGACGTGGCAAGTGGACAATCCACAACTTGTGGCAGGTGATGTGGCAAGTGGACAATCCACTTGTGGCAGGTGACGTGGCAGGGGACGTGGCAAGTGACGTGGCAAGTGGACAATCCACAACTTGTGGCAGGTGATGTGGCTGGTGACGTGGCAAGTGGACAATCCACAACTTGTGGCAGGTGACGTGGAAAGTGGACAATCCACATCTTGTGGCAAGTGACGTAGCAAGTGGACAATCCACAACTTGTGGCAGGTGATGTGGCAAGTGACGTGGCAGGTGATGTGCCAAGTGGACAATCCACATCTTGTGGCAGCTGACGTGGCAAGTGGACAGACCAAAACTTGTGGCAAGTGACGTGGCAAGTGGACAATCCACAACTTGTGGCAAGTGACATGGCAGGTGGCAAGTGGACAATCCACAACTTGTGACAGGTGACGTGGCAAGTGATGTGGCAGGTGATGTGGCAAGTCACGTGGCAAGTGGAAATCCACAACTTGTGGCAGGTGATGTGGATGGTGACGTGGCAAGTGGACAATCCACAACTTGTGGCAGGTGACATGGAAAGTGGACAATCCACATCTTGTGGCAAGTGACGTGGCAGGTGATGTGGCAAGTGACGTGGCAAGTGGACAATCCACAACTTGTGGCACTTGATGTGGCAAGTGACGTGGCAGTTGATGTGGCAAGTGGACAATCCAAAACTTGTGGCAGGTGACGTGGCAAGTGGACAATACACAACTTGTGGCAGGTGACGTGGCAAGTGACGTGGCAGGTGATGTGGCAAGTGACATGGCAAGTAGACAATCCACAACTTGTGGCAGGTGATGTGGCAGGTGATGTGCCAAGTGGACAATCCACATCTTGTGGCAAGTGACGTGGCAGCTGACGTGGCAAGTGGACAGACCAAAACTTGTGGCAAGTGACGTGGCAAGTGGACAATCCACAACTTGTGGCAAGTGACATGGCAGGTGGCAAGTGGACAATCCACAACTTGTGACAGGTGACGTGGCAAGTGATGTGGCAGGTGATGTGGCAAGTCACGTGGCAAGTGGAAATCCACAACTTGTGGCAGGTGATGTGGATGGTGACGTGGCAAGTGGACAATCCACAACTTGTGGCAGGTGACGTGGCAGGTGATGTGGCAAGTGACGTGGCAAGTGGACAATCCACAACTTGTGGCACTTGATGTGGCAAGTGACGTGGCAGTTGATGTGGCAAGTGGACAATCCAAAACTTGTGGCAGGTGACGTGGCAAGTGGACAATACACAACTTGTGGCAGGTGACGTGGCAAGTGACGTGGCAGGTGATGTGGCAAGTGACATGGCAAGTAGACAATCCACAACTTGTGGCAGGTGATGTGGCAGGTGATGTGACAGGTGATGTGGCAAGTCACGTGGCAAGTGGACAATCCACAACTTGTGGCAGGTGATGTGGCTGGTGACGTGGCAAGTGGACAATCCACAACTTGTGGCAGGTGGCATGGCAGGTGACGTGGAAAGTGGACAATCCACATCTCGTGGCAAGTGACGTGGCAGGTGATGTGGCAAGTGACGTGGCAAGTGGACAATCCACAACTTGTGGCAGGTGACGTGGCAGGTGATGTGCCAAGTGGACAATCCCCAACTTGTGGCAAGTGGACAATCCAAAACTTGTGGCAAGTGACGTGGCAGGTGATGTGGCAAGTCACGTGGCAAGTGGACAATCCACAACTTGTGGCAGGTGACGTGGCAGTTGGACAATCCACAACTTGTGGCAGATGACGTGGCAAGTGACGTGGCAGGTGATGTGGCAAGTCACGTGGCAAGTGGACAATCCACAACTTGTGGCAGGTGCCGTGGCAAGTGACACGCTAAATACAAGTACACTGCAGCTCTCACAGCTGCTGCTACTCACTCTGGTCTCACAAAATTGCTGAAATAGTTAATAATACTGTTTTTTGAGCTGGGGAGGGTCTATGATGTTAGCTTAACTAAACGCTTCTAGACGCAAAAGCGGTAAAACGCCGCTAAATCACGGTAAAATCGCGGCAAACCGCGCGTTTCTAAACGCCGGTTTCAGCTTTTAAAAACATGTGTCCAGCAGAGTTTGCATCTGCGTCTCGTGTGCATGAAGCCTAAACATTGTATCTTTCTGTTCTTTTCTTGGCAGCCTGCCCAGAGAGGAGGAAAGACGTTTCTATGACGACCCAGGCATTTTACACTGACTTCTATTACAGAAGTCATTTCAAAGTCCCGCTGTTCTAAATCGGCTTTTTATCAGCACAATCTGCCGATGCCGATTATTTAAAAAACGGCAAATATCGGCCGATATATCGGTCGACCTCTTGCTGCAACTTTGACTTCATCCATACATTCACCAAATTATTTCGGGTGGATGTGAAAGGGCATGGGGATACTGCCTTCAGGCGCAGTGTGCTGCAGGCAGCAGTATAGGTCCTCACATCCGATGGCGGTCTGCTTTTTGATCTGTGTGTCCCTCCTCTCAATTTGGGCATTGCTCTGGGACATCCCACTAAGTAATTAATAGAGCTCTGTGTCCCAGGATGTATGAACAAGAAAATAGGATATTTTAATACAGCTTACCTGTAAAATCCTTTTTCTTGGGAGTACATCACGGGACACAGAGCTCACGCCCCTCTTGGGGATTTATGTATATATATATACGTTGGAATACTTATTGCTGTGCTACAAAACTGAGGTACTCGCCATATGGGAGGGGTTATATAGAGGAGGAACTCGCCTTGTAATTAGGGTTTGCCAGTGTCCAACCCACTAAGTAATTAATAGACCTCTGTGTTCGGTGATGTACTCCCAAGAAAAGGATTTTACAGGTGAGCTGTAATTGAAAAAAAATCCTGTTTTTTAACCTGGAACTCATCACCCAGTAGTCCTTACTTTATTTTTTTTAACCACTTTCAGACCGGACCATTTTGCTGGTCAATGACCAGAGGTCTTTTTACAATTTGGCACTGCGCTGCTTTAACTGGTAATTGCGCGGTCATGCATTGTTGTACCCAAACAATTTGCGTCCTTTTCTTCCCACAAATGGAGCTTTCTTTTGATGGTATTTGATTGCCTCTGCGATTTTTATTTTTTGCGATATAAACGTAAAAAGACCGAAAATTTTTAAAAAAAATGATATTTTCTACTTTTTGTTATTAGAAAAATCCAATAAACTCAATTTTAGTCATACATTTAGGCCAAAATGTATTCAGCCACATGTCTTTGGTAAAAAAAAAAGTCAATAACTGTATATTTATTGGTTTGCGCAAAAGTTGTCACATCTACAAACTAAGGTACGTTTTCTGGAATTTACGCAGCTTTTAGTTTACGACTGCCTATCTCATTTCTTGAGGTGCTAAAATGGCACGGCAGTACAAAACCCCCCCAAATGACCCCATTTTGGAAAGTAGACCCCCTAAGGAAATTGATAAGTGGCATGTTGAGCCCATTGAATATTTTATTTTTTTGCCTCAAGCGATTGAATAATGACAAAAAAAAATTTTTTTTTTTTTTTTACACAAAGTTGTCACTAAATGATATATTGCTCACACATGCTATGGGCATATGTGAAATGATACCCCAAAATAAATTCTGCTGCTTCTCCCGAGTACGGGGATACCACATATGTGGGACTTTTTGGGTGCCTAGCCGCATACGGGGCCCCCGAAAACCAAGCACCGCCTTCAGGCTTTCTAAGGGCGTAAATTTTTGATTTCACTTCTCACTACCTATTACAGTTTTTTGAAGGCCATAAAATGCCAAGATGGCACAAAACCCCCACAAATGACCCCATTTTAGAAAGTAGACACCCCAAGCTATTTGCTGAGAGGCATGTTGAGTCCATGGAATATTTTATATTTTGCCACAAGTTGCGGGAAAATTACAAACTTTTTTTTTTTTTTTTTCACAAAGTTGTCACTAAATGATATATTGCTCACGCATGCTATGGGCATATGTGAAATGACACCCCAAAATAAATTCTGCTGCTTCTCCTGAGTACGGGGATACCACATATGTGGGACTTTTTGGGAGCCTAGCCGCGTACGGGGCCCCGAAACCCAAGCACCGCCTTCAGGCTTTCTAAGGGCGTTACAGTTTTGAAGGCCATAAAATGCCAAGATGGCACAAACCCCCCCAAATGACCCCATTTTGGAAAGTAGACACCCCTAAATTTAGGGGTACACTAGTGAGACTAGGTAATAAATGGCGGGTGCCCTGAAACTATAAAAAAATAACTAACCAACCAGCGTCACCTGTAACAGTTATATGGTGATCACTGGTGAAAGGGTTAACTAGGGGGCAATCAGGGGGCTTTATGCGGTAGTATATGGGGGTCCCTGGCGCTATAAAAAGCTGCGGTGAACCTAAATACCTACCTGCCTAACTAGCGTCACCTGTGATACAGCGATCAGAAAAACGATCGCTTATTAGGCTGGGTTCACACTGGAGCGATGCGGGAACGCCACGAATCCGCGGCGGGTTCCCGCATCGCATGCCTCCCGGCGGCAGTTCACACTGCCCTATGCGAACTGCTGGGAGTGTCAGTGAAATGTTAATGACACCGCCAGATCAGTTCGCATATCGCAGTGCGATCTGCAAACTCGGATCGCATGGTGTGAACACCCATGCAATCCGATTCTGCTGCGGACCAAAAAAAGGGTCCCGTGCGAATTTGCGGCGGGTGCGGTCGAATTCAGCCATACTATCTGTATGGCTGAACTCGAATCGCACAGAGATCGGATGTGATTTGCACTGCAGTGCGGTGCGAATCACATCCGTTCTCATAAACCGCTGCAATGTGAACCCAGCCTTAGTGACACTGGCAACGGGGGGTGATCACGGGGTTAAACCTTTATTGGGGGGGTTAGGGGGGTACCTTAGAACTAAAGGGGGCTAACCCTAACTGCCCTAACAGTTATTACAGTCACAAATGACACCCGCCGGGTGATCAGGGGGTTAAACCTTTATTAGGTAATAAATGGCGGGTGCCCTGAAACTATAAAAAAAATAACTAACCAACCAGCGTCACCTGTAACAGTTATATGGTGATCACTGGTGAAAGGGTTAACTAGGGGGCAATCAGGGGGCTTTATGCGGTAGTATATGGGGGTCCCTGGCGCTATAAAAAGCTGCGGCGAACCTAAATACCTACCTGCCTAACTAGCGTCACCTGTGACACTAATACAGCGATCAGAAAAATGATCGCTTATTAGGCTGGGTTCACACTGGAGCGATGCGGGAACGCCACGAATCCGCGGCGGGTTCCCGCATCGCATGCCTCCCGGCGGCAGTTCACACTGCCCTATGCGAACTGCTGGGAGTGTCAGTGAAATGTTAATGACACCCCCAGATCAGTTCGCATATCGCAGTGCGATCTGCAAACTCGGATCGCATGGTGTGAACACCCATGCGATCCGATTCTGCTGCGAACCAAAAAAAGGGTCCCGTGCGAATTTGCGGCGGGTGCGGCGCGAATTCAGCCATACTATCTGTATGGCTGAACTCGAATCGCACAGAGATCGGATGTGATTTGCACTGCAGTGCGGTGCGAATCACATTCGTTCTCATAAACCGCTGCAATGTGAACCCAGCCTTAGTGACACTGGCGACGGGGGGTGATCACGGGGTTAAACCTTTATTGGGGGGGTTAGGGGGGTACATTAGGACTAAAGGGGGCTAACCCTAACTGCCCTAACAGTTATTACAGTCACAAATGACACCAATGCAAAAAAAAATGACATTGGTGTCACTGTGACTGGGGGGCAGGGGTAATTGGGGGGGTGATCGGGGGGGTGTGAGTGTGCCTGGCATGTTCTACTGTGTAGTGTCGTGTTGGTGCAACTCACCGATCCTCTCTCCTCGGTGTCGGAACGAAAAATACCGACACGGAGGAGAGATTACATCACTTCCTCTCCTGTGTTTACATTACAGGAGAGGAAGTGATGTCACGGAGCATTTTCATTCGTCGGGAGCGATCGCGAGGGGGTGGCCATGAATGAATGGCCGCCCCCTCATCCCAGATCGCTCCCGAACGAATACCGACCGCCGCAGGCTCCGGGGGGGGCCCAATCGGGCCCCCCACCCGCGGGAAGGTAGGGACGTACAGGTACGCCCATATGCCTGCCCGTGCCATTCTGTCGACGTACATCGTCGTGCGGCGGTCGGCAAGTGGTTAAATAGATAGATGAAGTACAGGGATAGTAAAGGCACTGCTTTTCGCCGTCTCAAAGATCTGTAATTATTAACCTTTTGTCTTTAGCATCAAATATTACATTTACATTCCTAGTTTAAAACAGAACTCCGGGCAAAACATTTTTTCCATGTCCTTGTTGCTGATCTCCTACCTTCACCAACTTTGCCATCCATGTTCTTCTGATCTCTGTAGTTCCTTGCAATAGGCTGCTGAACTTGCTGAAAAACCATTATTGCCTGGTGATATCCTGTTTGTAAGACCAGCAGCCCAAATCCAGCAGCCAGACTCCAGCCCCAGCAGCTCAGCTCCAGCAGCCAGACCCTTGGCCCCAGTTTGTAGTCCTTGTAGACCCTTGGCCCCAGTTTGAATAATTAGATATTTTTTTATAAACCGTATCACACTATCTAGTCCTCATTTCTCATATACATGTGGAGACTATGCTATTGGACAACATAGGATATCACAGATCCATCTACACAGAACCTAGAGTTGCTTTGCTGGCATGTTTAGACCAAGCTTAAATGCAAGGTTACACGCCCTGAGGTGAGCATACTCACACAGGGTGAGAGCACAAGAGTGGTGGCACTTGAACATGTGTCGAGTATCACTACAGCAGACATCCCAACCTGCAAAAACTAATTACGGAAGATTTCAAACTAATTTCAGGGAGGTGACGTTTCCTCCCCCCAATAAAATGCAACCTTACCAGTGTCAATTAAATGCAGCCTGATCAGTGCCAATTAAATTCAGCTATACCAGTGCCAAATGATCATACAGCTGCTCGGGCTGAGCTACTGGCCCTGGGGTCTGGCTGCTGTAGCTGGGCTGCTGGTCCTGGAGTCTGGCTGTTGGAGCTGGGCTGCTGGTCCTGGAGTCTGGCTGCTGGGGCCAAGGGTTTGGCTGCAGGAACTGGGCTTCTGGTCCTGGAGTCTGGCTGCTGGTCCTGGGGTCTGGCTGCTGGTCCTGGGGTCTGGCTGCAGTGGGGCTGGTGAGCCATCCCAGTCAGAGAATTCCCCAGAAGGAAGGTGGTGGACTGAGGCAGAGGGGGGATACCGCCCATACTGCTGTCCCCAGCCTGCTGCATGGGTACTTTTTTGGGGTCAATTCAGCAGGGAAGGATGGGGGTGAGCGGAGGCAAAGAGAAGACTGTGATCTGCAGGCTGTAGCGATTAAAATTTTCCCCCGTCAGGCGGACTCTCCATTTTCGTGTACCGCTGCACAGTGATCTCCTGTGCAACAACTACATGACAATCCCGGTCTGCCCGGTGGATTGATATAGAAGGGACTGTCATGTACTTGTTGCACAGGAGATCACTGTGAAGGGGAAAGTCTTTTTTTTCTTTTAATTGATACAGCCTACTGATCAGTCTTCTCTTTGGCTCCTCCCACCCCCTCCTTCCCTGCTGAATCGGTTGGACCCACCCCAAAAGAAAGTACCCATGCAGCAGCCAAAGCAGGCAGTATGGGCTGTCATCCAACCCCCCCCCCCACCTCAGATCGCAGCGCCTCGCACCCGCCTGTCACTCAGCCACAGACAGAGCGGCCGTTCCAATGCAGGAGACTCCCGCACCATGCTGGAGACTTGAGATGTCTGCTACAGCCACGGAGGCAATGTGGATGAAATTTGGTTATTGATTTTCACTTTATCATCACAGCATGTTATATGGACTTTAATGCAATTTTTGGTTTGTTTTAATGTATTAATTCTGTCACTTAGCACTTTGGCACTTTATTTTTTACATTGATTTGATCGATTTATGTCTCATCATTGATTTTTTTATTTTTATTTTTTTGGCACTATATTTAGCACAGTCAATACTGTTTATTTTTATTTGTTATAGCTTATTGCCACTAGCTTAGCACGGTATTTTCATATATTTAAATTGTTTAGCATGGATGTACCAGCAGCTGAATATTTAGTCTTAAATTCAATTCTTTTTGGTAGCTCGCAAGATTTTTAGTTTATACCATTAGGCTGCTATAGCGCTAAAAATATCGCCCGTAAAGAGCATCTCCTCTCATTCTAGAGTGAAAGCCTGAGTGCTTTCACACTGGAGTGGTGCGCTGGCAGGATGCTAAAAAAAAAAGTCCTGCAAGCAGCATCTTTGAGGTGCTGTAGGAGCGGAGTATACACTGCTCCTAAAAGCGCTTCGCTAGAGGCTGAAAAGGGTTGCAAAAATGACGATAAAGTGCCATTAAAAATAGCAGCGCTTTACTGCTGACACTTCCCAATGTGAAAGTAGCCTTATTCTAATGGCTCTGGAGGTAAAAAAAAAATAAAAATCAGTGAGCCGAATCCCTTAGGGCAATTTTCTGCTCCTTGTGTATGAATCTAGCCATTCCTCCCTCTTAATATGGCAACATGTGAGTGTGGAGCACATACCGTTGTGCTCAAAAGTTTACGTACCCTTGCAGAATTTATAATTTCTTGGCCATTTTTCAGAGAATATGAATAAAAACACAAAAAAAAATTATTTCACTGTTTGGCTGAAGCCATTTATTATCAATCATCTGTGTTTACGCTTTTTTTTTTTTTTTTTTTTTTTTTTTTAATCATATTCAGAAATTACCCAAATGACCCTGATCAAAAGTTTACATACCCTGGTGATTTTGGCCTGATAACTTGTGTGCATGTTAACGCAAAGTGGGTTGAATGGCTATTAAAGGTAACCATCCTCACATGTGGTCTGTTTGCTTGTAATTAGTGTGTGTGTGTGTGTGTGTGTGTGTGTGTGTGTGTGTGTGTGTGTGTGTGTGTATAAAAGGTCAATGAGTTTCTGGACTCCTGACAGGTTCTTGCATCTTTCTTCCAGTGCTGCACTGACATTTCTGTATTCTGAGTCATGGGGAAAGCAAGCGTTGTCAAAGGATATGCGGGAAAGGGTAGTTGAACTGTATAAAACAGGAAAGAAATATAAAAAGATATCCAAGGAATTGAGAATGCCAATCAGCAGTGTTCAAACTCTAATCAGGAAGTGGAAAATGAGGGGTTCTGTTGAAACCAAACAACTGTCAGGTAGACCAACTAATATTTCAGCCACAACTGCCAGGAAAATTTTTCGGGATGCAAAGAAAAACCCACAAATAACTTCAGGTGAAATAGAGGACTCTCTGAAAACATGTGGTGTGGCTGTTTCAAGATGCACGATAAGGAGGCACTCAAAGAAAGATGGGCTGCATGGTCGAGTTGCCAGAAGAAGACCATTACTACGCAAATGCCACAAAGTATCCTGCTTACAATAAGCCAAACAGTACAGAGACAAGCCTCAAACCTTCTGGCACAAAGTCATTTGGAGTGATGAGAACAAAATTGCGCTTTGTGGACACAACCATAAACACTACATTTGGAGATGAGTCAACAAGGCCTATGATGAAAGGTACACCATTCCTACTGTGAAATATGGTGGTGGATCGCTGATGTTTTGGGGATGTGTGAGCTGCAAAGGCACAGGAAATTTGTCAAATTTGATGGCAAGATGAATGCAGTATGTTATCAAAAAATACTGGAGGAACATTTGCATTCATCAGCCTGGAAGCTGCGCATGGGACATACTTGGACATACTTGGACATTCCAACATGACAGTGATCCAAAACACAAGGCTAAGCCGACCAGTCATTGGCTACAGCAGAATAAAGTGAAGGTTCTGGAGTGGCCATGTCAGTCTCCTGACCTCAATATCATTGAGCCACTCTGGGGAGATCTCAAACATGCAGTTCATGCAAGACAGACCAAGAATTTACAGGAAGTGGAGGCTTTTTGCCAAGAGGAATGGGCAGCTTTAGCATCTGAGAAGATAAATTGCCTCATCCACAAATACCACAAAAGACTTCAAGCTGTCATTGATGTTAAAGAGGGCAATGCTCTGTATTAAGAACTTTTTATCAGGGTCATTTGGGTAGTTTCTGTTGTCATTGTGATTTAAAAATAGTAAACGCAGTTGATTGATAATAAATGGCTTCAGCCCAACACTAACCATGAGTGAAAGTTTTTGTGTTATTCATAGTCTCTGAAAAATGGCCAAGAAATCATAAATTCTGCCAGGGTATGTAAACTTATGAGCACAAATGTGTATATATAGACCACACACAGATGATTAACGTATGCTAATGTAGAAAAACATGCTCTCTAAAAGTAGAAGCTAAACACAATCGTGGAGGAGGATAATGTAATCAAAGTTTCATCTGTTGCCTTTTTTGCTATGTATTATTGATGGTAGAAGGATTGGATCTGTATGGATATAGAGGCAAAGAACGTGATTTCTGTCTAAGTTTAATAATAGTTCGTTATCTCTCAGTGCCTACTTTCCATCCATAAATGTTTCATGCTGGTTGAAAATGAATGATCTATTACAAGGTTTTTCAAACTTCTGCATTGTGTGCCTCATATCTAGGGTTGTTTGGGTGCTTGCCAATGCTACACCTGGCTTAGCCTAGCAGAGCTTTCACATATACTGTATACACAGATCAGCCATAACTTTATGACCACCCACCAAATATTAAGTAGGTCCCTAGGCCTCTGAAGGTATGCTGTGGTATCTGGCACCAAACCATCATTGGCAGATATTTTAATTCTGTAAGTTGAGAGGTGGGGCCTTCATAGAGCAGACTGTTTCCAGCACATCCCACAGGTGTTTGATTGGATTGAGATCTGGAGAATGGAAGCCAAGTTAATACCTCAAACTCGTCATTATCCTGCTGAAATAGGCCATTGCCAACAGGGAATACCATTTCTGTAAAGGAGTGTATTTGGGTAGCTACAATGTTTTGGTAGTTAGGTCAAGTAAAATCCACATTAATGGCAGAACCCGAGGTTTCCCAGTAGAACATTGCCCAACACATCACACTGCCACTGCCGGCTTGATGTAGTATGGGCTTCTCCCATACTACATCATGGTGCCATGATGTAAAAGAAAATGTGATTCATCAGACCTGTCATCTTCTATTGCTCCATGGCCATTGTGTTTTTGGCAGTGGATATGGGTCAGCATGGGCAAACCCAGTCTGCGGCTACGCAGCCCCATACACAAGAAACTGTGATGCCCATTTTTTTTTCTGCCCTCAACACATCAAGCTTCAGGGACAACATGTTTACTTGCTGCCTAATATATTCCACCAACTTTCAGATCCCATTGTAACAAGATAATGATGTTATTCACTTAAACTGTCAGTGGTCATAAAATAATTGCTAATCGGTGGTATAAAGATCAGTATCTTAAAGGTTACTTACTGCTATTTTTCAGCAGTTCAATTATGTTGTATTCGATACAGTTCCCCTAGTTTGAAAATCCCTGTTGCATGTTTGATTTAGTTACTGGCTTGCATGGGTCTGCATGGGATCATTGCTAAAACATTTAAAGCTCTGAGTGTATATGTGCCTGCACTAAATCCTTATGCCTGCGCTTCCATCAGAGGAGCTATCTCTCAGGGAACTGATGGCCATTGTAGAACTTAAACAGGTAGGTGAGGCTTCCAGTCTTTTGATGCATTATTTAATATACAAATGTGCTATATTTGATCTTATAGTATTTGTAACAGCTAACCTTTTAGTTTTACTTTAAGGCCTGTCTGGAAAATGTTTAATTTTGACTCTGGTAGAGGGTACTATGGCAGTCTGCAATGTGGCAATCCAGCGATATTCTCTTAGTGCTCTCCTCTACTCACTGAACATGCTGCTGCCTCCTTGTCAAAGTTTTTTGGCTTCCATAGGGAGTCCTTCAAAAACAATAAGGCATCAGGGGCAGTGAGTACAATCGATCACTAGACAAACTTAACAGAACACAAAGAATTTAACATTTGGGCTGTTATGGTAAGTATAATTTTGAACTTAAGCTTCCATACACCAAAAATTAAATAGTTTTGGGTGGAGGTCTAAACCAACAAAATGGTTTATGCTCAGCTGCATACTTCATTTCATTTATTCCGATTTTTGAACATGCTCATTTTAATTGCCCTCCTCTTCATCAGCTCATGTTTTCTTTATAATGCAGTGTTTATAAGATACACTGCACTCAATATCTACAGGGCATCTGTTTGCTTTTGGACCAATGTGGCTAGTCTTTGCATCCATAATACAGTAGGAATGCCCCCCTTTCTTGTATAATGCTATGGGAACTTTAGGATATCAGGGCTTGGCTAGCATGTTAACTTCTCTTAGACTGAAGGGGAAAGTAGGTAAACATGTTGCATTTTTCTTGCACTAAGAAGAGTAAAGTCTTAGTTTGATGTGATCCACAAAGAGTCTATTCTTTGATTTGCTGTGTCAAAATTGGCGCACAGCTTCAGTGTATGCTGGGTATTCTGAAAATTTTGACTTTTTGTAAATTTTCTGAAGGTGAACTCCACCTATTCACCTTTCATTATGTGCTTAAACTGTTTTAATTGCCCAGATCTGTGATGGGCTTACCTTAAATGTTTTTGTCAAAGAATGATGGCCAACAGTACAAGTGAATTTAAAGCAACTCTGTCACCTGTCTCACTAATTATAATATAAAGTACCCTGTAAGAGAAGAGGGGGAGTATTTCAGGCAAGTGTAATGTTTAATCTTCCAGATGTGCCAGATAGCTTGTTCCCTACTGGTTGCTGTAGTACCTCCTGCCAGCCCCATACATGATTATAGAATACAGTAGTGACATAGAGGTCAGTGAAAGGAGGAACCTCAGGGACCATTGGTGGACACACACACACACCCAGAATTGTCAGATAGCAGCAGTATTAGCGGTTGTGCAGGAGGGTGAAGATTCAACATGCCACCTGTCAGGTTAATATTGTTCCTCTTGTTCTACAGGGTACTTTCAGTTTGATTTTGTTTGGATAAGAATCAGGGGTTGCTTCAGTTAGAGATTCTATGCATTTTTATTGGGGGGGGGGGAAACTCCAGCTCTAGTTAGAAATTATCATTGTTATTTCTAGTTAATAAACTATTTTTCCTTCAATGTGAGGATAATTTTAGTGCATTAGGATTTTTGCCTTCCTTGGGATCCATATTAACAGTATGAGAAAATATTACAATAGACTGACCCTTTTCAACACGGTTTACTATGTTTTTTTTCCTACTCACTGATTGCAGCTGAGACAGAGCAACAAGGAGGAGAGGATTACTGCCAACTGTACCATGAAAGCAGCTGGGACATTTTACACCTGTAACCATACTGTTATGAAGAGAAGAAGCAGTGTAGACAAACATTTTACAAATTAAACAAATGAAAGTGTCTTCCCTTGTTTATTTTTATAAGAGCAATTTGGAAAATAAAATAATTTACAGAGAACCTCTTCCTTTGCAGTTTCTAGAAACTGCTGCAAAGTATGAACTAATAAGCTTTAAAAACTCACTGGTTTATAATCAATGAATGCAAACTCTGGCCAAATTTTTTCCCCAGAGACTTTGCTTATCCCTGTCAGGTTTTGTCATCTTTTGCAGCATAGAGAAGGTGAAGCCCTGAGTGTCGCTGCATACATCCAGGGGAAGAGGTTTGAGATGGAGATGAGAGCTTAGTTGTTGACCTTTATCAAATGTCTAAATTTGCATGTATACTGTATATGCTGCCTTTTTAGGTTGAACATTTTGGGTAATTGGTGCACTTAAAACCATTTATGAATGTAATACTATATTTTGTATGCTTGGAGACTAAAGAGGTTCACTTTAACATGAATGAAATGTTGTGTGCTGCAATGAGATAATTGACATTGTTTTTATATTTTAGGACCGGAAGGCACCTTTACTGGAGAGGACTCTATTAATCTTAATGATGCAGATGAAGGTTTTTCGTCAGGGGCCTCCGTTAGTAGCCAGCCAGTTGGAGCCAAACCAACTTCATCTTCATCTCAAAGAAGTGGTTCAAGAAAAGGTGGCAGCGTGCGATCAGTCAAAGAGAGAGAACAACCTAGTCCATCCAAACCTAATGAAAGTCGGGAGAGCACACCTAGAAAACAGCCTGTTCCCACAGCTGCAGATACTTCACTTGAAGCGATTGAGCTATCACCTATGAAAAAGCACCTCAGCCTTCCAGCAGGCCACGTGGTGCCAAAGGCAAATAGTCTTAGCCTGATCCGAACCTCCAGCACTTCATCCAGTAAATCTTTCGACTATGTTAATGGCAGTCAGGCTGGTGGAAGTGGTGGGATAGATGGAGTGACAAACCTTTCCACTTGCAACACCAACCGCTTTTCAACAATAAGCTTACAAGAGGACCGATTAGGCCAAGCAGGAGAGGGCAAAGACCTATTATCTGCTGGCGCTCCCTTGACCAAACAATCTCGATCCCCAAGTTTCAATATGCAGTTAATCTCCCAAGTGTAGACTCCCCTGCTGTCTTTTAGAAACTGTGCTACTCTGCATAGGAAGAGAAAGTTCTGTTATTTAGTTCCAAATCCTATTGATTTCTCTCATAGAATTGTGTTCATGCAAAGCTAGAGCAATACAAATTACTGTCCCCAAATTCCTGATCACTAGTCTACATACATGCAGTTTTTCTTGTCCAAAACTCCCACCATTTTCTTCCCTTTTCTGGGTGAAGTGCAATTTAGAAAAAAAATCCCATTTCATTACTGTGGGTCTGCAGTGGGTTTTCACCAAAAAGATGGTCAGCTTCAAGGAAGTGTTGGGAATGTGCTTGTAGCTTGCGCTCAAGTTACACAATGTCTTCATCTACCACATATCCATGTTACCTACTTTAAGTGTCATTGGATCTTTGAGTTACATCCGTCTGTTTACTGTGACTTTGGACAATCCCATTTACTGCTCATTTCTGGTAATCTTTGGCAAACGTGTACTTCAATAGATGACATTTATCATCTGTTGACAGCCTTTTCATTTTGGTTTGCTTAATTTTTAATTTCCCAAAATATGCGTCTTCCCTCCCTATGTGGGGTTTGTCTGACCTAAGGATTTAAACTTGGACAAAAAAAAAACTAAATGAAAACCAGATTGTCTTTTTAGGATGTTCACTTTACCTAATGGCCAATGCTTGCAGTTGGATGTCAAGTTCAATGTCGGGTAAAAGGAGGGACTCTATAGGCTGTCTTTCGATTTGCAATCAGCCGAAGAGCCCTCTCAGCTGCTCCCCTAAATCCCCTTTTCCCAATATCTATTTAGATCTCAAACCCACTCACAATGTTTGTTTTAATCCAGCCAGGCCAGTTGTGAGAACACATCAGGGAGTGTCATACAGCCTGCTGGAATTGCTGTTGTACAAATTATTATGTTCTCTGTTCTTTTGGTAAGCCTCTTGACCACACTGCCATTGGTATTGATCATTTGTTTTGTAAGTTGTGATAACATCCCTAGACTTACACGATTCTGGAAGGGTGGGGATAGTGGGTGTGCTGATTAGTGCTGTGTGACTCCCACAATCACCAACAACCCACTAAAGCAAGAGTAAATGTTTTAGCTTTCCTTCTGTTAATCTAGCTGTAAATGTATTGGGTTGTTCAATGGCAGCATTTGGAAAATAGTTACATTATCCATAAGAGTACTGTGTGGTTGAAGATGTTAGTTTTCTGTCCAGTAGCTTGTTTATTTGGAGCAGTACTAGCCTGCTAGTGTCCCTTGGCTTTTAGATGTTTACACTGTTACTGTCTAGATAACATAATTCTGTCATTTGTTTTGGGCAACTAAGTTATTGTTAGCTGCAGATGCTAACAACCAAGACTTGACATTGTATTGTGTACTAGCTATTCGTTCTCATAAGGACTGTCTTCTTGCCCTATAAAAATAATAGCTGGTTACTGGTGCGCACAGATGTGCTGTGTCATGCTGTGTGCTTGCTGTAAAGTGACATATTTTTGTGTTTTGACGTATGCTAAGAGAGATTATAATGTCTTCTTCATGCTGGATAACTCAGAATAGCAACAGCCTAACTTGCAGCTCTCAATCAAATGAAGCTTGGAAAAAGTAGCTGCTAACTGGCACCCCTAAAAGAAGTTCAGAAGGGACCAGTATACTGTATTAACAAGTGGATGTAATGCTGGCTGTAAGTCCTGTCTACTGGGCTGCTGCTATGGATGTGGCAATAATAATATAAACAATTATATTGTGTATATGCAGACTTATTTCTTTAGCTGAAGACAGCTGATGCAATGTTTGGCTCAGCGTCAAGGTCAGTGTTGATTTGGCTGGCCGCTGATGAAGCAGTAGCTTCCATATGTTACTTTCCTTCTACTGTAAAATCTGTTCTGACATTTTCTAGAATGGGGCAGAGTTGATGTTATACATGCAGTGAGAGTCTTATTAAGATTTACTAAGCTACATTGATCAGGCTTATTTAATTAGTAAATGAACAATGTGAGTAGAATACCTTCCGAATTAATGTTACTTATCATATTACAGTAATGTAAAATTTAAATAGTAGTTCTAAATAAAACTGGCCATACACTGAATGAATATTGACCTTTTCCTACTGGCTGAAATTTGATCAGTGGGGTAGCCCTGTTGGAGCCACTCCACTCAACATCTTTCAAATGAAACACGAAAGGAGCAAGGCAGAAAATTGACAGCCAAATAGCACCTACATCCAGTCAGATGCATGCGCTGTTCTGACAGCCCATGGTGGTCGCAGTCTGCATTCAATAGCCACAGCAGAAGATTTATCCATTTGTGCTATTTAGTAGCTCATCTAGTTTACAGTGCAGCTTACAAAATATAATTATTGAATATTTACAACTAAAAGACCTTCCTAAGAGCAAACATCACAAGGTGCTTACTGTGTGAGCCCTTGGCATACCAGAAAAGCTTCTATGCACTACTCTCCTAAAGAGGAACTGCACTCCCCCCCCCCCCCCTCCCCACCATCACCCCTTTAACTTTTTGCCACTACACAATTCACATACTCAACCAGCCAGTGAATCCAGTGTTATACTTTAAGCTGCTGTCACAAGCCGGGTCTTGCGTTGCCATTCTTGTTGCTGAAGTCATCGGGTACTGGCTGCTTTTTCCTGATTCAGGTAGCTCAGACCCCTGATGCACCCACTTCCAGCCACATGAATTCAACTTGGAGCATTCTGGGGTATGTGACATGCAGGAAGCTTCAGAGTGCTAGAGATGTCATTTTCACCTAGGCATGAAGTTTTGGCGACTAGGCACACAAAAAGAAAAAATAATTGCTATTTTAGATTTGTAAGGTAGAGCAGTGATGCCCTATTGCATCTTGTGGGCGAAGGTTTGCTTTAGGCCCCTTGCACATGGGCAATTTCCATTTTTTGATCAGCAGTGGATCTGTCCACTGATCCTCTGCTGATCAGAGTAGGGCAGGTCTGTGTCCACTCCATTTATGCAGAGTGAACACTGATAGAGCCCGCTCTGCTCGGTTTGGGCAGCTGGGTGTAAACAGACTCTGCTGTCTGTGTACACCTGACTACTCTCTGATCCACCTACATGAAGAACTGATCCCTTTCCATTTATTTTTATTTCTTTTTTTTGTGGGTGGAAATGGACACAAGTCTGTTTGTTTACACCCACCAGTCCATAGGGGGAGTGGAGGGTCTGAACAGGTCCACCTGATCAGACAGATCTGATCAGAGCGGTCATGTAAAAGGGGCCTCAAGCTTCACCATATAAGTTAAAATCTGACAGTATAATCTTTGTACAATCTAATTTTGATGTATTAAAACTGTGTAGTGTGAGGACTTGCCAAAAGCATCATTTCAAGTTGTATCCAATCAAGCAGGCCCTTCAACTACCTAGTTTTTGGTAACATTAAAGATTGTATATTCATTATAATGTGTGTAGCTTAAAGTGAAAGTATAGGCTAATATATCTGCTTCTTAAAATGTTGAATTGACTGCTAGTTCACAGGAAAGGACCAAAACGGACATGCAGCATTTTTTCCTACACAGTGCACTACAATTTGTGTTACTGTGCATTGTTGTGTTTTGTAATGTAAGTGCCTAAGAGCTGTGTTGCTACATTACATTACAAAATATTCAATCACTTTGTATCCAGTAAGGCAGCCCTTAAACCAACATAGTTGTTGGTAGATGTAAAGGTGATTGTAGCTCTAAATTAGTGTTGGGAACAGTTGCTGTTCTTCAACCACCTGACCTCCCACATTGTACACTGAGAAAATTGGAGACAGTGTATGAGGTGAGTTAGATGACCTCTGACCCTCTATTTACCAACAATAACAGTTACTGTAGTTCTTTCCCAACACTTGGTAATACAGAAATGATCCTATTTGCATATGAGCTGCATTCTTACAGATACTGTGCCAAGATGGCTCCACATCTGTATATAAGTTACTGGTATATTTTAAAGTCCTACTATACCATAAAACAATACCATAACAGGATTAAAAGTTCCTACCTGTACCAAAACTAAGATAACAGAAATTTATAAAAAAACTTTGCCGTGTGGTCTATTGCTTGTTTTAAGCTAACGTTTGAGGCCAAAAAGATGGGACCAAAATGACATCTGATAGTGTTCTACAAGAAAGTTAAAGGGGTGTAAAGGAAAAGTAAAAGAAATAACACACACATCTCTATACTTCCCTGCTCTGTGCGATGGAATTGCACAAAGTGGACCGGAAGCTCGTTTTCTGAGGTCCCCCGCTGGCACTCCTGGCTCCTTCTATCTGTCCAGTGCCCAAGGGAAGCCATTTCCCATGGGGACACTCGTGTGTGCTTGCTCCTGAGACCTGCTGCTGCGTCCATTGACAGACAGCGGAACATGGCCACTGCCCTCTCGCCACTTGCTTTACTGAGGCAGCAAAAGCCATTGGCTTCCAGTGTTGTCAATCAAAGGCTGTGAGACACAGAAGCGAGGGGAAGGATGAGCTTCAGACATGCACAGCGCTAGTTTGAAAGGGGGGTGGGGCCAAAACAGATGCCTAAATAAGGAATGCATTAAGGTAATATTTAGACTTAAGAACCATTTTAAAGGACAACAAATCAACTGTGCATTGGATGATATCGCTCACTGCTTTGCCATGAGGGCTTTAAATATTTTACCTTTTGATAACCTCCAGATATGTATATGCACAATATTCATTAATGTTGTTAAAATCATATTTATATAAATCCATGTAACAGCAGTAATTGATTTGGCTATACTGACCCTTTACAATCAACCCATTTTAATGAATAGCAATTGTTAATATATGATGATGTAAAATAGGCAAGCATATATTTTTCTAAGTGAATCTACAGATATTAAACCCGTAACCAAAAACATTACTTTGTGTACATTAAAATGTATATATCACTAGAATTCTATTTAAATGCAAATTGTTACAAAGATTGGCAATTCAAGCTAGTCATATGATCAAAAACTACCTAAGCAGAGGATAATCTCAGTGCAGATGTATGCACATGCAAATCTCATCTTTTAATGCAAATGTCAACCTTGGCAACCTTCTCCCTCTCCCCAGGATCCTCTCAATTGATTAAAGTGGTAAGGAGTGATCATTGACCAATGGGAAACCTCTAAAGGTGAGGGGACAGACCTTGACTTTAATAGGATAAATCCTATTATTTTTAATGAAGGTAGTAACCTCTGTTTTTGTTTTTTTCCCATTATATACTCTGAATTGCCAAGCTTTGTGGCAAGTTTACGTTAAGGCAGTGTTCCTTAATGTCCTGGTTGTGAACTGGGTTAAGGTGGGTGTAGGATGTTAATTCTGTCCACTTCTGTTAGCCATGTCCTCCAACCTGTAACTCTAAAGTGCTGGTTGCTGTGTCTATTTGTGTTCTCATGCTATATCCAGGGCCTATTGAAGGCTGTGAGGAAATCCAGCGACTCTGGAAGATTAGAGTAGAATGCCATGGCTGGCAACTAAAAGATTTGCTGTTTAAAGCAGCGGACTTGTGAATCAAGGCTCCAGCGGCAGGTACAAGTAATGTCCTTCTTGCTTTAAATAATACACAGACCTGATCTTTGTACATTTTTAATTTAAACCATCATACATTGGAACATTGTCTCATCAAGAGAAACGCAGACTGAAACAATAACCTGACAGAAGTCTTGATCCTTGCCTATAAAAAGAAAAAGTTGTGGCTGTTGATGGTAGCATAGCTTGAAACTTGCTTAAAGGATAAATAAATGTGCCTGGATAACATTGCACCTGCGATCAGCAGATCATAGGTGCCATGCAGGACTCCTACAGACTGTCTGTGTAAGCTGCCTGCCCGTACATCGTACTGGCAGGCATTTGCACAAAGACAGTAAAAATCAATGAACTACCAGAGCGCTCAACAGCACCCTGGTAGTTCATTGAGAACTACAAGCCGACACCCGCAAAGGCCGTTAGTAGTTGTAGTTCACTCATTCACAGAACTCTGTGAATGAATTATGTGGCTGTGTAGGCTTCATTCATTTAGCAAGCACAGAGAGAAGATCCCCATCCTGCTGTCACAGGGAGCTGCTGCAGGATCAGAAACATGTTACCCTAAAAACGGGCGGAACATGTAGCATTTCTCCAAAGGTGAACTTATCTTTTTAGAGCTTATTTAATGCTACAGACAGCAGTAATATCTGTATTCAGCACTCCTAAACTGCAGTTAAATTGTGCTTTTAGGTCCAGCTGCACTTTTAATAAACATTATACATGTGTACCTGTTCCTGCAGCTAATGTAGAAATGCCAATATGATAGGTTGACTTTACTAAAGATATACCACTTTTCCAGCATCATTGCCTGGTCATGTGTTTGTATCCATCTTTGTAGGAAACAAGCTGCTTGTGACCACCACTAGATGTAAGGATATTTCAGAACCGGGTGTACTAAGAGCCAGGAGGTCTCACAATATTGATGGAGGACTCCTCATCATAAAAGAGAACACATATTGACATTTTTCAGAAGCTGCTGGGACAAAGTGTATATTTTTTAGCGAACGTTCAGTCATACTTAAAGGGGTTCATAAAATCTCCTAAATGCTTGTTAAATGCTTTGGAATTCTTTTGAAAATGTCACTTCTCACTCCAGCATTTTACAGGCTTAAATTAAACAGTACCTGTGTGTTTGAGGCCTACAAACTTCCTATAGCTCACTCAGTCAAATACATTTGTGCTGGTAGCTGATATATATGGTGACTTTAGAGCCCAATCACCACCACAAAAACTAATATGGACAGTGGCAGTTTAGGGAACAGAATATATAACTGAATGGTGGGAAGCTTTTTTTCATGTCTGAATTTCAGCTAAAATTTATCGACTTAAAGCACAACTTCATGTTCTGGCAAATGTAATACTGTAAGGAAGGGAAAAATCAATCCGTTATAAATCATAATATTAATTACTTTGTTACCCTTGTTATATGTTTCTGCAGCAACCAAGCTGTAACTCTGAGAGACTTGTGTAGACAGTTGTTGTCTATAGTACCTTTAAAAGAACAAGTAGAATTTGAGCATTTGTCATTGGACAGAAGCTATAGTTCTAAAGCCGGTGCAAGCATAAGGGTCTACATTATAAATATGTGGCATTTTTTCTGCAGCATTTTTTTAGAACGGTGTAGTGGTAGAGAGAGCTCTTTAAAGTATGAATTTGCTGGATTTTGTGGTACTTATTTATTATCATCCTAGTAAAGAAAATAACAGGATATTGTCATACATGGACTGTGTATCTGTTGATACTGTAATGGTATTGAGAACATATGGAGCACATTGGTGTATTTTTATATCATTAAAGATGGAAAATGTTTATATTTTGGTATACATTTAGAAATATGTCATTTTAGCATGATCTATAGAAATAATGCTGAACAAGCACAGTATTTCAAGAGATTTTTGCCACTTATCCTTTCGCAACAGTCCCACAGAAAGCTTTTAGGGGTAGCTTCAAATTCTATTTTGTGTCCTCCTTAGCATAGTCAGTGCTAAATATTAGTCTTGTAAAAATGCCTGTTTCTTAGTTTAAACAAACCTGCTTGTACTCCTGTTTTTTGTTTTTCATAAGTCTGTTTGTGTGTATGGGGCAGGAAGAGATTATGAGAAATCATAGAACAGTTCTTATTGTGATGGCCAAAGTTGGTCCATGGAATTTTGTCACAGATATTCACCCTCCGCATGAATAAAATTATTCCTATGTAAGGAAAACTGTTGATGGGGCTAAGATGCAGAATGTGATGATAGAAAATGTGCAGCAATATTTTGTTAGATCTGTCCAAAATTTGCACATCCGCAGAACTAAGGGAGCTATACTTAACCTTTCCACTAATGGTTCCGTGCACAGGAGTCGATCATCCCAGCACACAGAGATCAAGCTGCTCAAGTGCCGCTCCATTTACATGCTGGTAGAGGGTGGGTGCATATTATTGCAGAGGAGACATTGCATGCTTCTTCTGCAATAAAAAGCCCGCCCGTTCGCAGTGAATAACAACGTAACTTTAATTCCGCTTTAATAGTATTGGTCCAGTATTCTCAGGATTTCTACATGTATTTCATTACAAAAGATTCCAGCCTACAGTTTTCTTTTTGTTTTTACAGGATATTGCTTTCTAATTTCTTTTAGGAATTTTATTGACAATCATTTGGTATGTAAATCAAAGCATATAATATTTTGTGTTCAGGAGTTATTATGCTGTATGTATGAGTGTTTTAGTTCTGTTTGTTATATATATTTGTATATGAGAACATTTTAAGATTTTAAGTTTGTTTTTTAATGTTGGCAAGACTTGTCAACATTCTAATCTTGTACTATTCAAGTATTTCTTTTACATGACATGACAATTTTGAAATGTAATAATCTAAGACAGAGCTGTACAGGCTGGGTGCTGGGGTTTCCGTTTCAAGTCCTAAAATCCCTGATTTTGATATATTATTAAATAGTCACTTTGTGGGTCCCAAAACAAAAGCACATTGGAAGGTGTGGTAGAACATGTATTCTGACCTGTTACCTGGGCTTCCATTTTATTCAAAATTTTTCATATATTAGATTTTACTTTTTTTTTTTTTTTCTTTTTTCTTTTTTTTTTTGCTCTTTTCTGTGACTGTTTTCATGAAAAGTAGGACTTTTTGGCACCTTTGAATGTTGTTGGTTATACAACTCTCTCTACAGTAGTTTGTCAATGCATCCACATGCCAATAAATGTCTTGGTAATTTTTATACAGTGCTGCAACACACAACTTGGAGTATGTTTTGCATATTGCAGAAAGTTGTCTAACAAGGTCTACAAATTAGAAAAGAAAAGTAATTTTATATACTAAAAGCAATTTCACCCTAGTTTCTGTTTCACCGTACTTTCTAGTTTCTTTCCATTTATACTCCATTGTATTTAGAACTAACAAATTAAATGGAACTCCTTAATCTATCGGCAATAATGGATACTTTGTTTCCTAGAACAGTTAGCCAAAAGCTATCCACAGAGGTAATCCATAAATAACATAACATTTTATTAAAACATAAATACATTTTTTTTTTTTTTTTTAAGTAACTACAGTATATCACTAAAATAAAGGTTCAATATACTTTTGCCTCTACAAAGAAGACATGAAATACCTATCCCGATGCCCATGCTGCTAGTTTTTGCAGTGGTGAAGAAGAGCGATGACAAGCAAATTAACCGCTTAAGCCCCAGACGATTTGGCTGGGTAAAGACCAGACCACTTTGCAATTCTGCATTGCGTTGCTTTAACTGACAATTGCGTGGTCATGCGACGTGGCTCCCAAACAAAATTTACATCTATTTTCCTACAAATAGAGCTATGAACAAAAAAGCGCCAATTTTGCTACAATAAATATCCCCAAAAAATATAAAAAAAAATGATTTTCCTCAGTTTAGGCTGATACATATTCTTCTACATATTTTTGGTAAAAAAAAAATCGCAATAAGCGTATATTGATTGGTTTGCCCAAAGGTTATACCGTCTACAAAATAGGGGATAGTTTTATGGCATTTTTATTAATAATTTTTTTTTTTACTAGTAATGGTGGCGATCAGCGATTTTTATCATGACTGCGTCATTCTGGCAGACACGTCGGACAATTTTGACACATTTTTGGGACCATTGCCATTAATTCAGCGATCAGTGCGATTAAAATTGCATTGATTACTGTAAAAATTTCACTGGCAGTGAAGGGCTTAAGACTAGGGGGCAGTGAAGGCATTAATATGTATCCTAGGGAGTGTTCTAACTGAAGGGGGGGTGGGACTGTGCAAGGAAACTGTATTCTGTATGAACAGACGATCTGTCAGTTCACTGCTCAGAGAACCGGAAACTGTGTTTACACACACAGCTCCCGGTTCTCTGTGTGCCTCGAGTGACCGTGGGAGCCCGGTGGTGATCAAGACAGCCGGGCACTCGCATCGGCTGGGGGAGCGAGTGGGGGTGCACGCAAGCGTCCCCTAGTGGCAGTTTATGCTACTGATGTAGCATAACAGCGATTCGCGCAGCCGAGCCATGCTGCCGCAGTTTAACTGCGGCGGCTGGTCGGCTAGTGGTTAATCCTGGAAGATTTAGATCATACAGGATTTTTAGCCTGTGTTTTTCTTTAACTATTTTAGAGATTGACAGCAGGTAAGCTGAGTATTCAATGTCTTCTTTCCAAGGGTCACTTTATTTAACCTTTTATTTTAGTGACAGTTACCTTAAGAAAAGCTTTGTAATAAAAGGAATAATGTGCAAAGTTCATTACTGTCCTTTTATGTATAAATCAGTTGTCAGCCCTTGGGCAATAAAGCAATATTTGATTGCTTGATTGATGACAATCTTGCTGTTTGAACAAACTTACTAAAATCACAAATCCATCTAGGCTGTTTACTAGCATTGCCTAGATTTGTTTTCCAAGTGGCAAGGCAATATCTTAAAGGGCTTGGTCAAAAAAAAACACGTTACTCAAGTAATTCCCCACCATTTGGGTACTTTTACGAGGTTTATGAGCAGATTTGTGAATTAGGTTTTAATGTCTCAAGTTGTTTTTTATTATTATTTCAATACCGTATTGTCTTCTTGCTTACATTTTTTTATTCTATGCTATAAGTCAGGGTTGGACCTTTTGTAATCTCACTAGAGATGGCTGCATGCAGTTAAATACATTTTCAAATTTTCTCATTCTAGAAAATAAGCCCCAAATCTGATTATTATGCAGTGAAATGCCTAATAATTAAAGTTCCAAACCTAACAACTTGAGAAATAAAAAAAGTGTGTGCTGCTGTATGTAGAGAGGGTTCCGGGACCTTAATATGTCATGGCTTTACATATAGAATACAGTTTTTTTCAGAGCACTACTCCATATATAAATCCACCGATCAAAAAATGTTGGTTAATTGCACCACCACACCAAGGCATTGACTACTTATTGCCTTTAGGTTCTACATAGTGAAATACTTGGAGTAATTTCCATGAGCCAATAATACACAGTGCTACTAATGGCTTCCCTTTTGTAGTTTGCTGTGAAAGCGAAATGTACATGGCCCAAATATGTTCATTATGTTCATGTAATAAGGATTCAATCGATTCAGTAGCCAACAATAAAAACAACTTGTATTTAGCAATCTTTTGCGGGCTATAGAAAAGTTGGTTGTCTTTCACTGGTATTTCATTTTAGGTGGTGAATTATTTTAAAGTTCACCTGTGCCTAGACTAGTGGCATTAAAGTTTATATATTTTTAAGAAACAATAAAAGCTCTTTAAAGACGAATGATCACCATTGTTTTTAAATTCTTGTATCTCCCAGGTGACCAAGTACAAGAAGCACTTGTTCCCATATAGATTCATGGCTGCATTGTACTGTAAAACCAATCTTTGTTTTCTGTTTATTCTGGCTATATTTCTACCCCAGTCTGAAGCCCAATTTATAGGGGTTTGGGAGAGTTTCAGCCAGCACTAACCCCCACTTCATTCTTCTGTTTAATGAATAGTAATGTCATCCTGAAACACTTTTTGGGAGAAGCTCCCTTTTCTGTGTCATCCCCTGCACCAAGATTCCTCTATCTTCAAGCATTGGCAGTATCAGGCAAGAAAGAATGACAGTGGCTGCAGACCAGCATGGTTAATTATAATAACACAAGCCACAACCCAAACTGGCTGCTTTTACTCTCTGGCAATGGAGCCCAGATCTGCCAACCTGCTATTGTGGGGATGGGGCCTACAGTACCAGTTGGCAGCTTGACTTGTATTTTTATGAATGGTCATGCTCATCTGCAGCCACTGCTATTCAAGCACAAGCCGGAATATAATACTACTGTAGCCACTCTAGCTGCAATAGCAAGCAGACAGATCAGAGCTTTATAGTACTTTCTCACTCTGTTACGAGGCAGGGGAGAGGAGGCATATAGCTACAGATGTGTGCCCCTCTGCCTTGTGTGCACTGTCAGTACCCCCTCAACTCAGTGTAAGCTGTTGCTGCCCCCCCCCCCCCCCCATCTCCTTAAATAACCCTGCTCTTTGCTAGCAGCTTAACTGAAAAGCAGTGGGGGGAAGGGGACAAGCTGTCCAACCACACTCCTCAGCAACAGGGCCACAGATAAGAATGGAAGCAAGTGCTCCATGCACTAGGTTGGATTCTTGCATTTGTCCTTTGGTGCATGGGGGTTGATTTACTAAAACTGGAGAGTGGTGCAGCTCTGCAAAGAAACCAATCTGCTTAGAGTTTTTTTTTTATTTATTTTTTTTTTATTTATTTTTTTGTCAAAGCTCAATTGAATAAGCTGAAGTTAGAAGCTGATTGGCTACCATGCACAGCTGCACCAGATTTTGCACGCTCCGATTTTATTATTATTATTATAAAGCATTTATATAGCACCAACAGTTTGCAAAGTGCTTTACAATGGGGGGGGGGGGGGCAGCACAATAACAGTACAGTTCAATATAGAAGGGACCAGGCTAAACCAACCCCAATAGGGCCGTAAAGTTATTTAATTCTTAAAGATCACAACAAAGACTCAGATATTGACTGAAACCAAATTTTAAACAATTTGGAAAAACCTGTTGTGTTAGAGGCCTGGGGGTCAGACAAGATTCTGGTGCAATAGAAAATATTAGGAAAAATAATCTGATTTAATTTGCTTGTGTTCTGAAATTTGAAGGTTATTTTTTCTGTAATGTCAAAGGCTAGAGAGGTGAATAAAGAGCTTTTACTGCTTGTTTAGAATATGTAAATATGTGTGTGCGTGTTTCCATAGTTTGGGCAAAGGTTCACTTTAAATTATGCCGTTCTATTTTATTCAATTTATCTTGTTCTATACAACGGTTACTGAAACTGTAGTTATTCATTCTAAGAGCTATTACATTTCAAAGAGCAGATATATTTCTATCCTTGAAGGACAGCTTCATCCTAGTGTATTGGGGGGCAAAAGGGATAGTTGTAGGCATGTGTTGCCCTGTTAGCACATTTTACCAGTTTAAAAATGACAGTGAAAGTCATTCAAATATGTGAACTGTGTTTTTGGAGCCAGAATAATATTTAACTCATTTCATTGACTTCCCCTTTCTCCTCTAAAGCTTGGCAAAAAAATTATCAGTCTGACAAACAATTTGGAGAAGCAGAGTACTACCATCGAAGAGCATCTGCAGCAGCTTATTTATTTAATTTCCATTACTGTTTTTTATTATAAGCTTTTTTTTATCTGTTGATTTGCTATCACTCAAAGCTGGTGAGCTAACTGGTGCCCCTTTGCCTGCATGAAGGCATTCAGTGGTATGCTAGTGTAAAACAAAGTTTAGTTTATGTACTAAGAGGAGCACTGCTGCTTTTTGGGCTTTCACACTTTTGCAGGCTCACTGATCTCTATGGTGACAAGTAAGCTGCGTCTTTCCACGTTGTCTGGGATTTAGCAGTTTACTCCTGCCTCTTGGGACCAGTGTACTTTTGTTATTTCTGTAAAGTGCAGAAGGAATAAAACCTATTGAAGATCTTATTATCGGTGCATGTTAGACAATATTTATAACTGTCTTACTGGAAGCTGGTAAATGCTGTTCACTGTTGTTGAAATGTGAAACTTAGTTGCTGTTAACAAATGTAAATATCTACCAGAGAATAAAAGAAATATTTTAATTCATTGTAAATAGAGATGTACAAATTTCTGAATCATCCAGAATATCTATACTATGTTAAATAAATATTGTACTGTTTCTTGCTTCACGAGTCTTTTTATTTAACCACTTACACACTGGGCACTTAAACCCCCTTCCTAACCAGACCAATTTTCAGCTTTCGTTGCTCTCACATTTTGAATGACAATTACTCAGTCATGCAACACTGCACCCATATGAAATTTTTGTCCTTTTATTCCACACAAATAGAGCTTTCTTTCGCAGTATTTGATCACCTCTGTTTTTTTTTTATTTTTTGTGCTATAAATGAAAAAATAGCGAAAATGTTGTTAAAAAAAAATTTTTTTCTTAATTTCTGTTATAAAGTTTTGCAAATTAGTAAGTTTTCTTCATAAATTTTAGTCAAAATTTATACTGCTACATATCTTTGGTAAAAATAATTCAAATCAGTGTAAATGATTTGGTCTTTGTCAAAGTTATAGGGTCTACAAGCTATGGTGCCAATTATTGAAAATGGATCACACCTGATGTATTGAAGGCCTATCTCATTTCTTGAGACCCTAACAAGCCAGGAAAGTACAAATCCCTCCCAAATGACCCCTTTTTTGGAAAGTAGACATTCCAAGGTATTTAGTAAAAGGCATGGTTAGTTTTTTGAAGTTGACATTTTCTCCCACAATTCTTTGCAAAATGAAGATTTTTTTAGTAGTAGAATACATTCTACTACTCCTGAGTATGGAAATATGAGAATTTTACACAGCCTGGCCACATACAGAAGCGCAATGTTGAAGTAGCACCTTTAGGCGTTCTAGGAGCATAAATTACACATCTCATTTCTCAACCACCTATTACTCTTTTTTTGTTTAATTCCTTTTTATTAAAAATGTTTTAAATTCAATACAATAAAGGTTGGCACTGCCATAGAGCATAAAAAAACAGGTATACAGCCATCACATGTTATAGTAAAGATCATGACTCATTACACCTTTAAGTTATGGTATGGCAACTAACCATAGCGCCTCACTGGAGGGCTGAGAGGCCCAAAGCCTCCCCGCCCCCCACCAGCATCCTCCCGCTCAACACAAAGTTGCTTAGTGGTTGTGTAAGAGGAGGTTAATAGCGCTTATCCGCTAGTCCATAGGCTACGCCACACAAAGTGGTCCATCACCATTATGGTGCGACCAAGATAGAAAAAGTTAAAAGTATAAACATAAACAACAAATTAACAATGACTATGACAATACTGGTCTGTCCCAAGTCCCAGATCGAGTGGGCCTGGCTGTGCGGCAGGCCCACAGTGTCAGTTCTCTGTATAGGTCAAGGAGAAGAGATATTGCTCTTATATCAGTTGTCCCAGATTCACCAATTCATATCAAACTTTTTCCTAGAACAGTTACTTCTAGCTATAAGTTTTTCATAAGTGTAGTGAAGTTGGATATTCACCATTACCTCCGAGGCACTAGGTGCCTCATTGCTTTTCCAATACCTCGCAATTGAAGTTCTGGCAACTAGTAGGATATGGGAGACCACTTGAAAATTAGGGGGAAACTTTTCTATGCCCAAATTAAGTATAGCTAACCCTGGGTCTGGGCTAATTAAAATCCCTGTAACTGATGATATGTTACGGAATATGGTGTTCCAGAAACTTTTCAGATGTCTGCAGGTCCAGAACATGTGGAGAAGGTTGCCCACCGCCCCACAGTTCCTCCAGCAGAGCGGTGAAGTGCCCCGACCAAATTTGGAGCTCTCATACGGTGTAAGATACCACCTAAGGCCTATCTTCTGTGTTATTTCCCACGTACTTGGAAGCTTTGTAGTTAGCCTTAAGCGCATGTCGCCATTGATCATCAGAGACAGAAATCCCTAAGTCGGACTCCCATCTCCGATATGGGTGGGACTTAGTAAAGATGAGTTTCTGTTGAAAAAAGCTATAGAAAAGGGCAATTCCATTCGGTGGGGTGGGTTGTGCATTGGAAAACTGCCATACTTCATCCACTAGCTGGATACTATGGTGTTTATGCTTTCTAAAGAGATGGGAGATTTGGTTGTATTTATACAGCTCTTTAAGCGCTAGGCCATATCTACTCTGCAGTTCATGGAATGGGATCAGAGCTTGTTCTTGAAATAGGTCTGCCAGCCACTCTATGCCTCTATTTATCCATCCTTTTGTGGAGACGTTAGGAATTATGTATTCTAAGATGCTAATAGGAATGGGGACTGTTATCTTTTTTGCAGAATGGGGCGTTAACTGATGGAGATCCCTCCACATCCGTAGGGAAGCCTACAGAGTGTCTGGGAGTTGCCGAAGAGGAAGGGGATCGATTGCATCCAAAAAGAGTAGAAGTTTCAGCTTTTTAGTAGGGCTCAAGGTTTGCTCAATGTCACTCCACCGGCAGGGGGGGGGCGGGGTTGAACCAGTGCTTTAATTGGGTGATGAGGGCTGCACAGTAGTAATCACGGATATCAACCAGGCCCATACTCCCAGCCAGCTTATGTTTAACTAATAAAACTTTAGAACATCTGGGGCACTTGGATCTCCAGATGAATCCGGACATTAGTGTATTGAGCGTTTTAATGTGGTTGGGGAGTGGGGCAATGGGCAAAGTCCGAAATATGTAGAGTATCTGGGGCAGTAATAACATTTTGAAGGAAGCCAAACGACCAGACCTGGATAATTCCTGGCCAGCCAGCCTATCTAGTTCCCAATCAACGGAGTGAAGTTGGCCTCGGCAAGCTTATGGGTATCTGTGGTGATTTGGAGCCCTAGATAGGTTATGGTCGACTCATTCCATTTGTATGGGAGACATGCCTGTAAATGGGTGCGGAGAGTGGGTGGGATACCTAAGTCTAAGATGATCGATTTTGAGAAATTTACTTTATAAAAGGATATTTGACTAGGTAGTGACTTCTCAGGGGATGTGAGAAATAATATAATGTCTGCAAATAAATTTGTGGTGGGGCCTCCCATGTATGGAGAAGCCTGCAATTTGTGAGTGGTTTCTGATCCTCTCCGCCAAAGGCTTAATAAGAAGGTTAAAAATCGTTGGAGAGAGAGGGCACCCCCTACCTCGTCCCATTGGATATGGCAAAGGGTTATAGACCTGTGCTGAGGGTGCTGAGTAGAGCACTCAGCACCCAAAATAGCAGAGAGGATCTGTCCTGAGAAGCCAAATCTACGTAGTGTATGCGTCCTATACCCCCAATGAATCCTGTTGAATGCCTTCTCTGCATCCAAAGAAAGGAGCAGAGAAGGTGTCCGACAGGTCCTAGCGTATTGGATGATGTCAATGACACGTCTCGTGCAGCATAGGACGTAATCTGTGCTAAAATTTTGGCATACAGCTTAGCATCAGAATTGAGTAGGGAGATTGGCCTAAAGTTAGCCGGGGTATTGCCTGGCTTAGGTATGGTGACCACATATGCTCTCAACATTTCTGGAGGAAGAGAGGCAGAGGACATTGCTTCAGCATAGACCGCAACTAGTTTAGGAGAGAGTATATCAGAAAATATGCAATAATAATCATTAATGAGTCCATCTGGCCCAGGTGATTTCCCTAGTGGGAGCGTTTTAATAACTTTCTTGATTTCCAGTTAACTAATAGGAGAGTTGTATAAGGCTATTTGGTCATGAGAAAGAGAGGGAAGATTAACACTGGACAGGACAGCAAGAATGTTTTCATTTGTTGGTTGTGGTGTTTTTGGATCGGACTGAAGATTGTACAGGGAGGAATAATACTCAGCGAAGGTGTCAGCTATGTCTTTTGGGTTGAATCTGTTCTTTTGATCTATGGGGTGATATATAAAGGGAATCTTGGCTTTAGTTCTAGCAGTCTAAGAGCCAAATGTTTACCTTCTTGATTGCCCGAGGAATAGTGGGCTATTTTAAGTGCTCGGACATGTTTATCGTATTGGTCAACGAGCAGGCATCTAAGGTCTAGGTGCAGTTGGGACAATTTGCTGGCAATTTTTGGATCAGCATTACTCTTGTTCAGGGATTCGAGGGATCTAATTTCTCCAAGAATGCGGTCTAGCTTCTGCGTCCTCAGCCTCTTCTCCATTGAACACAGTTCAAAATAATCCCCCTAATAAAGGCCTTATGGGCACACCAAAGGGTAGAAGGGCTATCTACAGAGCTGTCATTTAGTGCAAAGAACTCCACTAACTTTTTAGAAATGGTGTCAGCATGCGAGGAGTTCTGGAAGATGCGAGGATTAGCCACAAATAAGCTGGAATTGGGGTGTGCTCCTCCTCCACCATTATCGAGACAGGAGCGGGGTCCGACCATGATATGTCATGAATGGCAGAGGAGGACACTGCTTGTAGTAACCTTTTATCAACCAGAATAAGGTCGATCCTGGAATATGAGTTGTGCCTAGCAGAATGAAACGAGTAATCTCTCTCACTCATATGCTGACACCTCCAAACATCATACACGTCTTCAGCATTCAATATTGGTTGTAGCCCCATAGTTGGTCTTTTAGGCTTGGAGGTATTGTCCATTAGGTGGTCCACTGTTAGATTGTAGTCTCCACACACGACCAATGAACCTACTCGTGCTTTGTGGATTCTGCAGAACAATTCGTTAAGAAAACGCATTTGATGAGAGTTAGGTGCATATAGGTTCACAATCGTGAAGAGTTTGTTATTGAGCTCTCCCGTCAAGATCAAAAATCGCCCTTCTGGGTCAATCTGTGAGGTAAAAGCCACTGTGTCTTCTGTTTCTTTGGGGCGGATGCGAGAAACATATGTGGAAATTTAGGGTGGCGAAAGTAGGGCGTCTCAGTGGCAGAGAAATGGGATTCCTGAATACACAAAACATCCGCCCTTGAGTTTGAGAGCTTCTCTCCACACCGAGGCCCTTTTGGCCGGGTGATTTAGGCCATTCACATTGAAGGAGACAAATTTAAGCACATAGGTAAAGGAATAAGAGAAGCATTGATGGTACCTTCTGTGCATCCTGTAAAATTCCGAAAATCCTTTGGACTATTGGAAAGGAGCATTGTGGGGTGGCTGCGACACCAAACCGAACAGAGTAGGGATCCTTTGACCGGGCACAGACCATGCCATACAGAGAGAAAGTCACCTGAAAAAATAAAACAAACAACAATTTATCAATTGAGGCAGTAAAAAAGGGAGACCCCTCGGGGGTCTAGGGGCAGAATTACTGCCCATTTCTTGGGGGAAAAGAAAAACTAGGAATGTCTTCTAGCTCCATGAGTGGCAAGGATCCCCTAGTAGGCTTCTAATGGTACTAAGGGGGCACATCAGGCTTTACACTTCTTACTCTTTTTCTTCCGTGATACAGTCTTCCACTCTTCCTGAGTGTCTAACCGCCTAGGCGGGGGAGAGCTTTCAGTAGGTTGTTCTGGGAGAATATCCACGGAGCGGAGAAATTCCAGGCCCTCCTCCAGAGTGGTGATCGCTTTAGTATTCCCTTCGTGGGTGATTGATAATTTTAGTGGATTGCCCTATCTGTAGGGGATGTTGTGATTACATAACGCCTTTGTAATTGGTAGAAGTGCGTAGTATGGAGATATTTTGGTCAGGGGAATATAACGGGGGAATTTTTCAGAGAAACAATTTAGAAGTGGCTGAATTTTAAATAATTTGTCAAAAGCTGGGTCATTTCGGGGAGGGCACTGGGTGTTGTCATTATAGTGGAGGAACCACATAATCCATAAGGTATCTTGACCTTGGCATAAGGGATGATAAGATTGGCATGGGGTTGGTGGACCAGTAGGAGTATAATGTTTTTTTTTTTTTTTTTTTTTTGTGAGTCCCATAGTAAAATTTAGGCCTAAAAAAAATTAAATTCCTCCACTGTAAGTTCTCTCCACTAGGGATGGATGTAACTAGAACCAGGGTTGCATGCTATGAACTGCTGTGAATAGGGGTTGCGCTGGGCCATGATGGACAATAGTAGAGCTTCAGTAAAAATCCCAGAAGGACAAAATCATTGATGTTCACCTGGACAGCTGGCTGTTTGCCACTCCAGAATTAGGGGGAAGCCACAGGGGGTTTTGAAGTGCATAGGGAAGGCTGGCATGGGCCCTAACCCTTTAGGGCTGAGATGACACCCCACTAGTGCTTTGCCTTTGTTGCAGTGGTGCTCTCGAAGGTGGACAGCACTGAGCTGCTGGTAGGCTGCTGCTCCACTCCAGAATGCATTCTTTCCTGAGCACGTGTTCTGATTCTGTAGCAGACCCACTGCTTACAATGGTTTCATATATCGAATCAGAATTGGACTGAGACTCAGAGCTCCCCGCTGCTCTCGTCGCTCCGGCTAAGACGCTGGTATGCCTTCTCGCTGGTAAAATATTTTTTTCCATACTGGTGACTGTGACTGTGGTAAACTAGGACAGGTGTGGCTGCACTGCTGGGTGCTAATAAGGGTACACCAATGCAAACAAAGATTTCACCGCTCCAAGTCAAAACCACTGACAGGCTGCTAGCTCTCCAAATGGATGGGGGTTCCAGGTGCAGGCTGATTGCATAAGCCAAATGTGTAGAAACAGAACGAAACTCTGGATAGCCGAACTCCGGATTGTGTAAAAATTAGATGCCTTTATTTCTTCAAAATGCAAGTGCAAAACTTCATTGAACAAAACGTCACAGCAAAAAGGGAACAAAAAAGGATTTTTGAATAAAATAGCTAACGCGTTTCACGCTACAAACAGCGCTTACTCATAGCTAGCTTATGTTCTGAATAACAAACAAATATATACTGTTCATGTATAAGCACACCACAGTGAAACCATGACAGCTGATAAAGCTATCATCATAGATTCTCCACACATGCATTCCACACCCAGTTGTTGGTTGGTGAAAATAACTGGGAAAGGAAAAAAGGGGAAAAAAAGGTGAACATGTCTGTGTGTTGAAACGTGATTTGATGAAAAGTATAAATATGTAAAATATATATATATATATATATATATATATATATATATAGAGGTGAAAATAACAAAGTGTGAAAATAAAACGGAAAGTGTATATATGTATATAGGCGTGTATAAATGTGTGTATATAAATATATTGGTGTAAAGGTGATAATAATACATGTAATTGTGCACTAGTGCAGAATAACCTTTTAATGCATAGATAAAGAATATGAATAGATGTCATAAAATTCAAAGTGAAACAGTATTGAATGTTTATATGTATGTAAATAAACTCAAATATTTAGAGAATGAACTGTGATATAACAGTGACAGGGATGAACCTGCACTAAACAAAATCACATCAGATCGATGGCCATATTTATGTGAACTGTTGGTGAAAAAAGAAAAGGATAATAATGAAAGAACCAATATGAAACCATACAATTGATGGACTTATTTAGATGACAAGTAGTATGCATGCATGGAAAATCCAAGATTCAGAAACAGATCACAATTGCCAAATATTTCTAAAGTTGTACATACACCAACCAATCTCGTGTTTTTATCGATGTGTAAATGAATGTAAATACACCAATCAATGCATAAAATAAAGTATGTACCTGCAACTACCACTATAAAAACACACAAATATACAAATATAACATGTAAAATAGTTAAATAAAAACAGAAACAAAAAAGAAAAACAAAAAACCTTTTAGAACCCTCACGGACACTAGAATAAGCCTAGACGCCTCAATCAAGTGCCTAAAACAGTAAACGCACCCAAATGAGGCGTATGCTTTAGGCAATCAACCATCTACTTGAATATTCCATAGATATTACGATTAATGGGCGAGAAAAGGAACAAACATTTTAACCCCTTCCCTCCTAAACTATAATTAACTCATGTTGTTCACACGGGTCGCCCATATAAAAACACCAATACAGCGACGTGCAGAAATGTCTGTAATACAATAAATGCAACTAGTGTACAGACACCAACTGTTCTACATAGAATAGTGATATATAGTGTGTAATCGCAGTGTATATAAAGTCACTTGGACATTTTTTATATAGGTTGTGTAGTATGAAAAGGAAATATCTCACTATAATGCTGTGAAACATCTCCTTTTCTTTGAAGACCAATGACCTGAGTGAATAGTATGAGAGAGTCTATGATGGAATAGAGGCAAAGATGCAATGGCTATAACGGGTGATTGAACATGATCAATTCCGCATAAGATAAAATGATGATATATATAACCACAATATGTATAAACTCATGTGAACACGGTTTGTGGACTATATATATGCAGAAGAGATCACGCTACAATGCTGTGAGATCTCTTGATTTCTATTTCTTATTTTTATTATTATTTATTTATTAACCTAATGTAAATTACACCTCTCTAGATTATGTGAAGTGAAAAAATATATAAAGATTTACTTGTTAAAAGACTATAGTCGCGGAAAAAGAATATTTCCAGATCTGTACAATGGTTAAATGTGAAATGTGCTGTGTATAAACCGCATCAATAAATTGCATAAATCGCAAAGTGTGTAATGCGGTATATACAAATTCCCCAATATCTGGGTTATATCAGTAAACCACATACATGTAAAATAGTGAGTGTGTCCCATATCTATGAGACTATACCCATATAATATATACTGTATCTGAAAATATCTATATATGGGTAACATTCACAAACTAGACAAAAAACCCCCTCTATAGTCTTAGTAAATATGGGGAAGAAATGTCAATTACCATCCACTTGGTGTGTCTGACTAGCGCACACATGTATAATTTTAGACATTCACATGGATGTTATCATTTTGATCCCATGTGACAAGCTTGTAGAGGGTGTTATTGTGAATGAACCTATGACTATTATAACGTAAAATTTTGGGATGGCTGAAAAAGCTGATGGAAAATAAGAAACAGAACTGGAACACTAGTACATCATAAAAGGTAACATTAAATTGGGGTAATCTTAATCCTGAAGGGGAATTACAGTGTTTCAAAAGATTTCTCAATCATAATAATATGAAACATCCCAATCAAAATTTAACCCTGTCGGAATTCTGGTTTCTAAAAAGAATATCCAGAAAACCTCACGTTTACAGAGTATGAGAAATCTGTCACCTCCTCGCTTGGGGGGTCACCACCTTCTCAATCCCCTGTATAAATAGATTTGAAACATCCTTCTGATGTACAATGTTCCAGTGTCTAGCCACATTAGTGGATTTGTTCTTTTCAATGTCATATAAATGATCATATAAGCGATCTTTAAGTCTGCGTGTGGTGCGTCCTACATATTGTATATGGCAAAGATTGCATGTGATGACATAAATTAAATACTTAGTGTTGCAATTCATGAAAGATTTAATGTCAGCAATTTTATTATTGACACAAGAAGTAATCTGTGTACCTCTCATGATATGGCAACAGTAAGCACAACCTGTTCCACCGCATTTAAAGTTACCTGTAAATCTTAACCAATGTTGGTCGGATTTGCTACTTGTGAATAAGCTGGGGGATAAGGTATGTCCTAAAGTAGGTGCTCTACGAGAAACCGTTTTTATACCTCTGGAAAGGATTTGATTGTATGCAAAATCGCTAAATAAAATAGGGAGATATTTAGTCACTATTTTCCTCACGTCATTAAATTCTGAACTATAAGATGTGGAGAACACAGGGATGTTTGTCTCTAAAGAAGAAAATTTACTTTTATTGCTATTTCTACTGGAGGAACGTTTATTTTGTAACAAAGTATCTCTTGGGATGGTACTAGCTGAAACCAGGGCTTTTTGTATATTGGCGGGTGTATATCCTCTTTCCTTGAATCTATTGGCCATCTCATTGGCTTCCAGCTGAAAAATTTCTGGGGTGCTGCATAAACGCCTCAACCTCAAAAATTGTCCATATGGTATCCCTCTGATAGTATGACCAGGATGGGCTGAGTCTGCTCTTAAAAGTGTGTTACCTGCGATTGATTTTCTATGTAGACCAGAGACTATGTTTTCTTCTGAACCAGTCAGATTGACATCTAAAAATTCTATGGTGCTTATTTTCATGACTCCAGTAAATTGTAAATTTAACCACTTTCAGACCGGACCAATTTGCTGGTCAAAGACCAGACCACTTTTTGGCGATTCGGCACTGCGTCGCTTTAACTGACAATTGCGCGGTCGTGCGACGTGGCTCCCAAACAAAATTAACGTCCTTTTTTTCCCACAAATAGAGCTTTCTTTTGGTGGTATTTGATCACCCCTGCGGTTTTTATTTTTTGCGCTATAAACAAAAATAGAGCGATAATTTTGAAAAAAACGCATTATTTTTTACTTTTTGTAATAATAAATATCCCCCAAAAATATATAAAAAAACATTTTTTTCCCTCAGTTTAGGCCGATACGTATTCTTCTACATATTTTTGGTAAAAAAAAAATCGCAATAAGCGATTATTGATTGGTTTGCGCAAAAGTTATAGCGTTTACAAAATAGGGATAGTTTGATAGCATTTTTATTAATAATTTTTTATTATTTTTTTTTTTTACTAGTAATGGCGGCGATCTGCGATTTTTATTGTGACTGCAACATTGTGGGGGACCCATCGGACATTTTTGACACATTTTTGGGACCATTGTCATTTATACAGTAATCACTGCTATATAAATGCAGTGATTCCTGTGTAAATGACACTGGCAGTGAAAGGGTTAACCAGTGGGTGGCAGTGTAGGGGTTAAGTGTTCCTAGGGGTGTGTTACTAACTGTGGGGGGGTTGGGCTTTCATTTAGTGTACACTGATCTCTGCTCCAATCACATGGAGCAGAGATCAGCGTCACTAGTTGCTAGGCAGAATGGAAAAATGTTGTTTATACAGCATTTCCTCCATTCGGCCGCTCCGTGAGACGATCGCGGGGATGCCCGCAGCGATCGAGTCCGTGGGTCCCGCGACCGGACTCATGGGGGTCCCGACCAGCGCGGGAGCGTGCCGCCGGCGGCGCGCTCCCGATGGCACGGCGGCAACGAATATTGGACGTACATGTACACCAATATGCCTGCCCGTGCCATTCTGTCGACGTACATCGTCGTGCGCTGGTCGGGAAGTGGTTAAATTGTTGTCATTGAAATAGGTAAGCCAATTTTCCAAACTGGCACACTCATCAGATGAAATAAATAACAGATCGTCTATGAAGCGCCCAAAAAATATGGTATCTTTGCGGCGGGGGCTATCATGTCCAAAGATGCGGGACCTCTCCCACCAACCCATGTACAGGTTGTCTAATGAGGGCGAAAATTTCGCTCCCATGGAGGCCCCGCATCTCTGGAGGTAATAGGCCCCGTCAAACATAAAGAAATTATGTGTAAGTAAATATTCTAAAGATGACAATATAAATTCTTGAAGTGCTATAGAAAACCTCCCAGATGTTTGTAAAAAGTGAGCTACTGCTCTTAAACCCAGTCGGTGTGGAATGCTGGAATACAGACTGGTAACATCACAGCTGATCCATCTGTATGTAGAGTGCAACTTTAGATTCTGTAATTTACGTTTTGTTCAATGAAGTTTTGCACTTGCATTTTGAAGAAATAAAGGCATCTAATTTTTACACAATCCGGAGTGCGGCTATCCAGAGTTTCGTTCTGTTTCTACACATTTGGTACACCAATGCACTGATTAGCTGGCGCTGATGAGGATCCACTGATAGGGTGGCACAGGTTGCACTGTAGTGATACTGATGGAACTGTAGAGACACAGATGAGCACTGTAGTGGCACTGATGGACACTATAGTGGCACTGATGGCACAGATGAGCATTGATGGCACAGGTGAGCACTGTAGTGGCACTGTTAATAAATTATATGGGGGTGGGTGGCGCTGCCCGTCACCTGAAGAGTGGACCTCCTGGTGAGTCACACTTCTCAAGTGAAAGTGCTATTACTAGGCTAGGCAATGTGATAAGTCAGTATGTAAATATTAAATTGTGTAATTATATATATATATATATATATATATATAATTATAATATAACCCTGTACCAATAGATATATATATTGTGTGTGGAGTTCTAGTGGATATTTGTTCACAGGAGTGTGTATGTGTGTGTGTATATATATATATATATATATATATATATATATATATATATATATATATATATATATATATATACACACATACCAAACACACAGTACCGTGAAAATAAATATATAGTACAATACAAAATCCAGCCAAGTGTTTATGGTGCAAAAAAACAAAATCCCAAGCGACTTGTGCTAATATCATGTGTAAAAAGTGAAGTGACATCTGTCCTCCCCCTTCAGATCCCCACTCACCAGATCCTTGCACCCCTGCAGGGATAATGTGCATGTAGTGACTGTGATGGCAATATTCAAAATGATCACCTACTCCTTGGCAATCAAACCTTGGGGTATCCAGATTCTTATGCTTCTTCGAAGGTAAAGCACATGCAATAGGTGTAATTGCAGTATTCAGACCATCCCTCCATGGCAAACTGTGAGGTATCGTGCAGTGGAAATGGAGAAGGTGGCACTGTAGCGGCATCGCTTCAGATGACGTGTTATGATGAAACGCATAAGGGGAGCTTGGTACGCACTTCCGGTTGCAGGGTTCTGCCCCGTGGAACGCACGTTGATTGGGAGCTCAGGTGGTGAAACCAAGATACGCAGTTTTATACCTGACTGAGTCAGGCTTTTGGATGCCAATTTGTTTTATAATTTAAGAAGTTTTTTTTTTTTTTTTTTTTTTTTTTATAAATACCATTCTGATTTACACTGAAGTTCTGTTTGGTTCATGAGGATATCCTGGTTTGTGCCACGGAAGAAGCGAGCATTGCAGAGAGAGAGTTCCCCCCAAGGAGGGGTTGAGGGATTCAAATACCCTAGCGTTCCTTGAGTACCTAATGCATGCTTCTTACCCGTGCTAGAATCTGGTCAGTGGGGAAATGAAGGGGAGCACGGAAGTCGCTTGATTCCTATTTGCACATTGGTGGATAAATCCAGGCACGAGTCACTTTGCAAAAGCACAAGTTACCTTTTATCTGTTTTTTTAATGTTTTTTTTATATATATATATTTTGCACTATACAAAGACTGGACTTTATTAGCTTTAACAATCGTTATTTTTACTAATTATTTTTCACTTTTGACACACTTGTTGATGGACTAGGTTTTATTAATCACATTTGAATTTGCACAATTATGTATCTCTAGGAATGAATATGGTTTTTATCAGATGAATTTATGAGATTAATATCACTTTTGGCATGTACACCTTAGCAGGTGGTGGATTTTAAATAACATTTAAGAATTTGTTACATTACCACGTTATCAAATAAAGATCAGAGGTTAAATATATACCTTTTTACTTTTGTGTAAAAGTGAACACGGGAATAGGTACAAGCTACCCTTTGTATATTCACCTAGGAAGAGTGACTCATTTGGTGGAATCGCCCTTCAGGTGACGAAACACATTCTGTCTATAGCAACAAACTATTTAGTCTTGTACACTCACTTTGAGGAGTGAGCTACTGGAGAGAGAGTCACTCTGCAGGTGACAAACAGCGCCTTTTCACAATATATAAGGAATATAGTTATACAATATAGATCAGAGGCCAAGCATGTACCTTTACCTCCTTGTAAATGTGATCACGGGAACAGGTACAAGCCACCAATTTGAATACTTATTAAAGAAGAGTGATTCACTTTGTGAAGTCGCCCTTCAGGTGATGGGTCATTTTCTCTATAGTAAAAAATTATTTTTGTACACTCACATGGAGGAGTGAGCCACTGGAGAGAATTAATCTAGGTCAGTGATGGCGAACCTTGGCACCCCAGATGTTTTGGAACTACTTTTCCCATGATGCTCTGGCACTCTGCGGTGTAGTTGAGCATCATGGGAAATGTAGTTCCAAAACATCTGGAGTGCCAAGGTTCGCCATCACTGCTCTAGGTGATAGGCAGCACCATTTCCCCATACGCACATTTATACTAATGTGCCTCTGTAGAGGCACTGATGTGGCACAGATGAGCACCGATTTGGAACTTTTAGGCACTGCTGGGCACGCAAACAATAAGGAAACTCACTGCAGGGCACACAATCGCTCTCCTCTCCACTCATGCTGTATCTGTGTGAGGAGAGGAGAGTGTTGAACCCCTGGATAACCCCGGCTTGTTCACATTGTGATCGCTCCGTCATGGGACAGAGCAATCACGTGGTAAAGGGCCAAATCGCATGGTAAAGAGCAATCACGTGGTAAAGGGCCACTGTCATTGGCCCTTTACCGGGATCTGTGTTGCACCAGGTCCCGTGAACCCGGAGAGCACAGATTGTCCCGTGTGCCCACCTATATCGCGGTTGTTAACAGGTTGAAGAGGAACTGCAGTCTAGTCACATAATTTGTAATAAAACATCTTTGCCATTCTGAAGCTTCCCTCCAACCACTTTGCATATTATTTTATATATACTGTGATTCTGTACTTGCCAAATATGTGGCATAAATCTCCCTCCACTAAGCCTGGCTGCAGCCATTTTAACCACACACACACACACACACACACACACACACCATACAAACGGTCAGACACTCTGACAACAAAATCCGTCAGATTTTTTCAGACAGATTTTGGCCCAAAACTTGTCTTGCATACACACGGTCACACAAAGTTGTCGGAAAATCCGATCGTTCTGAACAAGGTGACATACAATTGGACTACGAAGGGGCCAATAGCTTTCATCCCCAAATTTATTTTGAGCATGGGTGGTACTTTGGGCGTGGGAATTCTATACACGTGATCGGAAAAAGTCTGACTGGATTTTGTTGTCGGAAAATTTTAGGTCCTGCTCTCAAACTTTTTCCGTCGGAAACTCCGACGGTAAAAGTCCGCTAGAGCCCACACACACGATCGACTTTTCCGACAACATAATCCGATCTGACTTTTTCTGTTGGAATTTCCGACCGTGTGTACGG
Source organism: Lithobates pipiens (assembly GCF_037356315.1). NCBI lineage: Eukaryota > Metazoa > Chordata > Amphibia > Anura > Ranidae > Lithobates > Lithobates pipiens. The sequence continues at coordinate 170,561,923 of NW_027507784.1, forward strand.
AGCATAACACCACAGCTTACCTGCACATTTCTCCTCTGTGGATGAATACACATGGATCTCTGCAGCCTCCTGTTATCTCCGCCCTTATCCAGCCCCCTCCAGCTCTACAGCTCTCATTGGCCCTCATATTACCCAATCCCCCTCCCTTGCTGCCAAATGCTCACGAGAGTTAGGGAGAGAGCTGTGCATGATGTCATTAGCCAAGGCTTATTACCAGACAAGAAACAGGAAGTGGGCTGTATCTACTGGCAGAAAAAAAAAGTTTTACTGTCCAAAGCAAAAAAAAACAAATCAAGGGCAGACGATTTAATAGATGGAAAGGTGAAAAAAATTACAGAAGGTCCGCTTTAAGCAAAGTATGTGATTACACTAGGGGAAATCACATTCATGATCAGGATCCTCAAATGATGGCAAAGCACACAGCTAAATTAAAACTATGGGCAAAACATTATTATTTTTCGTTTTCAATGGAGTAAGGGAGGGTTATAACCCCTGTCAATCTGTTTTTGCCATCTGTGTCCCATTGGGAAGATTGCCCTTAATTTCCTGTCCCATAGCTAAAACAAGAAAGGTGAGGCAATTCCTGCAAATTAACCACTTGACCTCCGGAAGATTTACCCCCTTCATGACCAGGCCATTTTCTGCAATATGGCACTGCATTACATTAACCACTTAAGGACCGCCGCATGCCAATGTACATCATTGCAATGGCATGTACAGGCACAAGCACGTACATGTACGTGCTTGGCTTCCAGCGGGTGGGGGGTCCGATCGGACCCCCTCCCGCTGGATGCGGCGGTCCGGTTCGCTTCAGGAGCGATCCGGGATGAGGGGATGGCCGTTGGTTTCTGGCCATCCCCTCTCGATCGCTCCTGACGAATGAGAAGCTTCCTCCCACTGTGTATTGTATACACAGGCAGGGAGGAAGTGATGTCATTCTCCTCGGGGCGGTCTTATTGACCGGACTACGAGGAGAGGACACAGTAAGTCTGCACCAAACACTACACTGACACTAACTAACACATAGGTACACAAACCCCCCCCCCCCCCCCCCGATCACCCCCCGATCGCTCCTCGATGTCCCCCCCAGTCACAGTGTCACTGATTGCAGTGATCATTTATTTACTGATTACTGCATTCAGTGTCAGTTGTAAAAGTAAAAACTGTCAGGGCAGTTAGTGTTAGGTCCAGGGTAGCCCCCTACCACCCCCCAGTAAAGATTTAACCCCTTGATTGCCCTTAGAGTTAACCCTTTCACCCCCTTTTGCCAGTGTCACTAAGCGATCATTTTTCTGATCGCTGCATTAGTGTCGCTAGGTAGCTAGTTATTTTTTTAGGTTCACCGCCAGGTTTTTATATCGCTAGGTACCTCGATATACTACACAATAATGGTTTTAACCCCCTGATTGCCCCTAATTAGCCCTTTCACCCCCTTTTGCCAGTGTCACTAAGCGATCATTTTTCTGATCGCTGCATTAGTGTCGCTAGTGTTGCTAGGTAGCTAGTTTTTTTGTTAGGTTCACCGCCAGGTTTTTATAGCGCTAGGTACCCCGATATACTACCCAATAATGGTTTTAACCTCCTGATTGCCCCTAGTTAACCCTTTCACCCCCTTTTGCCAGTGTCACTAAGTGATCATTTTTCTGATCGCTGCATTAGTGTCGCTAGGTAGCTAGTTATTTTTTTAGGTTCACCGCCAGGTTTTTATAGCGCTAGGTACCCCCATATACTACCCAATAATGGTTTGAACCCCCTGATTGCCCCTAGTTAACCCTTTCACCAGTGATCACCGTATAAGTGTTACGGGTGACTCTGGTTAGTTTGCTTTTTATAGCATCAGGGCACCCACCATTTATTACCCAATAAAGGTTTAACCCCCTGATCACCCGGCGGGTGATATCAATTAGGTTTTAGGGTCAGGGTCTGCGTCGCCCCAGGCAGCGCTAGGTTAGTGCCAGTACCGCTAACACCCACGCGCAAAGCACACACCTCCCGTAGTGGTATAGAATCTGAACGGATCAATATCTGATCTGATCAGATCTATACTAGCGTCCCCAGCAGTTTAGGGTTCCAAAAAAACGCATTGTTAGCGGGATCAGCCCAGATACCTGCTTGCACCTGCGTTTTGCCCCTCCGCCCAGCCCACCCAAGTGCAGTATCGATCGATAACTGTCACTTACAAAACACTAAACACATAACTACAGCGATCGCAGAGTCAGGCCTGATCCCTGCGATCGCTAACAGTTTTTTTGGTAGCGTTTTATATTTAAATCCGGAAGGCAGTGCTTGGTTTTTGGGGTCCAGTACGTGGCTAGGCTCCCAAAAAGTCCCCCACATGTGGTATCCTTGTACTCGGGAGAAGCAGCAGAATTTATTTTGGGGTGTAATTTGACTTATGCCCATAGCATATGTGAGCAATATATCATTTAGTGACAACTTTGTGCAAAAAAAATTTTTTTTTAATATTCCTGCAACTTGTGGCAAAATATAAAATATTTCATGGACTCAACATGCCTCTCAGTAAATAGCTTGGGGTGTCTCCTTTCCAAAATGGGGTCATTTGGGGGGGTTTGTGTTATTTTGGCATTTTATGGCCTTCGAAACTGTGATAGGTAGTGAGGAGGGAAATCAAAAATTTGCACCCTTAGAAACCCTGAAGGCAGTGCTTGGATTTCGGGGTGCCGTACGCGGCTAGACTCCCAAAAAGTCCCACATATGTGGTATCCCCGTACTCAGGAGAAGCAGCAGAATATATTTTGGGGTGCAATTCCACATATAACTATGGCATGTGTGAGCAATATATCATTTAGTGACAACTTTTTGTAAACTTTTTTTTTTTGTGTCATTATTCAATCACTTGGGACAAAAAAAAATATTCAATGGGCTCAACATGCCTCTCAGAAATTTCCTTGGGGTGTCTACTTTCCAAAATGGGGTAATTTGGGGGGGGTTTGTACTGCCCTGCCATTTTAGCACCTCAAGAAATGAGATAGGCCCCTTTCACACGGGACAGATCAGTAATGATCCGCCCCGTGATGATCCGCTCGCTCAGCGGGGATCGCTCCGTTGTCCCCGCTGAGTTGGCTGCGGACAGGGCGGTCTCCGCACACTGTGCGGGGACCGCCCTGTCAGCTCTCCGCTCACCTCTATGGGGATCGGATGCGCACGGACCGTCTGTCCGTGTTCATCCGATCCGCTCTGCAGACGGATAGAAAAATAGGATTTTCCTCCGTCTGCAGAATCGGACAGTAGCGGAGGCGGACGAAATCGGGTGTCTGCGGATGTTCATCCGCAGACACCCGCTATCCCATAGGGATGAATGTATGCCCGTATTTCATCCGCAAACGGATGGATGAAATACGGACATATCGTCTGCATGTGTGAAAGGGGCCTTAGGCAGTCATAAATTAAAAGCTGTGTAAATTCCAGAAAATGTACTCTAGTTTGTAGACGCTATAACTTTTGCGCAAACCAAAAAATATACGCTTATTGACATTTTTTTTACTAAAGACATGTGGCTGAATACATTTTGCCCTAAATGTATGACTAAAATTGAGTTTATTCGATTTTTTCTTATAACAAAAAGTAGAAAATATATTTTTTTCTCAACATTTTCGGTCTTTTTCCATTTATATCGCAAAAAATAAAAATCACAGAGGCAATCAAATACCACCAAAAGAAAGCTCTATTTGTGGGAAGAAAAGGACGCAAATTTCGTTTGGGTACAACATTGCATGACCACGCAATTACCAGTTAAAGCAGTGCAGTGCGAAATTGTAAAAAGACCTCTGGTCCTTAGGCTGTTAATTGGTCCGGGGCTGAAGTGGTTAACTGACATATGCGCAGTAGTGCGACACTGTACCCAAATAAAATGTATGTCCTTTTTTTCCCACAAATAGAGCTTTCTTTTGGTGGTATTTGATCACCTCTGCATTTTTTACTTTTTTGTGCTGTAAACAAAAAAAGACTGGCAATAAAAAAAAAATAAAAAAATTCTGCTATGAAACCCATCCAAAAAAATGAAAAAAAATCAAATTACTTCATCTACTTAGACCAATATGTATTCTGCTACATATTTTTGTTAAAAAAAATAAAAAAAATCCCAGTAAGAGTATATTGATTGGTTTGTGCAAAGTTATAGCGTATGCAAGTTAAGGGACAGACAGGCAGGTAAATAGAGAGACAGAGACTGACATACAGGCAGGTAGATAGATAGACAGGCAGGCAGATAGACAGAGACAGATATACAGGCAGGTAGATAGATAGAGACAGACAGGCAGATAGATCGATAGACATAAAAAGACAGACAGGCAGGTAGAAAGACAGAGACAGGTAGGTAGATAGACAGAGACAGACAGGCAGGTAAATAACAGAGACAAACAGGCAGTTAGACAGAGACAGACAGGCAGGCAGGTAGACAGAGACAGACATACAGGCCGGTAGATCGATAGACAGAGACAGATATACAGGCAGGTAGATAGATAGAGACAGACAGGCAGATAGATCGATAGACATAAAAAGACAGACAGGCAGGTAGAAAGACAGAGACAGGTAGGTAGATAGACAGAGACAGACAGGCAGGTAAATAACAGAGACAAACAGGCAGTTAGACAGAGACAGACAGGCAGGCAGGTAGACAGAGACAGACATACAGGCCGGTAGATCGATAGACAGAGAAAGACAGGCAGGTAGATAGATAGACAGAGACAGGCAGGTAGATAGATATAAATTAACAAATAGTGTGGCGCTAGATTTGTGTAGCAAACTTGTATATAAAGTATAATTGTGAAAAATCAAAAATCAGAATATGAGTATACAAAAATATAACATCAAAAGCTGTGGATGCAGGAAATAATTAATAGTTAAATTGATGAGTCCCAGTAAATGAGTCCACGTATATTAAGTAGTGCACAAAAGTTATGGTGGGTTTTCTACACAGGAAAATCAGGGAATCCACAAATCAGGTGAAACCAAGAATATCAACTTGTCTGAAGTAATATAAAAGATAGGTAGAATACTCTTACCAGAGAAGATGGACTCACCAGTCTTACGACAGTTGAGTCAAAAGCGCTTGGGGTCCAAACATGGAACCAAATGATGAGTTGTAGGTAGTCAGGACCGATGTTGGGGAGACTTCGGAGGTTATGAGCCCATGGTGGACGTCTCTCGGAATATCAAGGTCAGATTTATCGCATTGGGGTTCCAACCCCAATGTGGAAGAGGGCCCACAAAAATATAATAAAGGGAAAAAAAGAAAGCTCCAAATGGTGCAGGTCAAAGGGTAACCATTAGGTTTTATTTAAAAAGTCATAAGAATGAACAAAAAAATTGGCAGAAAAAAATTGCTACCGAATCAGGTGGCAATCCACCGATAGAAAACATTGAGCCTGTTAGAAGTTTTTGAGTTAATATTTTAAGTGATAAAAGTTTCTGAAAATATATGTAAGTTATATGTTTGGTAAGAAGTGATGGTTTCTGAAGGTCACAGAACAACACAGAGTTTAGATAGGAGTGGTTTTGCTGAGTAGGTATTTCTATTTTTGCGTTACTATGTCAGTACAATGGGTGGAGTTATGCTACTTATCTATAGACTGAACCATATTGGGTATATATGCAAATGTGGGAGTTATTAGGATATGCTGACATAACATCATGAAAAGTATAAGAAGAGAGTAAGATTATGAGGGGAAGGATCGGTGGGAAAGAAAGAACTCTACACTTTGGAGAATGTAGATCAGATGACCATTTCCTCCTTCTGAGGCCATCACCATGCCATATGTTACCAGATGTCAATCTTGTCTTTGCTTATCTTTCTGAACAATAAACCAACTATTGAACGGATGAAGGATTCTTCAATTTCTACTCCTGAAAGTACGTTTGAAATGCCTTAGATGAAAGACATACATATCTCCGCTACACACCCTTTAGGAGAAGGGATATTGATTCACATATTACACAAAGACTTTGCTATTCATTAAGAAACGCCCCTGTGAGTATGTAGAGTTTCCATTTACACTACATTTGTATTTACTCTCCTACACTCACTTTTTACAGAGCCTGAGGCTCCAGATATGGAAAGGAAGTTAATATACGAACCACTTCCATCCCAATCACTGTCCTCAGGCCAAAATTGGAGCCAATGATTATACACACACGCCACGAAATGAGGCCCAATATTCTAACCACCATGGTAGAGGTTTTAAACCCCGAAATAGAGGCAGAGGCAACCATAACCGTGGCCGCGATAGACATTCTAGTGACGCTAATAGTGGTTACCAACAGGAAGCCCCTCGGGAGACAACCAGACCATGGCGAGACGATAGATCTCGCTACAGGAGGGATAATTATCCCCATAGCACTCCCATACGCACATACAATCGTTTCTTACCCCTTAGGGATGAGGGTTCATACGACTCTTATCGCGACCCCTACCCTTATATGACTTATGGAGAGGAACCTATCCCTAGGACTCCATACAATCAAAAGTACAATCATCCTGGATCCTCACATCACCAGGATTTTCACAGGGCCACTCCCTACCATGTAGGAAATATAAAACCAAACGAGGCTCTAGAGGGGGGCGGCGCATCCAACGGAAAAAGAAAGCGGACACAATAGGAATGGGTATTTTCAATCTCAGTATGGTGACCCTATCTGAGAGTGAGAAACGCATTCTTGACAAGGGTCTTAAATACGTTCCACCCAGGAAGCTTAATAAATTCACCACTTTTATAGATGTGCAAAAATTTATTCGCAAACTCAACATTCAGAGACATTTTTTGTCTACACCCACTGAGAATAATGTTATTCCTGATCTCCATCCGGATAGACATTCAGGATTGGCTAATCCTTCTTTATTTAACCCTCCAGGTACTTTAGCTCCTTCTATTAATGTTTTCCGAAACCTTGTTCTGGACAATTTGGAAAAATTGCCCAACAAAAGAGTACATCAAGATCCAGCCATACAAACTGGTCTTAAGTCCCTCTGCGAAAGAAAGAACCTCATCATCCGCCCCGCCGATAAGGGGGGCGGAATAGTAGTATTGGACAAGGCATGATACATCCAAGAAATGAATAGACTATTGGGTGATCATACCACCTACAGCCCACTACCCGGGGACCCTACTTCTAAATACAAAAAGGCACTCATCCAAATTGTTAATGAAGGTTTCTCTCTCAATATACTGAACAAGAAAGAAAAGGAATTTATGATTCCATTAGCACCCCGTATCCCTATTATATACCAATTACCTAAAATACACAAAGATTTAGTTAATCCACCCGGTCGCCCGATAGTCAGTGGCATTGACTCTGTCACTTCCCGAATCTGGAAATATATTGATTTCTACCTCCAACCCCTGGTGAGACGTGTCCCGTCCTACTTACAGGATACGGGCGACACAATAAGACTACTTGAAAAGGTCCAATATCATGACGACCTTATCTTAGTTACGGCTGATGTATCTGCCCTATATACTTGCATTCCACAACATCTAGGACTGAACGCAGTGGAGTCTTTTTCTTTCAAGAGACTCCACGCTTCCTTTGATCCATAGAAACGTTATCATGGAACTTTTACAGTTTGCTACCACACATAACTATTTCTGGTTCCAGGGTACCTTCTATACACAAATTAAGGGAGTTGCCATGGGTGCCCAATATGCTCCCAGTCTGGCCATCTTGTTTATGGAAATAAAAAACAAAGGGATAGGCTGCGCTATGGAGTTTGTTATACAGAGAGTATATGATGTGATGTAGGTAAGAGCAGCCTCTATTTTGTTTCCATCCAAATGGATGGAACAGTGAGATGGTAAGAGAAAGAAAATAGATATGGCGCTATACCTTATTAAACTCGCTAAAAATGGATATCATAAAAATGTACAAATTTTCCAGCTTGCTGGCTAATAATTTTAAAATCCCGGATAGAACTAGATGAACTAAATAATAAAATCAATAAATGATAAAGTGCTAAGAATCAATCAATATTAGATAGTGAATACAAAGTGAATATAAATTTTCCAGCGTGCTGGTTAATAAATTGAAATAAGGATATAAAATCCACAATAAATAAAATAAATTAGATAGCTGAGATAAATGAATAAATAATTAGTACTATGTTACTAAAATACCATGAATCAATCAATATTCAATAGTGAAATGCAAAAAATACTCAAAGTGCCTGTGACTGTGATTATGGCGCAACCAAGTAAATGGCCATAAAGGGGAACGACAAAACAAATTTGTTCAAAATTATACAGGTGTGAACACAAGTGGAATAGTGAGTGCAACAAATATATATAACACACTGTGTCAAATCTCAAAACATGCCAAAATTTGCAAAATAAAATAAAAGTAGAAAAAATAAATAAAAATAAGAATAAAGATTAAGTCCAGAAAGTGAAAAAAATCTTGCGGTGACAAATCAGATGTGAAAGTCCAATTGAATAAGGGTTAAAAATTAAAAATTTAAAATGAAATGAAAATTTGATGGTGAAAAAGGTCTTCTGTGTATAGGAGAGGAGTGGAGGGAGTGACTTCGCTATCCGTTCGCAGTGAACGTTTATGAATTTTGCTCTCACCAGAGATATAACCCCGTCCGTGGTGGATCAGCCTCCACAGTATAAGCCACTGTGTCGCTTCTTGGGCTGTCTCTGCTGTGATGCTGGGGAGATCCTTCGTTCCGCCGTGGGGATGTTGTACCTCGTTTTACATGTGATAGAAAAGAGGAAAGATATAAGTGGGAGTCATGCGCGTCATAAGTATGTAGTCCTGGCAGTTCTACTGCGTCCCACAGGCTCCTTCGCACAATCCAGGTAGCTGGCAAAAGGTTCTGGTGTGATGTTGTGCTGAATAGCTGTACATTCAAGAAAACCAGGAAGTAGTCAGCTCCATGCTCCGAGCATGGAGCTGACTACTTCCTGGTTTTCTTGAATGTACAGCTATTCAGCACAACATCACACCAGAACCTTTCCCAGCTACCTGGATTGTGCGAAGGAGCCTGTGGGACGCAGTAGAACTGCCAGGACTACATACTTATGACGCATTCCAACACCTTGCAAAAATAAAAAAGGGCTGTGACAAACACACAGTCCCTAGACATTTCTTAGAACAGCATAATAGAGACCCAACAGGTACACATTTCCAGATTATAGATAAATTTATTCCCAGTTGGAGAGGTGATTCATGCTTGCGGGGTGTGTCGCGCCTTGAAACGTTTTGGATACACGAATTGAGGTGCTACTCCCCCCACAGCATGAACACTGATTGGGACATCAACTGTTTTATTAATCAGGCTTAAATTTGCCCCTTCAAAGCTTAATAGCTCCCAATATATATATTTCGATACCACGTTATCACCATTCCAAGATGATTTTCGTGGTGTCCATGAAATATAAATCTAAGAGTCCACGAGTCCCCCGTGGTTTCTACACAATATAGATCAATGAGCTTCCTGCTGCACATGCAATAGCTGATTTTGACTCTCTGCGATTTTAGGGCAATTTTGCAGGAGATATACAGTATAGCATTTGTTTGGCAGATTGTCCATAACAGCGATCAGCCTTGCCGATATTTATTCTGTCCAGGACGATGGCTGTTTTTGATCATCCTGCGTGTTTGCCCATATGTAGGGACCACACAAATTGTGCGTTTTGGTCTTTACATATTTCCCAGTTTTGCGTCTAAGTTTTTGCACATCACCATATCACCATATATTTTTTATATGTGGTGTTATTTCTATAAAAAATATTAATAAAATTCTTTGGGATTTTTTGAGGTTCTCTTTAAGATTTATTAATATCGTACACTATATGTTTAATGTGTTACACTGTGGGTTATATTGGTGCAGTTTTCCCCTGCACCTATTGGCCCTATGCATATAGGATGTCTAATTAAAATTTCTTTCCCTCTTCCTCCTCTCCGGTTCGGTGTATGGGGACATGAACTATGGCCACGCCTCTTTGGCAGTGACCACTTCCGGCTGGCGTTTGTGTGTCTCGCGCACGGCACCGCCTTCCCTGTCTTGCACCCGGAGGAGACAATGGGTGCGTCACGTGACCCGCGACGCGTATGCCGCGGGCCTCGTGTCGCGAAGTACTAAATGTGCTCACTGTGTCTGGTCCTTGTACCATGGCAACGCACGATACGTGCCATGGGATAGGACGATAGATTCAGTGACGGACCGCCTGCAATGACGTGATTACGTCACATGACCCGGAACGCCATGCGGGGTCAATACAGCGTCCTAGTGGTTGCTGTGGTAACCAGCAACCTGGATAGTTCAGTATAAGGATGTATATGGGTGATTTTTTATAATATCTTTGGAATGTTTTTATGGATAGTTTGATAATGTATTCAGTTAGTTGATTGTTATACAGGCATGTGTGTGCTGAATCGGCCAAGCTCATTGGTTGTTAAGTTGACAGCTACCCTCTCACCGTCTAATACCATTGGGCCGTCATTCCGCACACACTCAGTCTGTGATTACTGACTCCACCCCTTTATAGGTGGGCCAGCCTTGGGGATCTTATAAATTTGATAGCAATGTGGTGGGTTCCAATATGCCCCTGTTGAAGACATATTCTGTTGAAACGCGTCGGGCTTGCATCTGGCACCCCACATTGCTTTTATTCAGTACTTTTTTGTGATCACATGTCATCATTTTTTTGTTCATTCTTATGACTTTTTAAATAAAACCTAATGGTTACCCTTTGACCTGCACCATTTGGAGCTTTCTTTTTTTCCCTTTATTATATTTTTGTGGGCCCTCTTCCACATTGGGGTTGGAACCCCAATGCGATAAATCTGACCTTGATATTCCGAGAGACACTTCGAGAGACGTCCACCATGGGCTCATAACCTCTGAAGTCTCCCCAACATCGGTCCTGACTACCTACAACTCATCATTTGGTTCCATGTTTGGACCCCAAGCGCTTTTGACTCAACTGTCGTAAGACTGGTGAGTCCATCTTCTCTGGTAAGAGTATTCTACCTATCTTTTATATTACTTCAGACAAGTTCAGACAAGTTGATATTCTTGGTTTCACCTGATTTGTGGAATCCCTGATTTTCCTGTGTGGAAAACCCACCATAACTTTTGTGCACTACTTAATATACGTGGACTCATTTACTGGGACTCATCAATTTAACTATTATTTCCTGCATCCACAGCTTTTGATGTTATATTTTTGTATACTCATATTCTGTTTTTTGATTTTTCACAATTATACTTTATATACAAGTTTGCTACACAAATCTAGCGCCACACTATTTGTTAATTTATATTTGTTGAACTTTGTTTGTTTGAAGTGTTGGCAGCTGCTTTAAAATCTTCTTTCTGTGTTGGTTTAGCATAGCGCAGTGTTTTCCCCTTCGAATATTGCAGGTATATCGATAGACAGAGACAGACATACAAGCAGGTAGATAGATAGACAGAGAGAGACAAACAGGCAGATAGACAGAGAAACAGACAGGCCGGTAGATAGACAGAGACAGATAGACAGCCAGGTAGATGGACAGAGACAACAGGCAGGTAGATAGATAGACAGAGATAGGCAGGTAGATGGACAGAGACAGACAGACAGGTAGATAGATATACAGAGACAGACAAACAGACAGGCAGGTAGATAGATAGACAGAGACAGACAGATAGATAGAGAGAGACAGACAGACAGGCAGGTACGTAGATAGACAGAGACAGACAGGCAGTTAGATAGACAAAGACAGACAGACAGGTAGATAGATAGACAGAGACAGACAAACAGGCAGACAGACAGAGAAACAGACAGGCCGGTAGGTAGATAGACAGAGACACACAGACAGGCAGCTAGATAGAGACAGACAGGCAGGTAGATATACAGAGACAGACACGCAGCTAGATAGATAGACAGAGACAGACCTGCAGGCAGATAGACAGAGACAGACATAAACACAGCTCGATAGATAGACAGACAGGCAGGTAGATAGATAAACAGAGACAGACATAAAGGCAGGTAGATAGATAGGCGGGCAGGTAAATAGACAGAGACAGATAGGCAGGTAGATAGAGACAGACAGGCAGGTAGATAGACAGAGAAAAACAGACAGGTAGATAGACAGAGAGGCAGATAGCTAGACAGAGACAGACATGCAGGCAGGTAGATGTACAGAGACAGACAGACAGGCAGGTAGATAGAGACAGACATACAGGCAGGTAGATAGATAGACAGAGACAGACATAAACGCAGCTTGATAGATAGACAGGCAGGTAGATAGAGACAGACATACAGGCAGGTAGATAGATAGACAGAGATAGACATAAACGCAGCTTGATAGATAGACAGGCAGCTAGATACAGAGACAGGCAGGCAGGTAGATAGACAGAGACAGACATACGGGCAGGTAGATAGACAGAGACAGACAGTCAGGTAGATAGATAGAGACAGACAGGCAGGTAGATCGATACAGAGAAAGACAGACAGGCAGGTAGATAGATATACAGAGAAAACAGGCAGGTAGATAGACAGAGACAGACAGGCAGGTAGATAGATAAATAGAGACAGAGAGGCAGGCGGATAGATAGAGACAGACAGGCAGGCAGGTAGGTAGATGGATAGATAGATAGATATATATATAGATAGATACACAGAGATAGACAGACAGACAGACAGACAGGTAGATAGATAGACACAGACAGACAGGTAGATAGATAGACAGAGACAGACCTACAGGCAGGCGGATAGATAGACAGAGACAGACATGAACGCAGCTCGATAGATAGATAGAGACAGACAGACAGGCAGGAAGATAGACAGACAGACAGGCTGGTTGACAGACAGAGATAGACCGGCAGGTAGATAGATAGAGACAGACAGGCAGGTAGGTAGATGGATAGATAGATAGATAGATAGATAGATAGATAGATAGATAGATAGAGACAGACAGACAGGCAGGTAGATAGATAGACACAGACAGACAGACAGGTAGATAGATAGATAAACAGAGACAGACCTACAGGCAGGCAGATAGATAGACAGAGACAGACATGAACGCAGCTCGATAGATAGATAGAGACAGACAGACAGGCAGGAAGATAGACAGAGACAGATAGACAGGCAGATAGACAGAGACAGACAGGCTGGTTGACAGACAGAGATAGACCGGCAGGTAGATAGATAGACAGAGGCAGACAGACAGGCAGGTAGATAGACAGTAACAGAAAGGCAGTTAGACAGAGACAGACAGGCAGGTAGATAGACAGAGGAACAGAAAGGCATGGTAGATAGATAAACAGAGACAGACCTACAGGCAGATAGATAGAAAGAAAGAGACAGACAGGCAGGTAGATAGACAGAGACAGACAGGCAGATAGATAGACAGAGACAGGCAGATAGATAGATAGACAGAGACAGACAGACATACAGGTAGACAGACAGACATACAGGCAGGTATATAGATAGAGACAGACAGACATGCTGGTAGATAGACAGAGACAGACAGACAGGCAATTAGATAGATAGACAGAGACAGACAGACAGGTAGATAGATAGAGAAAAACAGACATGCCGGTAGGTAGATAGACAGAGACAGACAGACAGGCAGGAAGGTAGACAGAGACAGATAGACAGGCAGATAGACAGATATATAGACAGAGACAGACCGACAGGTAGATAGAGACAGACAGGCAGTTAGAGACAGACAGGCCGCTAGATAGATAGACAGAGACAGGCAGGTAGATGGATAGACAGAGACAGACATAAACGCAGCTCAATAGACAGACAGGCAGGCAGGTAGATAGACTGAGATAGACAGACAGGCAGGTAGATAGATAGACAGAGACAGTCATAAAGGCAGGTAGATAGATAGACAGAGACAGACATAAACGCAGCTCGATAGATAGGCAGGTAGATAGATAAACAGACACACCGGCAGGTAGATAGATAGACAGAAAGACAGGCAGATAGATAAACAGAGACTGACATACAGGCAGGTAGATAGATAGAGAAAACAGACAGGTAGATTGACGGAGACAGACAGGCAGATCGATAGACAGAGACAGACAGATAGACAGAGACAGACAGACAGGCAGATAGACAGAGACGTAAAGGCAGGTAGATAGATAAACAGGGTCAGACAGGCAGGTAGATAGAGACAGAGAGGCAGTTAGATAGAGACCGAAAGGCAGGCAGGTAGATAGATAAACAGAGACAGACAGATGGATAGAGACCGAAAGGCAGGCAGGTAGATAGATAAACAGAGACAGATGGATAGAGACCGAAAGGCAGGCAGGTAGATAGATAAACAGAGACAGACAGATGGATAGAGACCGAAAGGCAGGCAGGTAGATAGATACAGACCGACAGGCAGGTAGATAGTTAGACAGAGACTGACATAAAGGCAGGTAGATAGATAGACAGAGACAGACAGGTAGGTAGATAGACAGAGGCAGGCAGGTAGATATATAGACAGACAGACAGGCAGGTAAATAGACTGAGACAGACAGGCAGTTAGATAGACAGAGACATACAGGCAGATAGATAGACAGACAGACAGACAGGCAGGTAAATAGACAGACAGGTAGTTAGACGGAGAAAGACAGGCAGGTAGATCAATAGACAGAGAAAGACAGACAGGCAAGTAGATAGATAGAGGCAGACAGAAAGGCAGGCAGATAGACAGACAGGCGAGTAGATAGGCAGAGACAGAAGGGCAGGCAGGAAGATAGATAGATAGACATTGACAGGCACGTAGATAGATAGACAGAGCAAGACAGACAGGCAGGTAAATAGACAGAGACAGACAGGTAGATAGACAGAGACAGACAGGCAGGTAGATAGATAGACAGAGGCAGACATACAGGTAGAAAGAGACAGATAGGCAGGTAGAGAGACAGGCAGGTAGATAGACAGAGAGAGAGACAGACAGGTAGATAGACAGAGCAAGACAGATAGGCAGTTAGATAGAGACAGACAGGCAGTTAGATAGAGACAGACGGGCAGATAGATAGACAGGGACAGACAGGGAGTTAGATAGAGACAGACAGGGAGTTAGATAGAGACAGACAGACAGGCAGGTAGATAGATAGACAGAGACAGACAGGCAGATAGATAGATAGATAGATAGATAGATAGATAGATAGATAGATAGATAGATAGATAGATAGATAGATAGATAGATAGATAGATAGATAGACAGGCAGGCAGGTAGATAGATAGACAGAGACAGACAAGTAGGTAGGTAGATAGACAGAGACAGACAAGTAGGTAGATAGATAGACAGGCAGGTAGATAGACAGAGACAGACAAGTAGGTAGATAGATAGACAGAGACAGACATGCAGGCAAGTAGATAGACAGAGACAGACAGGCAGGTAGATAGAGACAGACATACAAGCAGGTAGATACAGTACCTTGCGAAAGTATTCGGCCCCCTTGAACTTTTCAACCTTTTGCCACATTTCAGGCTTCAAACATAAAGATATAACATTTTTATTTTTTGTGAAGAATCACCAACAAGTGGGACACAATTGTGAAGTGGAACGAAATCTATTGGATTTTTGAAACTTTTTTAACTAATAAAAAATTGAAAAGTGGGGCGTGCAAAATTATTCAGCCCCCTTGCGTTAATACTTTGTAGAGCCACCTTTTGATGTGATTACAGCTGCAAGTCGCTTGGGGTATGTCTCTATCAGTTTTGCACATCGAGAGACTGAAATTCTTGCCCATTCTTCCTTGCAAAACAGCTCGAGCTCAGTGAGGTTGGATGGAGAGCGTTTGTGAAGAGCAGTTTTCAGCTCTTTCCACAGATTCTCGATTGGATTCAGGTCTGGACTTTGACTTGGCCATTCTAACACCTGGATACGTTTATTTGTGAACCATTCCTTTGTAGATTTTGCTGTATGTTTGGGATCATTGTCTTGTTGGAAGATAAATCTCTGTCCCAGTTTCAGGTCTTTTGCAGACTCCAACAGGTTTTCATCCAGAATGGTCCTGTATTTGGCTGCATCCATCTTCCCCTCAATTTTAACCATCTTCCATGTCCCTGCTGAAGAAAAGCAGGCCCAAACCATGATGCTGCCACCACCATGTTTGACAGTGGGGATGGTGTGTTGAGGGTGATGAGCTGTGTTGCTTTTACGCCAAACATATCGTTTTGCATTGTGGGCAAAAAGTTTGATTTTGGTTTCATCTGACCAGAGCACCTTCTTCCACATGTTTGGTGTGTCTCCCAGGTGGCTTGTGGCAAACTTTAGACAAGACTTTTTATGGATATCTTTGAGAAATGGCTTTCTTCTTGCCACTCTTCCATAAAGGCCAGGTTTGTGCAGTGTACGACTGATTGTTGTCCTATGGACAGACTCTCCCACCTCAGCTGTAGTTCTCTGCAGTTCATCCAGAGTGATCATGGATAGGGATGGCCGAACGGTTCGCCCGGCGGTCGTTTCGCAGCGAATTTCGGCTGTTCGCCGTCCGCCCGATCGGCGGACTATTGCCGCCGTTCGCCCGGCGGACTTCCGTGTTTACTGTGTAAAAGAGCTTTGACCTATGATGACACATCCATCATGGGGTACAGGACAGCCAATTGAGACATTACAGCACATGGACACTTGGACATTCCCCCTAACTTATAAATAGAGCCGATCCGGCGGCCATTTTACATTCTTTCTTCTGTCACTATAGGGAGAGGTTGCTGTGTGGAGCAGGGAGAGACTGCAGTGACCCAAATCGCTAGCTATTTGGTCCACAAAAGTTCTTTTCAGGACTGGTATAGGTGTTAGGTGTAGTTCAGGATATAGGTTTGAGGCACTGCTGTGCTACTGATTTTTGCAGCAGCCTGTCTTTTGTCAGTGTAGAGAGAGGGACAGGATGCTGTGTGCTGCAGGGACAGTCAGTTTAATCATTAACTGTTACTATTAGGTCCACAAAAGTGCTATTCAAGTTATTGTTCCAGCAGCCTCTGTTTTGTCAGTTTAAATAGGGACAGGCAGGAAGCTGTGTGTGAGGCAGTGAGGGACAGTCAGTTTAATTAGTAGCTGTTACGATTAGGTCCACAAAGGTTCTTTTCAGGACTGGTATGGTAATAGGCTTGTACACGTATAATATTCTTTCTTCCAAATATAGAAAGAATATTATACTTGACTGCTGCCCTTCTGCTGCAGTAGTCCTTTATCAGTATAGGGACTGAGGTACAGTCTGCTAATCATTCACAACCTACTTGTTCCACAAAGGTCCTTATAAGGACTGGTAAGGTCTAGGGTACTACAGTACATAGGGTTGAGTGAGGTACAGTCTGCTATTCCTTAAGGACTGGTATAGGTCCACAATACATAGGGTTGAGGTGCACTACTGCTGACTGCTGCCCTTCTGCTGCAGTAGTCCTTTATCAGTATAGGGACTGAGAGTTTTGTCACAGGGTCATTTAAAAAATGACAGACAGAGGAAGAGGCAGGCCCTTCCGCAGGGGTGGTAGGGGTAGGGCAGGAGCAACAGGCTTGAGCCAAAGTGGGAAGTTGCAGAAGGTGCGTTCAATTACTTTAAAGGACGCACCAGACTTGGTTGAGTGGCTCACTCAGCCTTACTCTTCTGCACCCTCCTCATCCTCTCGATCTGCACCCTCTTCTTCACTCTCTGCTATGTGCACCCCCAAAGACACTACCACCAACACCACCACCACCACATACCTTCCGCTTGAGTCACAGGAATTATTTTCCGATCCATATCAAGACATTTCTGATGCGCAGCCACTCTTGGTATTGGATCAGGAAGAGGAGGTAGCAACAACCACCACTCAGCAGTCTGACGACAGTACCCAGATCAGCCCAAGGAGGAGGTTGGTCCCGCTGTTGCTGCCTACTCCTAGATCTCTACTTATAGCGGTGGGGAAGGTGACATTGATGATGACGTGTCTAGTGATGTCACGTGGGTGCCCACAAGAGAGGAAGCGGAGGGGAGTTCAGAGGGAGATATGGACCAGCAGATAGGGAGGAGAAGCAGGAATAACTTACATTGCACAGGAGGGACAAAGCAGACTGCAAATGTATCAGGAGCGAGTCATCGACCATGTACGGTCACATCTGGCGCTCCCAGGACACAGGCACATGGCTCTGTAGTGTGGGCTTTTTTTAACGTGTCCGCTGCTGACAATAGCGTTGCCATCTGCAATCTTTGCAGTCAACGCATTAGTCGCGGTAAGCCCAACACTCACCTAGGGACGACCGCCTTAAGAAGGCACATGAGCAGCCATCACGAGCCCAGTGTGAGCAACGGAACACACAAAGCCACACTCCAGGCTCTCACTGTCCAGCCTCGTCTTCTACTTCTCCTTCTCCTCTCTCCTCACAATTGTCCTCCACTCCACCTTCCATCACGCCAAGCTCACGTTTTTCTGCAAAAAGGCAGGCTTCCGTGGGCCTAATGTTCGAGCGTAAAAAAATGATGACGCCGGATAACCCTCTTGCCCAACGGTTGACGGCTGGCTTGTCAGAACTGATAGCCTGCCAACTACTGCCATATAAACTGGTGGACTCGGAGGCCTTTCGAAAATTTGTGGCCATTGGAACACCACAATGGAAGATCCCAGGAAGGAATTATTTCTCAAAGAAGGACATCCCAGAGCTATATGGCCATGTTCAGCGGTAAGTGAATGTATCTCTGACACACAGTGTCGGTGCCAAGATACATCTGACCACAGACACTTGGTCTAGCAAACACGGGCAGGGAAGGTATATCACTTTTACTGCCCACTGGGTGAACCTTCTGACGGCCGTCAAGCATGTAACCTGTGGCACCCGTGTAGATTTGGTTTTACCACCACGGATTGCATGCAGGCCTGGCTCCTCTTCTCCTCCTCGGCTGACTCCTCCTTTTCCGCTGCTAGCGTCTTTTCCGCTGCGCCGCCCAAGCTCCCCAGAACCTATTCGATATGCCAGGTGAGACGTTGCCATGCCGTGCTGCGTCTGTTGTGCCTGGAAGCCAAGAGCCACACTGGCCCGGCACTCCTTTCAGCTTTGCGTTCACAGGCAGATCAGTGGCTAACACCGCTCAATTTGACAGTTGGTAAAGTGGTGTGTGACAAAGGTGCCAATCTGCTTAGTGCATTGAAACAGGGCAAAATTACGCACGTGCCATGCATGGCACACGTCTTAAACTTGGTCGTGCAGCGATTCGTTGTCAAATACCCTGGGGTCCAGGACATCTTGCGGCAGGCAAGGAAAATCTCGGCCCAATTTCAGAAGATCTTACACAGCCATGGCTCGCCTTGCTGACATTCAGCGGCGACACAATCTGCCGGTCAGGCGTCTTATTTGCGATTGCCCGACACGATGGAACTCAACCTTCTATATGCTTGATAGGCTGCTGCAGCAGAAACGTGCAGTTAACGTCTACCTGTATGAACTCTGCGGCAGAACAGGTTCTGGGGAGCTGGGTTTTTTTCACCGCGCCAGTGGCTGCTCATGTGCGACGCATGCAGACTTCTGCGGCCATTTGAGGAGCTCACCAAACTGGTCAGTCGCAGCCATGGCGCCATCAGTGACATGGTACCTTGTGCCTTCTTTATGGAGCGTGCATTGCGTCGTGTCATTGATCAAGCTGTGGAGGAGCAGGAGCGGGAAGATGAGGAAGTCGCAATGCTGGATGAATTCCCAGGGGGGTCTACTCTATCTGAGACAAGTGAACATCAGGAGTCTGAAGAGGAGTCAGAGGAGGATGGTGCCGGGGCGGATGAGGAGGAGCAAGAAGAGCATGCTTTAAACCTTTCTGGGATCCCTGTTGTTGTGCATGGATGGGGAGAGGAGAATGAAGAGGATGACATTATCCTGGATGATGAGCAGGAGCCAGGCCACCACACCACTTCCAGTTTAGTGCAAATGGGGGCCTTCATGCTCCAGTGTTTTAATAGGGACCCCGTATAAAAAGCATAAGGGTCAAGGACCAGTACTGGGTGGCAACGTACTTAGACTCCCTGTACAAACACAAAATGGCAGAAATGTTACCGCCATCACAGAGAGCTGTCAGAATGGAGCACTTCCAGGCCTTGCTTTGAGAAATGCTGCATTCTGCTTTTGTGTGCGCTGGCAGAGGAGCAATTCCCACTCCCAGAGAAGGAGTTGCGGGTACCGAACCAACAGCGCCTGCAAGAAGAGGCCGGTTTGAAGATGTGTTGGTGAATTCGGATATGAGGTCATTCTTTCAGCCGACCCATCGACAGGTGTCATCTGGATCCAGCATCAGGGAACGCCTAGACCGTCAGGTGTCCGACTACATCGGGTTAACGGCCGATGTGAACGCTCTGAGGAGTGATGAACCCCTGGACTACTGGGTGGGCAGGCTTGACCTCTGGCCAGAGCTTGCCCAATTTGCAATCGAACCGTTGGCTTGCCCCTCATCCAGTGTCCTGTCCGAAAGGACGTTCAGCGCAGCAGGGGGGATCGTGACCGATGAGCGTACTCGCCTAGCTCACGACAGTGTTAACTACCTCACATTTCTAAAAATGAATGAGGCATGGATCTCAGAGGAATTCAACACATGTGACCAGTAGACCATGTATATGTCTATAAACTATTTTTTTAATCGAGCACACAGACCTTCTTTCTTCATTTGGCTCACTTCCTTGTCCAAAAAAAGCACACCGTACTATATGCCCGTACCCTCCTGTTTGAAGAGGTTGAGCGGTGTCATATTTCTACTGGGGCTGCTTATTATGAGGGGCTCCCACTATCCCTGTGCTGTGCTGACTTCCTCCTTGGGCTGTACCTCTGCTGTGCATATTATGAGGGGCTCCCACCATCCCTGTGCTATGCTCATTATGAGGGGCTCCCACCATCCCTGTGCTGTGCTGACTTCCTCCTGGGGCTGCTTATTATGAGGGGCTCCCACCATCCCTGTGCTATGCTGACATCCTCCTGGGGCTGCTTATTATGAGGGGCTCCCACCATCCCTGTGCTGTGCTGACTTCCTCCTTGGGCTGCTTATTATGAGGGGCTCCCACCATCCCTGTGCTATGCTGACATCCTCCTGGGGCTGCTTATTATGAGGGGTTCCCACCATCCCTGTGCTGTGCTGTGCTGACTTCCTCCTGGGGCTGTACCTCTGCTGTGCATATTATGAGGGGCTCCCACCATCCCTGTGCTATGCTCATTATGAGGGGCTCCCACCATCCCTGTGCTATGCTCATTATGAGGGGCTCCCACCATCCCTGTGCTATGCTGACTTCCTCCTGGGGCTGCTTATGGTGCAGGTGTCAGTGCTGTATATCACGGTGCAGGTGTCAGTGCTGTATATCACGGTGCTGGTGTCAGTGCTGTATATCACAGTGCTGGTGTCAGTGCTGTATATCACGGTGCTGGTGTCAGTGCTTTATGTCACGCTGCTGATGTCAGTGCTCTCTATCACGGTGCTGGTGTCAGATCACTCTATCATGGTGCAGGTGTCATTGCTGTATGTCACGCTGCTGATGTCAGTGCTCTCTATCACGGTGCTGCTGTCAGTGCTGTATATCACGGTGCTGGTGTTAGTGCTTTATGTCACGCTGCTGATGTCAGTGCTCTCTATCACAGTGCTGCTGTCAGATCACTCTATCACGGTGCAGGTGTCAATGCTGTATGTCACGCTGCTGATGTCAGTGCTCTCTATCACGGTGCTGGTGTCAGATCACTCTATCACGGTGCAGGTGCCATTGCTGTATGTCACGCTGCTGATGTCAGTGCTCTCTATCACGGTGCTGCTGTCAGTGCTGTATATCACGGTGCTGGTGTCAGTACTTTATGTCACGCTGCTGATGTCAGTGGTCTCTATCACGGTGCTGGTGTCAGATCACTCTATCACGGTGCAGGTGTCATTGCTGTATGTCACGCTGCTGGTGATCATCTCCTGCACCCTCTTCTTTGCCTACCCTGACCTTCCCTCTCCTCCATTGCCTTCATGCGCTCCACAGTCCTGAATTGTCACAACAATTTCACATATAAAAAAAGAATGCTTGTAGTTGTCGATCCCAGATTCACCTCATACATGTGTTATGTCATTGGCCATGTGGTGGGACTATGTTTGCACAGCTAGTAATTATTTTGTGGCTGCAAATTTGACCTGTAGGTTTGTAAAGTTCGCCTCCCATTGAAGTCAATGAGGGCCGCCGCGAACGTTACGGTTCGTGAAATATCGGCCACGTTCGCGGTCTGCGTTTGCGAAACGTCCCGTCGGAAGTTCGTCCATCACTAATCATGGGCCTCCTGGCTGCATCTCTGATCAGTCTTCTCCTTGTCTGAGCTGAAAGTTTAGAGGGACGGCCAGGTCTTGGTAGATTTGCAGTGGTCTGATACTCCTTCCATTTCAAAATGATCGCTTGCACAGTGCTCCTTGGGATGTTTAAAGCTTGGGAAATCTTTTTGTATCTAAATCCGGCTTTAAACTTCTCCACAACAGTATTACAGACCTGCCTGGTGTGTTCCTTGGTCTTCATGATGCTCTCTGCGCTTTCAACAGAACCCTGAGACTATCACAGAGCAGGTGCATTTATACAGAGACTTGATTACACACAGGCGGATTCTATTTATCACCATCAGTCATTTAGGACAACATTGGATCATTCAGAGATCCTCGCTGAACTTCTGGAGTGAGTTTGCTGCACTGAAAGTAAAGGGGCAGAATAATTTTGCACGCACTTTTCAGTTTTTTATTTGCTAAAAAAGTTTAAAATATCCAATAGATTTCGTTCCACTTCACAATTGTGTCCCACTTGTTGGTGATTCTTCACAAAAAATTTAAATTTTATATCTTTATGTTTGGAGCCTGAAATGTGGCAAAAGGTTGAAAAGTTCAAGGGGGCCGAATACTTTCGCAAGGCACTGTAGATAGACAGAGGCAGACATAAATGCAGCTCTATAGATAGGACGGTAGATACAGAGACTGGCAGGCAGGCAGGTAGATAGATAGACAGAGACAGGCAGGCAGGTAGATGGACAGAGACAGACATACAGACAGGTAGATAGACAGAGACAGGCAGGCAGATAGAGACAGACAGACAGGCAGGTAGATCGATAGACAGAGAAAGACAGGCAGGTAGATAGATATACAGTATATATATGTGTGTATATATATATATATATATATATATATATATAAAAACCAGTAATACAAACAATTCATCAATAAAAGTCTGAGAATATCCGTATTAAAACAGCGCTCTATATAGAGTTCATAGTCTTTTCACAAATAATTGTGCATGAGCTCTAAAGCAAAGAGAGTCCTTAATGTGCAGAAAGGGTGAAAGTAGTGTTTTAATCAACGTTGCGAGGTGTTCAAAGTGCTGCTGACATTTCTTCCACCATAAAATGGGAGTGCTTCACCACGTGCGATGCATCCCCGCAGGGGGTTAAACTCACCAGACACCGTTGATAAAACCAGCCTTAAGGAGTAGTCACTCTTTTTGGTATACCCAAAAAATCCTACGTCTTCACTCAGGGGTCACGTTTCCAGCAATACTCCAAGTTTATCATAGAATAAAACAAAGTATACATATAGCGTAATACTGTTTTTTTTTTTTTTTTAAAAGATTGCTCAAACGCAAAAAAATATCCCCATCTAAATATCTGCGTACATTAATCAAAACATCACAAGCATTCAAAGTGTGTGTGTTTCACCGGTATTCCTGATCCCAGAGCCGCCCACCTGTGTTCCTCTGTGTACACTGTGAATGGCTTCCTTGTCTTTGGTCAGCGGTGGAACGCACACCTCACTTCCGGGAGCGTCGTGTAGGCCACGCACTGATGCGTTTCATCACTTCCGACTTCTACGGTGGGCGTGGCAACACCACGCCAGCGGCCAGCTTATATTACCCAGTCTCCGCCTGTGTTGGCCAATCACTCAATCGTGCAGCGTCCGGCCCACATGACAACACTCATAGTCATGGCAACCGGACGCCATCAGCCTTTACCACATACAGGCAGAGAAATACACTAATGGACATGCTCGATCGCCGAATAGGTATCCTGAAATAAGTCATACTAGCATGGCGATTGTTACCCCTGGAACAGCACATTGACCAATTATGTTAAACATTAAAATTACAATTAAGACAATTAAAAAAAAAAAATATATATATATATGTATATAAAAGCATAATGCAAAAGAGGATGGCCAGAAACCGAAGCAATATACCATCACATAGTATATGTATATATATATGTGGACCCCCTAGAAGAAATTGTACCCAATGTGGACAAAAGGTATACATAAAGTCCATTAAAGATACCATGCATGTATTTTATGTGCATATATACAAATATGCATCCTCAAGCTATATCCCCTACAGCGCTGAAATTGGCACCGGGATCCAAGAGGATCAATATATTTGGTATATAGTATATATCAACCAACAAAACAATTTCTAAGGAGAAAAAAATATATAATTCTTGAGAAAAAAATTATATATATTTCTTGAGAAAAAAAGGGGCATATATATATATATATATATATATATATATATATATATATATATATATATATATATATATATATATATATGTGTGTGTGTGTGTAGGTTGCCCTTCTAGTTAAAATTTGTTTTGCGACATTATTCACAATTTTTTTATATTTATTTAAAAAATAAAAAATAAAATATAAAAATATAAGGTTGTATGTCACTAAAAGTATTATATAGCCCAAAAAAATGTTTTATAATAATAGAACACAGAGAAATCTACCTCTATGTGTATATGATCATATTAAATAGATGTTGGTGTAAATGTATACATACCAGCACAGGGATTTTATGCTGCTATAAATCAAGCATCTATATCGTATATATCATATAATGCATTGTACCCCCATTAGTAAATTGTCCATATACCATATCTACGCATCAAACAACAGAATGCATACCATTTTATAAACAGAGCCAGCATGCTGGAAAATTAATAATCACTAATAAAACAATTAATGTCTAGGTCCACATTTAACCCTTTTGGTGCTAAAGTGTCTACTAGATATATCCACTCAGTTTCGCGTTTAGATAATTCTCGTACTAAATTAGACCCTCTCCAGGAGGGTTTCATGTGATCTATACCCCAAAATTTAAGTCCGGATGGGTCCTGACTGTGATAAATTTTAAAATGCAGGGACACATTGTGATCCTTAAATCCCAATTTAATGTTAGCAACATGTTCCGCTATTCTAATCCTTAAAAGTCTTTTTGTCCGGCCTATATAAATCAATCCACATGGGCATTGCATAGCGTACACCACATACGATGTGTTACAGGTAATAAAACTTTTAATCATGAATTCTTTATTATTCGCAGTTGCCACAAATCTATCCATGGCTCTAATTGGTGTATTAACTTCTTTGCACGCCCTGCATCGTCTACAGGCAAAAAACCCATCTTTTTCCCAAAAAGTGGGAGGATGGGTAGGAGGATCTAACACTTTTTTCACTACTTTGTCCGCATAATTGGGAGCTTTTCTATATATAAAACCAGGTTTTACAGGTAGAACTGATTGTAATGTTTTATCCATCAAGAGGATATGCCAATGTGCCAAAAATATAGCCTCCACTTCCTTATATTGTGAATGGAATCCCGATATAAAGTTCCATTCGTGGCTATTAGAGATGCAATTGACACTGTTATTATTCAAGAGAGTATCTCTTGATACTGATGCTACTCCTTCTATCACCCTTTCCAATTGTTTACCACAATAACCTTTTTCCACAAATTTTTCTTTAATAATATTCGCCTGGGAGTGGAAGTCGTTATCGTCAGAGCAATTCCTTCTAATCCTGGTCACTTGCCCTTTAGGAATATTCTTAAGCCAGACTGGGTGATGGCCACTATGTATCGGTAGATAGCTATTTGAATCTGTGGGTTTCAAAATAAGCTTTGGTCCCCAATCTATCTCCCTGTCTATAGATGTTGACATCCAAAAAATTAATATTTTCAGTGCTTAATTCACTTGTCAATTTGATATGGCTAGTGTTGTTATTCAACTCGACAAGAAAGTCCGTGAGAGAGGATTTTGACCAAATAAAAATAAGGTCATCTATATATCGTCTGTATAATAATAATTCCTGTCTCTTAACCGAAAAAATCTTCTTATCCTCCCATTCTCCCATGAAAAGATTCGCTAAATTGGTGCGAACTTGGCGCCCATTGCAACGCCACGTTTTTGGGAGTAGAATTTTCCGCCATACCAAAAATAATTATGACTTAAACAAAAGTCAAGGGCATTTCTTAAAAAACTTTTTGATTGTGTGTCAAGTCATCTCTCTGGCTGAGTGCCCAGTTAAGGGCCAGAATAGCGTCATCGTGTTGGATGATGGTATATAAGGATGCAACATCAGCTGTGACTAGATATACCTCTTCTTTCCCCGATAAATCCACCTCCTCCAATAATTGTAGAAGATTCTTGGTGTCCTGAAGATATGCTTTTGTCTGTACTACACTTTTCTGCAAGAATAGATCCAAATACTGACCCATTCTTGATGTAATAGACCCTATCCCGTTCACAATTAGTCTACCGGGTGGGCACTGTATGTCCTTATGGATTTTTGGCAAAGTGTAGATAGTAGGAATCCTACTGCTGCTAGGGATTAGATACTTCATTTCTCTATTAGTTAAGACACTAGGGTCTTAATCTCAATCGCATCTCAATCTCATCGCATCTCAATCGCATCTCAATCACATCTCAATCGCATCGCAATCTCATTGCATCTCAATCGCATCTCATCGCATCTCAATCTCATCGCATCTCAATCGTATCGCATCTCAATCGCATCTCAATCGCATCGCATCTCAATCGCATCGCATCTCAATCTCAATCGCATCTCAATCGTATTTCAATCTCATCGCATCTCAATCACATCTCATCTCAATCTCAATCGCATCTCAATCGCATCTCAATCTCAACCGCATCTCAATCTCAATCGCATCTCAATCGCATTTCAATCTCATCGCATCTCAATCGCATCGCATCTCAATCGCATCTCAATCTCATCGCATCTCAATCACATTTTAATCTCATCGCATCTCAATCTCATCGCATCTCAATCGCATCTCATCGCATCTCAATCTCATCACATCTCAATCGCATCACATCTCAATCGCATCTCAATCGCATCTCAATCGCATCGCATCTCAATTGCATCTCAATCGCATCTCAATCACATCTCAATCTCAATCGCATCTCAATCTCATCGCATCTCAATCGCATCGCATCTCAATCTCAATCGCATCTCAATCGCAATCTCAATCGCAATCTCAATTTCAATCGCATCTCAATCTCAATCGGATCTCAATCTCATCGCATCTCAATCGCAATCTCAATCGCATCTCAATCGCAATCTCAATCGCATCTCATCGCATCTCAATCGCATTGCATCTCAATCGCTTCTTAATCACATCTCAATCGCATCTCAATCGCATCTCAATCGCAATCTCAATTGCAATCTCAATCGCATCTTAATCGCATCTTAATCGCATCTCAATCGCATCTCAATCGCATCTCAATCTCAATCACATCTCAATCGCATCTCAATCGCATCTCAATTGCCATCTCAATCACATCTCAATCTCAATCGCATCTCAATCGCATCTCATCTCAATCGCATCTCAATCGCATCTCAATCGCATCTCAATCTCATCACATCTCAATCGCATCTCAATCACATCTCAATCTCAATTGCATCTCAATCTCAATCGCATCTCAATCTCAATCGCATCTCAATCGCATCTCATCACATCTCAATCTCATCGCATCTCAATCTCAATCGCATCTCAATCTCAATCGCATCTCAATCGCAATCTCAATCGCATCTCAATCGCATCTCAATCGCATCTCAATCGCATCTCAATCTCAATCGCATCTCAATCGCAATCTCAATCGCATCTCAATCGCATCTCAATCTCAATCTCAATCGCATCTCAATCTCAATCGCATCTCAATCTCAATCGCATCTTAATCGCATCTCAATCTCAACGAAATCGCATCTCAATCGCATCTCAATCGCAATCTCAATCGCATCTCAATCGCAATCTCAATCGCATCTCAATCTCAATCGCATCTCAATCGCATCTCAATCGCAATCTCAATCGCATCTCAATTGCATCTCAATCTCATCGCATCTCAATCGCATCTCAATCTCATCGCATCTCAATCTAATCTCAATCGCATCGCATCTCAATCGCATTGCATCTCAATCTCAATCGCATCTCAATCTCATCGCATCTCAATCGCATCGCATCTCAATCTCATCGCATCTCAATCTCAAGATGTCCGCAATGTGTGGGCTGACCGGGGATACCCGAGGAGGCGTGGTCGGGTGGATGTACGTAATTTCCGCCTAGTGCGGAATGACGTCACTACCGGGATGGCTATGCAGAAGTGGAGACGCGGGGCCGGCGTCCATGCACAGCGGTCCCATGTCTGCATTAGACGAACTACTATAGGGGTTAATAGGGTTTTCTCCCCCCCTTCCTTACTTTGGACGACTGTGGGAAGCTTGTCTCTATACTTACCTGTATTAGGAAATCACTAGAAGCGACCACTTCATTTAAAGGTGACGGAATACTACATTTATTTCTTTCTTTATTTATTTGCAATTATATGTTTTGTTTTTCACTACATTGCCATCAACATATTCTGTGCACTCTATATGCACCATTACCTTCTTCTGCAACTATTATTTTATACGCTCTACAACTCTCCTAGAGTTATTCACTATATCTTGTTTGATATTTATTAATAATTATTGTTTTCTAAATAATGGATTACCTGCTGAATAAACTAGGTTATATCTCTATATATATATATATATATATATATATATATATACACAATTTCCCCTATGTATCTATCTATCTATAAATATTCTAAAAAATATTTTTATTTAATTTCTTTATACAGTGCACGGGGCACCAGAACTATACCGTTATGTGATCTTTTGGCCACTGCACACCATAAAAAATATCTGAAACCTTTATGCGAAATTATAGGCTCCAACATAGATTGAAGTGGTTTCATTAAGTGAACCTTTGCTGTTCTATCTCTTTTGGGAAAATATTCCCCTTTTTCACTCTTCAGCTCCCTTTTGGTCCATCTTTCTTTGGGGCATAGCCACGAAGAAATGTAAGTAAATTCATTATAACATCAATACTATATGCACGAAATGCAAATGTCATATCCGTTCCCATATTGCTTTTTAGTCATGAGAATCCTCACAAATCCCCCCCCCCCCCTTTTTTAAGTTTTTTTCCCTTTAGAATATTTTAGCATTTTGATAGACTGTATAAATAAACATGTATGTAATGTATAAATTAATATATATGCAATGTTTTATGTTATGGATCTTATTGATATACTGTGCACATTTTCTTTTTATATTGTAGAAAATTGCTAAAGCTCCTGAGGAAGCGTTATTCAAAAAAACGCGAAACATGTAGAGCACCAGAACATACTTAAGTTTCAGTTATATATTTGATATCCTCTACATTCTGTATCATTGTACAAACTGCTAATCTTTGGATATATATAGAAATTAATATGAATTATGTGTAGATTGTACCAATCTTGACAGGATATCAAATGGGACTTGATGTATATTTATAATTCCTTTCTTTTTTAGTTTCGATTTTAAATTACAGTAATATTAATTTTTTTTAAATAATAAATAATATTTTTGAATATATTGGTTGTTCTTACAACTTTTTCTTTTGCCTAAAAAGTCCAATTGAACCTACACTTTTCTTTGAGGTCTTTTGTATGAAGGTTCCTCTGTTTTCCCTTTTCCCCATTTCCCTATAAATTCTTTGTTTAAATGATGGTAACTAGATGTTATAATTGATTACCTATTAATGATTTTATCCAAAAAATTATGTATACATATCAATTGACAGTAGTGGCCAAAAATGTTTGTCCCCAGCTTGAAAAAATGCTGCGGTCAGAATGATACTCTTTTATATTCTATTAACATTGAATTTGCAAGTCATGAGTTGAAAATTGTGTGTGATTGATGAACCAAAAACTAAAACTATGTCCCTTTTTTATACACAGGATGAGGTCAGCCAGAAGGAAGGTGTGGAAAGTGGCAGGCAGGAGGAGGCCGGGCCCAGTGAAAGCCAGGAGGTGGCCAGGCCCAATAGGAGCCACACCCAATCACAGATGCCTCCCCTCCGCCTTCACATAAAAAGGTCCAAGAAGGGGACGGTGAAAGAGGAGGCATCGCTGTGCCTCATTAGGGAAGCTACGAATGTCCTCAGGAGCCCCCTCGACCCTGAAGAGGCCTATGGCTGCTATATAGCCACCAGATTGCTGGAATTGGAGAAGGGCCAATGCCTCCTCAGTGAGAGAATTATTTTTGATGCCTTTCAGAAGGGGCTGAGGGGACAGCTAACTGAGACAGCCAGATATCTGAGCAAGCCCCTCCTCCTGCCACAAGTCCACCACCAGAGCCACAGCCTCCAAGGAAGGCTGCAGGGAGGGCTGCAGGGCAGCGTTGAGGGAAGGCTTCAGCCAAGGGAAGAAAGTGATGATCTGCGTTCAGTCTGGTCTGACAGAAGACACAGGCTGGTGTAGTACCACAGCCTGGGGACATATATGTCATCTACTGCTGGTCTTGATCTCTGGGATTCATGGACCAGATTGTGCTCCCTATTATATGGACTCCTCAAGATCCCAATTTTCCACAGACTTGATGTGTGCCCTGGGGCCAAAAGGCTTCACAAATTCCAGCAGTTTCTCCAGCGTTGCCTTCATCTTTATTTTGTTAAGCAGAATAAATGGATATTTTTATTTAAAAAAAATTCTAAAAGACAATGTCAAATTAATAAGGGACACCAACCTCCTTGAGGTTCCAAAAAAATATGATGTTGCTGTGGTAACTTGACACACAAAAAAATAAAACATTATTAATGTTATTGTGGTAACTTGACACAAAAAATAAATAAATATGGAGATCACTAGAATTTTTTTTTTAAATAATCCTAAAAAAAGATCTTGATGAAATCAAAAAGAATAAAAGATGACTCTAAAAAAAAAATTGTAAACATTATTGTGGAGATGGGGCTTTTAAAAAATACAATATTATTCATGAGATCAGGAGAAATAATCCAGAAATCTGTTTGTGAGAACTCTGTGTGCAGCAAAACAACTTTGTTCTTCTAGCATTATAAATAAGACAATAATGCGCTGCATTAAACGATCACAGAATTTGCAGCGTGAGGAATGTGCTAGCTCCAATATGAACAGTAGTTTTACCAGACCGAGCGCTTCCATCTTGTACTTGCTTCAGAACTTGCGTCGTTTCTGGTCTGTCGGAACAGCATACAGACAGAGCGTTTTTTTCTAATGGAACTGATTTCAGCGGAAAGATTTGAAACGTTCTATTTCTAGGTCTGTCAGAATTTTGTAAAAAAAAAGTCAGATGAAGCCCACACACAACCTTTTCTGGCGGAAAGTCCGCTAGTGTAGTCATCGATTAAAATTGGCCAATGGCATTGAATAATCTCTCTAATTTGAACATTGCTTGGAAAAATGCATGATAAGTTGGGTAGTGTTACAGTCAGGGGACCATTTAGTTTTGGTCTTGAAAAGGATGTTGCAGCGGGTCCTGCTGGCCACTTTGTTAAAAGCTTTCCGTAGACAGTACCGGCTGTATCCCCTTTCTAGAAGTCTGTCCTGTAATTTTCCGGCCTCTTCCCTGAAGAAGCATTAATTTGAGCAGTTTCTCAGAAGGTGCAAATACTGTCCAAAAGGTATGGAATTTTTGAAAATGTGGGAGGGGAACTATCATCATGTAGCACAGTGTTCCCCGCTGTCTCCTTCCTAAACAATGTGCTACGTAATTTCCGCTCCGGGGTGGAGAGAACCCGGACATCAAGGAAAGTGATTAACGAAAGAAATGGTGAACTTCAGGTTGAAACTGTTTACATTGATCAAATGATAGAATTCTATGAGTATAGCTTCCGTACCTTCCCAGACGACGAAAACATTGTTGATGTACCTCAGACACATTTTAATATGGCTGGTGTACTTTCAAGGTCCCCATTGTCCAGGAGAGACCACTCTCACTCCTCCAGGTACAGATTGGCGTAGGATGGGGCACAACGGGTCCCCATCGCTACGCCCTGCACCTGGAGGTAGTGGGAGCCATCAAACTGAAAAAATGTTGATTCAATATGAACTCCAAACCGTTCAAAATAAACATATTCAATTATCCATCATGATGCAAACCATTGATGAGGAACTTGGAGATAACTGTCAAACCCTTCTCATTGGGGATTGAGCTGTACAGGGCTTCTTTGTCCAGAGCTACCAAAATTGATTTGTGCGTCAAAGCTATTTTATCAATTTTTTAAAGAAATGAATAGTGTCTTTTGTGAAAGAGGGCAGAGCCAAAACATATGGTTGTAACAGTGCATCTTTAACTCTACTGAGCTTTTCAGAGACACTGCCATTCCCAGAGACAATAGGACGTCCAGTGGGATCGTTTGGATTTTTATGAATCTTTGGGAGGCTATAGAAGAAGGGGTGTCTTGTTCTAATAAACTCACAGAGATCATTGGAAATAACACCTGAAGCAAAAGCTTGATCTAAAAATGTATACAAGTCATTATTAAATTAATATGAGATAGAGAGATACTTTTATAGCACACAGAGTTATTAGGAATTTGGAGGCACATGCGTTTGTAATGAGAACTATTCATCACAACCACATTGCCCCCCTTGTCTGACGCCTTTATTATGATAGATTTGTTCTTACATAGAGCAGCTAAGGCTTTATTTTCCTCAGGTGTTAGATTAATGGGATTATTTTTCTTTAGTGGTAATTTACATATATCCCTAATGGTTTGTTTTAACAATATGGATACATTGGAGTTGCTATTGGAGGGTGGAAACTTGGTTAAGGGTTTCTTAAAAGATGAAATGGGATTTGCATTGGTTGTAACAATTTCTGTAAAGATCTGATCAAGGTAATTTTGATCTATCAAATCAATGGTATTGTTTTCTTGAAATAAGAGGGTAAGATCATGAAATGCTCTGAACTCCTTCATGCTAAAGTCTGACCAATCCGTGGTATCTACTTCGGATTAATTTTTGGTGTGTAGGCTTTTCAACAGAAGTTTACATGCAAACGTATATCGGTTATAGTGTCAAATAAATCAAAGTTGGTCTGTAGACAGAAGGCTAAGCCACATGACAATAAACAAATCTCCACGTCAGTTAATTCATAAGAGGAAATGTTGATTACACTAGGGGGTTGGGCTTTATCCAAATGATATACGGATCCAATCCCCCCCCCCCCCCCCCGGGTATCTGAATGGAGGGACTTGTTACTGACATGTATGGATAAATCTGATGGGGAGGAGTCAACCTCACCTCCCTCAGTATGATTTTTTTTTTTTTAAAGTAGTAGTAATAATTGCGGACAGGGACCGATCCGTTGGTACAATTTCATCAACATGATCAGATTCAATGTCCAGGAGTCTCTTTCGGGTTCTTGTTCTAATGAGCCTCTATTAGTCCTGCTCATTTTTTGTCTACCCCGATTTTTTGGGAATGTATGGGATTCACTTTGATCAACAGGAGTGGCCCTAAATAGGGTTGGATCTGCATTTTGGGATCCCCTGGCTGATGTAATTTTCTCTGTTGTGGATTCGGGAGGTGCCATTTGTAGGCCCACCCCTCCTCCAAAATGTGGTCTCTTTTTTTATTTTATTTTTTGCAAAATGTTCTTGTAGTGGATTAATAAATTATCCATTAATTTGGTTTGTAATTTGGAAACAAGCATATGGTCTTTGTAGGGGGCCAGAGCTAGTTCCAAAGTGTTGATTTCCACACCTAAAAGATCAATTTACCTGTTGTATTCTCTAGTGAGAATGAGCATCATTTCTCTAGAGCACTGTTTCAAATTGTCTTCCAATTCTTTTTTACATTTGATACTAATCTGTTAAATATTAAGAAAAATTTGTATACGTAACCCATAAGGGTTGATTGCTCACTCACATACCTATTGAAAGACATGGTGTGCCAAAATAGAGCTGACTTTTTTTCAAGAATACGACCCAGTTTTTGAAAAAGCGAGGAGATTTGAGTCTCTAGCTGGTCACCATTACCAAACTCGTGGTTTGGTAACCAGACATGAGACTAACCCAATCTACCCCTTGAAAGGTACTCATAGTGCCAGAAAAAACAGGTATATCGTTATATGCAACAACAAAAAATACATTACTAATATTCTAAACCATAGCAAAACTGCCATCAGTGGTAAATATCAATTTTCAAATTTATAATGTACTTTTTTGCAATCAGCATATATTATTGTTGTGTTTTCAATGTACTTATATATTGTATTTTTTTTTTAAATTTGTCCTTTTCCCATTTAGAAGACCGCTACTGCTTATGGTCGAAATGCATTGTTTTTTTTTTTTTATGATCCTCCACACATATGCAATATTTCAATGGTCACTGTACAGCTGTATTGATATGCATATTATGTTTTAACAGATAGTTATGCTTCTGTAATTTTATTGATCTTTTGTGATGAATACATTTCATAACTACGTTGGACTTTTTTTGCTGCAATACAAAACCCCTGAGGGAATTTATTCTACCTTCTATACATGCATCGGGGCATGCAGCTAACTCCTGCTCATTCATTGTATCGCTTCTCCCCCTTTTTTAAAAATCATATTGTAATGTTTATGGCCAGCATTGAAGTGTAGCTTATATTTTGCCCTTCTTGGTTCCTCATAACCCCTTCTCATCAACATATTAATAGCATGTTTAAAAAGAATGTTCTGTTTTTATTACATACTTTATTCTACACCCAGTGATATTATCATTGAATCTCTGTGCTTTTGCCGGCAAAGCAGCCAGGTCATGGCTGCTGGGCAGGAATAACATGGTGCAGCACAAAGCTTCCTGAAATCATCAAAGCACCCTGTGTGTGTACAGCCATTCACTTGTATGGTCAGTTGTACACACCATCTGGAGAGACAAAAACACAAAGCCTTTGAAATCCCCTGCACATAACTGTCTATACCCACATGTTCTAATGCTTCTCATTGAGTGGCTGTACACAGCATCAACGGGTCGATTAAGCAGGCTCTGCACACTGTACAGCCATGTGCATGAAGATTAAAAAATAATCAAGCCCAGACAGAAGATTCGAAGGCATTCAAAGATGTATCCTCATGTAAATTATTAATTTAGTAAACACTAGGGTTTTACCGACGAGTACGATTTTCGGTCAAGTACTTGCTGATACTGAGTATTGATACTTTATAGTGCAATTTGCACCAATACAAAATAAATGGGTGCATATTGCACTGGAAAGAATCGCATGCATTTTCAACAGGAATGCGGTGCGATTCCTGTCCGAATCGAATGCCACCCCCCCCCCCATGTGTATAGAAAGGGAAAAGCACCATCTAGTGGGCAGTTTATTAAACTCACATTAACCTCTTCCCGTCCGCACTATAGCCGAAAGACAGCTACAGAGCGGACCTACTTTGCTGGGAGTCCGTAGACATCCTCCCATGCTCGAGCGGCCTGTGCGCCCCCCTGCAGGGTGCGCTCCATGATCAGTAAGTCTATGAGACTCGGGTGATCACAGATCAGAGTAAGGGGTCGATCCCGACCCCTTACCAGGTGATCAACTGTCAGCCAATGACAGCGGATCATGTGATGTAAACAGAGCTGGTAATTGGCTATTTTTTTTCTCCTCATGCTAGTAGCGTGAGGAGAAAAAAAAAAAAGCAGATCACCGGCAGCTGTGAGAGGGACATTAGGACATTGGTGTCACCAATCAGTGCCTCGTCACCAGTGCTACCTATCAATACCACATACCAGTGCCGCCTTATCTGTGCCCATCAATGCAGCCTCATCAACGAATATCAATAAAGGAGAAAAATTACCTGTTTGCAAAATTTTATAAATTAAGCTATGAAACGGGTTTTTATTTTTTGCTAAACAAACAAAAAAATAGAAAAATAAAAAAAAACATAAGTGGTGATTAAATACTAATTGTCCAATTTGGATAGCAATTGCACCACACTGTTATTCAAATTGCTCCATTTATGTGAAAAAAATTATAAAATTGTAATTTGAGTACAGTGTATCACGACTGCACACTTGTCATTCAAGGTGTGACAGCTCTGAAAGCTAAAAATTAGTCTAGGTAGGGTTTAAGTGCCCAGTAAGCAAGTGGTTAAAGTGATTGTAAAGTCTTATTTGTTGTTAGTTAAAAATAAAAAAACATGTTATACTTGTACCTGCCTTGTGAAAGTTTTGCACAGAGCAGCTCAGATCCTCCTCTTCTCTGGTCCCTCTTCAATGCTCCTGGTCCCTCACTCCTGCTGAATGCCCCTACAGCAAGCAGCTTGCTATTTGGGCACACAAGCCGAGCTACAGCTCCCTGTGCCCATTCAGACACAGAGCCATGGCCCACTCCCACCCCCTTTCTCATTGGCTGACTGGCTTTGATTGAAAACAGCAGGAACCAATGGCACATGCTGCTGTCTCAGCCAATGAGGAAGGGAGTCTCGGGCAGCCGAGACACTGCTGCAACATTGCTAGATTTAGATGGACTTCAGGTAAGTATTGGGGGGCTGCTGCTGCACACAGGCTTTTTATCCTAATGCATTAAGATAAAAAAAAACCTTCTGCCTTTACAACCACTTTAGTGTCATGTCCCAACCATGACACTACATGCCTAGAGATTGCATGTTCTCCCTGTGCGGGTTTCCTCCGGGTACTCCGATTTCCTCCCACAATCCAAAGACATGCAGGTAGGTTAATTGGCTTCTGTCCAAAATTGGTCCTAGTATATGAATGGGGACCTTGGATTGTGGGCTCCTTGAGGGTAGGGACCGACTTGAGTGTGCAATGTACAGGGATAGGGACAATTGTAGACACTCACGCAGGTTGAACTGGATGGACTGGTGTCTTCATTCAACCTAACTATGAAGTACACATTCGGGCAAATGCAAAATCTGCATAGGTGGCCCTGTACCGCTGATGACAGAAAATCATGGCCGCTGGGAGGTGCTCACGTGGGTATAGGGTGGAAGTGATGCCAGCTTGGGCGGGACACCTTTGCAGATTTTGCATTTAAACTGTACTTATAAAACTTCCCCTTTTGGTTTGAGTTCTGCTTTGCTTTAAGCACTTGTTCCCCACTCCGCTCAAAGAATTGCCACTTTTGAGGAGCAGGTACCTGACTGACAGGTACTCGCTCCCACTTCCACTCCGACCACCTAGGCAATTGGAAGCTGAAGTTCTCCTCCTTTCCCCGTCTTCTGGGACATGTGACCAGTCCCAGAAGACTGTGGGACCCTTCATAATGCGCTCACTACTCACGCATGCATAGTGGGCAACTGACTGTGAAGCCACAAGCTGTTACCACCGGGTGCCCACAATTAAGATGCCAGCGCAGAGGAAAGACATTGGCTGGGGTAGAGCATATCACTGGTCACGAGTGGCTGTTTTTTTAAAAGTTAGCAGCTACAGTTTTTTGTAGCTGCTGACTTTTTTTTCACAGGAGACTGGAGCGCCTCTTTAGCCACTTTTACCACTATCCTTCTCAGACAAATTCAGTGCTGTCACACTTTGAATGACAATTGCACTGTCATGTAACACTGTACCTATATATACATTTTCTATATTTCTTCACACAAATGGAGCTTTCTTTTGGTGGCATTTAATCAGGGTTGCTGTGATTGACCCTTTACCTCAAATTGTGATAAGCTGAGTTCAAAGGACTTGGCGATCACAGGGTGCATGGGCAGCATGATTATGGAGGGGATGTTCACATATGCCCACCCGGCAAAGTAAGCCCGCGCTGTAGCCATTTTTCAGCTATATAGCTGGTGGAAAGAGGTTAATGTGAGTTAAAGCGGAGGTCCACCCTAAAGTGGACCTTCCACTCATTGGAATCCCCCCCCCTCCGGCGCCACAATTGGCACCTTTCAGGGGGGAGGGGGGGTGCAGGTACCTGTACAGTACAGGTATCTGCACCCACTTCCGGGATAGCTCTCTGCGGGAAGGGGCGTAGATTACGCCCCTTTCTGAAAGTCCCCCGCTGCCTGCTGGGAAACACACAGATCCCAGAGGCAGCGGGTCCATCCTTATTGCGCAGCGCGTCTCGCGCATGCGCAGTAGGGAACCGGGAAATTAAGCCGAAAGGCTCCACTTCCTGATTCCCATACCCAAGATGGCGGCGGCAGCAGCACCCGAGAGACGGTCGAGAGATCGGCTTTGGGTGCCGACATCGCGGGCGCGCTGGGCGGGTAAGTGTCCTTATTTTAAAAGTCAGCAGCTGCAGTATTTGTAGCTGCTGGCTTTTTAAAAAAAAAAAACGGCGGAACTCCCGGTGGACTCCCGCTTTAACATTTTTTATAAACTGTCCACTAGATGGCGCTTTTCTGTTTCTATACACATAGGAGCAGTGGGGGAAGTCGCATGCAATTTGGACAGCAATCGCACCACACTGTTGTGTATATTGCATGCAAATCTTTACAGTGCCATTTTGCGACCATTAATTTTGTATTGATGCAAATCACACCACAAAGTACCGGATTCAGGAGCATTTTCACAAGTACTGGTAAAATGCTCGATATCTGTGCATCCCTAAGAAGGCACTACACATTTTTCATCAGCTGCTTTGTGCAAGAGGTTGCGTTAAAAAAATTCATGTGTGAACATTACAGGATATTGGACGATGTTTAAAGGTGCAACTCCACTTTTGTTCAGAAGAAAGAAATTTATGTACACTGCAAGGATTAGCCCCTCTTGGTAAAACCCTAATGCATAGAGATGGGATTGAAGCTTGAGGTTTCTTTCTGTTCAACCAAAAGGTTGAATGAAAAAAATAAAAACCTCAAAAGATCCCTGCAGCCACACAGGCCATGCAGGGATCTCTGCCTTGTTATTCTGACAGAGGGACTCTGTCCCCATCAGAATAAACAGATCAGCACTGTAGTCAATGGCTGCAAGTGCTGATCGAATGCTTGTTGTCCAGCAGGACCCCATGACCCCATACACACTACTATTAGATTTTCTTCAGATTTACCAAAACCATATAATATCAGGTCAAACCTTAATGCCACGTACACACGAAGGGACTTTTCGACATCAAAGGTCCGACGGAACGATTCCGGCAGACCATTCGATCGTGTGTGGGCTGCAGTGGACAAGGCTTTAGAGTGGCATCTGTTGTACAGACTGGCTTTCTGCAGAACCGGCTGAATTTTGTCATGTGCATAACCTGTCTAGTGTGGTAGAACTGGGCCCACATCTCTGTGTGTTTACAATGTTAATGTCATCATATATAATGCAGTTTAGTAGTTCTGGTCCTTTGAATAAAATTTGTGCATGGCACACCTGCAATAAAAAGGCCTTACATATAGACCATCCACTGCTGTAAACGAAACGAAAGCCACTGTTTATATCACGATCTTTAGGTGTATACATTTAGGCACCTTTTGCCCTCTATTTTTTTTGGTTGATATATTTGTATGCCTTTTTTTGTTCAAATAAAATATGTTTTCTCCTACGTTTATGTGTAAGTAATAACTTAATACTTAATAGAAGAAAAAATAAATAAATAAAAGACAGTCTTGCAAAACATCAGTTATTTATTTGGATTCAATACAAAATGTAAGAAGTTCAAAAGGCAAAAAGAGTTAAGATACAGGAGTACATTTTTAACACCATTACACCACTCAAAAGTGATATTACAGCTTGAGAAAGATTTTAAGAAGTTAAATTGCATGTTTTCCAAGATTTCTTGGAGACTTGAACACCAAAACGTCACGATGGGTAGGAAATACCAACGCATCCTAAAAGGTTTAAGAACTCCCGAGGTTCTAAGTCTGTTGGTTAGTCTCCTAAATATCAGCACTATTACCATTCTATTTATACAGGTTTCCTCTACATGCAGAAGTGTAAATGCCATGAGAATATCACATTTTGGAAACTGGGAGATGGAGACAGCTGTGGCCGCAAAGAAATAGGAAATTCATTTTTTTGTTTAGAATCCTCTTTATAGGACTCCATTTAGATCAACATGGGGGAAAAATTAAGGAATTCAGCACAGTAGATATTTATCAACCATTCTACAAAAAGATCTGATAAAAATGATTTTAAGACCATCAGATCTTGTTTCCTAAAACAGTAATCCCTGCTATGATCAGGAACTAGAGGGCTCCCGTTTTATAACAATACCAATGTGGTTTAATTCTAATCTACATAAAACATTTCTAGAATCTAAAAATTAAGGTGCAATTACCAAGACATTACTACTTAAGTGCAAAAACCAAATGGCAATTAAAAGGGAACTGCTAATAATAGATACATCGAACCCTGTGAAAGGGAACCACTTTAATTTCCTCCCTGTAATCCCGTGCATAATCCCACAGAAAATGGTCAATTAGGACAGGGTTTATTTCATTGCTCATTTTCTCTCCTTTTTTCTCAAACAGTTCCCGTAGATATTCACAGACCAATTCAACAGCCCAGATAGAGCAACCACGAATCTCCATCTCCTCTCGATCTCCATTCTGGAAAAGCCAACCTGTTTACAAAATAAATAAAAATAATTTATAAATGGGCTAATTTTGTTTCTCAAGGTTTTAGAGTTGGAATAAACATCAAAATTGAATGCTGCCCTCTGTACCCTAGGCACTCAGCCAATTATTTTCTACCTTAGGCACCTGTGCATATGTAGTACAACAGCGGAGCTGCAGATGTAATCAATGCTGCCATTTTTTAGGCCAGGTACACACTGGCAGGACACGACAGTCATACGACTGTGGATCAGACTTTGCCCTGCAACTTGATGTCCAACATGCGTACGACTTAAATGAACAGGGATCCGACTTTGAACCCCCGACAATACCAGGCCCCTCCCTCCAGAAACATACCAGGCCGCATGCTCTCAATGGGGGGGTGCTTTGGGGCCCCGCCTCGTATAAAGTCACCACCCCATAATGCACCGGGCAGTGACTTCACCCAGTGACCTCGCCTCATGCCAATATAAGTAGAGGCACACCGCGCACCCAGCAATAGAGCGGGAGAAAGCATTGAGTCAACAATCTGAAGAAGGAGAAGAACAGAGGGAGAAGAACAGAGGGAGAAGAACAGAGGGAGAAGAACAGAGGGAGAAGAACAGAGGGAGAAGAACAGAGGGAGAAGAACAGAGGGAGAAGACCTAGCAGAGGGAGAAGACCTAGCAGAGGGAGAAGAACCAGAGAGTTGTTATACATTTTTTTTTTTAGGTGAATGGGTAGGAGTGCAATGTACCCCATACTCATTCACATAGGATGGGGGGTTGGAATCTGGGGGCCCCATTTGTTAAAGGGGGCTTACAGACTCAGATAAGCCCCCCGAATGCAGACCCGACAACCAATGGCCAGGGTTGTCAGGAAGAGGCCCTTGTCCCCATTAACAAGGTGAGTTAGATTTACCCCTCACGCGCCGATCGGCTGCATCATGAAGACACAGGCTTCTTGCGAGGAGGGGACAGCAACAAACTGTATCGGCTACACACAGGCTGGATGGTTGGCACAGGGGTCACAGGCAACAGTCTGCATTTCACGGGGGGCCCACAGTCTCCATGTCACCGGGGGGGCCACATGCTGGTTGTCAACAGGGGCACTCAATGGTTGGCACAGGCTGGCTGGATGTCACAAGGGGGCCACAGGCAACACAGGCTGGATGTCACGGGCTGTGACCCCCCCCCCCCCATGACATGCAGACTGTGTTGTCTGGGACCCCTGTGCCAACCATCCAGCCTGTGTGTAGCCGATAGTTTGTTGCTGTCCCCTCCTCGCAAGCAGCCTGTGTCCCGCTGTGTCTTCATGATGCAGCCGATCAATCGGCGAGTGAGGGGTTAATCTAACTCAGCGCTCCCCAGCCAGCGATCACATGTTGCTCCACGGGACTGAGGGTTGGCGGCGGCTGATCTCTCCCTGTTGTGTTCAGTGGGGAGGGGAGGGGTCTCAAATACCTGCAGCCACTGAAGAGAGAAGCTGATTAGCTGCCCTCTCCTCTCCGCACAAGGGGAAACAATACTGTGGCAACGGCCATCTTTGTGTAGCCAGCTGACGTTTTTAGCCAAAAAACATTCCCGATTTTCCCGGGACAAAAGCAAAATCCCGGGAAAATAGGGACTGTTGGCAAGTATGCACAGGCGTTCCGTGCATCACTGTATAGGCAGTCCCATTTATTTATGTCAATTAGGATGCAATGGCGGCTGCACAGGCATAGCTGCTGTCCTCAAGTGGACATCCGTGTGGGTGAGGGTACATGATCCCGAACGCAGACAGTGTGAGCTCAGGGACATGCATGCAGCCCTATATGGATATAAAAATTGGGAGCGACGGCTCTGCTTGTGCTGTTGCTACATCCCAAATTACATCAATGTGACTGCCTGCACAGCTACACCCCGTGTGAACAAGGCCTTAGGCCTCTTTCATTCAAGGACACTGAACGGGTCTGCCTGTCTGTTTTTCAGATGGGCCCAATCAGACCACCCATTGTTCTCTATGGAGAGGCTGATGTAAATGGACAAGTGTCCACCCACCTGCTTCCGATCCAGTCCAGTCTGCCAAAAACAGATGGATGGGGATTCCATTCCCCATCCATCTACCAGATCAGATGGTATCTGATGGAAATGGACAGGCAGTAAGTTTCCATCCAACCGCCCCATAGAGAACAGTGGGCTGTTTCTGTGTCTGCTCTGCATCAGCAGAGAGGACACAGACCTTTCATCTGCCTACTCAGCGGGGATCAGCATAAAGATAGCATAAGGATCTGCTTGGCAGAGTCCGTTCCATGTGGAAGGGGTTTTAAAAAAAGGAGCGACCGGTCCATTATGGGCGCAGGGGCACCGCTCTCCTGCAGGGTGCCGGACTCATACGTTTATGTGAGTTTTTTTTAAAGCCACAATTAGATCCTGAGGCTCTAATTGATTGGGAAAAGGTTAGGCTTGGGGAGCAGAGCATTGCGCTCTGAAACCACCCACTTGTGACAATAGCAAATATTCGCCATCATCTTCCGGCTTCTCCTGAGAAAGCCATGGAAGGGTGAGTGCGGGGGGAAACCGTCACTGTGGAGTTGTGAGTGTGGGAGGGAGGCCGTCACTGGAGAGGCTGGGTGCGGACAGACCTGGGGGGTTGCCTTCCCCCAAAAGTGACTGGGTCTTACTATGTTTTTTTGGGGGGGGGGAGGTTTGGTGAGATATCAGAGGTCTAAACAGACCCCCATATCTGTTTTTTGAGTCAGAGAAAGGGACTGACGATAGTCCTTTTCTTTGCAGCACTTTACTTAAACAAATAAGGAATCTGTATAGAGATTCCTCACTTATTCATAAAATGACAGCCTGATACATAGTAACGCTCACGGTTTACTATTATCAGCTGTCAGTGGCCATTTGGGAGGGATCACAGCGATCGCTTCCTGTGCCCACTGTGCTACACGGAGGGGGGTGGTAAACACGTTTACAAAGCCCAAACTTCACCTGTGCCGCTGCCCCCCTGCCAACGATCCCCAGCCTGTCAGATTGTCAGAGAAGAAGTTGCAGGAGGTGAAGTGGGGATGCCACTCTCAGCATGGATGGATCTGGGGTGTGTGTGTGTGTGGTGATGAGAGTGATGGGGGGGGGGGCACATCTGAATCCCCCCGCCCAAGACCCATGCAGCATCTGAAGCCGGCAGGAGCAGCAGAGGAGGGATGCTGGCTTATGGATGGTAGCTGTGGGGGATTGAATTTGTGGATGGGTGGGTGGCGGAGAATCTGGGGACAGGGGGTTTGTCACATTTAGGGTTAATAACTGATCAGTACATTGTTCTTCGCTGATCAGAGTAAGAGACTTGTTCAGCAGAGTCTGCTGAACAATTCTGCTCCAGGTTTATGGTCATTGAAGTGACCTTGAGCTTATAGGAGAGGTGCGTACTACTTGGCCATCTGGAGGCACTTCTGTAGGTCCGTACCTGTCAGTGAAAGGGTTAAAGATAAAAGCCTAATACACACATGTATGTATGTACGCACACACACACCCCAA
This sequence comes from Lithobates pipiens, assembly GCF_037356315.1. Lineage (NCBI taxonomy): Eukaryota > Metazoa > Chordata > Amphibia > Anura > Ranidae > Lithobates > Lithobates pipiens. Next base: position 170,605,946 of record NW_027507784.1, read on the forward strand.
TATTATATATATATAATATATATATATATATATATATAGACACACACACACTATAGTTTGTAAAAGCTATAACTTTCACAAAAAAACAATAGCAGGACAATATCTTGGTTCAGGTGGAAACCTGAGACCACTTTTGGCAGAAAACCTGGACGAGGGCGGAACACCACTCTGTCCTCGTGAATAATCAAGTATGGCTCCTTACAAGAAAGATCAGCCAATTCCAAAACTCTCCTTGCTGAGGATATAGCAACCAAGAACACTAACTTCCTTGTCAGAAGGACTAAGGTAGTATGCTTGATCGGTTCAAATGGCTGTCTTTGTAACACTGACAAAACTAAGTTCAAGTCTCAAGGGTTCAAAGGTGACCTAACTGGCAGATTAAGCCGCATCACCCCTTGCATAAAAACCTGGACCAAAGAATGCGAAGCAAGCGGTCTTTTAAATAAGACCGATAAAGCCGAGACTTGGCCCTTAATAGTACCCAAGGCCAGCTTCATCTCTACCCCTACTTGTAGAAAAGCAAGAATTCTACCTATGTTGTTCTTCCGAGGGTGCCACCGGCCGTAGTGGAAAAGACCATAGATCCTCCACCGCCAGCTTTACGATTTCTGCATACCAGGACTTTCTGGGCCACACTGGGTGGGGCTACCAGAATTACGGGCTTTATTTCCAGCTTGATCCTGCAAAGACGACGTGGCAGCAACTGAATGGGGGGGGGATGCATAAATCAGTGAGAACTGATCTCATGGGGTCACCAACGCATCTGTTTCGCATGTGAGTGGATCCCTTGTCCTGGATGCAAAGTTTACCAATTTTATGTTGAATATGGTCGCACAAGAAGATCTACATCCGGAGTCCCCTATTTTTGGCAAACAGCCCGAAAAACGTCAGGGTGAAGGGACCATTGCCCCAGGGGCAACTGCTGGCAGCTCTAGAAGTCCGCCTGACAATTTTCTACTCCCGGAATGAAAACTGTTGATGGGCATGGAACATTCCTTTCTGCCCAAGATAGGATATTTTTCACCTCCCTCTGTGCTGAGAGACTCCTGGTGCCAGCTTGGTGACTGATGTAAGCCACAGCTGTGGCAATGTTGGAATGGATCCTGACAGGACAACCCCCTAACCTGAATGCCTAGGCCTTTAGAGCCAGACCCGCTGCCCGAATCTCTAGGATGTTGATGGGTTTCGGTTCTTGACCACTGTCCCTGGACAGTTGTCTTTTCTAGCACTGCTCCCCAACCTGAAAGGCTGGCATCTGTCATTACCACCTTCAAGATAACTGGTCTGAAGGATTTTCCTTTCAGCAGATTCTGGGTTACTAACCATCAACTGAGGCTTTGGGACACCCTTGGGGACAGCTGCACTGGCAAGTCTAAAGCTTGAACAGTTTGTTGCAAAACAGTATCCTGTCTGCTTGGAACAAGTCTCGAAGGGAACTGATCTTTATGGAGGTGATCTTTGCCTGAGCTAAGAACACCTTTTTCTGGGCTGTGTCTATGATCAGACCCAAGCACTCCAGCCTTTTTAGCGGTTTTAAGGAAGACTTCTCTAGGCTGAGAATCCACCACAGATTTTCCAGGTATTTGGTCGTAATGTGCACGCTTTGCTCCAAACAAGCCATCAACTGGTCTATTAGCAATAGATCCTCTAGGTACGCCAAGACTGTTATGCCCTGTGCCCTTAACCTGGCTAGAGGTGGAGCCAGAACTTTTGTAAACACCCACGGTGCTGTAGCTACCCCAAAGGGCAAGGCTACAAACTAAAAATGATGCTGTTCTAACTTAAACCGCAGAAACCTTTGGTGAGTGAGAAATATAGGGACATGCAGATCTGCACCCCTGATGTCGATAGACACCAGAAGTTCCCCTCGTAGGATAGAAACCACCAACCTGATAGACTCCATGTGAAAAGAGGATCTTCAGGAGCCGATTTAGATTCTTTAGAGCTAGAACAGGTCGGACATCTCCATACGGTTTTGGTACCGTAAAGAGGTTTGAATAAAACCCCAAACCCTGCTCTTCTGTGGGGATTTATATGATCACCCCCTGAGCCAGTAATCAGTCTAGTGCACGAAACAGAGATGGCCTTTTCCCTGGATCTTTGGGAACGTTTGACCTCAGAAAACGAGACAGTGGAAACTCTCAAAATTCTAGTTTTTACCCTAGAGTTAGACTCCATGCACACTAGGAGCAGAAAAAACTTCAACGGTTTTAGCTTAAAAATGTAGCATAAAAGACGCAAATTGAAAGCATATTGAACAAAGTTTAGGAAAGTCTATGAAAGTTTAAGAGCATTTAGTTTATAGGCATTTTTTGCACTACACACCTCTCTGCAAAAGCCAGGAAATGATGTACAGTGACAACACACCTTTTGTTTTTTTTTACAAAATTTTTTTTGAAACATTCAGAAGAGATAAGAGGAGTTTAAGAGAGACTGATGTTTTTACAGCTCCTAAACTTCTCCAGAAAACGTGAGAGAAGGTTTTTCTTTTTCCAGCCTCTGAATGTCCCTGACAGAAAACGCCTGTAGTAGTCAATAATGTGCAAAGAAATAGAACACAATAGAAGTGCTTCTAGAGGCAGGAGAGAAAAAAAAAAAAAGAAGGTCAAACGCCTGTCGAATCAAAGTTTCAAAGGATCAAAGTACAGTGTGCATGAAGCCTTACTGTGGAGATGACCAATCTGTCCTGAATTTTCTCTTGCCAGACTTCGGAGAACAGCAGAAGTCTTCCCCCCCCACCCTGGCGAGCGGGAGTGCCCCCTCATAATGAGGCTTTAGAATTCTGTTTTGCAGGTTTCTGTCCCCAGGACTTCTTTTGTGTCTGGGCCTGACCCAGAGGCTTTCCTCTAGACTCTGATGGCTGAGGCCGTCGCCACTGCTTAGAGGCGGATGCCCTTGGCGCAGGAGAAAGTCTGCTTAAGTGAAGGGCGTTTATTCCTTCTCTTGACTGGCAAGAGTGCTTTCCCACTACATCTTTTGGATGTATTTGTCCAAATCATCCCCAAATAGCCAATCCCCATGAAAAGTAAAACCAGTCAGGAGATTTTTGCATGGTGCTTCGGCTGACCAATTTTTTAACCACAGGATCCTACGCATGTTTACTAGCAGAAGCGCAAGGCAGGACGCCTGGTGAATAGAATCTTTAATGGTGTCTATGACAAAACAATGCTCTTGGTAGTTTGGCCAAATCCCGGGCTTGCTGTACAGGAACCTCCTTAAGAGCCTGTCTAAACTGGTTCTTTAGGGACTGATAGATGTCTGCTGCAGTCACTGCAGGCTGAATAACCGCACCTGCCAAAGAAAAATAGCATTTTTATAACAGCTTACCTGTAAAAATCCCTTTTCTTTGAAGTACATCACAAGACACAGAGCCATAGTAGTACTATGTGGGTTATAGGCCACCTTCAGGTGATGGACACTGGCGCGCCCCAAGACGAAAATATGCACTCCCTATATAACCCCTCCCACTACTGGGAGTACGTCAGTTTTGTAGCAAAGCAATACATGTGTATACCAAAGAAGAGAGGGACCTCTGTGTCCCGTGATGTGCTTCAAAAAGAAAAGGATTTTACAGGTAAGCTGTTATAAAAATCCTATTTTCTTATCCTACATCATGGGACATTGAGCCATAGTAGTTACTATGTGGGATGTCCCATAGCAATGCCAACTGAAGGGAGGGAGACACAACTAAAAGAAGGGTAACAAGAGACTAGAGGACTTCGACAGCAGTACACTGCACCCAAAGGTGATATCCTCACGACCTTTCACATATACTTGATAGAATCTGGTAAAATGTATGGACTGAAGACCAAGTTGTGGCCTTGCAGATCTGAGCCATGGAGGCTTGGTGATGCACTGCCCAAGAAGCACTAACAGCCCTGGTGGAGTGCGCTTGAATATGAAAAGGAGGAATTTTTCAGCCTGGCCGCTGATTGGCTGGAGTGGATGGGTGGAAAGCAGCGCAGCCATTGGCTTGCGCTGCTGTCAATCACATCCACTGACGCGGAGCCGTGTGATACAGCGAGCAGCTATAGCCGCCGGCTGTATCACGGGAGCGAGCCCGCAGATGCTTCTCACCATGCGAGGGAGCTCGCATGAACGTGAGAAGCATCTGAGGGAGGAAGCAGAGACAGCCGCCGAGGGACCCCAGAAGAGCAGGTTCAGGGCCACTCTGTGCAAAAACGAGCTGCACAGTGGAGGTAAGTATAACATGTTTGTTATTTAAAAAAAAAAAAAAAAAAAAAAAAAAAATTCACTTTACAATCCCTTTAAGGCAGAACAAAAATCCTGGTTTAAAAGAAACCTAACACTACCTTTGGTATTAATTTAGGATAAGGCTGCAATACAACCTTATCCTTGTAAAGAGTCATATTTGATTATTCATAAGAAAGAGCAGCCAACTCTGATACTCTTCTTGCAGAAGATAAGGCAACCAAGAAAATTATTTTCCTCGTCAAGAGGACTAAGGGAATATCTCGTATTGGCTCAAAAGGCTGTTTTTGTAATGCCAACAGGACTAAATTTAAGTCCCATGTGTTCAGGGGTAACCTAACTGGAGGATTAATCCGGGTTACCCCCTGAAAAAAGTTACGAACCAGAGAGTGTGAAGCAGGTGGTCATTGGAAAAACATAAATAAGGCCCGACACCTGGCCTTTGATAGTACTCAAAGCCAGCTTCATTTCTAATCCCATCTGTAGGAATTCAAGGTTCCTACCTAGGACATATTTCCTGGGGTGCCAACACACAGAGACATATGCCTTCCAGAGTCTATAGTATATGACTCTGGAGGCCTGCTTCCTAGCATTAACCAAAGTAGAAACTACTGAACCTGACAGTCCATGGTCTTTCAGAATGTGGGTCTCAATAGCCAAACCATTAAAATTTAGCATTTGTGTGGTAGGATGGTATACCAGACCTTGTGAGAGAAGGTCTGGCTACAGTGTGGTAGGGTCCAAATGTCCCCTACTGCCATCTTTATGATCTCTGCAAACCAAGATCTCCAGGGCCACAAGAATCACCTCCTTCCCTTCTTGCTTGATCCTGCGAAGAAGGTGCGGAAGCAGCAGAACAGGAGGGAATATGCATAGATCAGTGAAAACAAAAAGTTATTGATCTTTTTGTTGAACCTGGACGCAAACAGATCCACGTCCGGAACACCCCACCTTTAACATCTTGACAGAGGAACATATGTTGGGGACTCAAGTAATCCGCCTGCCAATTCTCTATTCCTGGAATGAAAATTTCTTCTAGGCAAGGAATGTTTTCTGCCCAAGATAGAATATGATTCGCCTCTTCTCGTGCCCCCTTGGGGTGCTCCCACTCAGAATACATAAGCTTTTTTAGCCATGAATGGATAGGAAAAGCATGAATAGATTGGGGAGGCTTTAGTGAACCCAAACCAGAAGTGGGCTCATCGACTAACTGCGTTATTGGCAGTAAAAATGTGGAGCGGACCAATGCGAGATTGTACCAACAACCTTTCCTGCGAATCTGATCCTTCCGCATTAGGTTCTTCGGAAGAGGAGACATCAGTCTCTTCCTGGTCACTTGAGAGAAATTCATCATCTCTCGCCCATTGTTCCTCAGCATTAGGGTCCTGAGCAATAGACGGGGACCTGCTACGCTTAGTCCCACTCTGGGATGCGATTAATGCATCAATTTTTTGCTCCAAACTAAAAATGGTTGAAGAAAAAAAACCTCCTTAGTAAAATACACCGGGGCTGCAGTGTTAAGAGCAGCTGCAACACTTGCCCCTCCTGATGGCTCACTCCAACCAGCCATATTACCCTCAGTGGAGGATGCCATCGTTTATGGTTCTAGGCTCCTGTGACTATAGTCTTTCTAGAGCCCTTTTTTGAGGCGTTTTTAACCTCCCTTCTGACCATAGCCCGATGCACAAAGCAGAGGTACTACCAGAAGGAATGCATCCACTGCTTGAGCAATAGTCCAGGTCTGCTGCTGCCAATAATGCTCAGCCTGATGCAGTAGTAAATGTGTCAAAAGGAATGCCTGTGTCACCAAACCTCTTACATGCCACCTTTGCTCGTGTCCCTCGGTAGCTTGCAACAGCAACAATGGTGCCTTTTGAAACACCCCTTCCTGCGCTGAACGTTGGAGGATGCTAACTCCAGGCTAAGCCCCACCCCGTCATCTACGGCCCTTACTTTCCTTCAAAAAAGAGCTTTTCCTGCAAGAGCGCAGGCTCTGATTTTATGGGATCCCAGAGAGAGCAGAAGACATGGCAAATGGAGGGGCCTGGAAGCCACCGAGTGGTGTGCCATTTGCGCCTTTTTTTTTTTTTGAAGCGCTCCTTCCGAGAAGAGGAAGAAAAAAACAGCACGGGGGGTGTCTGGTGGGGAGGAAAAACCCCACCAGACTTACCGGAGGAAGAAAAAAAACTCTGCTGTTTCCTGGACACGTCGTGAGCTCTCTGAGAAGCAAGAGACGGTACCGTATTTTTCCGTCTATAAGACGCCCCCATGTATAAGACGCCCCCCACTTTTGCAACCCAGAATTAAGAAATCCATATTTTAAACAGGTAAAACAGAACACAGTTTTATTTAGTAATTAACTTTTACATACCAGTATATTATGCATCATATCACTTTATTCAACCTCTGTTGCATCAATGTTCTCTTCTTCATCACTAGTTCCAGACAGAATTCTTCTTTTGCATCATTGCTGTCTTCTGAGTCAGTCAACTGTCTCTCTGCAGCTCTATTCCCATGCTCTTTTGCATAGCTAACTACACTGAGTTGAAATTTTGCAGAATAAGACAGTCTCTTACTTTTATTATTCTGTGACATCTTGGGCTCAAAACGCTCTGCTCTCTGCATCTGCGCAGTCTCCACGTCGAACGGGATCGTATCTGCGCACTCTCCACCTCCTCCTCTACCTCCAGCTGACGTCACTAACATATGGCTCGTGATTGGAGGAAGCCGTTCACAAGCTATGACCATCTAGGCACCCGCACGGCTCTCTCCCAGGCTGACTGACCGTGTATAAGACGCTGCTCGAATTTCAGGCTAACAATTTAAGGATAAAGTAGCGTCTTATACACGGAAAAATATGGTAAGTGCTCTGTACAGCCCCCAGTGGTGACACATAGGCATGACAACATTTACAAAATTAAAGGAGACATTCATAAGAAAATTTGTAACATTTCTTAGAAAACGCCACTTACCTTTCTCGCCGCAGGGTTTTCTGTGGTAAACCAACAGACCCAATCTTCACCCTTCACAGTGGGTTCTGTTAAACCTTCAGGAGCTGGGGATCCTCGGGGAAACCCACAATCCCTGGAGCTGTATTAGCACCACAACCAGTAAAAAACTTTATGGCCTTAAAACCAAAATGTACTGATCCCGGGGTCCAGATTTCTAAAAAGAGAAGCGTTACAGGCAAGACCTTGTTTCTTCGGATACGAGGCCCGGGCCTAAAAAGATACTTTGAATGGATCTGGCTGCATGGCTAGTCCCAGCAAAGATTGCTTCAATGGAGCTCAGCACAGCACATCTTTAGTTGTGACCAACACCTTAGACCAGGGATCTCAAACTGGTGGCCCTCCAGCTGTTGTGGAACTACAAGTCCCATCATGCCTCTGCCCCAGGGAGTCATGCTTGTAACTGTCAACCTTGCAATGCCTCATGGGACTTGTAGTTTTGAAACAGCTGGAGGGCCGCCAGTTTGAGACTCCTGCCTTAGACACTGGCGAAAAAACTGAGGTATTCCCAGTAGTGGGAGGGGTTATATAGAGAGTGCACATTTTGTCTTAGGGCGTGCCAGTGTCCATCACCTGAAGGTGGCCTATAATCCATAGTAACTACTATGTCTCTGTGTCCCGTAATGTACAATAAGAAAAGAGGCTTTTAAAATGGAATGGAATCCCTGTTATCTGTTGGATCCTTAAGCATTTGTGCATAGTCTACTGGACAAGTTAGAATTTTATTCACACTGGATATAGCAGCGTCAACTGCTGGTACATTCCATCCTTTGGTGAATTTCTCCTCCATGGCATAGAGTACTGTGAATCTCTTTGGAGGGAGAAAATGCTTATCCGGGTGATCCCATTCAGCATAAATAAGCTGTTCTAGTAATGCATGGACAGGAACGAATGCAAAGGCTGTGAAGGTTTTAAGAAACCCAAGGAAGAAACAGAACTTTCAGCTGACTCCATTAGGGGTAGCTTGAAAGTGGAACAAACCATCTCCGTAAGATTTTACCAGCAATTTCTCAGATTGCGAGGCTGAAAAGGGTTCATTCATCATTGTTTCCTCTGCAGAGGAGCAATCGGTTTGTCTTTCCTCCTGATCGCCTGAGGGTAACACCTTATCCTCAACCCACTGTTCCCTTGGTAAAAGATCTAAGGTGGAGGAGGGAGATCTACCACGCTTCCTATCCTTTAAAGCCGCAAGTCTTACGTCTAGCCTAAACAGGGTGGAGGAAAAGGCATCTTCAGTCACGTATACATACAATGCCGCTAATAAAGTTCAGCTTGGTGCCGAGTACTTCCTTTTACTGGGAAATGCCTGTATGCAGCGCCTTACATGCCCCCACCACTCCTGTGTCCTGTGTGACCAGACTGCAATACCCCCCAGCAACTAGCTGAGGAGAGTCTGTTTTATTTCTGCTCAGCGTCCCCAGCGCCTGAGCCGTGTCCTCATGGACGATACATCCCGCACATGGAGCCACGCCCCCTCCGCTCATCAACCCGCCCCCCCTCCTGTTTAAAACTACCAGCAGTCCGCGTGCCCGGACAGCATTCTGGTCTTTCCCCACATGGAGCTTTCTGGGCTTCTGTGGGCAAACATGAAAAAAAAACAGTATTAGGGAAGCCGCTGCAACCCCGGGGGAGTTCAAACTACTGCTGTACCTCCCAGCCCCTTAGTTCCCCAGGTGGGAAAAAATGCTGTTGGCAAATTTTTTTCCTGGATGAGGCATCCCCCTGATATATGCTGCTGGCCGAGCCCACACACATGCTGTTAGCTGGGACACTGAGCTGAACTGGGAAGCAACGTACCAAGGTCTAGTGGAGACTTAAGGCATGACAACATTTTACGCAAGGAAGAAAAGTCATAGGTGGACTTTTTACAGTTCCCAGGCTTCTTCCCTTACCTTATACTCACCGCAGGATACTGCCGAAGACAGACAGATCCAAACTTCATCCATCACGGCGGGCTGCGTTAGCAGACCTTCAAGGACCGGGTCCCTTTTTATCGGGGTTCAACTCCCTTGGCCCTGTATAGCAGGAAAAACTTTAGGTAATGTGAGCATGACCAAAGTCCTGGGTCCCAGGGTCCAGCCCTGCAAGGAGAGGTGTTATAGACAACACCTTGGTCTTCCAATATGAGGCCCAGGTACCATCCACTTTGGCCTCAGTGGCACTTGATGGATCCAGTATGTGGAGGCTGTTTAAATACAGCAAGGATCCCTCCAGCAGAGCTTTTCAGATCACAGTACAGTGTTGCATGACCGTGCAATTACTGATTAAAGTAGTGCAATGCTAAAACAGCAAAAAATGGGCTGGTCATGAAGGGGGGTAAACTTTCCGAAGCCAAGGTAGTTAAATGTGGCACACAACTTGTGCTTAATACAAAAAAAAGTTGTCTTGAATACTTTGGGAGGGTATGGAATTTTGCTGCTTTACAAACAATTCTATTATAGATGGAACACTTATCGAAAGAGAATGTTCTTCTCTATGGATAGGATGACATAGTGGAAACCATATTACAAACCTTCCTTAAGCTTCTTCAGTAGCTCTTCTGAAAATCTCATGGTGCCAAAATGTACCAAAGCCTGCGGTATCCTGTAGTCAGCAAACATGGTGATTTTGTCGATATCATAGAAGCAGCCATCACCTTTTCCTTCTAGTACACCCCATGTGTCTCCTACCAGGATTTGAGCACGCTTGTAGAAGGCAACTTTTCTTTCCTAAAGATCAGAATGAATAAGAGAATTTTTATGGCATTTACTGACCAGCCACTACACGCCACAAGTTTTAGGCAATTGCAAACACATTCAAATTTTTCCATCTCTGATGGCAAAAAGAACTAACGATTCAAGACAAGCTACCATCCACAGTTTCTGTTGAAACAACAAAGTGTTCTTGGTAGGTTGTTTTAAATGAATTAGATGATGTTTTAAATAATAATTAGAAAAAATGAAATATTAACCTACTAATATTGCAGTGTACCACCAAATGAAGTGAATTATGAACATATAGTGAACCATACAAAATATAAGAAATATATAAAATTCCTTCCGTGTAATGGTAACAATAGAGAAAACTTTTGCCACAGGTAAAAGAATATCACATTCCACTGTGTACAAACCAAAGTCTCTGCCAATAAATTCACATATGTGGGACTAGATAATCAAGCCTTAATGAGTCTTCTGAGTAACAGATGGTTCATGCAGAGATTTCACTGGTAATGTCCATGGATGAACTTCCAACTTTCAGCAGGCTTCCATAACCAGAAAAACAAAGAACAAACAAGACCATTGCGCAGAGGAGGAGGGAGGAGGAGCCTGTGACGTTAGAAACAGTGTTTTGTGTGCACGGAAGGCATATGAGGAGATCCCAGCGTTATGCTGTATGCAACTGATCATTTCATATACGAGCTATCCTGCGGGGAAGCGCGAGTGTGGTTCACCCAAACTAAATAGGGATCACTTTGTTATAGTATTTGCGCAATGGTCTTGTTTGTTCTTTGTTTTTCATGTTATGGAAGCCTGCTGAAAGTTGGAAGTTCATCCATGGGAATTAGCAGTGAAATCTCTGAATGAACCATCTGTTACTCATGAGACTCATTAAGGCTCAATTATCTAGTCCCACATATGTGAATTTATTGGCAGAGACTTTGGTTTGTACACAGTGGAATGTGATATTCTTTTACCTGTGGCAAATGTTTGCTCTATTGTTACCATTACACAGAAGTAATTTTATATATTTCTTATATTTTGTATGGTTCACTATATGTTCATAATTATTCACTTAATTTGGTGGTACACTGTGCAATATTAGTAGGTTAATATTAACGCAATTATTCATTTAAAACAATTTTTGTGTATCAGTTCACATAACTAAATATAGCTGCAATTTATATATATTTTAATATTTATTGCTCACATATTTTAATATTTATTCACATCAGTGCTTTAGTATATTTTTAAACATATGTTCTTGGTAGGTTGCCTCATTTGCATAGACAGTCTTTCATATATTGATTGTTCTAGCTACAAGTAAGAAAATGCCTGGACCTGATTAGCTGCACTGGTCTTAGTTTGGGAGTATTTTATGTAAGGGAATTTTGAAGAAAAAAAATCATTAAAAAATTTAAATTTTGTAGTCCTGACCATAACAAATGAAATATGTGCAGGATGCCTATACTTTCTCTGTACAAGCTGAACTAGCAGAAATTAAAAACACCCATTAATACAGTTCTGCAATCTTTTAAAAATCACTAAGTGGTTTTAAACCTCAGACATGAAATTTAAACAAAAGCATATCCCTCGATAGTGTGCACTTGTCTCATCTCAAGCCAGAGCACCCAGTGTCTTTTCTGTCCGCTGCCTCATTCCTCTGCTATCAGCAATAATCACTGCTGACAAGTTTTCCTGACACCAAGAGAAAAAAGGTGACAGGAGATGGATCTCCAGCTGATTGACGGCCTCAGTTCTGTTCATGTGTGCTGTGTGAAGGAGGGTATGCCCCTTCTCTCGCATCAGCTCTCCTCAGTGAGTTCTGTAGAGCGTGGCTTTCCACCTCCTTCTTTCTGAACCCTCAGACAAGCTTTATCAATTATGCACTTTGAATGGATCTAGCTTTGGATTGGATTCCGGCTGTGAGACAAGAGACTTCCCTTCTCAGAACAACTTTTAAAGTGGCAGTTCAAGTGACAATGGTGAGAATTTCCTGATCACTTATCTACTCGAAGTAGTGTTTTGATATCTTTACAAGAGGAGTTTTTCACAAAGATATACCTTTGTTATTTCAGATTTATGTTTCTGTATTTTTGGAGTTTTTTTATAGCGCAACAATAGGATTTTAATAACAGCTTACCTGTGAAATCCATTTCTTGGATTACATCAGGGGACACAGAGCCACAATAATTAATGTATGGGTTATATGGCACCTTCAGGTGATGGACACTGGCACACCCTAGACAGGAAGTTCAATTCCCTATATAACCCCTCCCCTTACCGGGAGTACCTCAGTTTTGTAGCAAAGCAATACACGTGTAAACAAAAAGAGGGGAGGGACCTCTGAGTCCCATGTTGTACTCCAGGAAAAGGATTTTACAGGTAAGCGGTTATAAAAAGCCTATTTTCTTTATCGTACCTCATGGGACACCAAGCCACAGTAATTACTGTATGGGATGCCCCATAGCAATGCTATCTGAGGGGAGGGATATGCAAACAAAAGTAGGGTGCAATCAGACCTGAGGACCTATACTGCGGCCTGCAGCACAGTGTACCCAAAGGTGATATCCTCATGTCTCCTTACATCCACCTGATAGAATCTAGTGAATGTATGGACTGAAGACCAAGTTGCGGCCTTGCAGATTTGAGCCATGAAGGCTTGGTGATGCACTGTCCACGAAGCACTAACAGCACTGGTGGAGTGCGATTTGATTTGAATTACTACTTGCCGAATCCACTTAGCAATAGTAGATTTCAACGCTGCCTATCTTTTTTTTTAGGACCTTTAGGCAACACAAACAAAACATCTGTTTTCCGAATGCGAGCAGTCGCCTTCAAATAGATTTTGACTGCTCTCTCTACATCCAGAGAATGTAGTGACTTTTCTTCCATAGAACAAGGTTCTGGAAAAAATGAAGGTAGAACAATATCCTGGTTTATATGAAAACCTGAAACCACCTTTGGCAGAAAGCTAGGATGAGGATGCAATACTACTCTATCCTTGTGAATAATTAAATATGGCTTTTTACAAGAAAGAGCAGCCAATTCTGATAACCTTCTAGCAGAAGATATGGCTACCAGAAAAACTAGTTTCCTTGTCAAGAGAACCAAGGGAATATGTCGCAATGGCTCAAAAGGCTGTTTCTGTAATGCCGACAGAACTAAATTCAAGTCTCAAGGATTCAGTTGTGACCTAACCGGTGGATTAAGTCGCGTTACTCCCTGCAAAAAGCTTCGGACCAAAGAGTGCAAAGCAAGCAGACGTTGAAACAATACCGATAAGGCCGAGACCTTTCCTTTGATAGTACTCAAGGCCAGTTTCATCTCTAACCCCATTTGTAGAAAGGCAAGGATTCTACCTATGACATACTTTCTGGGATGCCAACCCCTGGATTCACACCAGGAAACATGCCTTCCAGACTCTGTAATAAAAGACTCTGGAAGCTGGCTTCCTTGAATTAATCAAGGTAGATATCACTGAACCTGAAAGCCCACGATTCTTAAGAAGGTGGGTTTCAATAGCCAAACCATTAAATTTAGCGTTTGTAAAGTAGGATGGAACACTGGTCCCTGCGATAGCAGGTCTGAATGTGGTGGTAGGGGCCATAGGGTCCTTACCACCATCTTTAATATTTCTGCATACCAAGATCCTCAGGGCCACATGAACTACTGACTTCCTTTCTTGCTTAATCCGGCAAAGTCGTCGAGGTAGCAGCAGAATAGGAGGGAATGCATAAATCAGTGAGAATTGATCAGGGGTCACCAACGCATCTGTTTCGCATGCGAGTTGATCCCTTGTTCTTGACACAAAGTTGTTGACTTTGTTGTTGAACCTGGATGCAAACAGATCCACGTCCTGGATCTCCCATCTTTTGCACATAGCCAGGAAGATGTCGGGTGAAGGGACCATTCTTCCGGCAACAACTGCCGGTGACTTAAGTATTCTTCATTCCAGGAGTAGAGAACTGGCAGGCAGACTGCTGATATGCACGGAACAGGCTTTTCTGCCCAGGTTAGGATATGGTTTACCTCTCCCTTGGCTGCATGACTTCTGGTGCCCCCTTGGTGATTGATATAAGCCACTGCTGTGGCATTGTCGGATTAAATCCCGACAGGATAATTCCACAACCTGAATGTCCAAGCCTTTAGGGCTAGGTACGCTGCCCGAGTCTATAGAATGTTGATATGCAAGGTCCTTTTGGTTCTGGACCATTTCCCTTGGACAGATGCCTCTTCCAGGACTGCTCCCCAACCCGAAAGGCTGGCATCTGTTACCACCTTCCAAGTTACTGGTAAGAAGGAGTTCCCCTTCTGCAGATTCTCAGATATCCTCCACCAACTGAGGCTTTGATGCACTTTTGGCAACAAACGCATCGGAAAATCGAGTGCTTGGCCCCTCTTGTTCCAGGCAGACAGGATACTGTTTTGCAGCAGTCTCAAATGAAACAGCTTTGAATGAAGCCATCATCTCCCCCAACAACCTCATGCAAAAGCAAATAGAAGGAGCCTTCTTTGCCCTGACCACCTTAACCAGCTCCTTTATGGTGCTGATCTTTGCCTGGGGTAAAAACATCTTCTGGGCTTTATCTATAACCAGACCCAAGTACTCTAATCTTCTTAATGGCTTTAAAGAAGATTTCTCTAGGTTGAGGACCCAACCTAGGTATTTCAGGTAGTTGACTGTGGTGACCATGCTTTGGTCCAAGCAGCTACCGACCAGTCTATCAAGAGTAGGTAATCTAGGTATGACATTATCGTTATACAGTGCCTTGCGAAAGTATTCGGCCCCCTTGAACTTTTCAACCTTTTGCCACATTTCAGGCTTCAAACATAAAGATATAACATTTTTATTTTTTGTGAAGAATCACCAACAAGTGGGACACAATTGTGAAGTGGAACGAAATCTATTGGATTTTTGAAACTTTTTTAACTAATAAAAAAATGAAAAGTGGGGCGTGCAAAATTATTCGGCCCCCTTGCGTTAATACTTTGTAGAGCCACCTTTTGCTGCGATTACAGCTGCCAGTCGCTTGGGGTATGTCTCTATCAGTTTTGCACATCGAGAGACTGAAATTCTTGCCCATTCTTCCTTGCAAAACAGCTCGAGCTCAGTGAGGTTGGATGGAGAGCGTTTGTGAACAGCAGTTTTCAGCTCTTTCCACAGATTCTCGATTGGATTCAGGTCTGGACTTTGACTTGGCCATTCTAACACCTGGATATGTTTATTTGTGAACCATTCCTTTGTAGATTTTGCTGTATGTTTGGCATCATTGTCTTGTTGGAAGATAAATCTCCGTCCCAGTTTCAGGTCTTTTGCAGACTCCAACAGGTTTTCATCCAGAATGGTCCTGTATTTGGCTGCATCCATCTTCCCCTCAATTTTAACCATCTTCCCTGTCCCTGCTGAAGAAAAGCAGGCCCAAACCATGATGCTGCCACCACCATGTTTGACAGTGGGAATGGTGTGTTGAGGGTGATGAGCTGTGTTGCTTTTACGTCAAACATATCGTTTTGCATTGTGGGCAAAAAGATAGATTTTGGTTTCATCTGACCAGAGCACCTTCTTCCACATGTTTGGTGTGTCTCCCAGGTGGCTTGTGGCAAACTTTAGACGAGACTTTCTATGGATATCTTTGAGAAATGGCTTTTTTCTTGCCACTCTTCCATAAAGGCCAGATTTGTGCAGTGTACGACTGATTGTTGTCCTATGGACAGACTCTCCCACCTCAGCTGTAGTTCTCTGCAGTTCATCCACAGTGATCATGGGCCTCTTGGCTGCATCTCTGATCAGTCTTCTCCTTGTCTGAGCTGAAAGTTTAGAGGGACGGCCAGGTCTTGGTAGATTTGCAGTGGTCTGATACTCCTTCCATTTCAAAATGATCGATTGCACAGTGCTCCTTGGGATGTTTAAAGCTTGGGAAATATTTTTGTATCCAAATCCGGCTTTAAACTTCTCAACAACAGTATTACGGACCTGCCTGGTGTGTTCCTTGGTCTTCATGATGCTCTCTGCGCTTTCAACAGAACCCTGAGACTATCACAGAGCAGGTGCATTTATACAGAGACTTGATTATACACAGGTGGATTCTATTTATCACCATCAGTCATTTAGGACAACATTGGATCATTCAGAGATCCTCACTGAACTTCTGGAGTGAGTTTGCTGCACTGAAAGTAAAGGGGCCGAATGATTTTGCACGCACCACTTTTCAGTTTTTTATTTGCTAAAAAAATTTAAAATATCCAATAGATTTCGTTCCACTTCACAATTGTGTCCCACTTGTTGGTGATTCTTCACAAAAAATTAAAATTTTATATCTTTATGTTTGAAGCCTGAAATGTGGCAAAAGGTTGAAAAGTTCAAGGGGGCTGAATACTTTCGCAAGGCACTGTACCTTGAGTCCTTAATCTGGCCAGAAGTTTTGTAAACACACGAGGTGCAGTAGCTAGACCGAAAAGGCAAGGCTACAAACTGAAAATGAACTTTTTCTACTTCGAAATGCAGATATTTCTGGTGAGTGGGGAAAATAGGTACATTCAGGTATGCATCCTTTATGTCAATTGATGCCAGAAGTTCTCCTCCTTGTAGGATTGAGACTACTGATCGGATTGATTCAATTCGAAAAGAGCGGATATTCAGGAATCGTTTAGATCTTTGAGATCTAGAATAGGTCTGACATTTCCATTTGGTTTTGTCACGGTGAAAAGGTTTGAATAAAACCCCAATCCCTGCTCTTCTATGGAGAACACCATGATCACTTTTTTGCGACAAAAGTCGGTCTAACGTTTGAAAGAGAGACTTCTTTTTCTCTGCATCTTTGGGGACATTTGACCTGAGGAAAAGAGGAGATGGGAATTCTCGGAACTCTAGTCTAACCTATAGCTATTGTGGAGACCACCCATCTGTCTTGAAATTTCTCCTGCCAGACCTCTGAGAACTGCAGAAGTCTTCCCCCCACTCGAACAAGCGGGGGCGCCCCTTCATAAAGAGGCTTTAGCATTCTGTCTTGTAGGTTTCCTCCCCCAGGACTTCTTTTGTACCTGGGGATGACCCTGAGGTTTACCTCTTGAACCTGACGGAGGCTGTTTCTACTGCCTGGAAGCTGATGCCCCTGGCACTGAAGAAAGAGCCTGTTTAAATGAGGGAAGTTTACTCTTTAACTGGCAAAATTGTACTTTTCTAACTTGATATCTTTTGGATAGATTCAAATCATCCCCAAACAGCTTTTCACCATGGAAAGGAAAACCAGCCAGGAGCTTTTTGCATGGCGCTTCGGCTGATTAACTTTTCAACCATAAGATTATACGCATACGTACCAACCCAAGCGTAAGATGAGAGGTTTGAGGAATAGAATCTCTGATTGTGTCAATTGCAAAAAAACAAAGCCCCTGGCAGCTCGGTTAACTCCTGGGCCTGCTGTTCAGGGAAAACCTTGAGCACCTGTTTCAAATGGTCTCAAGGATTGGCATACCCCAATTACCTCCACTGCAGGTTGAGCCACTGAACCTGCCAAGGAGAAAACCGGAGTTAGACTTACTGGTAGCTCCTTTTCCAGTGGTCTTTCAGGACAGCCCTTGAAAGATGGAGTCCCTCCCATTGCCACAGGAAACACATTTCCACAGTTCAAAAGGCATTCCCTCAGGTCCCTGGCCAGTCATTTACCAAGAACCAAAGGATACAACTGAAAAATAACCATAATAGGTCATAACATTAATACATCAACGCAATTCAAGGGTGGGATCATGCTGTCCTGGAAGACCACTGGAAAAGGAGTTACTAACTCCTCTGGCATCCTCATCTAGCATCCTCTGGGACTGTGACATCATAATGGGCGGAGACATCATCCGGTGATGTCCCTATATAAGTTGCCGCAACGCCGCGTCCCTGTCATTGTGACCGGAGAGAGCGACGAGGCAACATCTCCAGAAGAGAAGAACAGAAGGCCAGAAGACAGCGGCGACAGAAGACCGGGCCATTGCTTGTAAAAGAGCTAGAAGAAGGCGCGGTGTCCCGGCAAGAAGAGCCGAAGAGGGGGTCAAGACCCACGAAGTCGGTAGAAGAGGGCAGCGGCGAAGAAAAAAGCCGGGCTCCTCCGCTAGTGAAAGAGCTAGCAAAAGAGCAGAAGATAGCAGAGGATTCCGGCGAGAAGACCCCTGAAGACAGAAGAAGACCCCCGGAGCTGTGCAATAAACTATTTTTAAACACACCTTGTGTGTTGTGTTTTTTTTTTTTTTACTTTTTTTTCACAGGTGAATGGGTAGTGGTACATTGTACCCCATACTCATTCCAATAGGGTGGGGGGCCCCCCTATTAAAGGGGGCTCACGGATTCCGATAAGCCCCCCGCCCGCAGACCTTGACAACCAACGGCCAGGGTTGTCGGGAAGAGGCCCTTGTCCTCATCAACATGGGGACAAGGTGCTTTGGGGTGGGGGGGCCACGCGGCCCCCCCACCCCAAAGCACCTTGTCCCCATGTTGAGGGCATCCCAAAGCACCTTGTCCCCATGTTGAGGGCACCCCCCCAAGTTGAGGGCACGCGGCCTGGTACGGCTCAGGAGGGGGGAGGGGCCGCTCGAACCCCCCTCTGCCACTGGGACCACACATGTTCTGAGACAGAGCTGCACCAAGACACATCATAGGTAGTGTAAGTTACTCCTTATAGAGGAGACATTTATAAAGGCATATAAGGTATATTGAAGGAAAAAGCAAAGCTTCTTCCCTTACCTTGTCCTCGCTGCAGGATACTGCAGCAGTACTTTAACAGACAGATCCTACTTTCACCCATCACGGCGGGCTGCGTTTAAACACGCTCAAAGACTGGGGCCCTTTTAAAAGGGGTTGCGCTCCTTTGGGCCTTGTATAGCACCCCTCAGGACAGCTTTAGGAAATGTAGCAAATCAAAAAGTGTCCTGGTTCCTAGGGTCCAGCTCTCAAAGAGAAGCATTACAGGCAAAACCTCGTTCTTGCATCGAGGTCCAGGTACCATCCTATGGCCTCAGTGGCGAGGATGGATCTGATTGTGGAGGTTTCTTTAAATCCAGCATTTATCCCTCCTGGAGCTCCTTTAGAGCACATCTTCACTTGTGTCCAACACCTTAGACACTGGCGAAAAAACTGAGTGCTCCTGGAAGGAGGAGGGGTTATATAGGGGAGTCAACTTCCTGTATTGGTTATACCAGTGTCAACACCTGAAGGTAGGCCTATAACCCACCAAGTAATTACTTGAGACTCTGTGTCCTATGATGTATGATAAAGAAATAGAATTGGGAGAGAGGTGACTTAAGGACCCAAAACAAATAAACTATAACACGTATAGTAAAAAAGTTATTGTACATAGGTTAAAAAAAAAAGATAGCAATCTTTGAAAAAAAAACATTAAAGATCCAACAAAATTATTCAAGGATATATTGTATTACTATACAAAAATGTTATTCGACGTGTTTCGCTAAAGTATATAGCTTCTTCAGGAGATTTGTAATTGTCTGTGTACAGAGTAATCACTGCAAAACATAAGAAACAAAATAGCAGGTCCTACAAAAGAACCCAACAATACAAATATACATGAGAAACAAAGAAATAAAAAACAAACAAACAAAAAAAACACACACACTCAAAACTGTTTCAGATCAGCCATAGCTACTTCTAACCCCTAACTGAATCCATGGAAGAGGGAGAGTTTTTAAAGTGGGCATGTGTTTCCTGAGAAGAAGGTGGAGCTACACTCTCTCCGGGGTTGTCCTGAAAGGCGATTCGAGAAATATCCAAATCTTTGATGATCCCTAGGAGCACAATCAAATCATAACCAAATGGAAAGAACATGGCACAACAGCAAACCTGCCAAGAGACGGCCGCACACCAAAGCTCACGGACCGGACAAGGAGGGCATTAATCGGAGGTGTAGCACAGAGACCTAAGGTAACCCTGGAGGAGCTGCAGAGTTCAACAGCAGACTGGAGTATCTGTACATAGGACGACAATAAGCCGTACACTCCATAGAGTTGGGCTTTATGGCAGAGTAGCCAGAAGAAAGACATTACTTTCAGCAAAAAACAAAAAATTTCAAGTTTTGAGTTTGCGAAAAGGCATGTAGAGACTCACAAAAATTTATGGAGGAAGGTGCTCTGGTCTGAGGAGACTAAAATTGGACTTTTTGGCCAAAGAAAACGCTATGTCTGGCGCAAACCCAATACATCACCCAAAGAACACCATCCCCACAGTGAAAAATGGTGGTGGCAGCATCATGCTGTGGGGATGTTTTTCAGCAGTCGGGACTGGGAAACTGGTCAGAGTTGACGGAAAGATGGATGTGCTAAATACAGGGATATTCTTGAGCAAAACCTGTACCACTCTGTGTACGATGAGGCTAGGACAGAGGTTCACCTTCCAGCAAACCAATGACCCCAAACACACTGCTAAAGCAACACTTGAGCAGTTTAAGGGGAAACATGGAAATGTGTTGGAATGGCCTAGTCAAGGCCCAGACCACAAGCCAAAAGAAAATCTGTGGTCAGACTTAAGGATTGCTGGTCACAAGCGCAAACCATGAAACTTGAAGGAGCTGGAGCAGTTTTGCAAGAAGGAATGGGCAAAAATCCATCCCAGTGGTAAGATGTGGCAAGCTCATAGAGACTTATCCAAAGCGACTTGGAACTGTGACAGCCGCGAAAGGTGGCTCTACAAAGTATTGACTTTGGGGGGGGGGGGGGATTGAAGTTATGCACATTGACTTTTTCTGTTATTTTGTTTTATTTGTTTTATTTTTTTTTATTTTTTTTTTATTGTGAAGCAAACACACACACCACACTCTTCAAAGTTGGGAGCATGTTCTGTAAATTAAATTATACAAATTCTCAAACAATCCATGTTAAATTACAGGTTGTGAGGCAAAACACTAAAAATGCCAAGGGGGTGAATACTTTCCAAGGCACTGTACCCTGGAGATGCAGAAGGGCTACTGCCTTCACTAGGATTTTTGTAAAAATCCTTGGGCTGGCTGTTAACTCAAATGGAAAGGCTCTGAACTGCCAGGTGGTTTTGCCGAAAATTCCAAGCACTAACCTTCTTGCAGGATCTGGCAGATGTGAGTGCTGTCTGATATCTTTTCCCACTGGGGGACAAAGTGGTACAGCCGACCAATCCCCCCCCCCCCCCACGATCTTGGCGTCACTTAGTCTCTTTGGCGCCAACTTTGGGGGAGAAAAACATTAAATTGTTTCGCCTGCCCCACCTTCTGTTGGGCTTTTTGGCTCTACTCTGCGGTTGCCCCAGGGGGGGCCACGAAAAAGGTTCTTACGTTTTTCCTTTTTGGGTTTTACTGGGAATTGTTTTTACCCTTTTCTTAGGACCTAGACAGAAATTCGCTCAGGCCCTGACCAAAACAGCAATGAGCTCTGAAAGGAAAGGCCGCACAGTTTATCATTTGATGTAACAACGCCTTCCCAGGCTTTAATCCAGACAGCTCTTCTAGCCGAGTTGATTAATGAGGCCGTTTTAGGCGACGCTCTTGCAGACTCAACTGCGGCATCTGCAAGTTAAGCGACAGCCTCCGATCACTGATAGGGAGTCAAGGATGTCATCCTATTACCATTCCTGCGAGAGGTGTTTGGTCAGTTTCTCCACCCAGAAAACTGCATTCCTGGCTACACAGGCTGATGCTAAGGCTGGACCCATGGCTGACGTATTTGCATCCCAAACCTGTCTAAGCCCTTGTACACACGGTCGGAGAATCTGTCGGAATGAGTCTTATCGGACCGTGTCGTCAGATAATCCGACTGTGTGTGGTATGCATCGGACTGATTCCGTCCGAATCTCCGTCCGACCCAATTTTCCAACATGTTGGAAATATTTCCTGACCAACTGGGCCGGACGGACCTAATCCGATCATGTGTATAGCATTTTCATCGGACCAAGTGCCACGCATGCTCAGATCAAATTCCTACATCAAAGCTATTGGCTACTAGCCTGAATGTAGTCCCATCGTAACGAAATTACGTCATCACGTTCTGAAAGATCGGATTTTTCGCCAACTTGGCCCGACCGTGTGTATGCAACAGTTTCGGACACAATCCGTCGGACTAAATCCGACGGGCAAAATCCGACGGATTTGGTTGGCAAAATCTCCGACTGTGTGTACGTGGGCTAAGGAGGGACTCTGATCTACGGTCCATCATATCCGTAATACTGCCTGCTTCCTCAAAGGAGAGGTCAGACTGCTTGGTGACTTGAGACAGAGCGATATCCAGTCTTTAGTTTAAAGAATGTCTCTTAAGTTTTTTTGGTCTGACAATTCTCCTTTCAGGTTCCCTTCATTCCTGTAGGATCAGATCCTTTAGACACTGAAGGAGTGGGAACACCCTGGATTGAGCCTTGCTCAGCCCCCTATAAAACTTGTCCTGTGCAGCGGTCATGCTAGTGGTCTCTGGAATCTCCTCCATGGCATATCACCTGCAGGAGTCCATCCAGATCCTCCAGGGTGAAGAGGTGTCTCCTTAACCTTGCATCCTCCTGTGTCTCACTTAGCTGGTCTGGATCCACCTCCCCATCTGAGTTGTGGTCTGACCTGAACTGGCTTTCCACCCACCCTCCCCCCCGACCCTCCTCTACCTGAGCTAGAGGTAGTGACTGTGAGGGTGGGAAGAGAGCACTGGGACCCCCTCTGAAGAGACTCTCCTGTGAGATGGGCCTTCTCTACGGGCATCTCCTTTGGGTCAGGGCCTTGGGTTGACTGCCCAACAGCTTCATGGAAAGATTTGACTATAGCCAGTATTTCCATCTGCATAGATGTAAGGTAGGAGGCCTCTTTCCCTGCCAATTTATTAATACACTTATAGCAAAAGGGCTTGGAATGGGACTTTGGGAGCTTATCCTTACAGTACCCACATTTCTTTGAGGAGCTATGCATGCTGCGGCAGGAGGCAGTTTATCTGGGGCCACCTGGGTTCTGCTGGGGGATTCTGTAAGACAGGAGATAGAGCATACATGTAATTTTACTGTCTCCCCCTAACTGCAGGCTTGTACTGGGGAGGATGGGAAAAGGGTAAGGTGATTGCTAAACTACTTGGTAACGTCCACCTTACCACCTGCCCTCTGGACCCTTTCCCCCCTGCAAATGCTACATTCACCCTCTGGCTCTATGCTACACTCTCTAACTCACATATTCAATCTCTCCCTCTCTTCTGGCATCTTCCCCAACTCTCTAAAACATGCACTTGTCAAACCCATACTTAAAAAACCCTCACTGGACCCATCCAATCCTAACAACCTACGCCCCATCTCCTTGCTCTCCTTCTTATCCAAACTACTCGAACGTCTGGTCTACAACCGACTGAGTGTCCACCTCGCTGAGAATAGCCTTCTTGATCCCCTTCAGTCTGGATTTCGTTCTCAACACTCCACAGAAACTGCTCTCCTAAAACTAACAAACGATCTACTAATGGCCAAAACCAATCGACATTATTCTGTACTCCTCCTCCTGGACCCCTCTGCTGCCTTTGATACGGTTGACCACCCCCTCCTCCTCAAAAAACTCCACACCTTTGGTCTCCGTGACTGTACTCTACGATGGTTCTCTTCCTACTTATCCAACCGCACCTTTAGCGTTTCTTACAACTCTACTTCCTCCTCTCCTCTTCCTTTCTCTGTTGGGGTCCCCCAAGGTTCTGTTCTTGGACCACTCCTATTTTCAATCTATACCTCCTCCCTGGGTCAACTGATAGCCTCCCACGGCTTCCAATACCACCTCTATGCTGACGACACCCAAATCTATTTCTCTACCCCTCAGCTCATTCCCTCTGTCTAATTTACTATCAGATATATCAGTCTGGATGTCACATCACTTCCAGAAACTCAATCTATCCAAAACCGAACTTATAATTTTTCCTCCCCCATATGCCCCTTCCCCTGATCTCACTGTCAAAATCAATGGCACAACCATAAGCCCATCCCCTCACACCAAGGTTCTAGGTGTAGTCCTGGACTCTGAACTCTCCTTCAAGCAACACATCCAATTACTGTCCAAATCCTGCCGCCTCAACCTCTGCAACATCTCCAAAATACGCCCCTTTCTAACCAATGACACAACAAAGCTCTTAATTCACTCGCTGGTCATCTCCCGCCTCGACTACTGCAACTCCCTTCTCATTGGCTTACCTCTACATAGTCTATCACCTCTTCAATCCATCATGAGTGCCGCTGCCAGACTCATCCACCTTACCAATCGCTCGGTGTCTGCTACTCCTCTCTGTCAATCCCTCCACTGGCTTCCGCTCAGCCAAAGAATTAAATTCAAAATACTAACAACTACATACAAAGCCATCCACAACTATGCCCCCAGCTACATCACTAGCTTAGTCTCTAAATATCAACCTACTCGTTCTCTTCGTTCCTCTCAAGACCTCCTGCTCTCTAGCTCCCTCATCACCTCCTCCCATACTCGCCTCCAGGACTTTTCCAAAGCCTCTCCAATCCTATGGAATGCCCTACCCCAATCTGTCTGCCCATCTCCTACTTTATTAGCTTTTAGACGATCCCTGAAAACACTTCTCTTCAGAGAAGCCTACCCCACTCACACCTAACTGTATTTTCATTTTCTCCATCAGCTCATCCCCCCACAGTTATTACCTTTTTTTTCAACTTGACCCTCCCTTCTAGATTGTAAGCTCTAACGAGCAGGACCCTCTGATCCCTCCTGTATTGATTTGTATTGTAAGTGTACTGTCTGCCCTCATATTGTAAAGCGCTGAGCAAACTGTTGGCGCTATATAAATCCTGAATAATAATAATAATAATAATAATAATTGGTGAAGCCCAGCCTATTCTGTCTGGCCCAGAAATTTTGAGACCCCTTAGAAGTCAGGACTTCTCACTCCACCCCCCCCTTTCCAAGGGGGGGGGGTTTCTACTCACTGAGCCGTGACTTGGATCTGCCCGTAGTTGTAGTCTCCATCCCTTCCTCCTGTTCCATGAGTTTGGCTGGGTCCTGGGCTGCTGGTACTGTGAGCCAGCCTCTGTCTGCCTCCTTGCCGCTCTCGTACCTGAGTTTTTATCACTTCTGGGTCACGCTGTTCCTCTGGCGCCACCCACTTCCTGTGTACCAGAGTGAGGCTTGGAGCGCAGCACTTCCCTGCAAGATGATTTCAGGAAATGAAGAGAGCGGCAGAGTTTTATTCACAGGGTGCGATGGCGCGCACTTCCAGGGACCACAGCGCTATAGAAGCTTTAAGGGCAACCTGTGAGAAGGACAAGCCTGCAGGTTAGTCCAGCCCTCCCTAGAACATGTCTCAACAGGGGACCAGCCAACTCTCCTCGGTTATTTGGTCTTTAAGCAAACATGCTGCTGTGCCCGGGATAAACACAATCAATACTGGGGATCAAGGGGAAGGGAAGCTGTCAATTGATTGTGTTTCCTGTAGGGAAGAGCCCTCATCTATCAGGTGGGCCAGCCTGGAAGGCGATAGAAGAAAATTAAACATGACCCCGCTTTAAATGCAAGGTGGTCTGCAATCCTCACACAGAAGAATGGATCCTGCCACGCAAAAGATAACATGTCAAGTCATACTGCAGCTGACAATACTCAGAGCTCTGCATTAATAAAGAAAAATTGCACATTAAGAAACAAATATGGTCAAAACAAACCTGAAAGACTCCTTCATCCCTGTAGGAAGGGAAATTCTCCACAACCAGATGCATCAGCTTTACAGCACTCTTCTCACTTGCTTTCACACAGTTCAAGTATGAGCCTCCAAATTTCTCCATGAGAATCTTTCCTGTCTGGTGAAGGATCTCCAGGCGTTCTTCAATCATTGGGATGGGAAACTCTGAATCGCTACGCAGAATATTTTTCAGTTGATCCATGGTTATGTTGGCATAAAAAGATGCAGTGGTAAGAGGAATCCCTAGAAACATGAAGATATATTAAATACTAGCATTTTTTTTTGATAAAACACACACACACACTTATATTTAGCAGCATGCATAAATGACCAACAATATTCCTTAACCACTCCGCACCCAGGCCAATTCTGACATTTCTCTCCTACATGTAAAATTCATAATTTATCTGCTAGAAAATTACATAGAACCCCCAAACCTTATTTTTTTTTTTTTTAGCAAAGACCCTAGAGAATACAATGGCAGGCGTTGAAACTTTTTATCTTGCACAGTATTTGCGCAGCAATTTTTCGAACGCGTTTTTTTTGTCAGAAAAAAAAAAAAAAAAGTTTCAAGTGAAAAAAAAAAAAACACCACATACACACCACACAGTAAAGTTAGCCCAATTTTTTTTTGCATAATGTGAATGATGAAGATACGCCGAGTAAATAGATATCCAACATGTCATGCTTCAAAATTGCACACGCTCATGGAATGGCGCTAAAACTTTGGTATTTAAAAATCCCCATAGGCGACGCTTTAACATTTTTTGCTGGTTACATGTTTTGAGTTAGAGAGGAGGTCTAGGGCTAGAATCATTTCTCTCGCCCCAACGTTTGAGGCAAGAACATGTGTGGTTTGAACACCGTTTTCATATGTGGGCGGGACTTACATATGCGTTCGCTTCTGCATATGAGCTCACGGGGAGAGGGGTGCTTTGTTTGTTAATTTTACTTTTTTTTTTTAGTTTGACACTTTAAAAAAAAAAAAAAAAAAAAAATTTGATTACTTTTATTCCTATTACAAGGAATGTAAAAATCCCTTGTAATAGGAATATGGCATGATCAGACCTATTTGCAGTGAGATATGGGGTCAATAAGACCCCACATCTCACCTCTAGGCTGGAAAGCCTAAACCCCCCCCCCCCCCCCCCACACGATCACGGCTTCCCAGCCGAGTTGGCGCCAGTTTTTGAATGCAGAGGCCGGGTGTGATAACATAACATCACGCCCGGCCTCCGACGACCATTTGGTCTGCCGGAAATCTCTATGATGAACATCCGGGGGCCAGCAGATCCTGTGTCCGACTCACCGACGGAAGAAGCGAGTCTGTAGAAGCACCGGAGGGGACATCCCCCACCCCCCTCCCGCAAGAATGATCAAGCGGTGGAACAGCCGCTATAATCATTCTTATGGTGGAGGGAATCGCCGGCTGAAAAAGACAATATCTGAATGTCGTCTGTAGCTACAGGCATCATTCCCCCGGAATGTCAAGGACGTCCCAGGACGTCCACCCGACGCAAAGTGGTTAATCTTTTCTGAGATGTGGAATCACATTAAACCTCCCACACATGTGCAGAAAGCAGCAGGACTCTATGGGAAATGGCAAAGTCACATGGCATGTCTGCGTATTCAGACGAAACCCCTCAGATACACAGACATGCGGCACAGCCCTCCCAGGTTCCTTAGACCTGGCAGAGACCTGCTACGTGTCTGTGCATGTGTCAAGTATTGGGCCAAGATGGTAGCGTGGGAGCACAGTGACAAAAGAAACACCGGGATGCAAGGACAACGAAGGACTCCATATGGACTAGTAAGTATGTATTTCTTTATCGTACATCATGTGACACAGAGCCAAAGTAATAATTAATGGGTTATGGGCCACCTTCAGGTGAAGGATACTGGTACACCAAATACAGGAAGTTCACTCCCCTATATAACCACTCCTCCTTCCAGGAGTACCTACCTTACAGGAGTTTTTTTTCGGGCATGCTACATTACCTATAGTTGAGCCTGAGGGGTGCTATACAGGTCCAAAAAGGAGTGGAACCCCTAAAGTAGTAAACCCTCAAAGACAGGGTCCCTAACTAAGCCGGCCGTAATGGGTGAAGTTTGGATCAGTCGTTATCAGCAGTATCCTGCAGTGAGGAAAAGGCAGGAGAAGAAGCCTAGGAACTGTAAAAAGTCCACCTATGCCTTTTTGTTCCATATGAAAAACATTGCATTGCAATGCCTTAAAATCTCCACTAGAGGGACTAAAAATACACATACCAAGGTATGTTACGTTTCAGCAGCTCTGTGTCCAGCTTTAAACAGCATGTGTGTCTCCCAGCAGCAGGAGGGGGTTCCTAATTGAGCAAAGATGTTTCTCTCTTTGGGGCTGGGTGTAAGCAGATTGTTATACAAAGACTCCTGTTAAAACACTAAAGTTTTACCATAAGCCTCATACTGCGGAGAAAACAACCCCCCCCCCCCCCCCCCCCCGGAGGAGTGCGGTGGCTGCATCCTATGGGTAAACAGGATTTTTAAAACAGCTTACCTGTAAAATCCTTTTCTTTGATGTACATCAGGAGACAGAGCCATAGTAGTTACTATGTTGGTTATAGGGCCACTGATAGGGCGTGCCAGTGTCCATCACCTAAGGCAAGAAGTGCACTCCCTATATAACCCCTCCCACTACTGGAAGTCCTCAGGTTTGTAGCCAAGCAATACAAGTGTATACCAAGAAGAGAGGGACCCCTGTGTCCCCTGATGTACATCAAAGAAAAGGATTTTACAGGCAAGCCGTTTTAAAAATTCTGTTTTCTTTTCATACATCAGGGGACACAGAGCCATAGTAGTTACTATGTGGGATGTCCCATAGCAATTGCAACAAGAGGGGGGGGGGGGGGGTCGAAGACAACAAAAAAAAAAAAAAAGTAGGGCAAAAAGGAGGCCAGAGGACTCATACTGCAGCACCCTGTGCCCAAAGGCAAATATCCTCATGACCTTTAAATGTAAATGTATGAACTGAAGAACAAGTTGCAATGATCCCAAACATACAGCAAAATCTACAAAGGAATGGTTCACAAATAAACGTATCCAGGTGTTAGAATGGCCAAGTCAAAGTCCAGACCTGAATCCAATCGAGAATCTGTGTGGAAAGAGCTGAAAATTGCTGTTCACAAACACTCTCCATCCAACCTCACTGAGCTCGAGCTGTTTTGAATGGGCAAGAATTTCAGTCTCTCGATGTGCAAAACTGATAGAGACATACCCCAAGCGACTTGCAGCTGTAATCGCAGCAAAAGGTGGCTCTACAAAGTATTAACGCAAGGGGGCCGAATAATTTTGCACGCCCCACTTTTCAATTTTTTATTAGTTAAAAAAAGTTTCAAAAATCCAATAGATTTCGTTCCACTTCACAACTGTGTCCCACTTGTTGGTGATTCTTCACAAAAAATTAAAATTTTATATCTTTATGTTTGAAGCCTGAAATGTGGCAAAAGGTTGAAAAGTTCAAGGGGGCCGAATACTTTCGCAAGGCACTGTAAAATAGGCTCTGATCGCTCTTACTACATCAAGGGAATGTAGTGCCTTCTCTTCCCTAGATTGAGGCTCTGGGAAGAAAGTAGTAAGAATAATATCTTGGTTTAAATTAAAACCTGTCACTGCTTTTGAGGATGAGGACGCAAAACCACTTTATCCTTATGCATGATCAAATATGGCTCTTTACAAGACAGAGCCGCTAGTTCCTATACTCTTCTAGCAGAAGAAATGGCAGCCAAAAAGATTATCTTTCTTGTCAAAAGAACCAAGGGAATTTCCTATAAAAGCTCAAACGGCCGATTCTGCAAAGCCAATAAGACCAAATTAAAATCCCAAGGATTTAGAAGTGCCTTGATAGGGGGATTAATCAGTGTTATCCCCTGAACAAAGCTACGCACTAGAGAATGGGAAGTAAGAGGCCGTTGAAAAAACACAGACAAGGCTGAGATCTGGTCCTTGATAGTACTCAAGGCCAGTTTCATTTCTAATCCCATTTGCAGGAAATCAAGGATCCTACCTATGACATACTTCCTGGGGTGCCAACCCCTGGATCCACACCAAGAAACATATGCTTTCCAGACTCTATAGTGAATGATTCTGGAAGCTGGCTTCCTGGCATTAATCAAGGTAGACACTACCGAATGAGATAACCCACAATCCTTTAGAATGTGGGTTTCAATAGCCAAACCGTTAAATTTAGCATCTGTAAGGTAGGATGGAATACTGAACCTTGTGCAAGAAGGTCTGGCCATAATGGCAGAGTCCAAGGGACTCCTACCTCCATCTTTATGATCTCGGCAAACCAAGATCTTCTGGGCCACCAGAATCACCTCCTTTCGTTCCTGCGGAGAAGTGAAAACTGATCCCATGGGAAGACTAATGCGTCTATTCCGCATGCTAGTGGATCCCTCGTTCGACACAAAGTTGTCGACTTTGTTGTTGAATCTGGACGCGAACGGATCCACGTCCGGAATATCCCATCTCTGACATATCGCTAGGAAGATGTCGGGGTGAAGAGACCATTCTCCCGGAAATAATGGTTGGCGACTCAAGTAGTCCGCCTGCCAATTTTCTATTCCCGGAATGAAAATTGACGATAGGCAAGTAATGTTGTGTTCTGCCCAAGCTACAACATGATTCACCTCTTTTTGGGCTGCACGACTCCTCGTGCCCCCCTGGTGATTGATGTAAGCCACAGCCGTGGCATTGTTTGACTGAATCTTGACAGGACAATCTGACCGTCCAAGATTCTAGGGCCAAACGTACTACCTGGATCGCCAAAATGTTGATAGGCAAGGTCCTCTCTAACTTGGACCATCTCCCCTGGACAGAATCTTCTTCCAGGACTGCTCCCCAGCCTAGAAGGCTGGCATCGGTTGTCATCACTTCCCAGGATACTGGCAGAAGAGATTTCCCATTTTGGAGGTTGCTGGATATCAACCACAAATTTAGGCTCCGATGTACATCGGGAACCAAGCGTATTGGAAAATCCAAGGCCTAAATCTTTTTGTTCCAGACCGACAGGAAGGTGTTTTGTTGTAGCAGTCTTGAGTGAAACTGTGCACAAGTGGTGGCCTCGAAGGAGGCCACCATTTTCCTCAACAATCTCATGCACAGCCAAATGGAAGGATTTTTCTTTGTTTTGATAAGTTGAATTAGTCCTATAATGGAACAGATTCTTCTCTGGGGTAAGAATACCTTTTCTGTACGGTATCTATGACCAGCCCCAAATACTGTAATCTCCTTGATGGTTTTAAGGAGGATTTTTCTAGGTTGAGTATCCAACCCAGAGATTCCAGCTAGTTTACAGCTGTGAACAGACCCCGGTTTAGACCTGAGACTGAATGATCTATTAAAAGTAGATAGTCTAAATAGGCCAGGACCGTTATGCCTTGAGCCCTTAATCTGGCTAAAGGAGGTGCCAGAATCTTTGAGAACACCCGTGGTGCCGTGGCTAGACCGAATGGCAGGGCCACAAACTGAAAATTATGATTTTCTATTTCGAAGCGCAGAAATTTCTGGCGAGCGGGAAATATTGGCATGTGGAGATATGCATCCTTGATATCGATTGAAGCCAAAAACTCCCTTCCTTGCAGGATGGAAACAACTGATCGGATTGACTCCATGCGAAAAGGATTGGATGTTTTAAGTGCTGATTCAGATCTTTGAGATCTAGAATGGGTCTTGCCTCTCCGTTTGGTTTTGGAACCGTGAAAAGGTTTGAATAAAAACCTGTGCTCTGTTCCTCTAAGGGAACCTCTGATATCACCAACTGGGATAATAGATGATCCAGAGAAAAACAAAAAAAAAAAAAAAAAAAGGACAGAGCCTTCTTTTTCTCTGGATCCCTGGGAACATTTGATCTTAGAAAACGAGGAGACGGAAATTCTCTGAACTCTAGTCTATAACCTAGAGAAACTGAAAAAGCCACCAATTTGTCTTGACATTGTTCCTTCCAAATCTTTGAACATTGCAGGAGCCTTCCCCCCACCCAAGCGAGCGGGGGCGCCCCTTCATAAGGAGGCTTTAGCATTCTGCTTTGTGGGCTTTCTGCCCCAAGATCTTTTTTGACCCTGGTGCTGCCCTTGGGGGTCTTCCCCTTGAACCTGATGTTTGAGGCCGTCGAGACTGCCTAGAGGCTGATGCCCCTGGCACAGGTGAGGAAGCCCGCTTTAAAAAAAAAAAAAAAAAAAAAAAAAAAAAGAAGAAGGAGAAATGTTTGAACTTTACTGGTAAAAGAAAATTTTTCCCATTAGAGATCCTTTGGATTTATTTATCCAGATTGTCTCCAAATAGCCATTCACCATGAAAGGGGAAACTGGCCAAGAGCTTTTTACACAGTGCTTCGGCTGACCAATTTTTTTCAGCCACAGAACTGCGAGAATGCACTATTCCAAGCATAAGCCCTGAGGCTTGAAGGATAGAATCTTTCATAGCATCTACTGTGAAACTTAGTGCATCTGATACACCAGCCCATTGCTGGGCCTGCTGATCAGGCATTATTTTAACCACTTCAGCACCGGAAGAATTTACCCCCTTCCTGACCAGAGCACTTTTTGCGATTCGGTACTGCATCGCTTTAACTGACAATTGCGTGGTCACGTGCTGTGGCTCCCAACCAAAATTGACATCCCCCCCCCCACAAATAGAGCTTTTTGTGGGTATTTGATCACCCCTGCGGTTTTTATTTTTTGTGCTATGAACAAAAAAAGCGACAATTTAAAAAAAATAAAAATAAAAAAATAAAAAAAGCAGCTTTTTTTACTATTTGCTATAATAAATATCCCTCAAAAATATATAATATAACAATTTTTTCCTCAGTTTAGGTCAATATATATTCTACATTCACCCCCCCCCAAAATCGCAATAAGCGATTGGTTTGCGCAAAAGTTATAGCGTTTTCAAAATAGGGGATATTTTTATAGCATTTTCATTAATAATTTTTTTTTTTAAGTGGCGGCGATCTGCAACTTTTATCGTGACTGCGACATTATGGAGGACCGTTTTCATTTACACAGCAATCATTGCTATACAAATGCACTTATTCCTGTGTAAATGACACTGGCAGTGAATTGGTTAACCAATAGGAGGCAGTGTAGGGGTTAAGTGTGTCCTAGGGGCGTATTGCTAACTGTGGGGGTCGTGGCTGTTTTATAGATCACTGATCTCTGCTCCAATCACATGGAGCAGAGATCAGTGTCACTTTTGCTAGGAAGAAAAAGGGAGATGCTTGTTTACTTTAGCATCTCCCGTTCTTCCTCTCCGTGAGGCAACCGTGGGTACCCCCGTGGCGATCGAGTCCGCGGGACCCACGACCGGACTCACGGAGCTTCTGCCGACGTATATCGGCGTGAGGCGGTCGGGAAGTGGTTAAGTATCTCCGAAAACTGTTCCTTAATGGACTGAGATACACCAGTTGCCGCAAGAAGTGGCTGCGCTACTGAACTTCCTAAAGACATTACTTTTGGAAAGAAGTCCCAACTTTTTATCTGTTGGATCCTTTAACATTAGCACATTATCCACTGGACATGTGAGACTCTTGTTCACTGAGGCAATTGCAGCATCAATTGCTGGAACCCCCCCCCCCCCCCCCCATATCTTATAGCAATCCTCTTCCATAGGATAAAGCAAGGAGAATTTCTTGGAGGAAAATATTGTTTATCCAAATAATTCCCATTCAGAATACATAAGCTTTTTTAGTCATGAATGTATAGGAAAAGCATCCCCAGATGGGGGAGGTTTTAATGATCCCAAATCAGAGGTGGGTTCATCAAGAGCCTGCTCTGCAGGCAGCAAAAAGGTTGAACGAACCGATCTAGGAAGAGAGTGCACAAGCAAACTGTCTTGTGATGCTACTCCTATATTAGGATCCTCAGAAGAGGATATATTAGTATCTTCCAAATCTCTTGGAAGATCTTCCTGATCCCCTGCCCCTTGCACCTCAATAAGAGGGTCCTGAGCACTATATGTGGATCTGCTACATTTGGCCCCACTATGGAGAGATATCACAGCATCAATCTTCTTTTCCAAATTACAAATGGTAGAAGAAAAAAAAAAACCTCCTGTGTTATATATACAGGGACTGAAGTGTCTAGTGCAGCTGCAACAACAGTCTCTACTGACGGCTCAATCTGACCGGCCGCATCACTCTCAGAGGAGGATGACATTCTTTTGGAAATGGATTTAGTTTGTTGTGAAACCATTGACCCTTTAGAACCCTTAGAAGAGTTCCTGGTCCTTTTTCCACTCATAGCCTGAAGCACAAAAGCAGAGGCACTACCAAAAAGAATGTACACTGGTAGGTTATAGTCCAGCGCTATAAGCTGCCATTAATACCTAGCCTGGTAAAGTAATAAAGTGTCAAAGGGAATGCCTGTGTCACCAAACCTGAAGTAATCCAACCTCCTGCTCATGTGTCCCTCCACAGCCAGCAGCAGCCACACACATAATGCTTTAGAAACTTCCTCCACATGTGGCCAGCGTCTGGCGCCGTTAGCCCCACCCTAATTAATCCCCCTTCTTTCAAAAGAAAAAAAGTGTTTTCCCGCACGAGCGGCGGACTTCAGGCACCTTGCAAACAGCTGATATGGCGGGGGTAAAAACCACCATTGAGCGGCTGCACGGTTTGTTTTTTTATTAAAAAAAAGAAACTGCTCTCTGCATATAGGTCCCCCAAATGGGGAAGATTCCAACATTGGGGGCGCAGGAGAACCAGTCCCCCCTTTCTTACCGGAAGATCTGCTTATTGTGGCCGGAGGAGAGGAGGAATGAAGGCTTCTGACACAGCGCTGTTTCCAGCATCAGGTGGCGAGTGCTCAATACAGCCCCCAGTGGTGACACATAGGCATGACAACATAACTTAAAAAAGGAGAAATTCATAAAGAAAATCTCCACTTATCTTTCCCCGCTGCAGGGTTATCTGAGATAAACCCAATCTTCATCCTTCATGGTGGGCTCCAAAACCTTCAGGAACAGGGGAACCTAGAGGTTACCGACAAGCCTGGACCTGCCATAGCACCCTGCCAGTAAAACTTTATGGCCTTACTACCAAAAAAAGTACTGGATCCCAGGGTCCAGCTCTCTAAAAATCAGCATTCGCAAGCAAAACCTTGTTTATTCGGACATGAGGCCCGGGTATCATTCCTTTGGCCCATGAAAGGACACTCTGAACGGATCGGTCAGCATGGCTAGCACCAGCAAGGATTGCTTCCAGTGGAGCTCAGCACAGCACATCTTTACTCGTGACCAACACCTTAGACACTGGTGAAAAAACGGAGGACTCCCAATAGTGGGAGTGGTTATATAGGGAGTGCCCTTCTTGCCTTATGGCGTGCCAGTGTCTATCACCCATCAGTGGCCCTATAAACCACATAGTAGTTACTATTGCTCTGTGTCCCCTGATGTATGAAAAGAAAGGACTCACATTTTTAGCGTGTCAGACTGCCTTTTATAAAAACCCTTGTTGGGTAAGGACAGATGCCCAAGCCTTGTACACTGTAAGTGTTACAAACTTCCTCCGAGTATGGCAAGTGCCAGACTGTGATCGCAGTCTCCTCTCCCGAATACCATGTCATTCGCATGCGGACTAAAGGTCAATTTTTTTTTTTTTAACTTGGAGGGGAGGGGGGGGGGGGGGGGGAAAGGTACTCAAGGGGCGTGACTTAAGGCAGGCACCATGTGCGGGACGTAGCGTAGCGTCCACGTGGAGCACAGCTGAGGACGCCAATCAGGCTCACACCTGAAGTTGTTATAAAACAGACACCCTCATTGTCAGAAGATCTCACAGCAACTGAAGAGAAGAAGTCTGTCACACAGGACAAAGGAGCGCTGGGGAATGTAAGGGGTGTATGCAAGCATTTGCGGTACATGAAATACATTGTTACTCAGCATCAAGTTGATCTTTATGGTGGCACTGTTTTGCTAGACTATTTCTCAGCAAGTAGCACATTTTACTTGAGTCTTTCTGCACTTGTGCTTAGCACTATGGCTTCCAGTTACCACAAAGGTACCAAAAGTTCCACCCCCAGGTGCTGGGAACTCCAGTCATGCCTCCACACTGTCATCCTCTCCGGGGATACCAGATATGGCAAGCCTCACACTTCAGCCCCTGTATACGTGACTGAAGATGCATTTTCCTCTGCACTGCAGGGCCTAGAAGGAAGATTAGTGGCTTTAATCACATTCTCCATCCAAATGGATAGGAAGCGTGCTAGACCCCCCTCCCCCACCTCAAACCCTTTACCAAGGGAACAGTGGGAAACGGGTGAGGTATTATCCTTCGTCGATCACAAGGAAAAGCAAGCCGATTATTCCTCTGCTGAGGAAACAGTTGATGAACCTTTTTCAACGTCGTAATCTGAAAGATTTCGGATACAAAGTCTTACGGAGATGGTTCATTCCACTTTCATGCTACCCCTAACAGAGTCAGCTGAAAGTTTGGTTTCTTCCTTGGCTTCTTTAAAATCTTTACAGCCTTTTCATGCGTTTCTGGTCCATGCATTACTAGAAAGCTTATTTATGCTGAATGAGATCACCCGGATAAGCATTTTCTCCCTCCAAAGAGATGCTCAGTTCTCTAACCCATGGAGGAGAAATTCTCCAAAAGATGGACTGTACCAGTAGTTGATGCTGCGATTTCTATTGTGAATAATAATTAAACTTTTTTTTTTTTTTTAACTTGTCCAGTATACAATGCACAAATGCTTAAAAATGCAACAGATAGGCGCATGCGCGGCGGCTCAATGGACGGTCGCATGTCCTGAGAGCTCCGTTCACTCCGACCGCGATTCCCCGCCATAGAGCCATACGGAGAAGTGCTCCTCAGCGCAAACTCACCTCCACACCGCGGCGGACCAGAGCCACCCGCTCGGCGAACGATCAACACGGCGAGGCGCAGCTTATCCCGGCAACTTACTCCGGAGACCCAGGCCGAATCCCCCACCATGATGGCGGAAGCTGTCCCCTCCGCACAAGGCCTACCACACAATCCGATGAAATCCATCGCGGATCGGGTCCCGTCTGACCCACACTCCAAGGATCCTCCTCTTCATACCGTGAGTTACCCTCAGATGTCACTATTATCCCCAGCATCCACTGAATCTTTGCTGGGGAGATTTCATGGGGGATCCCCTCTCACTCCTATGGAAGACTATCTCTCCTCTCCAGCTGCCTCATCTACCCCCACTAACCCCACTGATCTCCCTTCCCTGCTGGAGACATTCTCCCAAATGCTTTCCAGAGGCCTAGCACAGAACGCCTCCCATATCACCTCAATTATTCAAGCTGACCTACACCAGCTAGGGGCCAGGATTGAGGCGATTGAAATTAAAACTGATCAGACTGTTGCCAGAACCATACAGAATACTGATAGAATATCTGAACTACAGGAGCAGCTGGACACTGCTTACTCTAAATTAGATGACCTCGAAAACAGGAATCGAAGGTACAATTTCAGGCTCAGAGGCCTACCTGAATCTTTTAAAGATACTGATACCGTGGTACGCGCTTTCATTGCGTCACTGTTACCAGATCTACCAGACAATCGTCTAGAGCTGGACCGCGCACACAGAGCACTTCAACCCCCACGCCAAGATGGCTTACCTAGAGACATTCTGGTCAAACCCCACTTCTTTAAGACTAAGGAAGAAGTCATGCGAAAGGCCAGAGAGACTGAAAATCTATCCTTCCAAGGCCATCCAGTCCAAGTCTTTTCGGACTTATCCCCATACACGATCCAACTGCGGAGATCCTTGAAACGGCTCTTACAAGTTCTCACACAAAACTCCATTGCTTACCGTTGGGCATTCCCGTTCAGACTACACTTCACGTATTCCAACAAATCGTATGGTTTCTCCAACTTCAACGATGGCGAACGCCTACTTCTACAATTGGGCCTCATCTTCCAATCTCCAGCTGACCCCGCAGACTCCAAGTCTTCAGGTTCTACGAAGAGACCGCCCCCGGCAAGCCCCAACAAACCCCTCTGGCAAAAGCAGAAGGCGAAGCGATCTAAAGACGGACGTCCAACCTGAGAGGAAGATTTTGGATACGACTTCTGTCTTAATTTTTTTCTGATACTAACTCTTTAATTTGCTCTCCTTGGTGATAGCGCTTAATCTGCGCATTTTCACTTTTTTTTGGGGTTCATCCCCTCTCAGACGGGTGCAATCCGCACTACCACGGACATCCTCCATGACTTTCAACCCAAAAATTTTGAATATCTGGTTTTTCCTCCCCCCCCCCTTTTTTTTTTCTTTTCTCCCCCCCCCCCCTTCTTTTTTTTTATTTTTATTTTTTATTTTTCTCTTCCCCATCAATGTCATCGCCTGGCATTGATACTGTGAGCTGCAGCACTTCTCCACATGGCTAAAGATAGGGAGAGCCATAAGCTTGCAATGGCTATGTTAATTGTTTTGTTTTCCTTAGCTTATGTTTGCTGTTTTTTTTTTATGCTGGCTATTAATGCCTTCCATTTCTGTTAAATGGGTATTGGGCCTCGGGTGGGGTCTGGTCGGAGTGGTTTGCACTGCGCCCCCCACCAGTCTCCGAGTGACGGGTGTTTCCTTCCCCTCACTCAGAGACTCCCACACTTCCCCCTTTGTTGGGAATTTTTCCTGAGACGTTGAATCTCGGGCTTTGCATGCAGGGGACTGACGTGCGTCCTCCTCCCCTGCAGATAGTTTTATCTGTTATACATGTTTTTTTTTGTTTCTTTTCTTTCAAAGCTAACCATAGTCCTCAGGTGGATAAGATATCTTCTGTTTTTTCTCCACAGGATCAGTCAACTCTTCCCTCCCCCCTTTCTCCCTCTCTTCCTTTTCCGGGTCTACCAGGGTCCCTCTCCGCTGTCGGCTTCAGTCCCTATGGCTGAGGCCTATCTGGCCTGGGATGAACCATGCCTTCGTAAGGGTACGGTAAGAGATCCCTCTATGAAATATTTGCTGACGCCTTTGACTCGCGATGCCTGACCACGAACCCCCTCCTACCCTCTGTATAGCAACACATAACGTGCAGGGAATAAATTCTCCTATCAAAAGGAGAAAACTGTTTCAATTTTACCAATCCCAAAAGATAGATGTAATTCTCATGCAAGAAACTCCCTTTAAGACCTCTTACAACCCCTCCTTCCTACATAGTCGTTTCCCCCAGTTCTTTCTGTCCAACGCCAAAAACAAAACTAAGGGGGTAGCAATATGTCTATCCAGGAACCTTAGATTCACTTCCACAGACGTGTTTAGAGACAAGGAAGGCAGGTTCATTTTGGTTAAGGGATCCCTGGAAGGAATCATTTATTCATTTGTATCCTACTACGCCCCTAACAAGGGACAATCAACCTTCTTTCAGTCCATGATGTCCACGTTGGACCCTTTATTGGAGGGTAAAGTAATAATGGGGGGAGACACAAACCTTCCATTCGACCATTCTCTGGATAAAGCAGGGAAAGGTTCCGCACGAAACAGGAAACCTCCTAAGCAGAGCACTAAGATTGCTGATACTTTGCACTCGAGGGGTTTGGTGGACATCTGGAGGGAAAAGAACCCCACATGTAAAGACTTCACACACTACTCAGCCCCTCACCAGGTACATGCCAGGATTGACCACATTTTTGTCCAATCACACACTATCCCTATGGCCATAAAGTCGGAAATCAGGGACACATCACTATCTGACCATTCTATGGTGCTCCTATATTTTCAGTCCACACACAACCCAAGCACTAGATTTACTTGGCGACTTAATGAGGGTCTTCTTAATGACCCTGCTCATAGTGCGGCCATATCTACTGCCATACAAGAGTATTTCACCCTAAATAAAGACGCCTGTACTGCCCCGGAAGTTGTCTGGGCTGCACATAAAGCTGTGATTAGGGGGAAGATCATCCAAATTTCCTCTCAACTGAAGAAAGGAAGGAAGGCTCACATAGATTCGCTATCCAAGGAATTCCGTTTGCTAAGCAAAGCCCATAAAACGCAATCCCACTAGAGAATCCTTAGAAGCCCTGCACGCAGCCAGGACTGCCCTCAACCTAGCTCTCACTACTGAGGCTGAAAAGCATCTACGATGGTCTGGAGCACGGTTCTATTATCAGAGAGACAAGATAGGAGCAAAGCTGGCAGCCACATTATCCCCGAAGCTAAGGCCCTCTACGTTTCCGAAAATCAGGGACCCAGACGGAGTTCTAACACAGAATCCCCTCCGCATAATGTCTTCCTTTCACAAATTTTACACCTCCCTCTATAAGGGCGATAAGGCTAATCCGCAGACCTCAGTGGATCAATTTTTGGACGCTATTCCCCTCCCAAAAATATCCCCAGACCACTCTGGCCTACTGGAGGAACCAATCTCGGTACCCGCAGTCCTAGAGGTGATCAAATGACTCAAAAACAATTCTGCCCCGGGTCCTGATGGGTTTTCTGTGGGATATTATAAGAAATTCGCCTCGGTCATTGCCCCTTTCATGGTTGAATTCTTCAACTCTACCCGGTCTGGCTCTCCCCTGGATAAAGCCCTAAACTTAGCCTATGTTTCTGTCATCCCCAAACCTGGCAAAGACGCATCCTTGGTACAAAACTATCGTCCGATTTCGCTCATTAACAATGACCTAAAAATCTTAACTAAGGTGCTTTCCAATAGGATTTCCACATTTATTTCACAGTATATACACAAGGATCAGGTGGGCTTTATCCCGGGGAGACAAGGACCGGATCAGATTCGGAGAGCAGTGGACATCATCTCCATCCTTAACTCACACTGGGATGGCAGTCCCTCACAAGAAGGCTTTTTACTGTCTATTGACTTGCAAAAGACATTCGATACGCTTACGTGGCCTTTCCTTTTTCAGGTCCTGGAGAGATGGGGCTTTGGTCCTCTCTTTTTAGGGACCCTCCAAGCTTTGTATTCTACCCCAAGCGCCCAAGTCCGCTTACAAGGATGTTATTCTGAGACGTTTAGCATCGAAAAGGGCACCAGACAGGGGTGTCCTCTATCACCCCTGCTGTTCGCCATAGCAATTGAGACCCTAGCTATTGCCATTAGAGCCCACCCAGACATTAGAGGAGTGCGTTGTGGCCAACAGGAACATAGATGTGCACTATTCGCAGACGACCTGCTCCTCTTTGTAACTGTCTCACTGATTTCCACACCCAACATATTCGCACTCTTAGATACATTGGGACAAGCCTCGGGCTTGAAAGTGAATGCCTCGAAATCCCTAGCACTAAATGTCTCAGTACCCCTGAATTTAGTACATACCCTACAGAACCACTTCCCATTTACATGGTGCCCTGCTTTGTTGCCCTATCTGGGCGTCTACCTAACACCTAGTGTGGACACTCTGTACTCGGCCAATTACCCCTCCGCCCTTTCGAAATTATCTGAGGATCTATTAACCTGGTCCCGACTTGGCCTCTCTTGGCTAGGCCGCATCTTTGCGATCAAGATGACCCTCCTTCCCCTTCTCCTGTACCTGTTTAGATCCCTCCCTATCCCCGTAAAGAAAGCCCAAATCCAGCCACTTCAATCAAAAATCCTTCAATTTATCTGGGGTTCCAAGGGCTGTAGAGGCTCGAAACAGTTATTATATAGACTTAAAAAGCAGGGAGGTTTAGCGTTACCTAACATTTGGTGGTATTATCAAGCAGCACAATTGGCCCAGATTTCAATGGTCTATGCCCGAGGCCCCAAACCTGATTGAGTATCTATAGAAAGACAGGCTACCCCCCATCATACCATCGACTATCTCATATGGGCCCCCCCTAGAAGCAGACCCCCTATCATGTCTCCCACCCTCTCTCATTCGATAGCCCCGTGTGATCAGCTACACAAAAACCCTGCATTGATCTCAGAGCTCCGTCCCTTAACGCATATATTCCACAACCCAGACTTCCCGCCAGGTATGAATATCCTGGCTTTCAGTTGGTGGCTCAACAAAGGCCTATTTAGGATTGGCAACTTTTTTACCGCTTCGGGCCCTATCTCGCTTTCTTTCTGCTTGAAGAAACTCGAGATGCCCCATACCGAAAAGTTTAGGTTCTCCCAACTAGCCCATTTCCTACACTCTAGATGGCCCAATAGACCGGATCCTCCGGTTGTCACGACATATGAGTCTTGGTGCGCAGACATCGCGAGTCAGAGGGGGATATCAACGATTTATACATCTCTAGCTTCTTCAGTGGCCAAACCTCCCTACGCTTTAGCCTGGGAAAATGATCTCAATATTTCATGGGATAGCGACTTATGGTACACCTGTTTCCAAAGATCCTTCACTGGGATCCTCAACGTATCCCTGATTGAAGCTAGCCTTAAACTTATCACTAGGTGGTACAGGGTTCCCGCTCGACTGGCCCAGATCTTTCCCGAGGCTTCCCCGCTTTGTTTCCGTGGCTGCGGACATATAGGATCATTAATCCACACATGGTGGACTTGCCCACACATTAGGGGCCTTTGGAATAGGGTATTTGCCCTAATCTGTAAGCTTGTACCGATTCAGGTGCCCCAAAGCCCGGAGGTGGCGTTGCTTAACCTCAAAAGTGGAAAAAGCCAATAAACCCTCTCAGGCGCTCATATTTTTTATCCTCCTGGGCACCAAAATCACCATAGCAGCACACTGGAAACAACATACAGTCCCATTCGCGGCAGTTAAACGAAAGATCTCCTGGATTATGACACAAGAGAAGATAGTCGCATCCAGGACAGATCCTGCTTCTTTGAGAGAGTTTGGGAACCCTGGGCCACCTTCCACAAAATTCCCCTCTTTCCGGGTTTATAAACTTGATTATTGCCCCAATACCCTGGTAGACCCCACACCATCCCCTCCTGATTTCTCCTTGCTTCCTCCCCCTCCCCCTTTCTTACTCTTTATCTGATCGATCTATACTAAGCTTCGAGTTGACTGATCTCATCTCTTCCACGATACCTGCATAATCTGAAGATCTTCTTACCCACCTCATAGTTAGCATGGTCTTGCAGGCTTCATGGCCGGAACATAGCGCCACCATAGACCCTTTTTGTTATAGGAGCTGAGCACATAGTGGTTCCAGCTCCGCTTTGGATCACCGGGTTTATCCGAGGAATATAGTCTTACATACCATTAATGTATAAATAGTTTGGCCTCGGAAAGTCTTAAACTCGTCTAGACTCTGATTGATTATCTAGATCTGGGTCGGGTGGGGGGTCACCTACCACAGCAAGTGCCCTTTTCGGGGTGGTGGGGGACCTTCTGTCACTCCTCCCGGGTCCGCTCGCAATAGGGTGTAGGTGTGAGATGCACCCCCAACAACACTAGTGAGCGTTGACGAATAATTATTCAGGCCATCTCTACGGAGCCAACTTATCTGGATAGCTGGGACCCACACCCGGTAGTTTTCCTCAAAGTTTTTCTTTTTGGGGCTCTCTTGTTGTTTGCTGCGACCTATTCAGATCCCGGCCTCATTTTTTTTTTCTTTTTTTAAAACATGTTCTGTTACGTTCCTCTTTTCTCCGTTTGTATTTTACCTTAATTTTCTGACACCATATGTCTCTCACTTGCAGGTACTAGGCTGTAAGCTCCTATCTACTGTAATACTGCATGATGATGTAAAATCGATGTGTCTTGTTATTCTTACTGTCTGCATAAAACCAATAAAAACATTGAAAATAAAAATCCAACAGATAAAAAGTTGAAATTCCTGTTAAAATCCTCTTTTTCCTTGGCAGGGGCTGTTACTCAGCCTGCAGTCACTGCAATAGGCATCTGTCAGTCCTTAAAGGACCAGTTTAAGAAGGTCCCCACAACAGGCCTGTGAGTTGGTCGAACTTCCAAAGGCATTATGTTTTGGCATAGATGCTATGAAAGACTATTCACCAGGATTCCCACCTTGCGCTTGTGCTAGTACACATGAGTAGGACCCTTTGG
Organism: Lithobates pipiens; assembly: GCF_037356315.1. Taxonomy (NCBI): domain Eukaryota; kingdom Metazoa; phylum Chordata; class Amphibia; order Anura; family Ranidae; genus Lithobates; species Lithobates pipiens. Next base: position 170,649,433 of record NW_027507784.1, read on the forward strand.
TTAAAAATTAAAAAATAAAAATTGGTCAGCTGAAGCACCTTGCAAAAAAAATAAAAAAAATAAATAAGCTTCTGATTAGTTTCCCTTTTCATGGGGAGCGACTGTTTGGGGATGATGATTTTCATAAATACATCCAAGCGATTTCTAGTGGGAAGAGTGCTCTTTTGCCAGTCAAAAGTATAAACATCGTTCATTTAAACTGACTTACTCCAGGCAGTGGCGACGGCCCCCAGCCATCAGACTCTAGACAAAAAGCTCAGGGTCAGGCCCAGGCACAAAAGACCTGGGGCTGGAAATCTGCAAAGCAGAATACTAAAGCCTCATCATGAAGCCTTCATGGACCTCGTGCCACTTTGACAGGTCAGATAAGAGACAGCTGTTACATTGTCTGACATGACTCGGACCTCTAGTGTCTGAATCCTGCCTCCAAAAGCTTTCAACGCCTGACCCACCGCAAAGCGCTCCCTGTGGTTGGAGGAGGCTCAGGATCCCTGTGCTTGGAGGTCCCCCAAGTGAGCACTCCCGTGCTAATCTTTAGAGTTCCACTGGGCCCAGGGACGACCCAGTGTGGCCCTTTCCTGACCCAGCCACCAATTTAGGGAGGCCCTTACCTTTGATAGAATGGACACCTTTCCATCCAGAGACTTCCCCTTTCTGTCCCAGGAGGATAGTAGGAAAAACTGCAACTCCCTGGAATGGAGCTGAGCCCAGGGGACCGCTGGAATACAGGAGGTCCTCAAGCCTAGGACTTTGATAACCTGTCTGCAAGAGCAGTCCCTGGATGGGGTGTTAGAGAGGAGACTGCTGTTACCACTTTTAACCTTTTTCCTCTGGGAGAAAGTTTGTGCCCCTGCATCCACCAAATATCCAAGGAAGGTTTTTATTTGGAATGGTACGAAAGACGATTTCTCCTGGCTCACTATCCAGCCCAAGGTCTCGAAAGTGAGGATCACTCTTTCTAATACCGCATACACATGATCGGAATTCCGGACAGAAAAAGGCCGATGAGAGCTTTTCATCGGAAAATGCGACCGTGTTTATGTTCCATTGGAATTTAGCTGTCCGAATTCCCACCAGCCAAAAATTGATAGCATGTTCTCAAATTTTCCAGACGGAAAAACTTTCTATTGGAAATTCGGACATGTCAAAAATCACACATGCTCAGATTCAACTACGAGACAGAAGCTATTGGCTACTGGCTATTGAACTTCCTTTTTCTAGTCCCATCGTACGCGTTGTACGTCACCGCGTTATAAACGATCGGAATTTGGTGTGACCATGTGTAGGCAAGACAGCTTGAGTGGAGTTCCATCGGAAAAACCAGCTTGAGTGGAGTTCCGTCGGAAAAACCAGCTCTCATGATGCGTTGTCACAGTATTCATGTATACATATCTGGACTATATTATACCTTAATGAACCAATCCACCATTATTGCTAACGTTTAAATGCTACTATTATGTATACCTCAGTCTACATACTAAAAGTCTATTACCAATTATAATATATATACACATATACACACACACACACACACACTATATTGAATTAATTGTGTATTATCATGATATGTTTAGATCTTATTTATTGATATTTATGAATTTTAAAAAAAAATGTTTCTATAGTGAACTAATCATGTAATACTAGGTTATGTCTATATTTATCAATTGAGATCCATTATTTTATTACTACATCAATTGATTATCTACAGTGGTATATATATATATATATATATATATATATATATATATATATATATATATATATATATATATATATATATATATATATATATATATATGTATGACTTTTTATAATAAACAATGTGTATATTGATTGGCTCATTCGGTCTAGTGATGTGCTTCATATAAAGTCCCACTTTTTTTATTTATTTATTTATTTTATTTTTTAAGATATTGGGGATGGAGGTGTATGTATATAGTTCATATTGCCTCATATAAAGTCCCACTTTTAGTTTTGGTCTAGCATTTTTGGAAAAAACAGCAGGGCTTTTTCCGACGAGAATTCCCATCGTGTGTAGGCGGCATAAGTCTACTCTCACTTGTTCTAGAGACTGCCCATAGATCAGGAGGCCGTCTAGATAAGGTATAAGGGAGGGATACCCCCTGTAGATGCAGGTAAGCTACAACCTCTGCCAAGACCTTTGTGCAAACGCTTGGGCTTGCAGTTAAAAGTTGTATCCCTTTGCCCGCAAGGACTGCAAACCTCAACAGGGATTGGTGTTCCCGGGCAATCGGGACATGGAAATACGCATGCCTCAGATCTATTGTGGCCATAAAAGCATCCTTCAATAGAGGATCGTGCACAGTGTATATGCTCTCCATCCGAAAGCTCTTTTGTCGCAAAAACATGTTCAGCTTTCTGAGATTTAAGAGCAGGCGAAATTTCCCTGATGGTTTTTGGACTACAAAAACATGGGGAGTAAAATCCCTGGTAGTGCTCTTCCAGTGGAACGGGGACAATCACCTCCTGGTTTGCCAATCCCATCAACCCTGCTGTCCTCCAAGGATCCTTGGAGATGGGTCAGATTAAAGTTTTGAGGGGGAAGGGAGAGAAGTTCCAGCCGATATCCCTCTGTCAAAATCTAAGATATAGGAGCTTTCAGAGATCTTCCTCCACTGAGGGACAAAGTGAGAAAGTCTCACCCCTACCTTGACGCTGGCGTCACTTTGACTGCTTGCTGGTGTCAGAAAAGAGCAGGCCACCCTTCTTTCCCTTCCCCCACCTTCTATTTGTGTCATTCTTGGCCTTGAAATGGCCCTGGTTGGGGGGGCGGCATGAAAATAAGTTTTTGCCTTTTTCTCCTCTGGCTTTTACAGGGAACTTTCTCCCCTTTTCCGCCAATCGTGATAAGACCTGATCTAAACCAGGCCTAAAAAGCTAGGAACCCTCAAAGGGCAACCTGCACCTGGCTCCACCAGATTCTTATGGCCAGGACGCCGCCATTTTGCTGGAGTCCCACTATCGAAAGGAGCGTTTTGGCCTCTAGTGTCTCCGGCTCCGCCATATTTTTTATTTTTTTGCCTAGAGCGGGAACGGAAGTGATGCAGCCCAGAAAAATGGAAGCTGCTCCATCTTGCTCCAGAATGCTCACTCCTATCCCAGGAGTGTTTCCAGCATTCCCTATGGAGCCGCAATTGTGGGAAACAGATACCCTCCACCCCTCCAGCGGCCTGGACTCCAGCTGACCCTCCAGCTCCTTCAGGCCCTATGTACCTGGTCTGGGTGGAAGGCATTGGATGAGGTATGTGCCCACAGGAGCTCCAGGATACCCCTCTGTGCATGGGAGGCTCCTTGCCGGGGAGTGCCCCCCCCAGCCATTGGGGGCCCCCTGAGAAGGGACTTAGCCCTGGCTGCACATACATATACATATACATACATATATATATATATATATATATATATATATATATATATATATATATATATATATATATATATATATATATATATATATATATATATATATACATACACACACACACACACACACACACCATTTTCTATCATTACATGTCTGGTGAATACATTACTATTTTTAGACTGTGATCATATTGATCTTGTATTTTAAAAAAATTACTCATTCATAAATACAGTGCAGGTAAATTATCCTCATAAGCAGAACATGCTGTATTTGCTTTATAGATCACAGTTACTGCACACTTTATTGCTTTTGATGCGCATTTTTCCCACTTAAAGCCATGTATTTGCCAGATCAGCTAGCTAATGTCCGTAGTCAAAATATAGAATCATAAATGTATTTACATGTTGTATATCAACTATTTCTAGCCTATGTTTATTATTCTGAATGATCTTGGAAGTCTGTAAACTTACTTTGTGAAGATCCCCACACATTTACCTCCTTGAATTCTGTGACACATATGCACTATGCTTGGAGTAGGCACTGCCGTGTCACACATTTCACAGAGCCTGTCTTCTGAACTACAGAGGTTCTGAACTACAGCGCTGCTGAGAGGAGGAGTGTCAAGGAGTTGGAGTCAGTACAGGAATCACTACTTACAGACAACATACCATGGGATGTGTATTGCTTTGAAATTGAATATCAACAGCAATGGAGAAGCTGCAAAGCATGCAGGGAGTCCAGGAAGTTGTAAAAAAAACAGGCAGGACATGAAAGGAGATTTTTTTTTCCAAGTAAGCCTATATTTGGATATGCAGGGGGGTTATATACCCGTCTCAATTTTACACAACCCAGGGTGTCAAGACATTCCAGGCACTCAAACATTAATTCGGCCTTCCGAATCTTGTGTTTTTTCGTTACCTGCAAGTCCGCCATGCATTGCAGACCCAGTTTGGGACTGCGCCCCCTGCCTTAGCGTGCACTCCCTTGGCAAATCTGGTTCTCGGTAATGATTCCCGTAAACTTACTTCAACCATATATGCACACCTCCTCGCCCCTCGGGCCATGGCCCATGCCTACAACCTTAAACTTAGATGGGAGGCTGATGTTGGACAGGTGGAGGACGAGCACTGGGAAGAGATATTGGCGGTGTCCTTTACATACTTCATCGTTCCTATGTCACCCCTGGGCGGCTATTTAAGTACAAACCTGACCTCGACCCTGTGTGCCCCAGGTGCGGTGATCCAGTCAGCACATTTTATCACCTTATTTGGACCTGTCCCCCCATCCAAAAGGTATTGGGCTCAGGATTATCCAATTTCTACATGACCATATGGGGTCTCCCCTCACACTCTGCCCACGCCAATGTATTCTCGGTCTCCTCCCCCTTCTACAGGAGACTCTCTTCGCTGCTAGGATGCAGATAGCTCGATTGTGGCTTAGACCTGACCCCCCAACGATCCAGCAGTGGAAGAGAGCTGCTAACCAAACCTTACCCTACAAAAGAACTATTTATTCCAATCGAGGATGCCCAATGAAATTTCACAAAATATGGGATAGGTGGTTGGAAACTCCCCACAGCTGCACGAGTTAGAGACTATGCGCAGGGGGTGAACAGTAGTCCCTTTTGATGTGCCCACCTGGGCAATCTATTGCATGTATACCTATGTTATCTGTAGTTATGGCATTGTGTGCACTGTAAGTCTCAGTATGCTATGTCAGACATGGAATGTACCCTTCTTCATGATGTTTGGTGCCTGTTGCGCCTATTTTTGTTTGTGTATTATTTTGTAACCTTTTTTTTCTATATGCTCAATAAACTTCAATCTGGTTAAAAAAAAGTAAGCCTATATTGGATTGTTAAAAAGGTACCAGTTACTTACCGGTAGCTGTCTTTCTGGGAAATCTGCCAGGATGGCACACCTGCTGAGAGATGAGAGGCTCCTCCCTACAGGAAACACAATCTATCAATCGACAGCTGATTTAAGTCCCCACCCTTCTCCTTGATCCTCAGTTTGTAGAGAAGTAACTTCTGAACCCGGTTCACAAGTGAAATCATTCCTCATAGGCGCTCACCTTCTAGTGTTCTACAATTTTCCCTCCTCCAATGGGCGGGAAGTAGGCCTGCCGTCCTGGAAGATTTCCCAGAAAGACCGCTACCGGTAAGTAACTGGTAACTTTCTCATGTCATCTTGCAGGACGGCACACCTGAGAGGAGTACCTCAGGCCTACCTTAGGGTGGGGCCACTGCAAGACCATCTTGGCGAATCTTGGTTCTGCAGTGAGCTTTACCTCCACTCCATATGTTCATATGCTTGATGAAGGTAACTTAGCTGGATCATGCGGCTGATCTGCAGGTCTGCTCCACAGATGTCCCTGCCTTTTCCGCTTCGGATGCAGTATCTAGGTGGAATGGGCTCTTAAAGATAGAATCAGAAAACATGTTAAACTTGTAGGTTAGCAATGTTGCCTGTCTCACACATCTAACAACCATGGCCTATTGTGCCTGTAGGTGCTACTTAGAACCACTAAAAAGATAAATCGGAGACCTGTGTTGTAAGACAAGGACACTACATTAATCAATAAGCTGGCCTGTCCTAACACTACCCTGTTCAGGGAAATAAAACTGCAAAAAAGGAGGGGGGCTCTGACAGACAACCTTTTTTGTTCCTTTTTATCTTTACGCCAGCAAAGACTAAAGGGAAGCCTACTTAAAACGGGACTGTACTGGGGAAAAAAAATATTAAAAGCCAGCAGCTATAAATACTACAGCTGCTGACTTTTAATAAATGGACACTCACCTGTCCTGGGCTCCAGCGATGCCGGCAGCCGATCGATCGCTTGGCTCTCGGCTGCTGCCGCCACCATTCTAGGTGAGGGAATCAGGAAGTGAAGCGAAACGCGTAGCACAATAGGAATTGTCCGCGCTGTCTCTGGGACCCGTGTGTGTCCCAGCAGACAGCGATGCAGGACAGGAAGAGGCATAGACTCCCACGGGAGTCTATGCCCGGAAGTGGGTGTAAATACCTGTCTTTGACAGGTATCTCCACCCCCCTCCCCCCTGAAAGGTGCCAATTGTGACACCGGAGGGGGGGAGGGTTCCAATCAGCGGAAGTTCCACTTTAGGGTGGAACCCCGCTTTAAGGGTAATACAAACTGAGGATCAAGGGGAAGGGTGGGGACTTAAAACAGCTGTCGATTGATTGTGTTTCCGTCCTGGAAGATGACTTGAGAAATAACTATTGTTTGTATTATTACAATATGAAAAGTTTATGCTGCGACTACAGATTTCCTTTAAATGTACGTATGTGTAGAAGCTCTCTACAAACCTTCATCCAAGGCTCTGTTCATTGCAGCACAGAAAGACCAGTAGCCACTGTATTCTTTTCCTTTATATTTCACCAGGAACCTCTTATCTTCATTTTCAGACCAGAAAGAGAAATTTAAGGTGTCTGCAAAAAACACCCAGTTCACAGCATCTTCTCCAGAGCCCTGTGGGTTGAGTTCATGCATAGATTTCCATCCCTTCAGAGTGATCTCCTTCCGTCCAATCTTCTCAAACAGTTTCTCAGCCAGTGAGCGTACACCCTCTGGCTCCACAAACACATCCTTACTGTTCTCAGTGATGAATTTACCTGCCGCTCTGGGTTCAAGTGGAGCCGACATTGTACTGCTGTAAACTGTTGAGTAATTAGACAAAATGCCTTAAAAACAAACTAGGAAAAAAATTAATGCACGCATTTTTTTTAAACTCATTAGGAGCAATCCAAACACAGGGTGGGACTAGAACCACAAACACACTGGCTGACATTCACATGTTGTTTTAAGCTAGGTTCCTACTAGCCTGCACCACATAACACAGCATTTTGGTAAGCCAAGGGTGAAGGGTCAAAGTTTAGAAAGATTAAATGTACAAGGAAATTAGCACACTTACATCAGAGGAACCTGAAGTAGAGTGTGAGGGCAGAGGCTGTTTTCTATGTAACCTAGTGAGGACCTGTGTTTATCCAGTGTGAAACATTGCAGTTCACAAGCCCTTAAGGTAATGTGTGCACAATGACTGGAGTTTAAAAACTGGGGGGGAACAGAATATTATCATTCTAAAATGAATAATCAAAAAGCAATGGTTGACACACCTCAGAATGTTTATACATATGTAACTGCTGAGGGTAAGAGGGATTTAAGAACGTTTTATAAAGCTGCCATGGGAGAAGGGTAAAGAAAACTGTAAATATTGCGGCTTTGGGAAACAGCTAAAATGTTTTAAACCAAATCGCTAAGGGCTAGTTCACCCCACATGCAGTCCAGTGCCTTTTTCTGCATCATAAATACATGGATAGTAGGCTATATGGTTTTTAATGGCATAGTTCATACCAGTGTTTGCAGTTCCATAAAAAAAAAAAAAAAAGTAGAACATGCTGCATTTTTCCTGCACTGGACTGTATTGGAACGCTTTAGACCCCTTTCACACTGGGGCGTTTTTCAAGCGCTTTAGCGTTAAAAAAAAACGACTGTAAAGCGCTTGAAAGAAGCCTCATCTGCAGTCCCAATGTGAAAGCCTAAGTGCTTTAAGAGCCCTTTCACAATGTCAGCGCCCGAAAAACGCTCATAAAAGCGCTGCTTAAACTAGCAGCACTTTACCAGCGTTTTTCAAGTGTTATTGGGGCGCTTTTAACCCCTGCTAGTGGCCAAATAAAGGGTTAAAAGCGCCCACAAAACGCTGCTGCCAATAGCTTTTTTGAGGGGCTTCCCATTGATTTCAATGGGAAGGGGCGCTTTAGGAGCGTTGTATTCACAGCTCCAAAAGCGCTGCAAAGAAGCTGCTTGCAGGACTTTTTTTTTGACGCCCTGCCAGCGCAGCGCCTCAGTGTGAAAGCACTCGGGCTTTTACATTGGGATTGCAGTTGCAGCTTCTTTCAGGCGCTTTTTTTAACGCTAAAGCGCCTGAAAAACTCCCCAGTGTGAAAGGGATCTCAGTGTGAAAGCACTCGGGCTTCTACATTGGGATTGCAGTTGCGGCTTCTTTCAGGTGCTTTTTCTTAACGCTAAAGCGCATGAAAAACGCCTGAAAAACACCCCAGTGTGAAAGGGGTCTTAAAGCGCATCAAATACACATTGGAACGCGTCTGAAACATGCATGCAGAAAAGGATCTGGAACGCATTCGGACTGCTTTTCTATGGTGTGAACTGGCCCTAAATCTCATAAGCTTAACCACTTAAGGACAGAGCCTCTTTTTGAGATGCGTTGTTTACAAGTTAAAAACAGTTTATTTGCTAGAAAGTTACTTAGAAAAACAAAAATGTCGGTCGTTGCAATACTCTGTCACACCATATTTGTGCAGTAGTCTTACAAGAGCACTTTTTTTGAATAACAAATAACACTGTGCGGTGTGGTGTAGTGTAGTGGGCAGCACACTCGCCTAACAGTAAGAAGCGTCGCTGGTTTCGAATCCCAACCACGACACCACCTTCCTGGAGCTTGCATGTTCTCCCTGTGCCTGCGAGGGCTTCCTCCAGGTACTCCGGTTTCCTCCCACACTCCAAAGACATGCCAGTAGGTTAATTGGATCCTGTCTAAATTGTCCCTAGTATATATGAATGCGAGTTAGGGACCTTAGATTGTAAGCTCCTTGAGAGTAGGGACTGATGTGAATGTACAATGTATATGTAAAGCGCTGCGTAGATTGATGGCGCTATATAAGTAAGTGAAATAAATAACAAAATAAGACAGTAAAGTTAACCCATTTTTTTTTTATATTGTGAAAGATGTTATGCCAAGTAAATTGATACCCAACATGTCACGCTTCAAAATTGCACCCGCTACTGGAACGGCGGCAAACTTTTACGTTTAAATATCCATAGGCAACATTTAAAAAAATTCTACAGGTTGCATTTTTTAAGTTGCAGAGGAGGTCTAGTGTTAGAATTATTTCTCTCACTCTACCGATCGTGGCAATACCTCACATGTGTGATTTGAACACCGTTTTCATATGCGGGCGCTACTCACATATGCGTTCACTTCTGCACACAAGCTCGGTGGGACGGGGTGCATTTAAAATTATTTTTTCATATTATTTCACCTTTTATTTTACAATAAAAAAAAAAAAAATAAATAAAATAAAAAAAAGTGTCACTTTTATTCCTATTACAAGGAATGTAAACATCCCTTGTAATAGAAAAAAAATAAAAATTATGACAGGACCAGATATGAGATCTGGGGGTCAGACCTCAGATCTCATATTTACACTTAAATGCAATAAAAAAAAAAAAATGTCCCTTTAAGAGCTATAGGCGGAAGTGACATTTTTAGCCTGTGGTTTGCCAGCACCTCGAGATGCCTATGTAAACAAGGAATTTCTCTGTTCTGCCTAGCAACATGACAGGGATCTACTGATGTTGTAGTGAGCCCACCCCCCCTACAGTTAGAACACATCCAGGGAAAACACTTAACCCCTTGATCGCCCCCTAGTGTTTACTGTATAAAAACGCTAGCAGGGAAGGGGTTAATCAGTGGCTATTTGTAGCTCTGATCGCTGTATAAAACATCAATGGTCCCAAAATAGTGTCAAAAGTGTCCGATCTGTCCCCCATAATGTCGCAGTCCTGATAAAAAAATAAATAAAAAAAAACAACAACACCACAGATTGCCGCCATTACTAGTAAACAAAATAAATTAATAAAAATGCCATAAATGTATCCCCTATTTTGTAGACGCTACAACACTTGTGCAAACCAATCAATATACACTTATTGTGATTTTGTTCACCAAAAATACGTAGAATACATATCGGCTGAAGATTTTTTGGGGATATTATAGCAAAAAGTAAAAAATATTGCTGGTTTCAAAATTGTCTGTCTTTTTTTGTTTATAGCGCAAAAAATAAAAACTGAAGCGGTGATCAAATACCACCAAAAGAAAGCTCTATTTGCATCACAATTGCTCTCTGTTCAAACAAACCGCTTCAGGTGTCAATATTAGCTTAATGAAAAAAAAAAAAATTGCAGTGCAATTTTCAGGATCAGCTCAAGTAAGTGTAAAGGATCCAATTCCAGTGCAGTCCAGCACCTTTTTCGAGTGGGAGCGGTGCGATTTGAGCCATACAAAAATGAATGGGCTCAAATTGCACAGAAACAAAATCGCATTTGGTTTGAGCAGGAATGCGGTTTGATTCCTGTCTGAATCACATTTAGTTCCCCGCACCAGCGTGAACCTACTCTTAACCACTTGCCGCACGACGATATACGTCGACAGAATGGCACGGGCAGGCATATGGGCGTATATATACGTCCCTGCCTTCCCGCGGGTGGGGGGCCCGATCGGGCCCCCCCCCGGTGCCTGCGGCGGTCGGTATCCGTTCAGGAGCGATCCGGGATGAGGGGGCGGCCATTCATTCATGGCCACCCCCTCGCGATCGCTCCTGGCGAATGGAAATGCTGTGTGACATCACTTCCTCTCCTGTAATGTAAACACAGGCAGAGGAAGTGATGTAATCTCTCCTCGTGTCGGTCTTTTTCGTTCCGGCACCGAGGAGAGAGGAACTGTGAGTTGCACCTAACACTACACTAACAGTAGAACACGCCAGGCACACTTTTCACCCCCCCTTCACCCCCCCCAATCACCCCTGCACCCCCAGTCACAGTGACACCAATTGCATTTTTTATTTTTTTTTTGCATTGGTGTCATTTGTGACTGTAATAACTGTTAGGGCAGTTAGGGTTAGCCCCCTTTAGCTCTAGGGTACGCCCCTAACCCTCCAATAAAGGTTTAACCCCGTGATCACCCCCGTCGCCAGTGTCACTAATAAGCGATCGTTTTTCTGATCGCTGTATTAGTGTCACAGGTGACGCTAGTTAGGCAGGTAAGTATTTAGGTTCGCCGCAGCTTTTTATAGCGTCAGGGACCCCCATATACTACCACATAAAGCCCCCTGATTGCCCCCTAGTTAACCCTTTCACCAGTGATCACCATATAACTGTTACAGGTGACGCTGGTTGGTTAGTTTTTTTTTTTTTTGTTTCAGGGCACCCGCCATTTATTACCTAATAAAGGTTTAACCCCCTGATCACCCGGCGGGTGATATAAGTTTGAGGGTCAGATAAGGTCTGCGTCGCCCCAGCGTCAGGTTAGTGCCAGTACCGCTAACACCCACGCGCAAAGCATACACCTCCCTTAGTAATATAGTATCTGATCAGATCTATATTAGCGTTGCCAGCATTTTAGGTTTCCCAAAACGCATTGTTAGCGGGATCAGACCAGATACCTGCTAGCACCTGCGTTTAGCCCCTCCGCCAAGCCCAGCCCAGCCCACCCAAGTGCAGTATCGATCGATCACTGTCACTTACAAAACACAACACACATAACTGCAGCGTTCGCAGAGTCAGGCTTGATCCCTGCGATCGCTAACAGTTTTTTTTGTAGCGTTTTGAAACAGTCGCTGACAGGCTAGGTGCTTTTTTACCTGCGAGTCTCACTAGTGTACCCCTAAATTTAGAGCCCAAAATGGCAAAGCGAAGGTACACTAGTGAAGAGGCCTACACGTTTCTGAGCATGACAGATAGTGAAGAGGACGTCACTCATCTGTCAGATTCAGGCTCAGAATACGATCCTGTAGAGGACAGCGGCTCCATGACAGATAGCTCTGGCGACGGAGATGAGGTCCCTGTTAAGGACAGGTGTGCCCGATCCCGAATGTATTCTGTTGTTCAGGTGCAGGAACCGCAGGTCACTCGTATGGAGCAGAGACGTACTAGAGCCGCTCATCCTTCTGGTGAACTGGCAAGCACCAGCGGCCTAGTACACCCTGGACGTACATCCAGCACTGCAGTAACACGTGGTGACGTGGCGAGTCCCATAAGTGCAGTTCAAGCTGGCGAGGTGGCAAGCACAAGTAGTGTCCCGCTGCCACCAAGACAAAGACAGGCCCGTCATACCCATAGTGCCCTTCCTGCAGAATTAGCCAATCCTAATTGGGTGCCCACCACTTCTACAGAACCCGTACTTCCCCCATTCACTGGCCAACCTGGCATTAACGTGGAAACAGTTGATTTTACGACACTTGACTTTTACTCACTGTTTTTCACCGAAGATCTCTATAGATCTATTGTGGACCAAACCAATTTGTACGCTGGTCAACACATCGCCACTATTCCCCAGTCCGCCCTTGCCAGACAATGGAAACCAGTTACGGTTTCCGAATTTAAAATCTTTCTGGGCCTCTCCCTCAACATGGGCATAACCAAAAAGAGTGAGTTGCGGTCATATTGGTCCACTGACCCAATTCACCATATGCGCGTGTTCTCTGCTTCCATGTCCAGGGCACGATACGAGCAGATTTTGCGGTTCATGCACTTCAGCGACAATGAACTCTGTCGTCCTTGTGGAGACCCTGAATACGATCGGCTCTACAAAATTCGGCCCCTCATAAACCACTTCAACCAACGTTTTGCAGACTTGTTTACTCCCCATCAAGTTGTCTGCGTTGATGAGTCCCTGATTAAGTTTTCTGGTCGCTTGTCATTCAAACAATACGTCCCCAACAAGCGTTCCAGATACGGGGTCAAGATGTATAAGCTCTGTGACAGGGCCACAGGCTATACACGTAGTTTTATGGTTTATGAGGGTAAAGATAGTCACGTAGAGCCGGAGAACTGCCCTGACTACATAGGAAGCGCTGGCAAGATAGTGTGGGTCATGGTGTCACCCTTATTCGGAAAGGGGTACCACTTGTACGTGGACAATTATTACACAAGCGTGCCACTGTTTAGATTGAAGCATGTGGCACCGTGCGACCTAATCGCCGGGGCTTTCCCCAGCGGCTTGTAGAGTCCCGTCTTAGGCTGGGGGAGAGAGCCTGCTTGCGCAGTAATAATTTGCTCGCTATGAAGTGGAGGGATAATAAGAATGTTTTCGTTCTTACCTCCCTTCATGCAGACACGACGGTCCAAATTCCTACGGCGACTGGTATTGTGGAGAAACACCTCTGTGTCCACAAATATAACCTTAATATGGGAGGGGTGGACCTCAATGACCAGTTTTTGGCGCCGTATCTAGTTGCCCGTAAGGCCAGACGCTGGTACAAAAAAGTGTCTGTTTATTTATTCCAATTGGCTATACTGAATGCTTATGTACTACACAAAGCTTCAGGACGGACTGGATTCTTCCTTAAATTGCAGGAGGATATCGTCAGAGCCCTTCTGTATCCAGGCGGTGCTCCACCTCACGTTCCCCAACCAGATGCAGTAAGCCGGCTGCATGAGAGGCATTATCCTTATGTCCTCCCGAGTACCCCTACCCAACAAGCCCCCCAAAGAAAATGTTGTGTCTGCAGAAAGCGCGGATATAGGCGTGACACCCGTTATTGTTGTCCCCGCTGTCCTGACAATCCTGGTCTTTGCATTGGTGAATGTTTTGAACGCTACCATGAACTAGTTGAGTTTTAGAGTAGGGTACAGCATTGCACAGGCTAGGCACACGTTCACAGGGTCTCCCAAGATGCCATCGCATTTTGAGAGACCCAAACCGCTGGAACCGTTAAAACAGAAGTGTTAAAGTTACATAAAAAAGTGTTTAACCAGTTGCCGACCGCCGCACGCCGATGTACGTCGGTAGAATGGCACGGGCAGGCATAAGGACATACATGTACGTCCCTTGCCTCCCGCGGGTCGGGGGCCCGATCGGGCCCCCGCCCGGTGCCTGCGGCGGTCGGTTTTCGTCCGGGAGCGATCTGGGACGAGGGGGCGGCCATTCATTCATGGCCACCCCCTCGCGATCGCTCCCGACGAATAGAAATCCCCGGTGACATCACTTCCTCTCCTGTAATGTAAACACAGGAGAGGAAGTGATGTATTCTCTCCTCCGTGTCGGTATTTTTCGTTCCGACATGGAGGAGAGCGGATCGGTGAGTTGCACCAACACTCTACACACACAGTAGAACATGCCAGGCACACTCACACCCCCCCTTTACCCCCCGATCACCCCCCCAATTACCCCTGCCCCCCAGTCACAGTGACACCAATGTCATTTTTTTTTGCATTGGTGTCATTTGTGACTGTAATAACTGTTAGGGCAGTTAGGGTTAGCCCCCTTTAGTTCTAATGTACCCCCCTAACCCCCCCAATAAAGGTTTAACCCCGTGATCACCCCCCGTCGCCAGTGTCACTAAGGCTGGGTTCACATTGCAGCGGTTTATGAGAACGAATGTGATTCGCACCGCACTGCAGTGCAAATCACATCCGATCTCTGTGCGATTCGAGTTCAGCCATTCGCCGCACCCGCCGCAAATTCGCACGGGACCCTTTTTTTGGCCCGCAGCAGAATCGGATCGCATGGGTGTTCACACCATGCGATCCGAGTTTGCAGATCGCACTGCGATATGCGAACTGATCTGGGGGTGTCAGTAACATTTCACTGACACTCCCAGCAGTTCGCATAGGGCAGTGTGAACTGCCGCCGGGAGGCATGCGATGCGGGAACCCGCCGCGGATTCGCGGCGTTTCCGCATCGCTCCAGTGTGAACCCAGCCTAATAAGCGATCATTTTTCTGATCGCCGTATTAGTGTCACAGGTGACGCTAGTTAGGCAGGTAGGTATTTAGGTTCGCCGCAGCTTTTTATAGCGCCAGGGACCCCCATATACTACCGCATAAAGCCCCCTGATTGCCCCCTAGTTAACCCTTTCACCAGTGATCACCATATAACTGTTACAGGTGACGCTGGTTGGTTAGTTATTTTTTTATAGTTTCAGGGCACCCGCCATTTATTACCTAATAAAGGTTTAACCCCCTGATCACCCGGCGGGTGTCATTTGTGACTAATAACTGTTAGGGCAGTTAGGGTTAGCCCCCTTTAGTTCTAAGGTACCCCCCTAACCCCCCCAATAAAGGTTTAACCCCGTGATCACCCCCCGTCGCCAGTGTCACTAAGGCTGGGTTCACATTGCAGCGGTTTATGAGAACGGATGTGATTCGCACCACACTGCAGTGCAAATCACATCCGATCTCTGTGCGATTCGAGTTCAGCCATTCGCCGCACCCGCCGCAAATTCGCACGGGACCCTTTTTTTGGCCCGCAGCAGAATCGGATCGCATGGGTGTTCACACCATGCGATCCGAGTTTGCAGATCGCACTGCGATATGCGAACTGATCTGGGGGTGTCAGTAACATTTCACTGACACTCCCAGCAGTTCGCATAGGGCAGTGTGAACTGCCGCCGGGAGGCATGCGATGCGGGAACCCGCCGCGCATTCGTGGCGTTCCCGCATCGCTCCAGTGTGAACCCAGCCTAATAAGCGATCGTTTTTCTGATCGCTGTATTAGTGTCACAGGTGACGCTAGTTAGGCAGGTAGGTATTTAGGTTCGCTGCAGCTTTTTATAGCGCCAGGGACCCCCATATACTACCGCATAAAGCCCCCTAATTGCCCCCTAGTTAACCCTTTCACCAGTGATCACCATATAACTGTTACAGGTGACGCTGGTTGGTTAGTTATTTTTTTATAGTTTCAGGGCACCCGCCATTTATTACCTAGTCTCACTAGTGTACCCCTAAATTTAGGGGTGTCTACTTTCCAAAATGGGGTCATTTGGGGGGGGGTTTGTGCCATCTTGGCATTTTATGGCCTTCAAAACTGTAACGCCCTTAGAAAGCCTGAAGGCGGTGCTTGGTTTTCGGGGCCCCGTACGCGGCTAGGCTCCCAAAAAGTCCCACATATGTGGTATCCCCGTACTCAGGAGAAGCAGCAGAATTTATTTTGGGGTGTCATTTCACATATGCCCATGGCATGCATGAGCAATATATCATTTAGTGACAACTTTGTTAAAAAATAAAAAATAAAAAAAAGTTTGTAATTTTCCCGCAACTTGTGGCAAAATATAAAATATTCCATGAACTCAACATGCCTCTCAGCAAATAGCTTGGGGTGTCTACTTTCTAAAATGGGGTCATTTGTGGGGGTTTTGTGCCATCTTGGCATTTTATGGCCTTCAAAACTGTAATAGGTAGTGAGAAGTGAACTCAAAAATTTACGCCCTTAGAAAGCCTGAAGGCGGTGCTTGGTTTTCGGGGCCCCGTACGCGGCTAGGCTCCCAAAAAGTCCCACATATGTGGTATCCCCGTACTCAGGAGAAGCAGCAGAATTTATTTTGGGGTGTCATTTCACATACGCCCATAGCATGTGTGAGCAATATATCATTTAGTGACAACTTTGTGTAAAAAAAAAAAAAAAAGTTTTTTTTTTGTCATTATTCAATCGCTTGAGGCAAAAAAATAAAATATTCAATGGGCTCAACATGCCTCTTATCAATTTCCTTAGGGGGTCTACTTTCCAAAATGGGGTCATTTGGGGGGGTTTTGTACTGCCCTGCCATTTTAGCACCTCAAGAAATGAGATAGGCAGTCGTAAACTAAAAGCTGCGTAAATTCCAGAAAACGTACCTTAGTTTGTAGATGTGACAACTTTTGCGCAAACCAATAAATATACAATTATTGACTTTTTTTTTACCAAAGACATGTGGCTGAATACATTTTGGCCTAAATGTATGACTAAAATTGAGTTTATTGGATTTTTCTAATAACAAAAAGTAGAAAATATCATTTTTTTTCAAAATTTGCGGTCTTTTTACGTTTATATCGCAAAAAATAAAAATCGCAGAGGCAATCAAATACCATCAAAAGAAAGCTCTATTTGTGGGAAGAAAAGGACGCAAATTTTGTTTGGGTACAACATTGCATGACCGCGCAATTACCAGTTAAAGCAGCGCAGTGCCAAAGTGTAAAAAGACCTCTGGTCATTTACCAGCAAAATGGTCCGGTCTGAAAGTGGTTAAAAAAAAAAAGTAAAAAAAATATAAAATAAAAAAACCAAAAATAGTTGTCGTTTTATTGTTCTCTCTCTCTCTATTCTCTCTCTATTGTTCTGCTCCTTTGTACTGTATTCTATTCTGCAATGTTTTATTGTTAACCATTTTTTGTTTTCAGGTACGCCATTCAGCTGTAGCGTGGATTTATTTATCTTGACAGCAACAGCGTTTGCTCCCACGATACGTAAAGCCGCGACTCCAGCACTGTCGGAGGTGATTTCACCACCACAGTTAAAAAAGAGCATATATGCGGAAGCATGGGGGCATACGGGGTGGAGGAGCGATGTGCTCCTACCTTTTGCGGGAGGATGCCCCCATGCTTCGGCATATATATATTTTAGGCACAGATTGTGTTAAATGTGTTATTTTTTGCTATTTTTTTTTGTATTTGCTTTGCAGGTATGGTAAGTCATACTGTTATACTGTAATGTTACTTTGTTTTATTGTTAACCATCATTTGCTTAGCAGGTACGCCATTCTGCTGCAGCGCGTATTTATTTATCTTGACAGCAACAGCGTTTGCTCCCACGATACATAAAGCAGCGACTCCAGCACTGTCGGGGGTGATTTCACCACCACATTTAAAAAAGAGCATATATGCCGAAGCATGGGGGCATAAGGGGTGGAGGAGCGATCTGCTCCTACCTTTTGCGGGAGGATGCCCCCATGCTTCGGCATATATAAATGGTGCATGTATGCCCACCATTAGAAGTGGGTGGATGAAGGGAGGTATCTAATGGTGGGCATACCCACCGATCAATATTTTTTTTTCGTTCAGCCCACAGGCTGCATGAAAAAAAAATTACAATATATGCCCAACCAGTTCCAGCAACATACTGGTATGTTGCTGGACTTTGAGTGCTTATACCAGAATGATGCCTGCAGGTTTAGGTATCATCTTGGTATCATTCTTTTCAGCCAGCGGTCGGCTTTTATGTAAAAGCAATCCTAGCGGCTAATTAGCCTCTAGACTACTTTTACAAGCAGTGGGAGGGAATGTCCCCCCCCCCCCCCGCACCATCTTCCATGGTTTTCTCAGGCTCTCCTGTCCCAACAGGGAACCTGAGAATGCAGCCGGTGGTTCCGCCAGCTGACCATAGAGCTGATCAGAGACCAGAATGGCTCCAATCATCTCTATGGCCTAAGACACCGGAAGCTACGAGCATTTCATGACTTAGATTTTGAGGGATGTAAACAGCGCCATTGGGAAATTGGGAAAGCATTTTATCACACCGATCTTGGTGTGGTCAGATGCTTTGAGGACAGAGGAGAGATCTAGGGTCTGATAGACCCTAATTTTTTCAAAAAAAGAGTACCTGTCACTACCTATTGCAATCATAGGGGATATTTACATTCCCTGAGATAACAATAAAAATCATAAAAAAATATATATAAATGAAAGGAACAGTTTAAAAAAATAAATAAATAAAAAAAAACACCCCTGTCCCCCCCTGCTAAGGCGCAACGTCGAACGCAAGCGTTGGTCTGGTGTCATATGTAAACAGCAATTGCACCATGCATGTGAGGTATCACCACGAAGGTCAGATCGAGGGTACTCATTTTAGCAGTAGACCTCCTCCGTAAATCTAAAGTGGTCACCTGTAAAGGCATTTAAAGGCTTTTAAAAATGTACGTAGTTTGTCGCCGCTGCACGTTTCTGCGCAATTTTAAAGCATGTCGTGTTTGGTATCCATGTACTCAGCCCAAGATCATATTTTTTATTTCATCAAACATTTGGGCAATATAGTGATTTTTAGTGCATTAAAAAAAAAAAAAGCGTGTTTTTTCCCAAAAAAATGCGTTTGAAAAATCGCTGCGCAAATACCGTGTGAAAAAAAAAAAATGAAACACCCACCATTTTAATCGGTAGGGCTTTTGCTTTAAAAAAACACTTCATGTTTGGGGGTTCAAAGTAATTTTCTTGCAAAAAAAAATATTTTTTCATGTAAACAAAAAGTGTCAGAAAGGGCTTTTTCTTCAAGTGGTTAGAAGAGTGGGTGATGTGTGACATAAGCTTCTAAATGTTGTGTATAAAATGCCAGGACAGTTCAAAACCTCCCCAAATGACCCCATTTTAGAAAGTAGACACCCCAAGCTATTTGCTGAGAGGCATGTCGAGTCCATGGAATATTTTATATTTTGACAAAAGTTGTGTAAAAAAGACATTATTATTATTATTATTTTTTTTGTTTTTATTAAATGATAAAATGATATATTGCTCAAACATGCCATGGTTATATGTGAAATTACACCCCAAAATACATTCTGTTGCTTCTCCTGAGTACGGGGATACCACAAGTGTGAGACCTTTTGGGAGCCTAAGCGCGTACGGTACCCCAAAATCCAAGCACCACCTTCAGGATTTCTAAGGGTGTAAATTTTTGATTTCATTCCTCACTGCCTATCACAGTTTCGGAGGCCATGGAATGCTCAGATAGCACAAAATCCCCTCAAGTGACCCCATTTTGGAAAGGAGACACCCCAAGCTATTTGCCGAGAGGTATGGTGAGTATTTTGCAGACCTTCATTTTTGTCACAAAGTTTTGAAAATTGAAGAAAAAAAATATACATTATTTTTTTTTTCTTAATTTTCAAAAACAAATGAGAGCTGCAAAATACTCACCATGCCTCTCGGCAAATAGCTTGGGGTGTCTACTTTCCAAAATGGGGTCATTTTGGGGGGTTTTGTGCTATTTTGGCATTTTATGGCTTTCAAAACTGTGATAGGTAGTGAGGTGTGAAATCAAAAATTTACACCCTTAGAAATCCTGAAGGCGGTTCTTGGTTTTCGGGGCCCCGTACGCGACTAGGCTCCCAAAAAGTCCCACACATGTGGTATCCCCGTACTCAGGAGAAGCAGCAGAATGTATTTTGGGGTGTCATTTCACATATGCCCCTGGCATGTGTGAGCAATATATCATTTAGTGACAACTTTGTGAAAAAAATAAATAAAAGTTTGTAATTTTCCCGCAACTTGTGGCAAAATATAAAATATTCCATGGACTCAACATGCCTCTCAGCAAATAGCTTGGGGTGTCTACTTTCTAAAATGGGGTCATTTGTGGGGGTTTTGTGCCATCTTGGCATTTTATGGCCTTCAAAACTGTGATAGGTAGTGAGGAGTAAAATGACATATGTATGCCCTTAGAAATCCTGAAGGCGGTGCTTGGCTTTCGGGGGGGCCCGTACGCGGCTAGGCTTCCAAAAAAGTCGACCACATGTGGTATCCCCGTACTCAGGAGAAGCAGCAGAATGTATTTTGGGGTACAATTCCACATATAACCATGGCATGTGTGAGCAATATATCATTTAGTGACAACTTTGTGTAAAAAAAAAAAAAAAAAAAATTGTTTTTTTGTCATTATTCAATCGCTTGCGGCAAAAAAATAAAATATTCAATGGGCTTAACATGCCTCTTATCAATTTCCTTAGGTTGTCTACTTTCCAAAATGGGGTCATTTGGGGGGGTTTTGTACTGCCCTGCCATTTTAGCACCTCAAGAAATGAGATAGGCAGTCAAACTAAAAGCTGCGTAAATTCCAGAAAATGTACCTTAGTTTGTAGATGTGACAACTTTTGCGCAAACCAATAAATATGCAGTTATTGACTTTTTTTTTACCAAAGACATGTGGCTGAATACATTTTGGCCTAAATATATGACTAAAATTGAGTTTATTGGATTTTTCTAATAACAAAAAGTAGAAAATATCATTTTTTTTCAAAATTTGCGGTCTTTTTACGTTTATATCGCAAAAAATAAAAATCGCAGAGTCAGTCAAATACCTTTAAAAGAAAGCTCTATTTGTGGGAAAAAAAGGGCGCCAATTTCGTTTGGGTACAACATTGCATGACCGCGCAATTACCAGTTAAAGCAGCGCAGTGCCAAATTGTAAAAAGACCTCTGGTCATTTACCAGCAAAATGGTCCGGTCTGAAAGTGGTTAAAGCGGAGGTCCACCCTAAAATGGACCTCCGCTCATCGGAATCCCCCCCCCCTCCGGCGCCACAATCGGCACCTTTCAGGGGGGAGGGGGGTGCAGTTACCTGGATAATCCAGGTAACTGCACCCACTTCCGGGCTAGCTCTCTGCGGAACGGGGCGTACGTTCCGCAGCGCCCGCCCCCTTCAGCAAGTGCCCCGCTGCCTGCTGGGAAACACACAGCTCCCAGAGGCAGCGTGGACCGTCCGGATTGCGCCGCGCGCATGCGCAGTAGGGAACCGGGAAATGAAGCAGAATGGCTCCATTTCCTGATTCCCATACCCAAGATGGCGGCGGGACCCGGCAGCCGAGCGAGCGATCGGCTTCGGGTGCCGACATCGCGGGCGCGCTGGACAGGTAAGTGTCACTATTTAAAAGTCAGCAGCTGCAGTATTTGTAGCTGCTGGCTTTTAAAAAAAAAAAAAAAAAACACGGAGTCCCGGTGGACTCCCGCTTTAAAGGAGGAAGTAACCTTCCCTCTAACGTTTGTACCTATAGGTAAACCTATAATAAGGCTTACCTATAAGTACTGTAAATACCTCCTAAAACTTACAGTTTAGAATATAATTTACTGTATACTAGCAAACTACATCATCAGTGCATGCGCTCTGAAGGAATGGCTCCCTGTGTCCGGCGGTTCCCGCATGGGAGTGTTGTTCCACAGCTCTGACCAATCAAATAGCCAGAGTCTGCTGACCCGAAAGGAAGACGGGTGAAGATGGATGCAGCTTCCAGTGGGGACGACAAGGGCTTTGTTTGCAGGTAAGTTTCACATAATGTGCTAGTTTGCAATGCATACTGTGCCTTTACTTTGCAGGTGACACCAAAAAAAAAAAAAATTATATATATATATATATATATATATATATATATATATATATATATACACACATACATATATATATATACACACAGCGTTTACTTCCTCTTTAACGTGACAGTTGTCTCCAGAGAAGGAGTAAAAGGAGAAATCTTCCACTGGAGACAACAATCTAACATTAGGATTTTTCTCACTCTGAAAAGATTTACTTTCTGTTCTGTCTTTGTGACAGTAAGTGAAAGAAAATCTCTTCACAGAGAACATAAGATAACCTGACAGGCGTTCTATCCCTACATTATTAAAAATAAAGGATATACATACACTTTTCTAATTTAGTTAATGGTTTACTTTCAATGCACACATGACTTAGAGGAGTTCTGTAACTGTGAAGCCCCCCAGGGTTGGAGCCTGCCGCTAGTTTCTGATTAAACAATGCTGTCCGAGAAGAGATACCATACATTGACTGAGCTACAAGTCCTACTCGTGCACCAGCTATGAATGGAAATGTCAGCCCTATCAGTACTGCCGCTGGCTATACATACAGCCACTACTCCAATAGCAACACTCACCTATTCACCACTCAACAAATATGGCGACGCCTACAAAGCCACATGTGTAGCTCCGGGAACGTCATGACGCTTAGCTCCGCCCTCTCCTCACAGGCGCTCTCCATTCTGTCTGAAGAGTTTCGCTGTTCCGCTTTCAGCGTCCTATTGGCTCAAACTTTCCAGCCTGTTCAATGATTGGCCTCAGTAAAAGCATCTATCGCATGATTGGTTGAGCTTGTTCGCGCATGGACCCTACGGGAGCGACGAGCGTGTGGCGGGAGAAGAGAGCGGAGTCGGTAAGGCTGAAGTAGAGGGGGAGGGACTGTGCTGTAAATGATGAGTGAGTTTTCTGTATGAATGAAGAAGTGTGCTTCAGTGTACAATGCACATTAAAGGAACACCAGCTCTGTGGCTGTGCCTTATTCTGAGTGCAGTAATGGGGCTCTATGGACATGTCCTCACATACTGTTATGTGTTTCCAGGGACGGTTCCGACTGGAGATTTTCTCACATTTTCATTGCGGGGCATTAAAAGCTGACCCCAGGGTGGGGCTGCCCCTGCACTGCAAGTGTTAAATGTTCATAAAATCTTTTAGCCCAATTTACCAAAATTTTTTTTTCTAAGTCGGTGTGACGAGACTGGTTCCGTTGCCGGTAATAGGGTGCGACTTTGAACTCTGTCGCACTGGTGGGGACCAGGGATAAAAGAATGTAGCCCTTGCAGAGCTGGGGAAGCCCTACTATAAAGATGTTTGATTTTACTCTGTGTGCAGTTTTAAAGTGCTTTTTAAGCCGCAATTTTTTTTATTTATATTGGATAGAGTGGGAAAGATTAGAACCTCTGTCAGGTTTATGTTGCTGTCCGAGGCAAAATGCATGTGTTAAGGTGTACATAAACACATGACATGCATCAACCCATGTCGTGCATAATGACATGTGCTGTCATCCAACAGAGCACGTTGCATGTTGATGCATATTTGCATGCATTTCCTGATTTCTATAGAAGATGCATCATGGGGGGGGGGGGGAACACATGGGGTAAATCCTAGCCTTCAAGAGGTTTTCTCTTAGACCCCTTTCACACGAGGCATTTTTCAGGCGCTTTTGGGCTAAACATTGCGCCTGAAAAACGCCTCCCCTGCAGTCCCAGTGTGAAAGCCCAAGTGCTTTCATACCGGTGCTGGCAGGACATTAATAAAAAAAGTTCTGCAAGCAGCATCTTTGGGACGGTGGAGTCCACCGCTCCTGCCCATTGAAATAAATGGGCACCGCTGCCGACAAGCCTGCAAAGCACTTTGGCAGTGGCACTACACGAGAACGTTTAACCCTTTATTCGGCTGCTAGCGGGGGTTAAAAGCGCCCTGCTAGCCTCTGAATAAGGATGCTAAAATGACGATAAAGCTAAAACTAGCGGCATTTACCGTCAACGCCTGCCCCAGTGTGAAAGCAGCCTTATCGTCCTCCCTGGTTTACCAGACAGGAAGTGAGGAGAAAATCTGAAACGGGGACACCATAATAAAATCTGAACAGGTGTTCTAGCCCAGCCCCTATTAGCCAGGATGCCACCTGGGTTTGTCAGGTATGTCCTTAAACAGCAGAAATTGTTACATCAACTTCTGTACAACCAGCTTGCCCATACATGGATTGAAATTCAGCCATTCCCCCTCCTCCTGCCGCCAAGCCATTCAGAAAGCACAGAGCGATTCACACTTGTGCAGTAGGCTTCACTGCCAGTTTCCTTTACCATGAATGGAGGCGGCAGCACCCGAGAGCCAGTGGAAACATTGTCTGGGGTGCCGACATCGCTGGATTCCTGGACAGGTAAAGCCGCGTACACACGTAGCCATCTGTCTGACGTACTTAGTCTGGCGGACTTCCCGCCAGACTGTACGTCGGACTTTCCGAACGGGCTACTTGCCCGCACACGGCACTTTTTCAGCGGACTAATACAGCGTACTAAGTCCCGCCGTACTATCCGCCCTACTTTTGAAATGAATGGACTCGCCCACACACGCGGAGGAAAGTCCGCTCATTTCGAGCGTGTCTCCAGGTAGGCGGGGCCCGCGAAGGAGACGTTGCTGGCCCCGCCGCCTGGTATGGACTTAAAGGGGAACCCCAACGCCGAAAAAAATCGGCGTGGGGGTCCCCCCAGGTCCACATCAGACCCTTGTCCGAGCACGCTAACCGGCCGGCCAGGAAAGGGGGGGACGAGCGAGCGCCCCCCACCCTGAGCCGTACCAGGCCGCGTGCCCTCAACATGGGGGGTGCTTTGGCGGAAGGGGGGCCGCGTGGCCCCCCCCACCCCAAAGCACCTTGTCCCCATGTTGATGAGGACAAGGGCCTCTTCCCGACAACCCTGGCCGTTGGTTGTCGGGGTCTGCGGGCGGGGGGCTTATCGGAATCCGTGAGCCCCCTTTAATAAGGGGGCCCCGGATACCGGCCCCCCCACCCTATGTGAATGAGTATGGGGTACAATGTACCCCTACCCATTCACCTGTAAAATAAAGTACAAAAAAAACACAACACACAAGATAAAATAGTTTATTGCACAGCTCCGGGGGTCTTCCGTCTTCGGGGGTCTTCTCGCCGGACTCCTCCGCTATCTTTTTGTAGCTCTTTTACTAGCGGAGGAGCCCAGCTTTCTTCCTCGCCGCTGGCCTCTTCTTCCGACTTCGGGGGTCTTGTCCCCCTCTTCGGTTCTTCTGCCGGGCCACCGCGCCTTCTAGCTCTTTTACAGGCGGTGGCCTGTTCTTCTTCTCCTTCTCCTTCTCCTCCTTCTCCTCCTTCTTCTTCTCCTCCTTCTCCTTCTCCTCCTTCTCCTTCTCCTCCTTCTCCTTCTCCTCCTTCTCCTTCTCCTCCTTCTCCTTCTCCTCCTTCTCCTTCTCCTCCTTCTCCTTCTCCTCCTTCTCCTTCTCCTCCTCCTCCTCCTCCTCCTCCTCCTCGCCCCACCCCCTTACGATGTCACAGTCCCGGAGGATGCTGGGACTGTCGCCATGTGACATCCATTGAAGACCCCGCCCCTTGTCCCTATATAAGTCGCCGCGTGCCCGGTCCCCGTCATTGTGAGCGGAGGACTCGGCGAGGCAACATGTTAAGAAGAAGAACGGAAGGCGGCGGCGACAGAAGACCGGCAGAAGAACCGAAGAGGGGGACAAGACCCCCGAAGTTGGAAGAAGAGGTCGGCGGCGAGGAAGAAAGCTGGGCTCCTCTGCTAGTAAAAGAGCTACAAGAAGATAGCGGAGGAGTCCGGCGAGAAGACCCCCGAAGACGGAAGACCCCCGGAGTTGTGCAATAAAGTATTTTATCTCGTGTGTTGTGTTTTTTTTTGTACTTTATTTTACAGGTGAATGGGTAGGGGTACATTGTACCCCATACTCATTCACATAGGGTGGGGGGGGGCGGTATCCGGGGCCTCCTTATTAAAGGGGGCTCCCGGATTCCGATAAGCCCCCCGCCCGCAGACCCCGACAACCAACGGCCAGGGTTGTCGGGAAGAGGCCCTTGTCCTCATCAACATCGGTACTAGGTGCTTTGGGGTGGGGGGGGGCGCGCGGCCCCCCTTCCCCAAGGCACCCCCCATGTTGGGGGCACGCGGCCTGGTACGGCTCGGGGGGGGGGGGGCGCTCGCTCGTCCCCCCCCTTTCCTGGCCGGCCGGGTAGCGTGCTCAGACAAGGGTCTGATGTGGACCTGGGGGGACCCCTACGCCGTTTTTTTTCGGCGTTGGGGTTCCCCTTTAAGTCCATACCAGGCGGCGGGCCCGGCGACGTCTCCTTCGCGGGCCCGGCGACGTCTCCTTCGGGCCCCGCCTACCTGGAGACCCGTTCGAAATAAGGGGACTTTTCTCCGGGCGGGAAAAGTCCGCTCATTTCAAAAGTACGGCGAACTGGCATACATACGGCCGGATTGTCCGCCGAAATGCGAGTCTGGCGGTAAGATTGGAGTGTAAAACTACCTTCTAAGTCCGCCGTACTTTCGGGTCAAAAAAGTATGCCGGAGGCTACACACGGGGGGATTGTCCGGCGGACTTGAGTTTGCCGGACTTTTCCACCCGCTTGTTTGATCGTGTGTACGCGGCATAAGTGTCCTAATAAGTCAGCAACTACAGTATGACTTTTAATTTTGTTCTATGAAAAGAACTCTGCTTTAACATAACGTTTCTTTTTGTGAATATTGTCTTGCAACAACAATCTTTCTCGTATCATCTTCCAGGACAGCCTCTGAGATATAGGGCTCCTCCCTCCGGGACAGGAAACACGTCAACCCAATCAAATAAAAGGTGTGGTCCTCCAGGCCTTCCTCAGTTTTTGTGTTTTTTTTTCTGCCGGACGGGAAGGAGCACGTCGGAACTAGTAAGGGGAGCTCCTTCTTCTCAGGGGTTTGTCCTGGGGGGAGCACCTGGTGGACCTGACCCTTAGCACCCTTCGGTCCGTTCGGAGGGAGGAGAGGGTAGCTATCAGTCCCCGCTGCCATTTAAACGTTTGGAGAGAACGGGACCCCGATGGGCGGCAAGCTCCCCCTCTATAGCGCTAACCGCTCGTACCTGGTCGGTCGGATGGCAGGCGAGAGACGTCCAGTTCCACTGGCTGGCGTTCGGGTACTGTAAGCGGTGCGTTCGTAAGGAACGCACAGCGTAAAGGGCGGTGTTTTTTGCGTTCCGGCATCCGGAAGTGGGAGAGACGCACTTCCGTCGGATTTGCGTCATCTGGGGACGCCGCAGGACCTGTTCCAGTCCTTTGGGCGCGGCGGTGTGGCTACAGGGTTGCCTGGAGCGGTGTGAAGGCTCAGAGAGACTGAGTAAGACACTGGAACCATGGAGGGTGCAGTTGTGCAGGTGGACTCCGGTTCGACAGGCTCCAGCACCTCTCAGGTAAGCTTGGTGAGGGCAGACCAGGACTTACACTGGGGGGTGGAGGGGTCACTCTGACCTTAGTACCCTCACGGGGTGGGGAACCTGCTGGTGAGGGGGGCACTTCCTAGGCAGACCCTAGAAGCACAGTGGTGTGGTCAGGGGTGGTATTTTAATGGGACCCTGTTTTGTTTTGTTTGTAGGTCAAAGAGGACAGAGCCCGGATACCTTTGCCCACAAGGAAATGTGCCGTGTGTGGGGCTAAGTTAGGCACCGGTTGGGAGAAGCCGCTTTGCCCGGATTGTGTCAGTAGCCTGGTAAGAGGACTCAGTGGCAGCTTGCCACAAGGTTCTGACGTTCGTAAAGGATGAAATAGTATCCACCTTCCAGTCATTCAAGAGCATGATGGATAGGATGCAGGGTCCTTCTGTCTCTTTACCCAGGGCCGTGAGTATGCCCTCCTTGTCTGAACCAAGTCAGGAAGAGGAGGTGGATAAGGAGAGGTTACCCAGGTCATTAGACTCCTCTAGGACAGAATCTACTTCTGAGTCAGAGGGGGAGGAAGAATCCATTAGATCAGCCAGATACAAGCTGTCTTTGGACGATGTGGGTGACCTCCTCAAGGCAATATATGACACTTTGGAGATCAGGGAAGAACAGGTCCAGCTTTCAAAACACGACCTGATGTATCAGGGGTCGAGTGTGCTGAAAGACAGGGTATTCCCCGTCCATAAATCACTGATTGAGGCGATTCTGCTGGAGTGGGAACAACCGGAAAAAAGGCCTTTTTTTTTTCAGGTAGCCTTAAAAGGTGGTTCCCTTTTGAGACGGATGCGGTGCATCCCTGGAACAAGGTTCCCAAACTTGATGCTTCCTTGGCTAAAGTCTCTAAAAAGACGGATTTGGCCTTTAATGATATGGGTTCACTCAGGGATCCCATGGATAAGAGGGGAGACGTGCTGCTTAAGAGGGCCTGGGATGCCTCTTCCATTGGGCTTAAACCAGCCTTAGCAGCTACCTGTGTGGCCAGAAACTTAGAGTATTGGCTTACACAGTTACAATCGCATATTTCAGCGGGCACTTCCTGGCAACAGTTGTTGAAGTCCTTTCCACTACTGTTCAAGGCAGTGGGGTTTTTGGCCGATGCCTCTGCAGAATCGGTCAAATTGGCTGCTAGATCGGCAGCATTTGTGAACGCTGCCAGAAGGGCAGTTTGGCTTAAAACCTGGTCAGGCAACGCAGCTTCGAAATTGAAGCTATGTGGTTTACCGTTTTCAGGGGACCATTTGTTCGGGCCCGGCCTGCAAGAGGCGTTAGAGCGCACGCAGTATAGGAAGAAAGCTTTCCCAGAAAAGAAAAAGAGACCTGAAGGAAAGCGCCTTTTTCGAGGCTCTAGGCAGCAGAACCTGCAGGAAAGGGAGGTTCGCCCCAAAAAACATTGGACGGGTCACAAGGGAAGGGGCAGAGGAGGAATCTTATTCAATCCTCCTCAACCCTCCACTAAAACCCAGTGACTCCTGCGTCCCGGTGGGAGGAAGACTGGGGAAGTTCCTTCCACAATGGGATACTTCAACCGAAAGCCCGTTCATACGAGATGTAATAAGGAACGGCTACAGGTTGGAGTTTGGTTCAGTTCCCCTCCCAAATTTTCAGGTAACCAGGTTACCAAGGGACCAAGAGAAGGCAAAGGCTCTGGGTCTTCTCCTGGGGGATCTGGTGGACCAAGAAGTACTGGTGCAGGTGCCTCCGGAGGAGCGAGACTTGGGGGTTTACTCCCATGTATTTGTGGTAAAGAAACCTTTGGGAAAATTCAGGCTGATACTGAATCTCCGCCCCCTGAACAGCTTCATAAAATACAAGCGGTTCCGTATGGAGTTAATCTTCTCGGTAACCAAGTTTCTGTTTCAGGGTTGTCATATGGCCACCGCGGATCTCAGGGATGCATATTTGCATATCCCGATTCATCTGGAGTCCCAGAGGTTTCTCAGGTTGGCGGTGAGGATGAACACGGGATTGGTACACCTCCAGTTTCTAGCTCTCCCTTTCGGGCTTTCAGCCTCGCTAAGGATCTTTACAAAGGTTCTGGTAGAGGCACTGGCCCCGTTAAGGCTCAAGGCTATAACAGTGATTCCATATCTGGACAATCTACTGTTCCTAGCCCAGTCGGCCCAACAGCTGCAGAAGGATGTGCAGGAGGCCTTGGGTTTCCTGCGCTCACTGGGGTGGCTGATAAACCAGGAAAAATCCCAGTTGACCCCCCTCCTATTTAGGATACAGGATTTCTTCGGTGGAGATGAGGGTGTTTCTTCCTGCAGAGAAGATCAACAAGCTAGAGCAGACGGTAGCCCAGCTTCAATCAGGTCGGGAAGCCCAGGTCAGGGAGGTTATGAGAGTCCTGGGGTTGATGACATCATGCTGTAAAAAGAAAGGGTTGGGACTTTGACGAAGCATGCGATTTTGGAAGCAACAAACAGAAGAGCAACAAAAATCAAATAGTGTAAATTTATTAACTATAGATTAAATGTATAGCATAGGGCACAAAGATACACAGTGTATAATCCATGATCCATCATAAGTAGTAAATGTATTAAAGTATTACACATCAAAAACATCAATTCCACAGTTCATACATCAAAAGCATTGACTTCATGTATAGGCATTGTGCACATAGTAAAAAATCAATAGAATTAAATAAAAACATTCCAGAGTCTAGTAAAACTGCATGTTTGGATATGATTTGTAGTATTTAAAGCTCTACGCGTTTCGTGGCTACATTGCCACTCATCAGGAGCTGATATATGATGAATATCTGTGGGACGAAAAATGGTGTGCCAACAATTAGTCAGGTTTGTATAAGAAATAAGAAAAAATGGGGGAAAAGGGACAGTGTATCCAAATCGAGTACCCATACTTACGGGTCAGGGAATGGCGAGAGGCGCAATCACGGGCAACGGAAGTAGCCAGGAGTGTCAACTGACATGAGGCAGACAGAGCGTGCGGTGTCGCGATGAGGCAATGTACCATTGATGTGAACCAAAAGTGATCATCACCCTAGGATGAATGATTGAATGTGTGAGTGTAAATTAATTAATTGAGATATCTAAATGACTGAAATATAATGTGAATTGGATTAGAAAAGGTGTGGCACAGTTTAAGGAATGTAAGATAGTGAAATCATGTTGAGGGCAATGGAAATGCTCCAACAGTGGTAAACACCATCGTTAAATAAAAATTAAATGTGAACTAAATCGACAAAAGAAACAGAAACAAAACAAGTGAGTGTTAAAAACAAAAAACCACTAAGTGAGTGTACTGTGAAACAATACCTGGATGTGTTGAACATGCTGCTCATTCCATCTAGGTGCCTGGGGCTATCAAAGGCAATAGTAGCCATACTAATAGTGTCCAATAGTCTTGTGCCAAAAGTTATTTGTGCCTCACCGTGGCCGCACGATGCCGCCAACGTCACGCTGGCAATCCAAGTAGGGGGGGGACACAGCGTCGTCCCCCGGGGGAGTCAACCCCCCAGCGAGCGGCGCCAATCGCTAGCTCTCTCCCAGCAAGGCGCCAGATAAATACACGGCGCCCACGTGATGACGTCAACCACGTGACGCCGGAATGCGTGGCGTCGATGCGCAGCGGGGGAACCCGCCCAATACCCCAGCGGGGAGGAGGGGCGAGAGCCCCGGTGCGCATCGCAGCTCCCATAGTCAGAAGAAAACCACCAACCACAAAACCAAAGCCGTAGAACCTGCGCCCCATACCACAGCAGACCCGGGTTAGGTATAGTATAGTAAAGAAAACTAAAACGTTGCACATGCATTATCATGAAAGGAATTTAATCATGACCATACCCTGCAATATTGCAGTAAAAGGAGCTAAATCCGACATGAAGGTATCATGTCAAATAGCATATCCTAAGTCCCATTCCACAGTTGTTACAGGGAAAGGGAAAAAGGAAAATAAGCCTAGCACATTGAAATATATGTGCTGGCTAAAAGGCTACACCAAGAATCGCATGCTTCCATCCCTGGTTCATATAGGTTGCAAAGAAAATGTTGGGACTTTAAATGAGGCCAGATGACCTCCATCCCTATTGATACGGTAAAAAGAAAGGGTTGGGACTTTGATGAGTATTTATCTGGCGCCTTGCTGGGAGAGAGCTAGCGATTTGGCGCCGCTCGCTGGGGGGTTGACTCCCCCGGGGGACGACGCTGTGTCCCCCCCCCACTTGGATTGCCAGCGTGACGTTGGCGGCATCGTGCGGCCGCGGTGAGGCACAAATAACTTTTGGCACAAGACTATTGGACACTATTAGTATGGCTACTATTGCCTTTGATAGCCCCAGGCACCTAGATGGAATGAGCAGCATGTTCAACACATCCAGGTATTGTTTCACAGTACACTCACTTAGTGGTTTTTTGTTTTTAACACTCACTTGTTTTGTTTCTGTTTCTTTTGTTGATTTAGTTCACATTTAATTTTTATTTAACGATGGTGTTTACCACTGTTGGAGCATTTCCATTGCCCTCAACATGATTTCACTATCTTACATTCCTTAAACTGTGCCACACCTTTTCTAATCCAATTCACATTATATTTCAGTCATTTAGATATCTCAATTAATTAATTTACACTCACACATTCAATCATTCATCCTAGGGCAGTGATGGCGAACCTTGGCACCCCTGATGTTTTGGAACTACATTTCCCATGATGCTTTGGCACTCTGCAGCATAGTGGAGCATCATGGGAAATGTAGTTCCAAAACATCTGGGGTGCCAAGGTTCGCCATCACTGTCCTAGGGCGATGATCACTTTTGGTTCACATCAATGGTACATTGCCTCATCGCGACACCGCACGCTCTGTCTGCCTCAGCTCCCATGTCAGTTGACACTCCTGGCTACTTTCGTTGCCCGTGATTGCGCCTCTCGCCATTCCCTGACCCGTAAGTATGGGTACTCGATTTGGATACACTGTCCCTTTTCCCCCATTTTTTCTTATTTCTTATACAAACCTGACTAATTGTTGGCACACCATTTTTCGTCCCACAGATATTCATCATATATCAGCTCCTGATGAGTGGCAATGTAGCCACGAAACGCGTAGAGCTTTAAATACTACAAATCATATCCAAACATGCAGTTTTACTAGACTCTGGAATGTTTTTATTTAATTCTATTGATTTTTTACTATGTGCACAATGCCTATACATGAAGTCAATGCTTTTGATGTATGAACTGTGGGATTGATGTTTTTGATGTGTAATACTTTAATACATTTACTACTTATGATGGATCATGGATTATACACTGTGTATCTTTGTGCCCTATGCTATACATTTAATCTATAGTTAATAAATTTACACTATTTGATTTTTATTGCTCTTCTGCTTGTTGCTTCCAAAATCGCATTAAAAAAATTATCTAAAGGTGTGATGCGCTAATTTCCAACCATACATATAAAACAATAGTGAATGAATAAACTAAACCTTCTAAATAAACGCTTCATACGGTGCAGATATAAATGCGAAGAAAAAGATTATTATTTATACAATATTTAAAAGTGCAAAACGTGCATAAATATAGCTAAAAGTGATCCAGTGCATGATGTATTATAAAGTATATAAAAATAGCTCCAAAGTGGCTAAGTGCATATGTTATGCTACACAAATCAACAATGCATAAACGCAGGTATAATGTAAAGATACCGTGAAAACAAGAAAAACTGTTTATACCAAAAAGTGACAAAAATGATATGCAAAGAAAACCAAATCTGCGTGGTTAAAGTGAAGCACATTAAAGTGTCCCATACATAGTCAGATAGTGTGACTAAATAAACACACTAAAGTGCAACGTGCTGAGCCAACAATCCTTCTGTGGTGGTTCGTGCAAGTGATGCTAATAAAATGCAATTACCTCAACGCTGTGAGGTAAACAGCGAAATTAGTACAGGGCAACCAGGTAGACCAGGGCGATCACAGGGATGGCTATATAGCAGGTTCTTAGAGATTCATCCAGCTTCCTTGTGTGTAATATAAAGTGCACTCAAAGAAATAGATCAAAAGAGGGCTGCCATAGTGTAGTATTTAAAACATGTAATGTTTATTTAAAAGGCTAAATACTACTCACAAACGAAGCTTTAAAACAATGCACGAATATTACAGCAGCAGACCGGATATGGACGTCACTTCCGGGTTCTCCTATGCGTTACGTCGTGTAGACTTCAACTGGGATTCCAAAATCGCATGCTTCGTCAAAGTCCCAACCCTTTCTTTTTACCGTATCAATAGGGATGGAGGTCATCTGGCCTCATTTAAAGTCCCAACATTTTCTTTGCAACCTAGATGACATCATGCTTTCCAGCGGTGGCCTGGGCAAGGCATCATCAGCGCCCTTTGCAGAGACTTATGCTCCGTTATTGGGATGGCAGGGAGCAGAGCTTGGATCAAGTTATGCCCCTATCCTCTGCCGTCAGGAGGTCTCTGTGGTGGTGGCGGGCCCAGGTCAACCTGGACAAGGGTCTTCCCTGGTCCCCACAAGCTACGGTGGTGGTCACGACCGATGCCAGTGCGCTGGGTTGGGGTGCCCACCTAGAGGGAATCTTAGCCCAAGGTACCTGGTCGAATCTAGAGGCAGGTCGTTCCTCAAACCAGAAGGAGCTTCTGGCAGTTTGGAGGGCTATAGAAACCTTCCAGTCCCAGTTGCAGGGAAGGGATCTGCAGGTTCGGTCAGACGATGTGGCAGCAGTAGCCTACCTGAACAAGCAAGGGGAAACCAGAAGCCCCACGCTGCAGGCTATTGTGGACAGAATCTTCTGCTGGGCCGAGAAGAACTTTGTCCTCAATATCAGCCATTCATCTGAAGGGAACTCAGAATCTGCTGGCCGACTTTCTCAGTCAGCAGAAGATAGGTCGGGACGAGTGGTCCCTCAACAAGGAAGTGTTCAGGGAGATTGTGTCATGCTGGGGAAGGCCAGAAATAGACCTATTTGCAACAGGAAGGTGACACAATTTTTTTCGGTTCACCCACAGGATCGGGCCAGGGGGATAGACGCCCTTGCCAATCCATGGCTGTTCGGCCTATGTTATGCCTTCTCTCCTGTAAGGATGGTGGCGGAGGTTCTGCAGAAGTTCCGTTCGGAAGCTACGGACCTCATTTTAGTGGCTCCTTTTTGGCCAAGGAGACCCTGGTTTGCCAGCATAAAGAGGCTGGCTGTTCATCCTCCGATATTACTGCCAGTCAGGGAGGATTTGCTTTTCCAGGGGCCGATCCTGCATCCTCAGATAGAGACTCAAGCTTGCGGCCTGGTATCTGAGGAACAGATCTTAAGATCACAGGGTTTTTCAGAGAGAGTGGTTAAGACCTTGTTAGAATGCCGTAAACCAGTAACTAGAGCGATTTACGCCAAGATAGGGAAAAGGTTTAATTCCTGGTTACAAGAACAGGGGATTGCAAGTCCCGGGGTCCCGGCAGTCCTAGATTTTCTGCAAGCAGGGGTAGAGCTGGGCCTCTCTATCAGCACCCTAAAGGTACAGGTGGCGGCCTTAAGTGTTTTCCTTCAGTCCTCTCTCCAGCAGAATCCTTTTGTTACTAACTTCTTCAAGGCTTTGGCTAGATCCAGGCCTGTGAAGATGAAGACCTGTCCTACTTGGGATTTGTCCTTGGTTCTTAGAGCTTTGACCCGAGATCCATTTGAACCCTTAGAGAAAGCATCACTTAAGTGGATGGTATTTATAGCGATCACATCAGCTAGAAGGGTCAGTGATCTGCAGGCGCTCTCGGTCAGAGAGCCATTTTTGTTAATTTTAGAGGACAGGGTAGTGCTTAAGACTGACCCTAGTTTTCTCCCTAAGGTTGTGTCCACTTTTCATAGGACGCAGGATATTATTTTACCAACATTTTTCTCAGCCTCAGGTGGGGATGAGGCGAGATCTTTAAGTTTGCTAGACGTCAGGAGAAGTCTATTAATTTTTTTAGAGGCCACTAGGGTCTTCAGGAAGTCAGACTCACTTTTTGTTAATCTTTCGGGCGCCCGCAAGGGCTGCAAGGCGTCCAAATCATCTATCGCCAGGTGGATACGAATGGCGATAGTTAAAGCCTATGAATTAGAGGGGAAGCAGGCTCCCTTAGTTAAGGCACACTCTACCAGGGCGGTTTCCGCATCATGGGCAGAGAGGGCTGGAGCCTCTCCGGAGGAGATCTGCAAGGCAGCAACGTGGTCCAGCTACTCTACGTTTGCAAGACATTACCGTCTGGATTTATGGTCTGATAAAGAGCAGACTTTTGGACGAAAGGTCCTTCAGGCAGTGGTCCCACCCTGACAAGGTGAGCTCCTTGCTTATCATCTCAGAGGCTGTCCTGGAAGACGATACGAGAAAACCCGAGTTAGACTTACCGGTAACTCTTTTTCTAGGAGTCTTCCAGGACAGCCTGGTTTCCCACACAAAGTTGTTTAAGTTGGACTAAGTGGTGAGGATGTGTACTAACGTGATTGTTAGTGTGTTATGTCTTTCAGAGCCTTCTGGCGGTTCTTGGAGTAAAACTGAGGAGCGCCTGGAGGACCACACTTTTTATTTGATTGGGTTGACGTGTTTCCTGTCCCGGAGGGAGGAGCCCTATATCTCAGAGGCTGTCCTGGAAGACTCCTAGAAAGTTAGCGGTAAGTCTAACTCCGGTTTTTATTCGCAATCCTTACACAATTAAACATAATAAAACTAAACAAAAGGCTTTTTTTTTTAAGCAGTGTTAGTTTAAACATAAATAGTGTTACTGCACATAAAAAAGTACATTTTATTCTGTAATTGGTCCTGTTTAACCACTTCAATACCAGGCACTTACACCCCCTTCCTGCCCAAGCCAATTTTCAACTTTCAGCGCTGTCACTATTTAAATGACAATTGCGCAGTCATGCTACACTGTACCCAAACTACATTTTTATCATTTTGTTCCCAGAAATGGAGCTTTCTTTTGGTGGTATTTGATCACCTGCTTTTTTTTGGTAAAGGAATAAAAACAGACTGAAAATTTTGGAAAAAAAAAATATTTGTTTCTGTTATAAAATGTAGTTAATAAGTTTCCTCCTTCACTGATGAGCTGCATCGATGAGGTGGTACTGATATGCAGCACTGAAAGACTGCACTGATGGGTAATTATGGGTGGCACTTAAAGGTGGCAATGATGGGCACTGAAAGGTGGCACTGAGACTGCATCACTGGCAGGCATTTTCAATTGCCACTGATTGGC
This sequence comes from Lithobates pipiens, assembly GCF_037356315.1. NCBI lineage: Eukaryota > Metazoa > Chordata > Amphibia > Anura > Ranidae > Lithobates > Lithobates pipiens. The sequence continues at coordinate 170,686,105 of NW_027507784.1, forward strand.
AGCTGCCTGGGCACCGATTGGCAAGGCCCTGGTGGTCCAGTGTGGTGGCCATCCCTGGTGGTCCTGTGCGGGCATCTGGGGGGGGGGGGGGGGGCTGTGCTGATAAACAATCAGCACTGCTTCATTCTCTGGCATTCTCAGAGGAGATCGTTCTCTATGTGCCTGTTTATGAAGCGGAGTAGATCACTTCACCTTCTGAGGAGTGAAGCGATCTACAAACGCTTCCAACACTGAAGAACGGCCCCTGATACTGGAATCTTGTGAGACTTTATGAGATTACAGTACCAGAAATTAATCGAAACACCAAGATGTCCATTTATTAAAGAGGAAGTAAACCCTGATGAGTTTACTTCCTCTTTCATTCCCTGCAAAGGGAATATAGGTTTAGGAGATATTGCTTGGACCTACAGGTAAGCCTTAATCTAGGCTAAGGCCGCGTACACACGGGCGGACTGTTCGCCCAACCTTGTCCGCTGAACAGTGTTTGGGCGGACAGTCCGCTCGTGTGTGGGCTTTCAGCGGACAGTTTCAGCGGACAGTTTGACGGACAAAGTCTTTCGGAAATTCCGAAAAACTGTCCGCTGAAACTGTGTTTGAGCGAACAGTCCGCCCGTGTGTAGGCTACTTTCGAAATGAGCAAACTGTTCCCGCTCGGAGGAAAGTCTGCTCATTTCGAGCGCGTGTGAAGGTAGGCGGGGCCCGCGACGGAGACGTCGCGGGCTCCGCCGCCTGGAATGGGCTTAAAGGGGAACCCCAACGCCGAAAAAAATCGACGTGGGGTTTCCCCCAAAGTCCACAACAGACCCTTGTCCGAGCACGCTACCCGGCCGGCCAGGAAAGGGGGGCGAGCGAGCGCGCCCCCCCTCCTGAGCCGTACCAGGCCGCGTGCCCTCAACATGGGGGGGGGATCGGAATCCGGGAGCCCCCTTTAAGAAGGGGGCCCCCGGATACCGGCCCCCCACCCTATGTGAATGAGTATGGGGTACAATGTACCCCTACCCATTCACCTGTGAAATAAAGTACAAAAAAAAACACAACACAGAGAAAAAATATTTTATTGCACAGCTCCGGGGGTCTTCCGTCTTCGGGGGTCTTCTCGCCGGACTCCTCCGCTATCTTCGTGTAGCTCTTTTACTAGCGGAGGAGCCCGGCTTTCTTCCTCCCCGCCGCCGGCCTCTTCTCCCGACTTCGGGGGTCTTGTCCCCCTCTTCGGTTCTTCTGCCGGGCCACCGCGCCTTCTTATAGCTCTTTTACAGGCGGTGGCCCGGTCTTCTGTCGCCGCTGCCTTCCGTTCTTCTGTCGCCGCCTTCGGTTCTTCTGCCGGGCCACCGCGCCTTCTTGTAGCTCTTTTACAGGCGGTGGCCCGGTCTTCTGTCGCCGCTGTCGCTGTCGCTGTCGCCGTCGCCGCCTTCCGTTCTTCTTCTTCTTGTTCTTCTTCTTCTTGTTCTTCTTCTTCTTCTCCAGGAGATGTTGACACGTCGCTCTCTCCGGCCGGAATGCCAGAGCCGCGCTGAGCGGCCACTTATATAGTGACAATGGGGCGGTGTCACATGGTATATGTCACATGGGTTGGTCACATGGTGACCCCGCCCCCTTACGATGTCATAGTCCCCATGTGACATCAACCCATGTGACCAACCCATGTGACATATACCATGTGACACCGCCCCATTGTCACTATATAAGTGGCCGCTCAGCGTGGCTCTGGCATTCCGGCCGGAGAGAGCGACGTGTCAACATCTCCTGAAGAAGAAGAACAAGAAGAAGAAGAAGAAGAACGGAAGGCGGCGACGGCGACAGCGACAGCGGCGACAGAAGACCGGGCCACCGCCTGTAAAAGAGCTACAAGAAGGCGCGGTGGCCCGGCAGAAGAACCGAAGGCGGCGACAGAAGAACGGAAGGCAGCGGCGACAGAAGACCGGGCCACCGCCTGTAAAAGAGCTATAAGAAGGCGCGGTGGCCCGGCAGAAGAACCGAAGAGGGGGACAAGACCCCCGAAGTCGGGAGAAGAGGACGGCGGCGGGGAGGAAGAAAGCCGGGCTCCTCCGCTAGTAAAAGAGCTACACGAAGATAGCGGAGGAGTCCGGCGAGAAGACCCCCGAAGACGGAAGACCCCCGGAGCTGTGCAATAAAATATTTTTTCTCTGTTGTGTTTTTTTTTGTACTTTATTTCACAGGTGAATGGGTAGGGGTACATTGTACCCCATACTCATTCACATAGGGTGGGGGGCCGGTATCCGGGGGCCCCCTTCTTAAAGGGGGCTCCCGGATTCCGATAAGCCCCCCGCCCGCAGACCCCGACAACCAACGGCCAGGGTTGTCGGGAAGAGGCCCTTGTCCTCATCAACATGGGGACAAGGTGCTTTGGGGTGGGGGGGGCCGCGCGGCCCCCCCTTCCCCAAGGCACCCCCCATGTTAAGGGCACGCGGCCTGGTACGGCTCTGGAGGGGGGGCGCGCTCGCTCGCCCCCCTTTCCTGGCCGGCCGGGTAGCATGCTCGGACAAGGGTCTGTTGTGGACTTTTGGGGGGGACCCCACGCCGATTTTTTTCGGCGTTGGGGTTCCCCTTTAAGTCCATTCCAGGCGGCGGAGCCCGCGACGTCTCCTTCGCGGGCCCCGCCTACCTGTACACGCGCTCGAAATGGGCGGATTTGCCTCCGCCTTACGTAGGCGATTCCGTTCATTTCAAAAGTTGAGCGAACTGTTTGTCAAACAGTTCGCTGAAACAGTCCGCTCAAAAAGTGTCGTGTGTGGCCATGTCCGTCCATGCTAATTTTGAGCGGACTGTTTGCCGAAACTGTTTGACAAACAAAGTTGGGCGAACAGTCCGCCCGTGTGTACGCGGCCTAACCTGTACGTCAAAGTGGTTTGGTTTGTAAGGGTTTACAATCACTTTAAGCAGTGATAATTTTATCACCGCTCAGTACACTGACAGACGGCATGGTTAATGTTAGTAAAACACATTTCAGGCTTCAAACATAAAGATATAAAATTTTTATTTTTTGTGAAGAATCACCAACAAGTGGGACACAATTGTGAAGTGGAATGAAATCTATTGGATTTTTGAAACTTTTTTAACTAATAAAAAAATGAAAAGTGGGGCGTGCAAAATTATTTGGCCCCCTTGCGTTAATACTTTGCAGAGCCACCTTTTGCTGCGATTACAGCAGATTCTCGATTGGATTAAGGTCTGGACTTTGACTTGGCCATTCTAACACCTGGATACGTTTATTTGTGAACCATTCCTTTGTAGATTTTGCTGTATGTTTGGCATCATTGTCTTGTTGGAAGATAAATCTCTGTCCCAGTTTCAGGTCTTTTGCAGACTCCAACAGGTTTTCATCCAGAATGGTCCTGTATTTGGCTGCATCCATCTTCCCCTCAATTTTAATCATCATCCCTGTCCCTGCTGAAGAAAAGCAGGCCCAAACCATGATGCTGCCACCACCATGTTTGACAGTGGGGATGGTGTGTTGAGGGTGACGAGCTGTGTTGCTTTTACGCCAAACATATCGTTTTGCATTGTGGGCAGAAAGTTCGATTTTGGTTTCATCTGACCAGAGCACCTTCTTCCACATGTTTGGTGTGTCTCCCAGGGGGCTTGTGGCAAACTTTAGACAAGACTTTTTATGGATATCTTTGAGAAATGGCTTTTTTCTTGCCACTCTTCCATAAAGGCCAGATTCGTGCAGTGTACGACTGATTGTTGTCCTATGGACAGACTCTCCCACCTCAGCTGTAGTTCTCTGCAGTTCATCCAGAGTGATCATGGGCCTCTTGGCTGCATCTCTGATCAGCCTTCTCCTTGTCTAAACTGAAAGTTTAGAGGGACGGCCAGGTCTTGGTAGATTTGCAGTGGTCTGATACTCCTTCCATTTCAAAATGATTGCTTGCACAGTGCTCCTTGGGATGTTTAAAGCTTGGGAAATCTTTTTTGTATCCAAATCCGGCTTTAAACTTCTCCACAACAGTATTACGCACCTGCCTGGTGTGTTCCTTGGTCTTCATGATGCTCTCTGCGCTTTCAACAGAACCCTGAGACTATCACAGAGCAGGTGCATTTATACAGAGACTTGATTACACACCGGTGGATTCTATTTATCACCAACAGTCTTTAGGACAACATTGGATCATTCAGAGATCCTCGCTGAACTTCTGGAGTGAGTTTGCTGCACTGCACTGAAAGTAAAGGGGCCGAATAATTTTGCATGCACCACTTTTCCGTTTTTTATTTGCCAAAAAAGTTTAAAATATCCAATAGATTTCGTTCCACTTCACAATTGTGTCCCACTTGTTGGTGATTCTAGACCAAAAATTTAAAAAATTTAAATTTTATATCTTTATGTTTGAAGCCTGAAATGTGGCAAAAGGTTGAAAAGTTCAAGGGGGCCGAATACTTTCTCAAGGCACTATATAATAAATAAATATATATGTGTGTGTATATATATGTATATATATATAATTACACACCCATAAATATGACGGGGACATGGTTACTCTCTTGGGGGTCAGAACGAGGCATAATGAAGTTAATTATTTTCCTTTCCCCCTCAGACCCCCCCCCCCCCCCCCCCCCCAGATTCACTCCCCGATTCACCACCTCTGAGCTGGTGAATTCTGACAAAGATCGCAGCTTCATAAATAGAGGTCGACCGATATGGGTTTTTCTCTGGCCAATGCCGATATTTAGAAATCATGGCGGCCGATATATGATGCCGATATTTTTTTTTGTTTTGTTTTTTTTTGGGCCGATATGTTAGGCCGTTATTTTTTCTTTCATTTTCCTTTTTTTTTTTTTTTTTTTCTTTTATCCCCATTCATCTCATAAAATCTAACAGACACTTTTCCCACTGGGGCGTTTTTCAGGTGCTTTTGGGCTAAAAATAGCACCTGCAAAATGGCTCCCCTGCAGTCTGTGTGAAAGCCTGAGTGCTTTGACACTGAGGCGATGCGTTGGCAGGATGTTAAAAAAAAAAAAAAGTCCTGGAGTGGTGTATACCGCTCCTCCACCACTCCTGCTCATTGATATTAATGGGCACCACTGCGCATGCAATGCGATTTGGCAGCGGTGCTTCACGGGCGCATTTAACCTCTTCCTCGGCCGCTAGCTGGGTTATATGCGCCCCACTAGCAGCCGAATAGCACCGCTAAAATGATGGTAAAGCGTCGCTAAAACTAGAAGCGTTTTACCATCAACACCTGCCCGATTCAGTGTGAAAGCAGCTTTCATAAGTGATACAGAAAATTGCTTACATTTAACCACTTGCCGTCTGCCCTATAGCAAATAGACGGCGGCAAAGTGGTTTCATAATCCTGACCGGACGTCATATATGACGTGATCAGGATTATGAGCCGCTGCGCGCCCCCGGGGGCGGGCATCGCGGCGATCGTTGTTGCGGGGTGTCAGTCTGACACCCGGCAACTACGATCTCGGTAAAGAGTCTCCGACGGAGACTCTTTACCACGTGATCAGCCGTGTCCAATCACGGCTGATCACAGTGTAAATAGGAAAAGCCGGTGATCGGCTTTTCCTCACTCGCGTCTGTCAGACGCGAGTAGAGGAGAGCCGATTGGCTGCTCCTCTGACGGGGGGTCTGTGCTGATCGATTATCAGCACAGCCCCCCCGAGGATGCCCACACTGGACCACCAGGGACGCCACCAGACCACCAGGGATGCCAAGGACATGGTATGCCACCCTAGACCACCAGGGATTCCAGTCAGTGCCACAATGGATGCCAATCAGTGCCCATAATGGATGCCAATCAGTGCCCACAATGGGCATCACTGATTGGCATGCATTATTGATTGGCATCCATTAGTACAATATATTATAATACAATGCCGCCTATCAGTTCCCATCTGTGCCGCCTATCAGTGCCTACCCATGCCCACCTGTGCCGCCTACCCATGCCCACCTGTGCCGCCTACCCATGCCAATCCGTGCCAATTTGTGCCACCTATCAGTGCCCATCCGTGTCGCCCATCAGTGCCACCCATCAGTGCCACATATCGGTGTCCATCAGTGCCACTTCATTGGTGCCACCTCATCGGTGCCCATCAGTGCCGCCTTATCATTGCCCATCAGTGTAACCCCATCAGTGCCCATCAGTGAAGGAGAAAACTTACTTATTTGCAAAGTTTTGAAACTGAAACAAAAAAAAAATTTTTTTTTTCAAAATTTTCGGTATTTTTTTATTTGTTTAGCAAAAAATAAAAACCGCAGAGGTGATCAAATACCACCAAAAGAAAGCTCTATTTGTGGGAAAAAAAATGATAAAAAATTTCATTTGGGTACAGTGTAGCATGACCACGCAATTGTCATTCAAAGTGCGACAGCGCTGAAAGCTCAAAATTGGTCTGGGCAGGAAGGTGTTTAAGTGTGCCCGGTATTGAAGTGGTTAAACATTTATATAAAAAAAAAAAAAAAAAAAACTAAAAACAGTCAAGTTAGCCCATTTTTTTTTTTTTTTTTTTTTCCGTCCAAAAGTTTTGACTACCTGTTTTTTATTATATATATATATATATATATATATTTTTTTTTTATTTTTTTTTTATTAAATAAAAACAGGTAGTAAAAACTTTTGGACGAAAAAAAAATGGGCTAATTTTAATTTTTAATTTTAAATTTTTTTTAAATCATTTAGTGTATTTATTTTTTTTCACAAAAAAATTGCATTTGAAAGACCTCTGCGCAAATGCCGTGTGACATAAAATATTGCAACAACCGCTATTTTATTCCCTAGTATCTCTGCTAAAAAAATATATATAATTTTTGGGGGTCTAAGTGATTTTCTGTCAGAAAATACAGGATTTTTACTTGTAAGCAACAAGTGTCATAAAAGATTTAGTCTTTAAATGGTTAAACTGAGAACTCTACACACAGAGTTAAGTTCATTCATTCAAGTGTAAACATTGTATCTCTTTGCTCTTTTCTTGGCAGACTGCCCAGAGAGGAGGAAAGTCTTTTCTATGAAGACTCAGGCAACTTGCATTGACTTATTACAGAAGTCATTTGCAAGTCGCGCTGTAGTTCTAAATTGGGCCTTTTTATCAGCAAAATCGGCCGATGCCGATTAATTAAAAAACGGCAAATATCAGTCTATGAGGATTCTCTGTGTGCGGAGATAATCGGCGGGAGCACAAGTTCAAACACTTCTCCCTGGATTATCTCTGGTTCATAAACTGTTTTATGGGCTGTGATCAGAGGCGATCCTCGGGATCACTGCTTTATAAATGGACACCTAAATAGGGATGGCCAAACGGTTCGCCCGGCGGTCGGTTTGCGGCGAATTTCGGCTGTTCGCGGTCCGCCTGAATGGCGGACTGTTGTCGCTGTTCGCCCGGCGGACTTGCGTGTTTACTGTGTAAAAGAACTTTGACCTATGATGACACATCCATCATGTGGTACAGGACAGCCAATTGAGACATTACAGCACATGGACACTTGGACATTCCTCCTAACTTATAAATTGACCCGATCCGGCGGCCATTTTACATTCTTTCTACTGTCACTATAGGGAGAGGTTGCTGTGTGGAGCAGGGAGAGACTGCAGTGACCCAAATCGCTAGCTATTAGGTCCACAAAAGTTCTTTTAACCACTTAACAACCGCCCATTGCCGATTAACGGCATCAGGGCGGTTGTTTAACTCTAAGAGGCCGTTAATTAACGGCCTCCTAGAATTCTGCTCTCGCGCGCCCCCTGGGGCGCGCACACGAGAGCATCCGTGACCGCTGGGTCCAGTGGACCCGGCGCATCACGAATCACGGTAAACGGCCGCTCATCGCGGCCGTTTACCACGTGATCGCTCCGTCAAATGACGGAGTGATCACTTGTAAACAAGCCGGCGTCATGTTATGACGCCGGTTCCTCCCTCCCCCTCTCTGTACCGATCGGTACAGCGGAGGGGGAAGAGATCGGTGTCAGCAGCGATGTGGGCTGCATCTGCAGTGCCCACATCGCTGCTCACCGAAAATTAACCCCTCAAATCCCTGCAAATACTCTGCATTACTCTGCAATTCCCTGCAAATACTCTGCATTACTCTGCAATTCCCTGCAAATACTCTGCATTACTCTGCAATTCCCTGCAAATACTCTGCATTGCCCTGCAACACTCCACATTGCCCTGCAACACTCCGCATTGCCCTGCAACACTCCGCAATGCCCTGCAACACTCCGCAATGCCCTGCAACACTCCGCAATGCCCTGCAACACTCCGCAATGCCCTGCAACACTCCGCAATGCCCTGCAACACTCCGCAATGCCCTGCAACACTCCGCAATGCCCTGCAACACTCCGCAATGCCCTGCAACACTCTGCAATGCCCTGCAACACTCTGCAATGCCCTGCAACACTCTGCAATGCCCTGCAACACTCTGCAATGCCCTGCAACACTCTGCAATGCCCTGCAACACTCTGCAATGCCCTGCAACACTCTGCAATGCCCTGCAACACTCTGCAATGCCCTGCAACACTCTGCAATGCCCTGCAACACTCTGCAATGCCCTGCAACACTCTGCAATGCCCTGCAACACTCTGCAATGCCCTGCAACACTCTGCAATGCCCTGCAACACTCTGCAATGCCCTGCAACACTCTGCAATGCCCTGCAACACTCTGCAATGCCCTGCAACACTCTGCAATGCCCTGCAACACTCTGCAATGCCCTGCAATACCCGCCAATACCCTGCAACACTCTGCAATGCTCTGCAACCCCCGCCGATACCCTGCAACACTCTGCAATGCTCTGCAACCCCCGCCGATACCCTGCAACACTCTGCAATGCTCTGCAACCCCCGCCGATACCCTGCAACACTCTGCAATGCTCTGCAACACCCGCCGATACCCTGCAACACTCTGCAATGCTCTGCAACACCCGCCAATACCCTGCAATGCTCTGCAACGCAGTACTCTGCAACACCATGCTCTGAGATACCCAGCCATAGTCGGTGATACCCTGCAATACCCAGCCATAGACATCTCCCGCCGCCCTCCGCCCTCCGGTGCTTCTACCGAATCGCTAATACGATCAAAGCCAGAATCTTTTTTTTTTTTCAGGCTTCCCAGCTTAGAGGTGAGATGTGGGTCTTATTGACCCCACATCTCACTGTAAAGAGGACCTGCCATGCCATATTCCTATTACAAGGGATGTTTACATTCCTTGTAATAGGAATAAAAGTGATCAAAAAAATTATTTTTGGGGAAAAAAATGTCAAACTAAAATAAATAAAGTAAAATGAACAATAAAAAAAAAATGTTTTTTTTAAAGCGCCCCTGTCCCCATGTGCTCGCATGCAGAAGCGAACGCATGCGTAAGTCCCGCCCACATATGAAAACGGTGTTCAAACCACACATGTGAGGTATCGCTGCGAACGTTAGAGCGAGAGAAATAATTCTAGCCCTAGACCTCCTCTGTAACTCAAAACATATAACCAGTAAAAAAAATGTAAATCGTCGCCTATGGGGATTTTTAAGTAGCGACGTTTGCCGCCATTCCACGAGCGTGTGCAATTTTGAAGAGTGACATATTAGGTATCTATTTACTCAGCGTAACTTCATCTTTCACATTATGCAAAAATTGGGCTAACTTTACTGTGTTTTTTTTTTTTTTTTTAAGCACAAAACAGTTTTTTTTCCAAAAAAAAGCATTCGAAAAATTACTGCGCAAATACCGTGCGAGATAAAAAGTTGCAAAGACCACCATTGTATTCTCCAGGGTGTTTGCTAAAAAAACATATATAATGTTTTGGAGTTCTATGTAATTTTCTAGCAAATAAATGATGATTTTTACATGTAGGAGAGAAATGTCAGAATTGTCCTGGGTGCTCCAGAACGCCTGATGGCGCTCCCTGCATGTTGGGCCTCTGTATGTGGCCACGCTGTGTAAAAGTCTCACACATGTGGTATCACCATACTCGGGAGTAATAGCAGAATGTGTTTTGGGGTGTAATTTGTGGTATGCATATGCTGTGTGTGAGAAATAACCTGATAATATGACAATTTTGTGAAAAAAAAAAAAAAAGTAAAAAGAATCTTGATTTTGCAAAGAATTGTGGGAAAAAATGACAACTTCAAAAAACTCATCATGCCTCTTACTAAATACCTTGGAATGTCTTCTTTCCAAAAAGGGGTCATTTGGGGGGTATTTGTACTTTTCTGGCATGTTAGGGTCTCAAGAATTGAAATAGGCCGTCAGTCCTTCAGGTGTGATCAATTTTCAGATATTGGCACCATAGCTTGTGGACTCTATAACTTTCACAAAGACCAAATAATATCCACCAATTTGTACTTATTTTTACCAAAGATATGTAGTAGTATAAATTTTGGCCAAAATTTATGAAGAAAAAATTTCTAATCTGCTAAATTTTCTAACAGAAACAAAGAAAAATTCGTTTTTTTACAGAATTTTCGGTATTTTTTCTTTTATAGCACAAAAAAAAAACCCAGCGGTGATTAAATACCACCAAAAGAAAGCTCTATTTGTGTGAAAAAAAGGACAAAAATTTCATATAGGTCCAGTGTTGCATGACTGAGTAATTGTCATTCAAAATGCGAGAGCACCGAAAGCTGAAAATTGGTCTGGTTATTAAGGGTGTTTAAGTGCCCAGTGGTCAAGTGGTTAAGGACTGGTATGGTATAGGTGTAGTTCAGGATATAGGTTTGAGGCACTGCTATTCAAGTCATTGTTGCAGCAGGTTGTCTTTTGTCAGTGCTGAGAGAGGGACTGATAGGACACTGTGTGTTGCAGAGAGGGACAGTCAGTTTAATCATTAGCTGTTACTATTGGGTCCACAAAAGTCCTTTTCAGGACTGGTATGGTGTAGTAGTACAGGATATAGTTTTTAGTGCTATTCACGTTATTGTTGCAGCAGCCTGTGTTTTTGTCAGTTTAAATAGGGACAGACAGGAAGCTGTGTGTGGCAGTGAGGGACAGTCAGTTTAATCAGTAGCTGTTACTATTAGGTCCACAGAGGTCCTTTTCAGGACTGGTATGGTAATAGGGTTGTACACGTATAATATTCTTTCTTCCAAATATAGAAAGAATATTATACTTGACTGCTGCCCTTCTGCTGCAGTAGTCCTTTATGAGTATAGGGACTGAGGTACAGTCTGCTAATCACAACCTACTAGTTGCACAAAGGTCCTTCTAAGGACTGGTAAGGTATAGCGTACTAGAGTATATAGGGTTGAGTGAGGTACAGTCTGCTAATCCTTAAGCACTGGTATAGGTCCACAATATATAGGGTTGAGGTGCACTACTGCTAACTGCTGCCCTATTCTGCAGCAGTCCTTTATCAGTATAGGGACTGAGGTACAGTCTGCTAATCACAACCTACTAGTTCCACAAATGTCCTTCAAAGGACTGGTAAGGTATAGCGTACTACAGTATATAGAGTTGAGTGAGGTACAGTCTGCTAATCCTTAAGGACTGGTATATCACGGTGCTGATGTCAGTGTTCTCTATCACGGTGCTGGTGTCAGATCACTCTATCATGGTGCAGGTGTCAGTGCTCTATATCACGGTGCTAGTGATGATCATCATCTCCTGCACCCTCTTCTTTGCCTACCCTGACCTTCCCTCGCCTCCATTTTCTCAAGAGTTCTGAATTTTCAGAATTTCACATATAAAAAAGAATGCTTGTACCGTATTTGCCGGCGTATAAGACGACCCCCTATTTTTCAAGTGAAAACATAGGTTTTGGGCAATACTCGCGGTATAAGACTACCCCCCTTCTGAGGCAACACCATTTAAAAAAAAACATTAGAACCATTAAAAAATACAAAGCAAGAATGCCAACTACTCATCCGCCATGCTGTGATATGTCATAAAGTAAATCAAACAATAATAACACAAACAGATCTGTGGAATGCCACAACTCTGGAAAGTCGAATTTTTCACTAACCAAACCTATACCACTTTTGGGTTACATTCTATGGAAATTTTCCACCAAAATGCATTTAATAACCCCCCTGTCATATGTCCCAGATTTACCGGTCCCTCTTGGGTGCCTGGGACCTCAAAGGCAAACGGCAGGATGTATAGTAGTAGATCAGTGAATGGATTTACCCAGGGAAGTGTGGTGAGCGGTGTATTATTTTAATGAATACAACGCCTGCTTGGATTGGCAGAGGCTGTAGCATCATCAGCCCTTGCCTCTCTCTCTCTCAAAGCCAATCCGAGCAGGGTACTCTATGTTCATTAATAGAATACATCGCTCGCTGGTATTGGCTCAACGGCGTATACTGTTTGTAGCTGAAGCCACATACAGTATTAGCAGACATTTGGGGGCTGACATCCATCGGGCAGCATTGTATACCCGGCGTATAAGACGACCCCCGATTTTTGGGCATTCTTTTTAAGTGTAAAAGGTAGTCTTATACGCCAGAAAATACAGTAGTTGTCGATCCCAGATTCACCTCATACATGTGTTATGTCATTGGCCATGTGGTAGGACTATGTGTGCACAGCTAGTAATTATTTTGTGGCTGCAAATATGACCTGTAGGTTTGTAAAGTTCACCATCCCTGTGCTGTGCTGACTTCCTCCTAGGGCTGTACCTCTGCTGTGCATATTATGAGGGGCTCCCACCATCCCTGTGCTGAGCTGACTTCCTCATGGGGCTGCTTATTATGAGGGGCTCCCACTATCCCTGTGCTGTGCTGACTTCCTCCTGGGGCTGCTTATTATGAGGGGCTCCCACCATCCCTGTGCTGTGCTGACTTCCTCCTGGGGCTGTACCTCTGCTGTGCATATTATGAGGGGCTCCCACCATCCCTGTGCTATGCTGACTTCCTCCTGGGGCTGCTTACGGTGCAGGTGTCAGTGCTGTATGTCATGGTGCTGGGGTCGGTGCTGTATGTCACGGTGCTGGGGTCGGTGCTGTATGTCACGGTGCTGGGGTCGGTGCTGTATGTCACGGTGCTGGGGTCGGTGCTGTATGTCACGCTGCTGGGGTCGGTGCTGTATGTCACGCTGCTGGGGTCGGTGCTGTATGTCACGCTGCTGGGGTCGGTGCTGTATGTCACGCTGCTGGGGTCGGTGCTGTATGTCACGGTGCTGGTGATCATCTCCTGCACCCTCTTCTTTGCCTACCCTGACCTTCCCTCTCCTCCATTGCCTTCATGCTCTCCACAGTCCTGAATTGTCACAATTTCACATATAAAAAAAGAATGCTTGTAGTTGTCGATCCCAGATTCACCTCATACATGTGTTATGTCATTGGCCATGTGGTGGGACTATGTGTGCACAGCTAGTAATTATTTTGTGGCTGCAAATATGACCTGTAGGTTTGTAAAGTTCTCCTCCATTGAAGTCAATGGGGCCCGCCGCGAACATTACGGTTCGCGAACTATCGGCCGCGTTCGCGAAACGTCCCGTCGGAAGTTCGTCCATCACTACACCTAAAGACTATACTTCTGGTCACAGTGACATCTGCCCGTAGAATTGGTGAAATACAGGCATTATCTACCCAAGAGCATTTTATGAGATGTCTACCAGACATTCCTAAGGGCAGACCCAGCCTTCCTGCCTAAAGTATCCTCAGTCTTTCACCGGACACAGGAGATCATTCTCCCTACATTTTGCCCCTGGCCTTCTCGGCCAGGTGAAGAGGCCTTCCGCACTCTGGACATTAGAAGGTGCCTCCTAAGTTACTTAGAGGTAACAAGGAGTGTTAGGAAATCATCTTCACTCTTCATCTTGATGGAGTCGCAAAGGAAGTAGAGTCTCCAAAAATACCCTAGGAAGGTAGCTGAAACAATCCGTTAAAGAACCTTACCTATCCTTAGGTCTGGAATCTTGCCTCATTCTACGCGGGCAGTGTCAGCTTCTTGGACATAAAGGGCCGGGACATCACCTGAGCAGATATGCAAGGCTGCCACGTGGTCCAGTTTTTCAACCTTTATGGGGCATTACTGTTTGGATCTACTGTCAGCCTCAGACCAGTCCTTTGGTAGGAAGGTTTTACAGGCAGTGGTCCAACCTGAAGTAAATGCTCAGTTATCCTCTCCAAGGTGCTGTCCCTAAATGTGAAGGGAGAAAACCTTAGTTAGACTTACCGGCGCCAGTATTTTTTACGAGCCTTTCAGGACAGCAGCCTACTTTCCTCCCTAGGTTATCATATGTATAGTATAATTATGAGGCTCAGTGATTTTTTGCTTATATCTTCCAGCATGTCGGAGGTCTTCTCAGTAAAAACTGAAGGCATGGTGGAAGCAGCTGCTTTTAAAAAGGGCCGTTGTCACGCAGTGATTCCTGTGAAGAGGTGGAGCTGCTCTCTCTCCAAGGTGCTGTCCTAAAAGGCTCGTAGAAATACCGTCACCGCTAAGTCTAAGGTTTTTTTCAACTTTGCACTTTTTTCAGTGGGATACGTGAAAATCTATGTAAAAGGTTATGTATAATAATTTAATAAGCAAAGCAAAACAGAAAAAAAGTTAATAGAAAATTAAAAATCACCATGGAAATTACAATTGACTGGAGAAGGAGAATACGACATTAAAGTGCTGATTATAGTAAACTAAGAGGTTAATAAGGGGTTCAACAGAGGAACATGTAATTAGAATTTTTACTTGTCAAGGTTGCTTTAACCCTTTCGCTGCCAGGCCCTGTGCTCCATTTTGTACACTTAGGTGGCCAAACCAATTTTGCTGATTTTTCTTCGCTTTTTATTTTTCATTATAGCGTTCAGAGTTTGTAAAAGACCCCCCAAACCATATATTTTCTGAAAGCACATGATCAGTAGAATAAAAAGAAGGTGCTAATGATTTTTTATTTTTTTATTTTTTCAGACCCCGCGGTATTTGCGCAAATACTTATCAAACCAATATAGTTGCAAAAATTAAAACCATTATTAGCTGATAAAAAAAAGCAGCAAATTTGACTAAATTCCTACTAAATATAACTGCTTAACCTGTATTGAGTTAATAAATAAGTATTTTTAACTTTTAAATTGTGTCCTTTTTGCGAAACAGACACAAAGTGTAAATATCCAAATTTTTCAAAAAATCTGAAGGTTTTAATTTTTCCCTTTACAGCTTTCAGAATTTGTGAAAGACCCCCAAAACCATATATTTTCTGAAACTATACCTGACCTCTAGAATAAATAGAAGGTGCTACTGATTTTTTATTTTTTTTGGACCTCGCGGTATTTGCGCAAATGTTTATCAAACCAATATATTCGCAAAAAATATATACTAAAACCATTATTAGCAGATAAAAACACAGCTAATTTTACAAAATTCCTGCTAAATCCATACTAAATATAAAAGCTTAACCTGTATAGAGTTAATAAATAACAAACAGTCAATTTTAAATTGCGCCTTTTTGAAAAATAGTGAAAAATTGAACGTACCCAAACATTTCTCTAAAAAGCTGAAGCTTTTAATTTTTCCCTTGCAGCTTTCAGAGTTTGTAAAAGACATTTCTGCTAAATTCCTACTGAATAAAAAAGCTTAACCTGTATCAAGTTAATAAATAACAAATATTTATAAGTTTTGAATTGTGCCTTTTTGAGAAATAGTGAAAATTGGAGGTGCGCAAAAGTTTTAGAAAATCTGGAGGTTTTCTGTCACAAAGGCCATGTACCTGATGTGAGACTGAAGTAATGTTGGAGGCCTCCCTTGTACCTTGGGTCCTTAAAGTCTCTGGAGAGAGTAGACTGAATAGACTTCATCTGGGGTATCATATATGATACCGCGGCACAGTGGTGTAGTGGTTAGCACTCTCACCTAGCAGTAAGAAGGGTTGCTGGTTCGAATCCCAACCATGACACCACCTGCCTGGAGTTTGCATGTTCTCCCTGTGCTTGCGTGGATTTCCTCTGGGTACTCCGGTTTCCTCCCACAATCCAAAGACATGCAGGTAGGTTAATTGGCTTCTGTCCAAAAAATTGGCCCTAGTATATGAATGGGGACCTTAGATTGTGGGCTCCTTGAGGGTAGGGACTGATGTGAGTGTGCAATGTACAGGGACAATTGTAGACACTCACTTAGGTTGAACTGGATGGACTGGTGTCTTTATTCAACCTTACTAACTATGAAACTATATATAGATAAAACAAGTGTAATAATATAATTTTACTTAACTAAAATAAAAGTGGGCAGTGTCAGCAGGACAGTGGACATGTCAATAGGGTAGTGGATGGTGTCAGAGCAGTGGATTTGTCAATAGGGTAGATGAAGGTGTCAGTCATTAGAGCAGCACAGGGATGATGGGAAAGCCCTCATAATGGGCACATCAGGTGTACAGACCCAGGAACTCGGCACAGGAATGGTGGGAGCTCCTTCATAATGGGCTCAGCAGGTGTGCAGACCCAGGGATAGTGGAAACCCCTCATAATGGGCACAGCAGGTGTACAGACCTTGGAATTCAGCACAGGAATGTTGGGAGCCCCTCATAATGGGCACAGCAGGTATACAGATTGGGAAACTCAGCACGAGGATGGTGGGAACCCCTCATAATGGGCTTAGCAGGTGTACAGACCTTGGAACTCAGCACAGGGATGGTGGGAACCTCTCATAATGGGCACAACGGGTAAATTTATCCGGGAACCATTTATAATAGGCACAGCGGGTATACAGACCCGGGAACTTGGCACAGGGATGGTGGGAACCCCTCATAATGGGCACAGCAGGTGTACAGACCTGGGAACTCAGCATTTACTAGAACCGATAGGCTGTATTTTCCTCCTGAAGCTGCTGACTGCCTATGGAAGGGAGAGGAGGAGAAGCTTTTAGATGCTGCAAGTGGAAGAAAATACAGCCCAGTTCTAATAAATGCTACACCCACATCCCCTCTCAGGCTCTCAGCGATTCTGTAAGAGGCTGAGACAGATATCAGTCCAGGTGCCTGGCGGATCCAGACTTTGTCGTGATGACCCAGTGTTTGGACTGATTTCTGTGATGTCAGCAGAGAGCGGACTTCAGCCCGCTATCTGCTGAAAACGGGTCACAGGAATGCAAAACGAATTGCTCTCCTGTGACCCATAGGGGAAACCCAGATAAACAAGCTTTGGCTAGACTTATCCTTTAATGCAAAGAATTCGTTCAAGTGGTTGTAAACCCTTTTTCACAACCTTTCCCTACAGGTAAGCCTATAACGAGGCTTACCTGTAGGTACCATGAATATCTCCTAAACTTGCACAGTTTAGGAGTTATTCACTGTATACGCATGTGCCGCTGACGTTGTGCCGTTTCTTCAGCTGCTGTACCGTGGTCCTGTGCGCATGTACGGGAGTGACATCATTGCGGCTCCGGCCAATCGCAGCGCTGGAGCCTGCAAACCCAGAAATAACTTCGGGAGACATGTCGCTGGTCACAGCGCTGTGCTGGGACTGCTCCAACAGTTTTGTTTTGAGGAAAGTATTTCATAATGAGCTACTATGCGATGCATAGTAGCTCATTATGCCTTTGTCTTACAGGGTTGTTGGGATTTTTTTTTTTTTTTTTAATCTGGCTTAACAACCACTTTAAGGTACAAAAAAAAACCTTCTGAATTTACAACCACTTTAACTACTTGCTGGCCTTCATATGATGGCCAGGCGGCGCGGCTCTCGTTCTGGGCGGGCATCATATGACGTCTACCCATTTAAATAGGCATGTGCGTAATTGTGTGCGCTCAGCCCTGTACCTTCGATGGCGGCGTGTCACAGAGACATCGCTTGTCACCGAAGGTCCACTTTGTGAGATATTACCGGGTTCTCCTCCTCACACACCGATCGTGTACAAGAAGGAGATTGCGGTAAAATCTTGTTACCGTTTACAGTGTACACCAACACACAGTGATTGCCGCCCCAATAAAGAGGACTTGTCACAGTTCATCCGAATACCTGTCACCAGTCCATCAGAGTACCCAAGTACCTGTCACCAGACCATCAGAGTACACGAGTACCTACCTGCAGCCCATGCCTCATAGAATATATGTTAGGGTGTTTGCTTTCGAAAATGGGTTCGTTTTGTGGGTAATTCCACTGTCCTGGTGCTCAAGGACCTTCAAAAGTGTGATAGGTAGGAATGAAATGTGTAATTTATGCTCCTAGAACACCTGAAGGTACTACTTCAGTTTTGGGCCTCTGTATGTGGACAGGCTGTGTAAAAGTCTCGCACATGTGGTATTGCCATACTCGGGAAGAGTAGCAGAATGTATTTTGGGGTGTAATTTGTATACATATGCTATATGCTGTGTGTGAGAAATAACCTGATAATTTTGACAATTTAAAAAAAAAAAAAAAAATTAACAAAATTCTTAATTTTGCAAAGAATTGTGGGGAAACATTTACAACTTAAAAAAACTCACCATGCTATTTACTTACTACCTTGGAATGCCTACTCTCTAAAAAGGGGTCATTTGGGGGGTAGGTATTTATACTTTCCTGACTTGATGTCGGTTCACACTGAGGCAGCACGACTTGCAGCACGACTGTCTCAGGCGTCCTGGTTGCGACCGCTGCGGTGACTTGCAAAATTACTTCTCTATAGAAGTCAATGCAAGTCGCCTCAAGTCACCCCCAAAGTTGTACAGGAACCATTTTCTAAGTCAGAGCGACTTGTGTCGCTCTGATTAGAACGGTTCCATAGTACAGAACGGGATGCGACTTGTCAGGCGGCTAAGTCGCCTGACAAGTCATCCCAGTGTGAACTGGCACTGAGTGTTTCAAGAAATAAGATATACCTGATGTACTGAAGGAGTGATCAGATGTGATTTGGCACCATAGTTGTAGACTCTAACTTTCACAAAGACCAAATAATATAAACTAATTTGGGGTTATTTTTTACCAAAGCTATGTAGCAGTATACATTTTGGCCAAAATTTATGAAGAAAAATTATTAATTTGAAAATTTTTATGACAGAAACAAAAAGTATTTTTTTTTTTACAAAATTTACAGTTATAGCACAAAAAATAAAAAACCCACTAGTAATTAAATAACACCAAAAGAAAGCTCTATTTGTGTGAAAAAATACACAAATTTCATATGGGTGCAATGTTACATGAGTAATTGTCATTCAAAGTGTGAGAGCGCTGAAAGCTGAAAATTGGTCTGGGAAGGAAGGGGGTGTAAGTGCCCTGTATTGAGGTGGTTAAGTAACTGTAATGAAAATGTTTTCTAATTTCTTTTACAGGTTGGAAGACATGAGCCATGACACAGTTCAAGGGAATAAAAAGCTGCAGGTTCAGTTTGTACCTGATGAAGATGTTTTGGAGCATATCATTGATAAACAAGAAGGTGTGTCATAATTGGTTGCACCAATGACAGTCCTGGTAAAACCACATTTGATGTCTGTAGACCCCTGAAAATGTGCCATTCATTTCAGTGTATGGTTTGTAGATATTTACAAAGGGTTTCTATTTTAACTACTTGAGGTTCACGCTATAGCTGAATGACGGCCACAACGCGGACCTAAATTTCCGGGAGACTCGTGTGTTCACTGATCCCGGCCCCTTACCATGTGATCAGCTGTCAGCCAATGACAGCTGATCATGTGTGTAAACAAAAGCTTGGTAATCTTTTTTAAAATTTTATTTATTTTTTTTTTTTTTTTCTACTCCTCGCGCTGACAGCAAAAAAAAAGCCGATCGCTGGCTTATGCTCAAGGGACATCGGTCCCAAAGAGGAAGGAGGCACATCTGCCTCCTCCTCTGTGCCTGCCATTGCCACCTGCCAGTGCCCACAATTGCCACCTAGCAGTGCTGCCTTTCAGTTTAACCCATCAGTGCCCATCACTGCCACCCATCAGTGCCAGCTATCAGTGCCACTTCTCAGTGCCCATCAATTCTCTTCAGTGCCACCTATCAGTGCCCACCAGTGCAGCCCATTGGTGCCCATCAGCGTAGCCTCATCAAGTGGAAACTAGGCTTTCTCTTATATTCACCGACCGACACGGCTCCTCTCTGTAACTAAATGGGTTGTATAGCCTGCCATTAGGAGAAACGAGGCAAAATTGTTACACCATACACAGAACTTTAATCCCGCCTCGGGGGGGCCATGCTATCAACCCTTCCCACTGCTGCTAGCAGCAGCTTCAGTTTTTATTTTGCCTAGGAGAATGACCTAGGAAACTCTGTGGGCCTTTCGGTCCATACTTTTGCTGCAGGTTTGAAAGATCCTGAGATCTTCTATCAACTGCTGGCTGAGTGACAGGCTGGTTAATGATATTCTTGTAGTCTCCCCAGTCCGGCCATCAAGTGTGAGCAGGCCGCAGCTAAGGCTCAGCAGGCCACAACATGCCTGAGCTCCAGAGGTGGTCGGTGAGCTTCAATGCTCTGGGGTATACATATGACCGGGCTACTGATGTATGAATCGCAGTATACCGAGGCCAGCAGCCACCCTGTAGCTGCGCAGGAGTGGGTCTGTGATGGAATGCCTCACAGCTCTTCAGGACTGGTAAGTAGGGCTCTCCCTGCTTCGGTGGGGTGAGCAGCTGGGCATTCCCTGGGGGGTCGATTCGGGGGCCACCTCGCCTCCCTATCTTCTCTCCCAAGTCCCTATCCCTCCTCCCCCCCCCCTTTCTGAGGGTGGTGGCTGCGGGCGGTGTGTTTGTGTGTGTGTGTGTCGCTGTTTCTCACCTGTGGGGGGGGGGGGGGGGTCTGGGCGGCTGGCATTGGTCCAGGTCTGGGGGTCCCAAAACATGGTTTATGGAGGTCCTGACTGTTAGCAGGCAGCACGTTTTTATTTTTTGCTCTGTCACCGCATGGTGCCGCTCCGGCGGCCATCTTGGATTTGGGAAAGCTATAAATTCCCCTGGTGAGCTTCAGCAGCCATTTTCCTTAGGATTCCTATTCATTACATTGACGGCCATTTTCTTAAAGCCTGAGCACTTTTTTCACCTCTGGCCTCTTGTGGCAGCATTACATGTGCTTTCTCTAGCTGCTTCCTGTATCCACTGTGTGTGTGTGGAGAACGCTGGATGGCTCTTGCTGAACGCTGAAGCTGCTCTGCAAATCATTGCACCGCTGGTGGGAGCTGCTGCTGCTGAGTTTTCTCCTCTCTGCAACAGGGAACCTCCTAGGGACTACAGGCACTGCTGTGGCTATCACAGAACGCCCCAGGGTGGTGAGTCTAGCACTAAGTAACCCCCCACCCCCCCCCCCCCCCCCCACACGTGGTGGCAGCAGGAGGGTGGAACCTTCACTGTCCTAAGTCCCTTGGCTTCAGCATGGCTTCAGAAACTGGTGTTTCTTCCCCCAAAATCCAGGCTATAGCAATTGGGTCACCTGCAGTTAGCGCGGTGCTCATGGACACCCTGACGGCGGTCCTTGACTCTTATGTTGCTAAGATAGAGGCGGCACGTGGCAGGAAGAGGCCCCTGCCCCCCTCCGTCCTCTGGGGAGAGCTCTGATGCAGACTCGGGTCCTGTTGCGGCTGGAGAACCCTACTCTGACCTATCAGACGTGGCTGACCTGGACCGTTCAGACAGTGAGGATGATTCCCTGTCTGGGTCCGGGCGCGACTAGGCGCTTGTTGGAGCACTTATCACAGCTGTGTGTGATACCCTGAAGGTTCAAGAGCCAGAAAATTCCTCTGCTGATGTACCGATCCCTTTTGGGTCCCGCAAGCCAGCACGTTCACCTAAGGTGTTCCTGTATTTGACTTATTTTGACAAATTCATCTACAGGGAATAGTCGCCCGCAGCGGACCTTTTCGGTCCCCAAAAATTTGGCGGTGCGTTACCCCTTTTGAGGAAAGCCTTCTCAAAAAGTGGTCGGCTCCTCCGGTCGTGGACCCCCCCAGTATCTAGGTTAAATAAAGTAAACATGATCCCAGTTGAGGGGACTCCTGCATTCAAGGATCCCACGGACAAGAAGGCCGAAGCAGTGGCTCGTTCCTTGTTTACGGTTGTGGGGTCAGCCGTGCGACCTGTACTGGCATCTGCACTGGTGTCTCAGACACTGACTGAGTGAACAAAACTTTTGTACCACGAATTGGGAGAGCAGAATGCCTCCTCTGTCTGCGTGGAACTAACAGACCAACTAGTGCATGGCCTTCAGTACGTTTGTGACACGGCCCTGGATACTCTTCCTCTGCTATCCAGGGCCTCAGTGTCAGCCGTGGTGCTGAGGCGCCTCGTTTGGCTGAAATGCTGGTCTGCTGACCAGGCATCCAATAAAGCCCTGACGGATCTTCCCTGCCTTGGCGAACTGCTCTTTGGATGACATTATTAAAAATGCCATGGGTGGTAAGAGTACACTACTCCCACAGGCCAGGAATGCTAAGGAGCCACGCCTCAGGCAAGGGCCCTCCTTTTCCGCTCACTAGCGGCTTTTTTGTTCGCCCGGTGCTTCGGCGAATGTCCCCAGCCCAACAGGACGCCCGCGGACGGTCAGAAGCGTCCCTGGAACCTTAAGCCTGCATACAAAAGTGCTACCTCATAAAGGTCTGCCCCCACCCATGTCTCGGGTGGGGGGTCGTCTTCGGGAGTTTGCAGCCCGTTGGACCTCTTGGTTATCAGACCAATGGGTCTGTGATCTGATTTCTGCAAGTTACAAGATAGTTTCTCTCTTGGCCGCCAAACAGATTCTCTCCCTCCAGCATACCTGTGTCCCAGGTTCGCCGGGAGGCCCTGTTAGGGGCGGTGAGGGACTTGCTGAATCGGGGTGGTTGTACCGGTTCCGGAATCGGAACGCTTCCAGGGGTTCTACTCTGTTTGTGGTTCCCAAGAAGGAAGGGGTACGTCCAATATTGGACCTAAAAGCCCTAAATCACTTTGTAAAAGTGCAGAGGTTCAGAATGGAATCAGTTCACTCAGTAGTCGCTGCACTCCATTGAGGGGACTTCCTGGCGTCCTTGGACATTCAGGATGCCTACCTGCATATACCCATATGCCATCGGCATCAAAAGTTTCTGCGTTTGGCAGTCGGGAAGCCCACTACCAGTTTGGGGCTCTTCCTTTTGGCCTGGCATCAGCCCCCCGAGTCTTTACCAAAGTACTGGCTCCAGTATTGGCGTTGTTGAGACAACGCGGGATCGCGATCGTGGGTTAACTAGACGATCTCCTCCTGAGAGCTTCTTCTGCCTCAGATTTAGAGGAGGATGTGGCGATCACCTTGCAGTCCCTGCAAGCGTTTGGGTGGCTGTTGAACATAAAGAAGTCGGTGGTGGTACCGACTCAGCGTCTGGAGTACCTGGGGTTACTATTGGACTCCAGGGAAGCGAAAGGTTTTTCTCCCCTCAAACAAATTTCTGACTCTCAGATCTGTGGTCAAACTACTGATGAACCGCAAGTGGTCATCACTCTGCTTTTTGCATGTGGGTGCTGGGGCTCATGGTAGCCTCCTTCGAGGCAGTACCTTATGCCCAGTTCCACAGAGTCCTGCAGAAGGAGATCTTGACAAAATGGGACAAATCTCCGTTGTCCCTGGATCGGCAGATCCAGGTGAGCCAGCCAGTCAGGGAGTCCCTGATCTGGTGGTTGAGGTCCCCGGTGATTCAGGCAGGAAAATCGTTCCTTCCTCTGAAATGGACAGTGGTCACTACGGATGCCAGTCTGTCCGGCTGGGGTGGAGTGATGGGGATTCAGTTGGCTCAGGGCCTCTGGTCGATGGAAGAATCTAAGTTGCCGATCAATCTGCTCGAATTGAGAGCGATCAGGCTGTGCCTCCACACGTGGTCGACCTGTCTTCAAGGGCATCCGACCAGGATACAGTCAGACAATGCCACGGCTGTGGCATACATAAATCATCAAGGGGGAACAAGAAGCTCAGCCGCTGCTCGGGAGGTCGCTCACATACTTCGGTGGGCAGAGCGACACGTTCCGGCCTTGTTGGCCATTTACATCCCGGGGGTGGAAAATTGGCAGGCTGACTATCTGAGTCGACAGATGCTGGACCCAGGAGAATAGGCATTGCATCCGGAGATATTCAGGCTGCTGTGCCTGAAATTGGGCACACCAGATGTGGATCTATTGGCCTCCCGGATCAATCGGAAGGTGCAGAGATTCGTGTCCAGGACAAGAGATCCGTGGGCAGACACGTCAGATGCGCTGCTGGCTCCGTGGGATCAGTACCAGCTGATCTACGCCTTTCCTCCGCTGAAACTGTTGCCACGTCTGCTTCGCAGAGTGGAAGCTGAGGGGATTCCAGTAATCCTGATTGCTCCAGATTGGCCTCAGCAGGCCTGGTACGCAGACCTGGTGCGCCTGGTGGCAGTTGCTCCCTGGCAACTGCCATTGACAAAGAACCTTCTATCTCAAGGTCCAATCCTTCACCCTGCTTTACCATCGCTGGCTTTAACAGCCTGGCTATTGAAAGCCAGGTATTGAGGAACCGGGCTGTTGGACTCTGTGATTCCAACTATGCTGAGGGCGCGGAAATCTTCTTCCAGGAAGATATACCATCGTACTTGGAAGGCCTACATCTCCATGTGTGAGGAGAAAGGGTGGCATCCACGTTCCTTCTCTATATCCAGGATCCTGATGTTTCTTCAGCAAGGTGTAGACCAGAGGTTGGCATTGAGCACCATCAATGGGCAGAGTTCAGCTCTGGCTGTCTTTTTTTTTTTCAAAGACCTCTGGCGTCTCACTCATTAGTGAGTACCTTTGTGCAGGGGGTACAACATGTAGTTCCTCTGGTGCGTCCTCCGTGGAATTTGAACCTGGTGTTGTCGGCGCTTCAGAAGCCGCCGTTTGAGAATATTAGAGAGATTCCTCTGCTGACCCTTTCACAGAAGGGAGTCTTTCTAGTGGCCATTACATCGGCCAGGAGGGTTTCGGAATTGGCGGCCTTGTCCTGCAAGTCGCCTTATCTGGTCATCCACAAGGATAAGGTGGTGTTGCGTCCGCAACCATCCTTTCTACCGAAGGTGGTTTCGGCCTTTCATATCAATGAGGACATTGTCTTGCCATCATTGTGTCCTAAGCCAAAGCACCGCAAAGAGGTGGCCCTTCACGCTCTAGATGTGGTTAGGGCTCTGAAGGTGTACTTGTCTGCCACAGCTTCCTTTCGGAAGTCAGACTCACTGTTTGTTTCGGTGGCTGTCCTAAGAAGGGCATGGCGGTCTTGTCGGCCACCATTTCCAGGTGGATCAGACAGATTGTAGTCCAAGCCTACACCTTGAAGGGGCAGGTGCCCCCCTTTCCGGTCATGGCCCACTCTACAAGAACAATCGGAACATCTTGGGCCTTCCGACACCAAGCGTCTGTCACTCAGGTGTGTAAGGCGGCAACCGTCTGTCCATGCTTTTACTAAGTTCTACAAGGTAGACGTCAGTGCATCGGCTGAAGCCTGTTTTGGCCGCAACGTTTTGCAGGCGGCCGGGTAGTTGCAATTAAATTTTTTCCTGTGTTTTTTATTTTTTATTTTTATAAAAACGCAGTACTTT
Organism: Lithobates pipiens; assembly: GCF_037356315.1. Taxonomy (NCBI): domain Eukaryota; kingdom Metazoa; phylum Chordata; class Amphibia; order Anura; family Ranidae; genus Lithobates; species Lithobates pipiens. The sequence continues at coordinate 170,711,414 of NW_027507784.1, forward strand.
TGGGGCGTGGCCTGACTGAGTATGGGGTAAGACCGTCACACTAGGAGCTCCACAATAAATCCTGCCTTTCAGTAATCCTCCACTCTAACAATCCCCCCATTCGAGCGGGCAGCCTGTCCGGGACCCCTCCGCACACCCCACTCATCCTTTGGCCCTCCGGTGATCCGATCGGAGCGGCATTCTCCCGCGTGGCGGCAGAGCTCAGGCGAGTCCCTGGCTTCGGCCTACACACGGAGGCCGCGGCCATCTTGGCATACCCATCCCCGGGAACAGTGCTGAGCCCTGAGCGGACTGACATCCTCCCGTCCTGCCTAGCCTCTCGGCGTTGCTCACCATCTGCCCGCAGATTGGAGGGGTGGCCCTGTTGAACGGGCTCTACACAGCGGCAGCACCCAGGCGAGATCCCGGCTTCGGCCTACCCACGGAGGCCGCGGCCATTTTGGAACACCCGTCCTCGGAACCAGCACTGGGCCCTGTGCGGACCGACGTCCCTATTTCCTGCCTGGACACCCTACATTACTGGCCATCCGACCACAGAGCGGAGAGGGGACCCTGTGGACCTAATTCTCCACTCAGACAGGGCCACTGCTTCGGCCTGTACACAGAGGCCCGTCGCCATCTTGGTACACCTGACCCTCAGGCAGGCTCTGGGCCCTGTCTGTTACCCTCTCTCCATCCTCCCTGGCCTGCCTTGACGTGCCCACACCATTACCGAACCTGATATGCGATGATATGAGAGGACCGGAGGGGAGCGAGGACAGGGAGACACGGATAAACTACTGGAAGCGATCACACTCTGCAGGATGTCCCTCACCGCCCAGATTGAGGGGGTTAAGATGGACGTGTCTCTGATTAGACAAGATTTTCAGAAAATCTGTGATCGGGTCACAGACGGAAACCCGCATCAGCACAGTTGAATATGTCCTCCCGCCATTGCAGGCCGGATATGAACACATGCAGCGACAGATTAACCAGTTGCTCGCCAAGCAAGACGACATGGAAAATCGTCTGAGGAGGTGTAATCTCCGCTTCATCGGTCTCCCTGAGGGAGCAGAAGGCAAAGACCCAACATTGTTCCTGGAACAGCTGCTGGTAGCCACCTATGGTCGGGAGGCCTTCTCCCTTGTGCTGGTGGTGGAGAGGGCACATAGGATGCCCGCTAAACCCCCTCCCCAGGGGGCTCCCCCCCCCCCGCACACTTATTGCAAAGCTTTTAAACTACAAGGATCGAGATGCCGCGCTACGACCTGCGAGAGAGAGAGGTAACATCCCAGTGGGAAACGTAAAGGTGGCAATATTTCCTGACTTCTCAGCCGAAATACAGAAACGTCGTCAGAGCTTCATGGAAGCCAAACGCAGGCTACGCGACCGTCACCTGAAGTATTCCATGCTCTTCCCTGCACGCCTGAGAGTGGAACATGATGGCAGAGTGTCGTTCTTTGAGGATCCTCATGAAGTCATCTCATGACTGGAACGTGGGCCTGCGCACGACGGTAGAGACCGACGACACATCCAGTGAATGGAATGGTGATATCACCTTGCTTTGTTTCTGCCGACACTCGGCCTTCCTAATTACCCTGGCCACATTTCCAAATTGTTTCCCTTTTTTCTTTTGGATGTTTAGAGTGGACCTGCTATATTTCATTGCTCCCCTCATGGGAGTTCCTTTGCGGTGGTTGATCCAGCGACTAAAACTGTCCCTCATCTTTGTTCTAGATGTGCAGTTACTGTTTTTCCCAGCTGGCAGTTCAGAGTTGTTAAGGGATAATGCCTACACAAGTTGGGGTGGGTGTAAGGCGGGGAGGGGGGAGAGGGTTGTTTAACAGTTGATTTTGCAATGTTTAAATGTGCATATGGTGCCTCAGGAACTGCCTATGGGAAAATGTTTAGGTGCTGAAGGGGTGCTTGATGTGGTGAAGTATGTACCTCGGCCCTGCTATATAATATATTTCCCATTAGCCCATAAGATGCAGCGAGGTTCAGCCTCACCGAACCCTGGAGTTCACCATCACTGAAGCTATGGAAGGGCAGTTCGTTTACAACTGTCGGGGGATGAGGCCCGCACATGTGGGGGTAGGTGTAGGGTGGGGGGGGGGGGGAGGGGAACCTTATATATTGTTATACTGTTATTTGTGTGTATTTATTATGTCTCCTCAATGGTTGTCACATGTATGGTACGATCTATGCCAGTTTCTAATGTTACTCAAGCTCTGGATACTCCATGCCGCTTTACTAGACGATCCGTGGTGTTATTTTTCACAAGACATGCTATGACATCAATAAAATTCCTGACATGGAATGTGAGGGGCCTGCGTGAGAAGGTTAAACGCTCGGCAGCCCTCTCATTCCTAAAGAAGCAGGGGGCGGATGTGGTGGCATTGGTGGAGACCCATATAGAAGGAAAGCTGCAGATGGCCCTCCGACGCCCGTGGGTGGGGTGGGCATACCATTCCACGCACACTACCCACGCCAGAGGTGTCTCAATATTAATTGCTAAATCAGTGCACTTTGAGCTATGTGAAGTAATTACAGACCCTCAGGGCCGATATGTATTTCTTCATGCCAAATTATATAGCGAGCAGTTTCTCCTCATGGCCTTTTACATACCTCCACCATTCAGTATGACTGTGATCATCGAGGGACTCGCCCTTATGACCCGACATCCCACAATACCAGTGATCTGGATGGGAGACTTCAATACCACCCTACGGCCAGCATTAGATAGACTCCAGGCTACACAGGGGACGGATGTGGCTAAAAGGGAGACAAAATTCTCAAAACTGACCTCCACTGTCCACTTAATAGACACTTGGCGCTACAAATTTCCCCTCGCAAAAGCCTATTCCTGCTTTTCACCTTCCCACAACTCCATGTCCCGCATTGACTTTATTCTTGTATCAAGCACCCCAATGCCACGGATACTAGAAACAGCCTTTTGCCCAAGACTACTATCTGACCACAGCCCATACTGGACCTCACTGAGCATCCCCGTGGGTAAACCCCCAAAGCCTTGGCGCCTAAACCCATTTTGGTTGTCCCTGCTACCGGACGATGACGAGCTCCCGAACCTATGGAAACAATACTTTGCGGAAAACGACCAAACTGCCTCTATTGCGGCGATTTGGGACTCATTCAAACTATACGCGCGACCCTTACCTCCCATATAAATGCAATTAAGACAAAATCCGCAGATATCTTTGACAGGGCGCTAGCAGAACTATCCTCCACGGAACGGGAGTATGCTATTAATCCTACCTCAGAGATAGCAGCTTGACTCAAGCTGCAATCCAGAGTGGCAACTCAACTTCAGTTTACAAAGGCCAGACAAAAACTTTTTCACGAAGCAGAAATTCTTTGAGCATGGAGAAAAGGCAGGCAAGCTGTTGGCTTACCTGGTACATAGTGAGGATAGACCCCCAGTGGTCATCACGCTACATGGACCAGAGGGCCATCAGATAACAGATCCTCAAAGAGTAACTGCTAGATTTAGAGACTTCTTTGCAGATTTATACAAGACAACGACTACAGACCCAATGGACCAGAGAACGGCCTTCTTACATAGCATTACCCTCCCTTAACTGACGACAGACCAGCTTGACCTGCTTGACGCACCCCTCACTACAGACGAAATAGCCACGGCTATAGGCAGTTTTGCCAGATCCAAATCCCCTGGTTCAGACAGTCTTCCAATCAAGTTTTATTCTCAGTACAGTGAACTTCTTACCCCTAAACTGCTCACGCTATACAACCACCTTTTTGAAACCTTTTCCTTACCACCATCCATGAGAGAGGCAATAATAGTGCTCATTCCCAAACCAGGGAAAGACCCGGGATATCCGGAATCGTATCGTCCAATCTCCCTACTCCAGGTAAACCTTCTCGCCAAGGTACTATCCTTGAGATTGAATCAGGTTATCCTTTCCTTAATACATGTCGACCAGGCGGGATTCATGCCGGGTCGCAACACATCCTTTAACCTACGCAAATTGTTCATCAACCTACAGGCTACACACATGGAGGCAGGATCTAGGGTGGTGGTGACTTTAGACACGGCGAAAGCCTTTGACTCGGTGGAATGGGAGTACTTGTGGAAATGTCTGGAGGGGTATGGCTTTGGCCCTAAATTCATTAAATTGGTACAACTGCTGTATCAGTCGCCCACAGCCAGGGTGACGGCGAACGGATGGCCCTCCGAGCAGTTTGACCTCACCAGAGGCACAAGGCAGGGCTGCCCTCTCTCGCCGTTGTTATACGCCCTGGCTGCTGAGCCAATAGCCATATCCATCCAGAAATCAAGGGACTATGCTCAGGTAATCTGATTGAAAAAATCAGTATGTACGCGGATGACACCCTCTTATACCTGGCAGATCCGGGATCCTCCTTGCAGGTGGCACTACATACAATTGAACAATTTGGGACCTTCTCTGGTTTAAAAATTAACTGGAAAAAATCGCAAATATTACCAATAGACAGTTTCCCACCAACCGAGTCACCGGCCAGTCTGCCACTTCAGAGAGTTAGTACCATCAAATATCTCGGAATCCATGTATCCAGAATGTCCACAGACTCTATACATCTCAATATTGAACCCCTTATGTCCTATGTAAAAACTAAGCTGAGGACCTGGGCTCGTCTGCCACTGGGGGTATGGGGCAGAATAAACTTAATTAATATGGTTCTACTTCCCAAAGTGTTATATGGCACTCCCCAACATACTTACCTTTGAAATACTTCAAGACTCTAGAAGCCCTCCTCAAACCTTTCGTATGGGGTCCTAACAGACACAAACTGGCATGGCAGACACTAAAAAACCCACCTGACCTGGGAGGTATGGCACTACCAGATTTCAACCTATACTATATTTCGTCCCAATTATCACAACTATACCACATTGACAAGACAGACAGGGAAAGGTTCCTCCAGCTGATGTGCCCCAAGTGGGCCAGATACACTAAAGACCCTATTTATGCAATAACAATAAACACCGGAAATACTGGTTTGAGGACTGGTGAGCTGGCCCTACTGCATCAATATAGACGCATATGGGACATTGCCTCCACTAATTTGGAGATTCCCCAATATAATGACTTCACCCCATTATGGCACAACAAGGTCCTACTTGAATTCTGGCAAATCCCTAATGTAGATTTCTGGTCCACCTATGGAATCTTCTATCTCCATCATTTACTTACCAATGGGACTCTAAAAACCTTCCACACACTCCAAGAGGAGTACAGTCTTCCCAATCATATGTTCTTTAGATGTCTGCAAGTCAAACATGCAACCCGTACTCAATTCCCATTGTCCCCCCCCCCGCAAGCCCACTTCAAATGTCACTATGGCAATCATCAAAAACACTGATCCTCAAAAACTAATTTCAGCCTTCTACAACCTACTCTCCACCCCAGTAGCAACTAAAATAGCTTATGGACTTGAGCCTTGCTGGGAAAGGGCGGTGGGACCTATCGAGGACGGGGAATGGGAGGAAGCTCTGGAATTCTGTAAGGCGGTTTCGCCAAAACTTTCGGACAGGCTGACCCAAATTTACATAATCCATCAAGTGTACCTTACCCCCCTCAGGGTTGCCAGGTACAGAGGCTAGCAGTCCACTTTGTGCCAAATGTGTGGAGGGGAGACAGGAACATTCATTCACTTACTCTGGTCATGCCCCAAAGTACAGGGACTATGGACACAGATAGTAAGATTCCTCCATGACGAAATGGGCTCTCCGGCCACGCTAGACCCAAAAATGTGCCTTTTAGGACTCTTGCCAGACTCGACTGACAGGTACATGAAGACATTTCTACACGAGACGCTATTCACAGCACGAAAGACAATAGCTAGGAAATGGATGAGGACTTGCATTGCAGAATGGAAAGCAGAAATAAACAGCACCCTCCCCTACAAAAAATTTCTATACATCAATCGAGGATGTCCTGAGAAATACTACAAAATCTGGGACAGGTGGCTGCAGGAGTCTAGCACTTGTTCATAGCCTGCTTTTGCACAACACATAGTATTGTAAATGACACATAGATCTTCCGGCCCATGGGTAGTGAAGCAACCCAAAACACTGAGGCTGCGTACACACGCGGGGACTGTTCGCTCAACTTTGTCCGCTGAACAGTGTTTCGGCGGACAGTGCGCTCGTGTGTGGGCTTCAGCGGACAGTTTCAGCGGACAGTCTGACGAACAAAGTTTTTCGGAAATTCCGAAAAACTGTCTGCTGAAACTTGGTTTGAGCGGACAGTCCGCCCGTGTGTAGGCTTGTTCGTCAAACTAAGTCTCGCGCATGCTCAGAAAGAATTTACACGCCGAAGGTTGCATTGCAGTGTATAGGACGTCGTTTTCTAGTCCCGTCGTACGTGCCGTTCACGTAATCGCGCACGGTTTCAGCGGACTGTTCGTTCGTCGTGTGTGGGCAAGTCCGTCCATGCTAATTTTGAGCGGACTGTCCTCTGAAACTGTTTGACGAACAAAGTTGAGCGAACAGTCCCCGCGTGTGTACGCGGCCTAACACAAGGTACCTTTTTGCTTTATTTCATGCATAAAATGTGATGTGATATCGAAGATTTGAGATGGTTATACAATTGTTTTTTGAGGATTTGTACGATATGTACCATTTTTGTAAATGTAATCTATAACATGTATACACTGTAAAGCGAAATAAACCTGGTGGATTAAAAAAAAAAAAAACGCAGTACTTTTTGGGTAATGCACTGTTGCATTACTTCCGCAATGTTGCCGTCTTGGGTATCGCTCCTGTTAAGGATACCCGGTTATATAGTGGTGTTTTTTCCACACACTGCTGTTTTTTTGTGGGTTTAGTTTCACTAGTTCCCACTTGCCATGGTGGATGAAGTTTTTATGCTGTTTTTCCCACCCCTCGTTTGGCACTTATTTGGGGACCTCCCATTTAGTTACAGAGAGGAGCTGTGTCGGTTGGTGAAATATAAGAGAAAATAGGATTTTTTTTGTACTCGCTGTAAAATCCTTTTCTCTGTAATTCACCGACCGACACAGCACCCACCCCTCCCTTTTTCTACGTTATACTGCTTGTTGACATACTGAAGCTGGTAGGAACAGTGGGAAGGGTTGATAGCATGGGGCCTGCCCCCGGGGGCGGGATTAACGTTCTGTGTCTTGTGTAACAATTTTGCCTAGTTTCTCGTAATGGCAGGCTATACAACCCATTTAGTTACAGAGAGGAGCTGTGTCGGTCGGTGAATTACAGAGAAAAGGATTTTACGGTGAGTACAAAAAATCCTGTTTTGTTTACATTTCTTCAGCCCTGTGGGAGTCAGGTAATTTGAGCAATGCATGCCTTGAATTATGAGCAAAAACCATCTAACGTTTTCTTGGGATTGTGGAGATCTGACCGCCTGCAAGGACCAAACCTCCATTGTCCTCATGACTGTCCTGGGAACATTCACTAAGGCTCCATTCACACCTGAGCATTTTGTAGCTTGAAGCCTGAAGCTACAAAATGCTGGAGGGGAAAACTTTTTTTATTTTCCATGGAGATGGTTCACATATCCACTCCAAAACGCCTGAAGCTCAAACAAGTTCTGGAACTTTTTTTTTAGGTCAGATTACAGGTATTTTTGTGCGACTTTCTGCCTGAAAATGCTACGCTCAGGTGTGAATGGGGCCTAAGCATTAGTTAATCAGAGGCCTTTTTAGCTAAAGGCATCTCTGCCAGGATGGAAGATTCCAAAGAAAAATGGCAAGGTTGGTGTGAAGTTATACATGCCAGTCATAGAGTTCATGCTGATAACTTGCATTTCCCAAGTCCTCTTCGAGGATGACTTATGGTGAGATAGAATCCTCCCACCTAGCACAGGAAATGCATGATCCACATTATAAAAGACAGCCCACAGGCAGTAGTCCCTCAGTATTTCCTTTGGCCAGACAGGAACTCTGAAGAAATTTATTTTTCTCTGGCCTTTGTGCTAGGTTGCAGGGGCCTCATGGCTACAGCATCCCAGAACAAGGGAGTCTTGCATTTTTACTCCAGGGGACTCCCTCTCTTCACAGGAGTCTGAACAGCAGCATGCCTGTAGATTCAGGTACACTGGCAGTGTGGGATTTTAACTCTTCTTCCGGGGGACAGTGGTGTCCTGAAGTATGGTGCTCAGCTCAATAGCAGTGGTCTGCGCTCCTTGAAAGCAGAGGAAGTGGCTTGGCAGCCATGTTTTTGGTAGCAAACGCCAACCTGGTGGTCAGAGATACAAGCTCCATGCACTGTTCCAGGGGAGTTGTCCGATCCACTGGGCCAGACCGGGATCCTCACTGCTCCACCTTTCAGGGCTACAGAGAAGATGGTGGAAGCTATCTTGTCCTGCACTGGTAAGTCACCGGGGAGGATACTGTAAGCACGGAAGCAGGTTTTGGACACCTGCAGACTCTGACCCTAAGGTAAGAAAGAGGTAAATGGGGCTTCGTCTTTTCTTGCTCCCTAGTGAAGGGGGCACCAAGGGTTTTGAGATGATTCTCTGTACTATCCACAGACTGGCAGGGCTGGTCTGCGGAGTCTGGCTGTGCATGTGTCCCATTTTTTTTTTCCCCCTATTAGTGGTGGGGCTTCATTTGGCTCTCCCTAGGTGAATGGGTGCTGGTCATAGGGTGATTGTCTGCACCTTGTCTCTTTTGTAAAAGGTTAATTCCGCCTTGTGTCCTCTCCCTCCAGGACAGATGATGGGAGAAGGGGAACCACCTATGGGATAGATGTACAGCCTGCAAGTACAGGTTATCTACTGCCTGGATATCGGCTCCAGCGCTGCAATGCTCTTTACTGGGATTTGGGCAATAACCCACTCCTAGGCAGGACTAGAAACGGAGATTATGGATCCTGAAACAGTCAATTGACTGTCTCCTGGGTGTAACCTCCATGCAAGGATTGCATGGACAAACCTGTGTTTATTGATTTGCTCGTTAATACCTGCAGGTATTGGCCTTCTGATTGCTCCTGTTGCACGCTTCAGAGCCGGTTCACACAGGGGCGACTCAGATCCGACTTCAGGGCGCCCCTAGTCACCTCAGGTCGGACAACATGTAAAAATCAATGTAAGTGAATGAGAGTCATCTTAATGCACACTACTGAAGTCGCTCCGACTTCAGAAAAGGTTCCTGTACTACTTCAATCCGACTTGTAGGCGACTGGTACCCATTGATTTCAATGGAGGTCGCCTACAAGTCAGATCTCCGTCTATACGGAGGCGACTCACAGAATTATCAGCTCTCAAGAGGGAACTCTACACCAAATTTATTAAAAAAATTTGGCATGGGTTCCCCCTCCGAGAGCATACCAGGCCCTTAGGTCTGGTATGGATTTTAAGGGGAACCCCCTACGCCGAAAAAATGACGTGGGCCCCCCCCCCCCCCCCCCCAGATCCATACCAGACCCTTATCCGAGCACGCTACCCAGCCAGCCAGGAAAGGGAGTGGGGATGAGCGAGCGCCCCCCCCCCCCCTCCTGAGCCGTACCAGGCCTCGTGCCCTCAACGTGGGGGTGGGGGGCCAGGATATGGTGCCCCCTTATTAAAGGGGGCTCCCGGATTCCGATAAGCCCGCAGACCCCGACAACCAACGGCCAGGGTTGTCGGGAAGAGGCCCTTGTCCTCATCAACATGGGGACAAGATTCTTTGGGGTGGGGAGGCCGCGTGGCCCCCCCTTCCCCAAGGCACCCCCATGTTGAGGACCTGGTACGGCTCGGGGAGGGGGCGCGCTCGCTCGTCCCCACCCCCTTTCCTGGCCGTCCGGGTAGCGTGCTCGGATAAGGGTCTGGCGGGGATCTGGGGGGGGGGACCCCCACGGCATTTTTTCAGCGTAGGGAGTTCCCCTTAAAATCCATACCAGACCTAAAGGCCTGGTATGCTCTCGGAGGGGGAACCCATGCCTTTTTTTTTAATTTGGAGGAGTTCCCCCTTGAGAGTTCATTCTGATTGGCCACGGCAAAAGTCGCCTGGCCTGGGGCGACTTAAAGTCGTGTTGTAAGTCGCCCCAAGTCGTGTCGAAGTCGCCTCCAAAAGTCGTGTCGCCCCTGTGTGAACCGACCCTTGGGGTTTATCCAAAGGTGTCCGCTTTCGTTTATCTCTAGATTTGGACATGTCTGTCTCCCACCTTAGTGGGGGCTGTATAAAGCACGTTAAGTGTACAGCAATCTGTTAACCGCTTCAGCCCTGGAAGATTCCCCCCCAAAATTAAAATCCAAAATTATATATATATAATCTCATTTTGAACGTAGACTGAGACACAATCTCTATTGGTGAAGTATATCAAAAGAACATGGTTTATTGCTAAAACCGGCATCAAATGCCAACCAGCATAAAAATACAAACAAGTGGGGATTCTATGGAGTGCTCCACCTGCGTTCTGCTAGGGCAGAAGTGACGTATCACGCTTAGACCACACCCTAAGCGTTTTGTCAGAGCACCTAACGTCTTCAGGGATCACTTGCAGTAAACCAATCATGTCTATGGACCTGTCACATCATGGTGGTGCCTGGGGATGGTTGGATCATGCATGTATGCTTTGTGACTAATGTAATGTAACACAACCGATCAGTAGCTGGTTATGTAGATTATCAAGGGTTACTGCTCTCTAATTGTTGTTGCTGTTAGCTCAATCTTGGTAAAGTGTAAATTAATCTTGATAAAGTGGATATTGGTGAACATTTTCAAAGTCCCTTTAAAATATAAGTGCACTTATACTTTCCCCCCTGCCAACATATATACCTGGACAGGGTAAGGTACATTATTTGCCACAGCCTGTCACAAGGTTTACAACGTTCAGGAAAAGTTTCTACACTGACCTCAGGAAACAGGCGGTGAAAGCCTGTGCTTTGGCCATCACATGCAAGAATTTTCCCCATAGGATGTAAATGTTGCAGGGGGTCGGGGGCGAAAAGGATAAGTTCACGTCGAAAGTGCACATAAACATTAAAATGTAGGATATAAAATCTTAACTTTCATGATATGATTGCACTGAACGGTTTGGGAGTTGCTCTTATCCACTTATTACTTTGAAAGTTGGTTATGTTGGCTTTTAAATGGCATTCTAAATTAAATTTAGATTTTTTTTTTTCTGCTGTCTTTACTCTACAAAAAAAGGATCAGTTACTACTATTGCAATTGTAGGTGCAAGGCTAAGGAGCAGCGCAATAGCTCAGAAAATCACAAATGCTAAAAGTTTGACTAAGAATGTCAGTGAACTGTATGCGGAGAGTGAGGCTTTGGATATCTGGAAGGAAAAGGACTATGTGGATGTGTTGGGAGTAAATGCTGAAGGTAGGTTTATTAAACACTGGGTAAACACATTTTGCTTATTATTCTATATTTCTTCTATTTTTTTTTTTTTTTTTTTAATGCTGTATGTCTTATTTCCTAATGCAGATACTTTGGAAAATGGCTGTGGAGCAGGAGGAGGGGATGTCTACTCTTTCCATACTGCTAAACGCTCAAACAAAATGGCCCAGCTTGGTAAACCATTTGCAGTATTTCTGTTCTCACCGGCTAGAAATTACATCTGTAGCATGTTTTCAGCAGTATTTCCACAGTGTCATGTTGCTTCGCTAACTTATGAAGATTCAGTATACACATACGTTGATATTTTGATTGCAGGTTGAAGCCTGGCTTAGTATTGCTTGGTTCATCCAGCAGCAAGACCGTGCTAGCATAATTGACTTTGTTCCTGTCCACTTAAAAATGTATGTAGTTCTCGCCCACCTATTTTTCCAGGTCCACCTTTTGCATTGTCAATAAAATAAATCTCTAGCAGGGATAGTGAGACCAACTCATATTGGCCACACCAGATGTGCAGACCCAGCAACTTAAAATGCGAAAAACCGAGAATCCCAGAAAAATAAAATTGGTTGTTTAACTTTGCAGCATCCACCAAAACCTGGAATATCATGGGGAGACTGAAACTTTAAACCTAATCTGTCACATAACAAAAGCTCAAAATACGTGCTTGCTAAAAATGTATTAAAAAAAAATATTGCTCTGTAGTTAAACGTTGATATACATATAATTGCTACACAGGCCACTTTCTAGGCTACAATATTTTGTGCATAAAAGAAATTGATTTTCCATAGCAATTTGAAGGCAGCTGTGATTTCCATAAACTGTTAGAAAATTCTGAATAATTTCCTGGGTGTTCTGCAGACTTAAAGTGGTTCTGCACCTTTAAAAAAAAATATTAAAAGCCAGCAGCTACAAATATTGCAGCTGCTGACTTTTAATAAATTCACACTTACCTGTCCCAGGGTCTAGCGATGGCGGCAGATGACGAGCAATCGCTCGTCTCTCTGCTGCCCCCGCCGCCATCCTCTGTCAGGGAATCGGGAAGTGAAGCATTGCCGCTTCACTGCCTGGTTGCCTACTGCGCATGCGCGAGTCGCGCTGCGCATCTCTGCTGGTCCCCGCGGTGTCCTGGGAACTGTGTGTTTCCCAGAACACAACGGGGGGCGGGGCATCTGCGGTCTTTCCCCGGAAGTGGGTGCAGATACCTGGATTATCCAGGTAATTGCACCCCCCTCCCCCTGAAAGATGTCGATTGTGGCACCGGAGGGGAGGGAGAGATCAGATGAGCGGAACTTCCACTTCAGGATGGAGGAGCGCTTTAACTAAAGGAGTTGAGAACAGTCACAGAATATTGAATATTCACTTCAATGATCCAATTACATGAAAAGAAAATTTCTGTTTTCTTAATCTGTATGTTATTTGGTTAATGGAATAATCACACAATTTATCGTGTGAAGATTCTCAGCTCCTTTTAGTGAATCAGCCCATTAGTATAGAGAATACCCCAGAAATCTGACTCTCTGCTCATTTTATTAGGCTTGTTGCTTTTCCCTGCACCTTCTTTGGGATTAATTGTGTTACTTTTAAAGTGACCCTGTCACCACTGGGTCACTTGAAAACTAAGCACACCCTACAAAAGAAGAGCAGCTTCCAGTGGCCCGTTTCTTCAAACTTAGGCACTTTGCAGAAGTGTGGAATACCTACAGCAGCCAAGGAGCAGCAGCAAAGGCCACGGGAAAGGTAAGTTTACAGAGAGTGCTTTTGCTGCCAGGGTCAATTTTGAGCAGACAGACTTCACACCACTTGCTTAAAGCGGAGGTCCACCCTAAAGTGGACCTCCGCTCATCGGAACCCTCCCCCCCTCCGGCGCCACAATTGGCACCTTTCAGGGGGGAGGGGGGTGCAGATACCTGTACAGTACAGGTATTCTGCACCCACTTCCGGGAAAGCTCTCTGCGAAAAGGGGCGTAGATTACGCCCCTTTCCGCAAGTGCCCGCCCCTTTCCGCAAGTGCCCTGCTGCCTGCTGGGAAACACACAGATCCCAGAGGCAGCGGGGACCGTCCTTATTGCGCAGCGCGATTCGCGCATGCGCAGTAGGGAACCGGGAAATGAAGCCGAAAGGCTCCATTTCCTGATTCCCATACCCAAGATGGCGGCGGCAGCACCCGACAAGACGATCTAGAGATCGGCTTCGGGTGCCGACATCGCGGGCGCGCTGGACAGGTAAGTGTCACTATTTTAAAAGTCAGCAGCTGCAGTATTTGTAGCTGCTGGCTTTTAAAAAAAAAAAAAAAATGCGGAATCCCGGCGGACTCCCGCTTTAAGCTGGTCTCCAGGCAGCTATAACATACAAATTAATGCAGCTTTCTATTCCTTAAAGCAGTGGTCATCAACACTGTCCTCAGGGCCCACTAACAGGCCAGGTTTGCAAGATAACTGAAATACATCACAGGTGATATAATTTGTGGCTCGTGATTGCAGTATTCTAGTCTGCATCTCCCCAAGGTAATACATAAAACCTGGCTTGTTAGTGGGCCTTGAGGACAGGGTTGATTATCACTGCCTTAAGGCTGGGTTCACACTGCTGCGTTGACGAGAATCGTATGTGATTCGGACCGCACTGCAGTGCAAATCACATCCGATCTCTGTGCGATGCGAGCTCAGCCATACAGATAGTATGGCTGAATTTGCGTCGCATCTGGCCTAAACTCGCACAGGACCCTTTTTTTGGTCCGCAGTAGAATCGGATCGTATGGGTGTTCACACCATGCGATCCGATTCCTGTCCGAGTTTGCAGATTGCACTGCAGTATGCGAACTGATCTGGGGGTGTCATTAATGTTTCACTGACACTCCCAGCAGTTTGCATAGGGCAGTGTGAACTGCCGCCGGGAGGCATGCGATGTGGGAACCTGCAGCGGATTCGCAGCGTTCCCGCATCGCTGCAATGTGAACCCAGCCTTAAGGATAAGTTCAGCTTCTATATTCAGGGTGTAACATTCTACAATACAGCACCTGCTGTGACTATTTACAAACAGCACAGCCATGTGAGGCTCCACCCACATGGCCACGTCATTCATTCAGAGAGTCCTATGAATGAACTAAAGGTAGCATTAGCCACTGTGGCAGATGGCTAGTTCTCAATAAACTACAAGGTTGCTGGTGAGTACCCTTGTAGATCATTGATCCTTTCTACAGTGATCTGCTGATCATGAGTGCAATGTCTTACATGGTGCAGTGTAAAAAAAAAAAAATTCATGTTTTTTTTTTTTTTTGTTTGTTTTTTTTTAATGCAAAAATGTGTTCATTTTATTATTTTTCACAATCGGTAAACATATCCTTTAATACATCGTTAAATGTATTATTTAAAAGGAACTAGTGTAACTACCTACATTTGATTTAATGCCAGCCTCAAGCAGTCAACTATACAGCAGAGGTTTAGTGAGGGACAGGGAGAATCCACTTAAATTGGCGAGTTGCAGTGCAAATTTGAATACTGGATGGACAAATACATATATTTGGTAAGTAAAATAGCTATCATAGTTACATAGTTCATCTGTGTATTTAAGTCTGCCTGGAGTTCAGCTTGTGTTGAAGACTATCTAAAGCAGAAACTTGCAAAAATCTATGACATTTTCTATATTGTTTTGCAAGGTATTTAATTAATTGTCCCTGAAGAGGATTTATTTATTTATTTTTTTACCTTTTTTTGTAAGGCCACTTTCACTCGATCGGCCCACAAAGATCAGCCTATATGTTTTTTAGGCGGATCTGAGCGGGCCACCCATTGACTTGTATGGGCAGGCGGACGTCAGTGGAGATGTGTCCACTGAAAACAAATGGATGGCAATACATTCGCCATTCGTCCGGCAGATCGGATGAAAACGGACATGCTGTCCGTTTTCATCCAATCTTCCCTTAGAGAACAGCAGGGCTCTGACAGGTCCATCCCTGCACAGTGAGCAGAGACAGACCTATCATCCACCTGCTCAGCGGGGATCAACTGAACGATCCCCCGCTGAGCTGGCAGAGTCCACTGATCAGATCCAGCCCGTGTGAAAGGGGCCTAAAAGTGTAATTTTGGTTCAAATTGGTAAAATGAATTGTAACTATTTCTTGTAACCTTTCTGTTTTTAAGCATCTGAGATGGCCAGGACTCCTGGTAAAACCGTCACCTTTTCTACAACAGATAGACCCGAAGAAGCTGTCAGCCCACCTCCAAACAGGAGTATGTTTTGGGATATAAAGTGTTGTAAGAATACTTGGTTAAGATTTGTAGCATTTTGGCTAGGCAATGAATGCAACTTTTATTTTTTATTTTTTTTAAACAGAGCAATCCACATCAACTAAAACTCCTTCTAAGGTAAGTAAACAGTTTGTGTGCTCCAAAATTGCTATCATTTATTGCACTTCGTTTTCATTTTGCACTCTACTTTTAAATGACTGATTAGGTGTAAAATGCCCTAACTCTAGCCACAATTTGAGCATAGCGCACTCTGCAATAGATCTCTGAGACTGATATTCAATGCCAGAAAAGTATTGCAGACAGACTGGAGGGGTTATTCTCTTTACAGCTGTTAACAGCAGACTTATCATCATATATTTCTTATGTGTTCAAGTGCCAACGAGGTTCTAAGTGTAAGGTCTC
Organism: Lithobates pipiens; assembly: GCF_037356315.1. Lineage (NCBI taxonomy): Eukaryota > Metazoa > Chordata > Amphibia > Anura > Ranidae > Lithobates > Lithobates pipiens. The sequence continues at coordinate 170,727,367 of NW_027507784.1, forward strand.
AAGAGACTGTGATGCAAAATTTGGTCTTATTTATGCACGCAGGAGCCACAGCTGCCCACGGAAATGAAATTGCAGCATGTAGCAGTACATGGGTATGCATTGCTACATTCGTAAGCACGTTTACAGGTGTTTATCCTGGATGCAGACAGAGGCATATGTCCATAGGTGCAAGTGTTTATGCAAGTACCAGGGTATACCTACATATAGCTGCATCCTCTAATAGATTTCTATGAGCAGCTCTGACTTTGGGGCTAGAAATATGTCAGAATTTTATGATCTGCGTGACCTCTCAAGATCACTGTTCCCCATCGCCATCGTTTTATCTTTTTCTCCCCAGAAAATTAGTGCCAATATTAATCAGACATCATTCAAAGCCATCATCTATGTTTGAGACCCAGGGATGACAGAGTTATCCCAAAATCTTTGCATTAACGTTTATGTTTTTGGTGCTTGTACTTATCTTGCATAGCTCATCCTTACTGTTGCTACCTCTCAAGCTGTGATCAGCCAGTGTAAAACCAAAGTATTATAGAGGTTAGCTCCCTTTCTGTGAGCTCAATTCCTCAATACTTGAGCTCAATACTTGAGATAAAAAAACTCAAACCTTTTATTGCAATTTGCAAAAAAAAAAAAAAAAACACTACTAAATTAAAGCATGAGTTATTTAATCAAAATGGGCACAATTTGCTAAGCAATAGCCGAGTATGCAGTAAAATAATTCACCACGTTTAGAAAAAGAAAATAATTTACAAAGAAACTCTTGCATGTGTTAGGTATGCCTTGTACAGCATGGCTTCTCTGTGTTGAAGACTCAAGGTACCCTATGATTTGGGTAAAAAAGTTCCATAAGTGGCTTGGATAACCTGAACTTCTGCAGGGTATCGGCATCCGTGAATTGATCCAGCAGTGAGTGCTCTTTAAAGCTTCTTTTGTTTTAAAAAGACCACTTGAGATTTCCTCCTTTCTTCTTCCTCCTCCCTCATCATTATCATCATCATCCAGTCTGCCAGCCTTCAGAAACAACTCCTGACCTAAATCTAGCTGACACCTGCTCCATCTTACACTTTCCCACCTGCTTTTATTTCCTGCCATGTCCTTAACCACTTAAGGACCAAGCCTGTTTTTTAGACTTTTTATTTTTTATTTTTTTTACTAGAAAATTACTTGGAACCCCCAATTGTTTTTGTATATTGTGAAAGATAATGTTATGCCGAGTAAATTGATACCCAACATGTCACACTTCAAAATTGCGCCCGCTCGTGGAATGGCGTCAAACTTTTACCCTTAATCTCCATAGACAATGTTAAAAAAATTATACAGGTTGCATGTTTTGAGTTAGAGGAGGTCTAGGGCAAGAATTATTGCTCTCGCTCTAACGATCGCGGCACTACCTCACATGTGTGGCTTGAACACAGTTTTTCTTATGCGGGCGTGACTCGCGTTTGCTTCTGTGCGCGAGCTCGTTGGGACGGGGTGCTTTGAAAAACAAAAAAAATTCTTATTTGTTTTACTTGATTTTATTTATTTATTTTTTAAGTTGGGTCACTTTTATTCCTATTATAAGGAATCTAAACATCCCTTGTAATAGAAAAAACCATGACAGGTCCTCTTAAATATAAGATCTGGGGTCAAAAAGACCTCCGATCTCATATTTAATCGGTTCTGACTATAGCACAACTGTTAGGTTCATTGGATGAACAATAATAGTTTAGTGATTTGTTTCATTTGTGTCTGGGTTAGCTATTCAAGATGATATGTGCTCAATACATTTATTTTTTTTTCAATAAGGGCAAGAAAAATGAATTTATCTCCACTACACCCCACAGGCTGAGGAAAAGGCTTTCAGGTACTGTGTGTGTGTGTGTGTGTGTGTGTGTGTGTGTGTTTTATGGCTTATTATCATGGATGCTCAGTCAGCATCAAGAGCCTTTTCTTGCTTTTTCTGTCTTGGCCTAAGCTGCATTCAGACCACATTAGTGTATGAACAAGCATCAGCTGCATGGACCCTGACTTGGTGTTCCCTGCGTACCTGCCAAACTTGGCTTTGTGGGTAAATTAGTACAGCCAATGCATGACTATTTACTAAAATGGGCTGTCGGCATGCAGTTCACGTTGTACAGGGCTGAATGCTGGTGTGAACCGCATACAGTAACAGTATTTCAACAGTGTAATACTTTAAGCTGAAGTAAAAAAGCTTGGCTAGTTCCTATAATTCTGTGCTGAAAGCCTCATTGCACAGAACAATGTGGCCCCGCCCAGACCTCTGCCCTGTGTTCTCCCTTCTCCTTGGGACCTACAGTATATATTTTTTAAAATCGGTAACAAATGGCTTAAATATGAGCAGGAGATAGGAGGAATGGGTGGGACTATATGTTTACTTGCTTTATTCTTGTCAAAGAATAAAAAAAGTTCCTGCAGAGAACTTGTGAGCAGTATTATTGTTGACGTCAGATTTTGATTTAGTTTTTAGTCATATAGTCTTTTGACTAAAATGCAATTTGTTCATTTTTAGTGGATGAAAATATTTTTTTGCTGATTAAATTATCACTGTTTTTAAGGAAAGAATTTCTATAATTTTCCTCAGATGGTTCCACATCTTCATCACCTCCCACTAGACTCCTTTCACACAATCCTTCAATCTGGATCCGTCAGTCTGTTTTTCAGATCAAAGGACAGGATATTTCTATAGACATGTTGCCATTCACATATGCTTACTGCATAGGTCCACAAATTAAAATGGAAAAGAATGCAAACCTTTTTTGTTTTGCGGATGTAAATGGATGCTGTCCATTACATCTGTTCCATTAAAGGGTTTGTAAACCCTTGGCGTTTTTCACCTTAATGCATTCTATGCATTAAGGTGAAAAACATTCTTTACTAGAGCAGCGCCCCCAAGCCCCCTTTTATACTTGAGCCCCGTAAATTTCCGCAACGGAAACGAGCACACCAGCTTCGGCCGGTGTTTTGTGTCCTGATTGGATAGATTAATAGCAGCACAGCCATTGGCTCTTGCTGCTGTCAATCAAACCCAAGGACGTGGGGGCGGAGCCAAGTCCTGCTGTCTGTGTCAACAGACGCAGCAGGACATGAGCGTGCCCGCATGGGTGTCCCGTAGGAGAGCACTTCTGACTTGACACTCGAGGAGGGGAGCCAGGAGCGCTGCGGAGGGACCCCAGAAGAGGAGGATCGGGGCCACTCTGTGTATAACCAAATGCACAGCGGAGGTAAATATGACATGTTTATAAATGGCGTGTTTAAAAAAAAAAAAAAAACGGAACCTTTACAACCCTTTTAGGCCTCATGCACACTGGACGTTAAAATAACGTGATAAAAACGGCAGTAGCCTTGCAGTGAGTGTTTTTTTTTTTTTTTTTTTTTTTTTTTAACGGTCTTTGCAATAGCTTTTTTTTTGCGTGTGTGTGTTTTTTTTTTTTTTTTTTTTTTTTTTTTTTTTTCCTAGTGAGACACATTTTTGAGTGTTTATCGTCATTCATCAGTGTTTTTTGATGTTGGAGCGATTTTATAGCTGAAAAACAGCTAAAAAAACTCCTCAGAACCCACTAGTTTTTTTTTTTTATTTTTTTTTTTTTTTTTTGACCACTGGGCACTTAAACACCCTTAATAACCAGACCAATTTTCAGCTTTCGGTGCTCTCACATTTTGAATGACAATTACTCAGTCATGCAACACTGGACCTATGTGAAATTTTTGTCCTTTTTTTCACACAAATGGAGCTTTCTTTTGGTGGTATTTAATCACCGCTTGTTTTTTTATTTTTTTTGTGCTATAAAAGAAAAAATACAGAAAATTCTGTTAAAAAAAATTAATTTTTCTTTTGTTTCTGTTATAAAATTTAGCAGATTAGTAATTTTTTCTTCATAAATTTTGGCCAAAATTTATACTACTACATATCTTTGGTAAAAATAAGTACAAATTGGTGGATATTATTTGGTCTTTGTGAAAGTTAGAGTCCACAAGCTGTGGTGCCAATATCTGAAAATTGATCACACCTGAAGTACTGACGGCCTATTTCAATTCTTGAGACCCTAACATGCCAGAAAAGTACAAATACCCCCCAAATGACCCCTTTTTGGAAAGAAGACATTCCAAGGTATTTAGTAAGGGGCATGATGAGTTTTTTGAAGTTGTAATTTTTTCCCACAATTCTTTGCAAAATCAAGATTTTTTTTTTTTTACTTTTTTTGTTCTCGCAAAATTGTCATATTATCAGTTTATTTCTCACACACAGCATATGCATACCACAAATTACACCCCAAAACACATTCTGCTATTACTCCCGAGTACGGCGATGCCACATGTGAGACTTTTACACAGTGTGGCCACATACAGAGGCCCAACATGCAGGGAACACCATCAGGCGTTCTGGAGCACCCAGGACAATTCTGACATTTCTCTCCTACATGTAAAAATCATCATTTATTTTTTAGAAAATTTCATAGAATCCCAAAACATTATATATGTTTTTTTAGCAAACACCCTGGAGAATACAATGGTGGTCGTTGCAACTTTTTATCTCGCACGGTATTTGTGCAGCAATTTTTCGAATGCTTTTTTTTTGGAAAAAAAAATTTTGTGCTAAAAAAAAAAAAAACACAGTAAAGTTAGCCCAATTTTTGCATAATGTGAAAGATGAAGTTACGTTGAGTAAATGGATACCTAACATGTCACTCTTCAAAATTGCACACGCTCGTGGAATGGCGCCAAACGTCGCTACTTAAAAATCCCTATAGGCGACGATTTAATTTTGTTTTTACTGGTTATATGTTTTGAGTTACAGAGGAGGTCTAGGGCTAGAATTATTGCTCTCGCTCTAACGTTCGCAGCGATACCTCTCATGTGTGGTTTGAACACTGTTTTCATATGTGGGCGGGACTTACGCATGCGTTCGCTTCTGCATGCGAGCACTTGGGGACAGGGGCGCTTTAAAAAAAAATTTTTTTAGTTTGACATGTCCTTCCCCAAAAATACATTTTTTTATCACTTTTATTCCTATTACAAGGAATGTAAACATCCCTTGTAATAGGAATATGGCATGACAGGTCCTCTTTACAGTGAGATATGGGGTCAATAAGACCCCGCATCTCACCTCTAAGCTGGGAAGCCTGAAAAAAAAAAAAAAAAAAAAGATTCTGGCTTTGATCGTATTGGCGAGTCTGTAGAAGCACCGGAGGGCGGAGGGAGGGGGGGTGGGGATGTCTATGGCTGGGTATTGCAGGGTATCTCAGAGTATGGCTGGGTATCTCAGGGTGTTGCAGAGCGTTGCAGGGTATTGGCGGGTGTTGCAGAGCGTTGCAGGGTATTGGCGGGTGTTGCAGAGCGTTGCAGGGTATTGGCGGGTGTTGCAGAGCGTTGCAGGGTATTGGCGGGTGTTGCAGAGCGTTGCAGGGTATTGGCGGGTGTTGCCAGGGAATTGAGGGGTTGATTTTCGGTGAGCAGCGATGTGGGCACTGCAGATGCAGCCCACATCGCTGCTGACACCGATCTCTTCCCCCTTCGCTGTTCCGATCGGTACAGAGAGGGGGAGGGAGGAACCGGCGTCATAACATGACGCCGGTTTGTTTACAAGTGATCACTCCGTCATTTGACGGAGCGATCACGTGGTAAACGGCCGCGATGAGCGGCCGTTTACCGTGATCTGTGATGCATTTGAGTGCATTCAGGTCTGGAAAAAAAAAACTGGAAAAGGTCCATGTTATGACGCCGGTTTGTTTACAAGTGATCACTCCGTCATTTGACGGAGCGATCACGTGGTAAACGGCCGCGATGAGCGGCCGTTTACCGTGATCTGTGATGCATTTGAGTGCATTCAGGTCTGGAAAAAAAAAACTGGAAAAGGTCCATGTTATGACGCCGGTTTGTTTACAAGTGATCACTCCGTCATTTGACGGAGCGATCACGTGGTAAACGGCCGCGATGAGCGGCCGTTTACCGTGATCTGTGATGCATTTGAGTCCATTCAGGTCTGGAAAAAAAAAACTGGAAAAGGTCTGTGTCCTTTTCTGTTTTTTTTTTCTGACCTAAACATGACAGATTGGGGAGACGTGTCCAAGATTATGTGAGCGGCTGCTTCCTGCTCGAGCTCCGCTGGGCTTCTTGCTTTTACCCGGATCCTGATGGCGCCTTACCCTGAAAACTGACCCTGCAACACCTGGATGAGGCGCAGATCATCGCGAGCGCCTACCGGTAAGGGAAAAAGGCTCCCTTTCCCAACGATTACGGAGGAGCCACCATCTCTCCCCTCTGCCCACGTGGAGACACGTGCCAAAAGAGGCTCACACAAGGCCTCCCAAATGGCCCAGATGGAGGCACCTGAATCCTGACTCCCATGGCTGGCGGAGGTGATGATGGCTATAGCCACTTGCCAGTCTATGCTCACATCAAAAATTGAGGCCGGCCAGCTGGATGTGGACCTACTGCGACAAGACATGGACAAGCTGTGGTCCAGAGTGACGGAGACGGACCAACGAGTCAGCACCACGGAGGATGATATGCTGGATCACTCCATGGCACTCCGCACCCTTCAGATTAAATGAATTCAGAGCTAAAGATGCAGAAAACGGGAACAGGAGTAATAACCTCCACATCGTGGGCCTGGCGGAGGGGAACCATCCGGTCACCTTTGTGGAAGACATGCCGTGCTTCCTCCTGCCTGAACCACGCCTGTCTCCCAACTCTGCGGTAGCGAGAGCTCATCGTGTCCCACCTAAATCTGGGCCTCCAGGACACCCGCTAAGGACCTTCATACTGCGGGGGAATCAACCCGATTCTTCAATACTCCTCAAAGCTACTGTATGGCTGGAATCCCTGCTACCTCCTTGCTTACACACGGTATTGTGAGTTATACTTGCCCGAGTTCTGTGCCACTCTGATACCCTTCTCTTCCCCCCCCCCCTTTTTTTTTTTTTAAACATCCACCATGCGGCCTGGATGCTAGCTTCGGGAGAGACTGGTGGGGCACGCACATGCACATACTGTGAGGCCCCATTCATTTACCCCTGACAGTGTCAGGAAAACTGGACGGTGACTTTCTCATTATTAAGAGATGAAGCAGTGATATCCACCATGTTGAACTTCATGCCTTGGATCATACAATTCTTGCCCCCCCCCCTCGCTTATAATCCCAGCGGAAGCCACAGAGCGGTGAACTTATACACTCATCTGAAACCCCCAGATACTTTCCTGAGGGCTCAAGCTAGCCGTTTGCACAGACACCCCCCCAATTTGCGGCCGGCGTTGCGTTATGGTATGAAGACTCTCCTCAGTTTTTTTGGGGGGGGAGAGTTGTGCCCTTAAAGGGGCTGACCTGTTCATACATTTAGAGATTGTTTTCAGTTTTGTAGAGTTTTACTTTGACGTTAAGATATTTGATGTTTCGGCATTGCACTGCCTTCAGCTGTGTTTGTCCCTGATTTGGAGGCTCGATCCAGAGGCCATAATGTGTCATGATCCTATCCCCATATTGCTCACAGCCCCTATGGCTACCCTTAACATCTTATCATGGAACACCAGGGGGGTGAACTCATCCACTAAACAATCCCTGGTGTTCCAATTTATCAAATCCTACAATCCGCACAAATGTGTGCTCCAGGAAACCCACCTGGTTGGCAGTAGAATTTTCACCCCCAAAAAACCCTGGGTGGGCTACCATTACCACTCCGCACACTCTAGCTTTGCCAGAGGGGTCAGTATACTAGTGCTCAAGACGCTCCCATTCCGGCTTCTGGACCTAGCCCCAGACCTGGATGTCAGATATGTTTAATCAATGCCAGGATCCATTCATTAACCTGGACTATTGTCGGTCTGTATTTGCCACCACCATCCTCCCTACTGCTGTTGAACCAGATCACAAGTAAAATGGCTGAGTTTGCCTCAGACAACACTGTTATTTTAGGAGATTTTAATCTAGTCCCTGAATCGAGCATGGACAGGATGATGTTGTTGGGTCAGTCCTGTTCAGGACTGGTTGGCTGGGCGGACACCTACAGGATGGCAGACACATGTTGGTAGAGACACCCCGTGCCCGGGCTTTCACATGTCACTCAGCATCCCACAAAACATTCTCCCGCATAGACCTGGTCTTTGCGGGGACTCCTGTCCTGCCGAGAGTCGCGGACATAAAAATTACTGTCTAGGTGGATTTCGGACCATGCACCGCTGTACATGAGCCTGGATCTCTCTGTTACCCCGACAGACAGGTTATGGAGACTTTCCAGATTCTGCTTTTCGGACACAGCAGTGGACGCTCAATTTAGGATGAGATGACTGGCTATTGGGTAGTTAACCATGGTTCGGCTAACGCCACGATTGTGTGGGAGGCCTTTAAGGCGACACGACCAGACCATCGTTGCCAGGATGTGTAGGGAATGCAGGGCGGACTTGAAAAGGGCTGAGAAGGAGGCAGCTAACACGGAGGCACTTTACGTTAGATCCCAGGACCCCCACCACTATGCTCAGTTGCAGCTCCTGACTAAAGAAGTCCTCCGTCTTCGCACGTCTCTCACCCAGAAGAAATTACTACCTCAATCCCAACAGATCTTTGAGGAGGGAACGAGGTTGGAAAGAATGCTGCCCTGGCTCCGGAGGTATTAGTGTACCACATATCTTGGGCCCCACAGGGGATCTTAGTTACTCCCCTGAATGAAGGGTTCAACCAATGCTTTGTAGAATTCTACCAAACCCTATATAGCTCTAGGGCAGACTATAGGGAGGAAGACTTGTCAGCCTACCTAGAGGACATTGACATACCGGTTCTCACACCAACTTACCGTAATAGTTTTGATGCTCCCATCACTGTGGCAGAAATGCTTAAGACCACGCAGTCTGGTAAGACTCCAGGGCCTGATGGCATTCCTGTAGAGTTCTACAAGCAGTACGCTGCAGAATTCACCATCATACTGCACACTCTGTTTGCTGAATCAGTAAAGATGGAGGGACTCCCCAATGCAATGAGAAGCAGCCATAGTGCTGATCCCCCAAGCCAGACAAGGACCCATCCTTTTGCTCTTCATACCGCCCTATATCCCTATTGAACGTAGACACCAAGCTGTTGGCTAAAATTCTGGCCAACAGACTCAATACGGTAATAACCGCACTGATACACCCAGACCAGACAGGCTTCATGCCAGGTAAGGGAACAGATATCAATATCAGATGGCTCCTCACTCATATTGATAGGGCCCACACGGAAACAGCAGAAGTGGTGGCCTCACTGGATGCGGAGAAGGCCTTTGACTCTGTCGAGTGGGGCTACCTATAGAAAGTACTCTCCAGTTTTGGGTTTGGCCCAGGATTCCTGAAATGGCTACGGATGCTATACACCAGCCCAAAAGCTAGAATCCGCACTAACGGCTTCCACTTGGAAGCGTTCGAACTGGGCCGAGGTGCGCGACAGGGGGTGCCGCCTTTCTCCTGGACTGTTTTTTCCTTGCACTAGAACCCCTAGTTATATACTACTTAGAGCTGAAGGGAAGGTTTGAGGGTTAGAGATGGGCCTGATCGAGGAAAAATGTATGCTGTATGCAGATGACACCCTGATATACCTGGCAGATGCCTCATCCTCCCTACAAACAGCATTGTACCTGTTCAACCAATTTGGTCGTTACTCAAGCATACACATTAATTGGGACAAATTAGTTCTGTTTCCATTGCACCCCTCAGTTCCTTGAATTGAAATGCGCACGCTGCTTAAATGGGTAGAGGAATTCACTTACCTGGGCATTAAAATTAGCAGCAAAATGGAAGAATATGTGGAAAACAATATACAACCTCTTATGACACAACTGGCAGCCAAATGTGCGGTGTGGCGTTCATTCCCCCTAACACCTGTAGGCAGGGTCAACCTGTTGAAAATGGTCTACTTCCCGAAGTACTTGTATTTCTTTAGGAATACCTCGACACACGTCCCCAAGTCCTTTTTTAGGAGACTGGAGGGATTGCTGATCTCCTTTGTGTGGCCTGGGAACCCCCCCCCCCCCCCCCCCCCCCCCGAGTGGCGAAGCAGATATTTGTATCTTCCTATGTCGGGAGGAGGACTGGCGCTCCCAAACTTCCAACTATATTATTGGGCAGCTCTCCTTGTCACAGTACAGTGGTGGTTCTCCCAGCCCAAACAGAATCCAGGTACTGCATTGGAAGCGGGTATTCTGGGCTCCTATGCAACTTTGAGCAACCTGGTATTCAGAGGCCTGAGAGCCAGTCCCTTTATGACATCCCTCATGTGGACCACGGTGAGGGTCTGGCAGGAGGCTAGGGTTGATTATACGCAGTCTAACTGTATCTCCCCCCCCACATGCCCTTGTGGGGTTACCCTATGCATTACATACATTTAAATAGTATCCCAAATCCCTCCCTGTGGGCCAGAAAGGCGATCACCACTATGAAGCACATAGTACTTGACGGCAAACTCATGACTTTCCAGGAATTAAGACGCCTTTACTTAATACCGATCTCTTTTAAGTTCAGATACCGGCAGTTGAGACATGCCTTCGGAGCTCAATTTACTGAACCCTTGACCCTAGAGTCAAACTCTATCGAGGACCTCCTGATCTCCAATGTAATGGGTTAGCGCCTCTCTTCCCTGTATTTATACCTCATAGTAGCATATGACATCAAACTAACTAGATCCTGGGATAAATAGAGGGCTGATATTTCATCCCTGGGAGAGGAAGGATGGGAAGAGGGCCTCTCCAAGTATTTTCCCTCCCTGATTGTGACTAAAGACAGATTTGCACTAAACAGGGCCTACTACACCCCACAGAAACTGGCTCGCATTTACCCTCAATGGGACTCAAACTGTCAAAGATGCAAACAAGACGTGGGAAAGTTCTGGCACATGGTCTGGTCCTGTACCAAACTCCAACCCTATTGGGCAGCTGTGGCCTCCACACTGAGTGAAATAAGTGAGACAAAGGTGCAGGTGGACCCACAGATTCTACTACTAAGACATATGGAAGTGGCTAATACTTGATGGAGTTCTGATGGATGAATCATTCACTTGTCTTCGCTCTCCTAACCCCCCCCCCCCCCCCCCCACTTCACGCTGTCCAGTCTTTGACTGCTATGTTCCAAGGTAAACGAGATGTTATAGTTATAATGGTTGCGTATATTTACCAAAGAGGGATTAGGGGCCTGACACACTGTCATACTGTCAGACGGGTGGTAACTCCCTGTAAGGAATTGAATTATTGATGCCTAAACCTGAATGCTACTGTAATACTACATAATATTGTAATACTGAATTGTCTAATAAACGTCTCTGTTAAAAAAATGAAATGAAAAAAATGACAGATTGGATCTTGCTTCCATTAACATCAGACTACCTCCAATGTGGCTCTAGCTTTAAAATGGAGCGAAAAGCTGAACAGGCACGATGTAACAAAAATTATATCCATTCCACTCCTGATTCATCAGAGGATCTGTTAACTGAACCCCCTGCTTAATAACCTTGATGTTGCCTATGTGAAGGTGGGGAATAATGCTAAAGAACAAACTAGTTAAGATGGTATATTGATAATGCAAGCACACATTTGTACATATTTGCAAGCTTTGCATACATGCACAAAGTCTAACGTGCAGTTTTGGAGTGTTTTTAATTTGCTTTTAGTTCTACTCTAATGAATTATGTGGCTAATTTTATTAAAGCAACTTTGATGATCTTAACCAAAAAAATCCAAACTTAAAGTGACCTTGTCATTACAAAGTAAAAAAAATAAAAATACACAGCATTTTAAAAGAAAATGCTATATGCTTGCCTTTTCAGCAGCCTGTATGTTAAAACTCTACCATGTTTCATGGCAGCAGCAAGTATCAAACAGTTCCATGTGTGTATACCTGCTTTCCTCTACTGTATATTGTGGCTCTTCCTGATATCTTGTAGGGACAGGGCCTTTTGAAAGAATTAGAAATGCGGTGGAAGATGCATATTGCCAAGTATGTACCTCTTTAATAATACAGGCTGTTGTGCACATGAAATGCAGGTAGCAATATACCACTTCTGGTTGTGCAGAAACTCTCATGGTCTTGGCATGGGGCTGCATGATCAAAGAGCCTATAAATGTTTAACCTGAATTTTATTTAATAATGTTCCTTCAGTACAATATGCAAATAAACTGAACTGCTTTTGTTTCCTGTTTACTTGTTTCTTAAAGGGAGCCTATCTAATGGCTTTGAATTGAATCAATGTAATCATTTTTTTAAAAGTTTTTAAATTATTTTCATCTTTTGTTTTGCAAATCAACTATTATAACATCTTAAAAAAAAAAAATGTAATACAGGATACCCCTATGGCACTGGATTAATGGAGCATTATACATTTTCTAGAGAGCACAACAGAGGCGTGCTGCTTTAAGGCTTCATCTCTAATTGAAACTGTATTCATTTTTACACAGAGGAGTTGGGAAGTATCATTGCTTTGAATCATGCCATTGTGTGTGTTTGTAATTTAATGTTATGCCAAGTCTTGCTTGTTGGAACGTCTAGATTTCAACCTGGCATCAGCATAGCCTAACTGGACAAGACAGCTGTAAGTCTACGCCCAAGCTAAATAACACATGCATAGCCATCTTTAACATTTTGTTTCCTTCTTACAGCACCAAATTTAAGGTCGGACAGTGAGAGTGATTATTCTGCCTCTGATTCTGATGAAGAGATGGAAGAAAAGTCAGCCACTGCTAAAACCCCAAGTAAAGGATCACAAACGCCAAGCAAAGGGTCTCAGACTCCTGGGAAAACACCTTCCAAAAAAGGAAAGAATAAAGTACGTTTTATTTTTGAGCTGTAAGCCTGCATTAAAAATGTAAAAAAATGATTTTGCCTTGCTTGGTGGGTTTTAGTGGCTTAAGTGACATAAATTGTTGTATCCAGAGCTGTGTGACCTGTAAAACAATCTTGCATTTTTTTTCCATTAACAGAGCAACTTGGTGGAAGAGTACTTTGAAGCTCACAGCAGTTCCAAGGTCCTCACCTCGGATAGGACATTGCAAAAGCTCCAGACTCCAAAGCTAGACCAGGTATAAATCTAATTTACTCTAGAAGTGAGCACATACATACAGCGGCGGACTGAACTCATGGGGCCCCCGGGCAATGGGAGATGATGGGGCTCCCAGGCAATCCGAGATTATGGGGCCACACAATATACACAAACACACACACACAGTATACAATCACACAGTATACAGAGACATGTTTCTATTGGCTGAGAAAGTGCTGGAGAGGTGGGGCAGCTATAATCTCAGGATTTTTAGACCAAAAGGATGTCGGTAAGGGACATTTCAGAGACAGATGTAAAAAAACACAAATTTTTATATACTGTCCCTGGTTTTACTGAGGCTGGCAACCCTGATGGGGCCCCCTAGTGGCATGGGGCCCTCGGGCAGTGCCCGAGTGGCCCAATGGTCAGTCCGCCCCTGCATACATAACAGAGTAGCTTTTCGTAAAACATGGTCCATATACAGTACAGGTGGATTTTATTATTGAAATGTTAACACCATTTAAGTTTTTCTCTGTGCAGAAACTTAAAATCCTAACACTGGGTTTACCTACAAACCTGTAACTGGGTCAAACTCACACTATTGTTGCAATCTCTCCCAAACAATACTGGTCTTGCCTTTTCAATTGAACTAGATTCTAGTGCAGTCATACAAATGCATTTAAGGCAAAACTTTTTTATTTAGGATGAAATGGGGAGGGTTTAGAATACATCAGTTTTTATTGCTGTCTATGCCCCCATTAAAGAGACACCCTTTTACCTTTCCGTTCTCAAGAGAGAAAGCAAATCCCAAATTTTGGTTTGTCACCCAAACAGGGATAGAGGTGGAATCTTCAAGTTGAGACAATAGTTCTGGTGACCTTGTTGAGACTAGTAAGTTCCTTGCTTTTGGAGGGATTTTCTCTCACTACCTGTTTTGGTTATGGGACAGGAAGTGAAGGGAAATCTCCCCAATGGTACACAGCTAGCCAAAAAACTGACAGGTTATAACCTACCTTTACTCTATCCAAAATGTAAAAATAGTTTTGCCTTTTAGTTCTTTTTAAACTTTTAAGTCAACATTTTTAAATCTCTATAAACAAAACCCCTATCCCCCCACAGTAGAAAACATTTAAGTCTTAAAACCAAGGAGCAACTAAATGCTAAGGCTGGGTTCACACATATGCGATGCGGGAACCAGCGCGATTGCTGTGCGTGTTCCCGCATCACATGTCTCTCCCAAGCAGTTCACACTCCCCTATGTGAACCGCTGTGGGTGTCAATACAAAGTTAATGACGCCCCCAGAACGGTTCGCAGATCACAATGCGAACTGTGAAATGATGCAGGATTCAGATCGCATAGGTGTGAACACCCATGCAATCCGTTTCCAGTACAGACCAATAAAAGGGTCCTGCACCATTTTGATCTGAACGCGATACAAATTCAGGATGGCTGAATTTGCATCGCACAGACATTGCAAGTGATCTGCACACTCTTACAACGCAATAGTGTGAATCCAGCCTAATAGTGAAATATCAGATCAATGAATAAAGTGTAGCAATACACAATCCCTACACCTGAGCATTAATTGGTACAACCCACTACACAACATAAAGTGATAAAAATGTGAACCAGCTAATATTAATGGTGACCTACATTTGCAGTATACATAAAGAATGCTGGAGCACCTATGGGTATAAGATCACTAATGGTGCATAATAAATTGAGCACAATCAATGTGGTTCAGAAGTAATTTATAACATGCATCAGTCAGTCCTATGTGTCTTCATTTCCAGTGTAATCCTCCCTTAAATTGCATGTGTGGCACACAGTGAAACACTTCGGCCAATTGTGCCTTTTGGGTGTGCTCTCACCTGGAATATTGGACCTCTTAAATTACAGTACGCTATGTAAACCATAAACCCCACATTGGGTTTATACTCTTATTCAGGCTTTCTCCAGGCACAATTCTTAAGACTGTAGTCACACCAGCACCACAGGCTTAGCAACAGTCCTGGCACAGTGCCATCAAAAATTCACACACAGTAGGTAGATGGATCGCTTATCAAATTCACATATACTGCTCTCTGTGGTGAATACAGACTCGACCGACCATGCTTCCTCAAACTCCTGTGATTGCTCCTAGCTTGATGACCTCACACTTGTGGCTCTGCCTTGAGCATTGTGCCCTTAGGACTTAATCAGGTGGTGGCATAATACGGAGCCACAAGTGTGAGGTCATCGGACTAGGAGCATTCTTGTTAGTTTGAGGAAGCAGGAATGATTTGTATTAGCCACAGAGAGAGCAATATATGTGAATTTTAAAGGAGATCCATTTACCTATGCGAGTGTTCTTACTGTTTTAATATAATAAACTTGTATTTTATGGAAAGCACAATGTTGCATCTTTTGCTAAACCTGTGGAAGAGAAGGAGTAACCCTTAAGAGGCTGGTGTGATTACAGTAAAAAGAATTGTGCCTGGAGGGAGGAGAGAGGATTAACCTATGTTTGGTATATGGCTTATGTGACCAGTAATTTATGAGGTCCAATATTCCAGGTTAGAGCACACCCATGATTGAAGTGTTTCACCGTGTGGCACACATGCAGCTGTGGGAAAATTTGCACTGGAGATGAAATGAAAACACACATGAGGGATACATGTTCTAAGTGACTTTTGAACGACATTAATTGTAAATCATTCATTATGCACTATTTATTGATCTATTACACATGGCTGCTCTAGTATTATTGTTGTATATGTGTGGTCACTATTGCTAAAATACCATTACATCTGCTATAAGTTTATTCGTTAACAGCAAGAAAACCTCTTTTGTGCACCGCTCTGTACCAGCATACATTTAGAGGTCTCTGCTTCTGAATTCAGTGCTTAGCCATGGCCATCTACTGCCCCACTAGCCACTAATGGCTCCTCCGTGACCTGGGCATTTTCATTGGACCAGATGGTGGGTTTGACCCAATGTTGGTGATCAGACTTTTTGTTCCAGAGTTGTAGATGGTGAGCTTTTAGTATAACAGAGTGCATCCAAGATTAGAGGTGCCTGCAGAATAAGACATGGTTAAGTGCTGGGGTTGAGGGGTCGAGCTGAGACTTTTATAGACAGGGCCTAAACTCCAAGTCGGATAAGACAAACCCTCAGCAGCTAAGTGAAACCGTTGATCAGAGGGGTGGTAGAGAAAGGGGCTATTCTGCCACACAAACATAAGACCATGCCATTTGTGGTACCTGTAGGTTATTATTTAGGGGAAAGGGGGGGGGGATATAAGGAGAGGGAGGGGTATGGGGCTCCAGTGGTACCGGCGATCCTGCACCTTAGTTTAAGTCGTAATGGAGGGCTCAGACATAAGTCTTATATTCCTCAGAGAATCGGAAGAGGCTCCACCGCATCCAGCAGGCATTGTGTTCCTCCTCTTTTCCTCTCAAGGCAGCTGTGAGCTGTTCCATCCGTTGGATATCGCATACCCTTGCAAACCATTGGGAAACTGCCGGTGGAGACTGTTGTTTCCATCCACTGGGGACACATGCCCTGGCCGTGCTCAGAAGGTGTTTCAACAGGGATCTATTATATCGCCTTCTGGATAGGGGGGTCAGGTTCAATAGTATTGCAGCTGGATTGTCCTGAAGGGTGATATCTGTGAGTTTGTGAATAATCTGAAGAACTTGTCTCCAGAAAGGGGTCAAGACCGGACACTCCCAGAAAATGTGTAGTAATGTGCAATTTTGAGTGCCACACCTCCAGCAAAGTGGGCTATGTCCCGGGTATATGGCAGCCAAGACGTGTGTTTTTTTTTTTTTTTTTTTTTTTTTTTTTTTTTAGTTTCTCAGTAAACGTGATGTCGAGGTCTCTCTCCCACTTTCCCATGTATGGGGGGGTCATGCTGGGATGTAAGGGTGAGTAGTATGTTATATGAATATGAAAGGGATTTCTGTATAAGTTCTGTTCCCAAGCACAATCCTTGAAATGGCATTGGTGGTTTCTGAAATACTCCGGAAGGGATTTGAGGAAGTGGGTGAGTTGCAGTAACCTCCACCCACCCAAGGAGGAAGAACCCAAATCAGGATAAATGGTGGAAGGGTCGCGCCACTCCGAAGTACCCAAAAAGGAAGAGGCTCTGATTAAACCCTGGTCTTGTTGGAACCAAAATACTCTGTTGGTGATGCCCGTTGCAAAGCCTGGGTGGCTGACTATTGGTGTTAATATTGAGGGGAAGCTAGGTGTACCTGCCATTTAAAGTATCTGTTTAGTTCTTGTAGGGTGGGTTCAATTAATGTATGTGAATGGGAAAGTCTGGAGGGAGTAACCCCACCCCATAGTAGACCCTCGATGGGGATTGGGACCGATTCTCTCTCCAGGCAGACCCACAGTTTATAGGGCAAGTGTCTACACTAGTCTACTGATCTGTTCATATGGACCGCTGTGTAATAGAGTGTAGGATTGGGGAGACCGATCCCACCCCTAGGTTTCGATCTTTGAAGAAGGGGCCTTCTGAGGCTTGCCCTGCCACACATATGTAGTAAAAGTTTTACGCAGCGATCTAAAGAAACTCTGCCGTATCCTGATAGGTAGGGCTTGCAAAAGATAGAGCGGTCTCGGCATGACGTTCATCTTTAATACGTTGCAGCTACTAAACCAAGACACCGCTAGACGCCCCCATCTCCCTAGATCACAGGAGAAAATCAAGAGGGGTTGAAAGTTGAGTTGGTAGATGAGGTGCAGTTCTGCGGGGATCCTGGTACCTAGATACTGAATGGCTTGGTGTGCCCACTGGAAAGGGAAAGTTATTTTCAAGGCGTTTTTTGCAAACTGGGAGCAATAGAAACGTTGAGCGCCTCCGATTTTTGCAGGTTAATTTTGAAGTCTGATAGGTTGCTATAGTGGCGCATTTCAGACAGGAGATTCAGCAGTGGGGTATGCGGTTCTGAAATGTAAAACAGCAGATCGTCCGTGTACGCAGGCACTTTATGGTGATATGATCTAGTCTCCAGACCTCTGATGTCCTTGTTTTGCCAGATATGTTGCAGGAGGGGCTCTAAGGTAAGTATAAAGAGGAGAAAGCGGGCAGCCTTGCCTTGTGCCATTACTTATTTTGAAGGGGTTGAAAGCCAACCCTTTCACCCTAACCAACGCTGTAGGGGATGAGTAAATGGCTGCTATCCATGACAATATGGAGGCCGGCATCCCCAAACGCCGCAGGGTAGGCAAAAAAAAGGTCCAGCTCACACTGTCAAATACCTTTTCGGCATCTGTAGATAACAGGATGAGCGGGACATTTAAAGTGTTTGGCCCTCGACACCACGTCAATCGTTCTCGTGGTATTGTCCCTCGCCTCTGTTACGGATGAATCCGACCTGATCCAGGGGGACTATGTGCTGGAGAACAGGCCCAAGTCTCTCAGCAATAATATTTGTGAACAGTTTGAGATCACAGTTAAGTAAGGAGATGGGCCTGTATTTCGAGCAGAGAGGCGGGTCCTTTTTAGGCTTCAGAATTACTGAAATGTTGGCCTGCAAGAGGTCTGGAGGCATGGGGTGGCTGTCCAATATTGCGTTAAAGGCCGTGACGAAGTGGGACCCTAACTGGGCTTGGAATGTTTTGTAGTAGGAAATTGTGAAGCCGTCGAGACCCGGTGCCTTCCTACCAGGAAACCCCGTCAGTGCAGACGTGAGCTCCTCGTCGGCTATAGGGTGCGAGAGTGCTTCCATTTCCTTTGTTAAGCATGGGCAGGTTCGCCCTGGCGAGGTAAGTCTCCATCAAATCCATTTTATCTCAGGGCTGCTCTTCCTCTGAGTGAGGATGCAGGTTGTAAAGGGCTTCGTAAAATGTATGGAAAGCTTCCGCCATTTCTGCAGATTCATACATTTTTGTAACCATGGGGGGCGGAAAGGGCCGGAATATAGGAAGCATTGCTTCGAGTTCGCAAGTCATTCCCCAATGACCGGCTGCATTTATCTCCGTACTCATAGAAGGACCTGCGAGCTCGAAGAAGCTTCAGTTTGGATTGAACCAAGGAGTATTCTGTAATCTGTTCACGGAGGCCGACCACTTCCATTTCTGATTCCTGATCTGTACGGGATTTATGGCGTTTTTTGCTGTCATGCAGCTTAGTTAGCAGTTCAGACATTGTTTTAGTTTTGGCCGCTTTGATTCTGTGTCCATGTTTGATAAGTATTCCTCTAACAAAGCATTTGTGTGCTGCCCATATAGAGAGGGAATTGGTAACTGACCATTTATTGCTCCTGAAGAATTGTTCCATTTTCCGTAAAACGTCCACCCTGACTTCAGTGTCTTGCAAAAGAGACTCATTGAATTTCCAGGCCTTTGTGCAAGGAGCCCCCTGGCAAAGGTTTATCACCAGGGAGATCGGAGCGTGGTCCGACAGTGCTATGTGACCAATTTGAGCATCAGTGACTAATGGGATTGCACTGTGGGAGATCAGGAAAAGGTCTATCCTCGAGTAGGAACCATGTACCGCGGAAAAGAAGGTGTAATCCCTCTCTTGCGGGTGGAGGATGCGCCAAATATCGACCAGACGGTGGGAATGCAGCAGTTCCCTAATCTGGTTTCGAATTCTTAAAGACAAGGCAGAAGAGCATGTGGAAGAGTCCCTACGGGGATCAATGGTAAGGTTGAGGTCGCCCCCAAGTATTAGTGTACCTTCAGTGAACGAGGCCAGGGCATCCAGACATGCGTTGAGGGCTGAGAGTCGGTCCACATTTGGCAGATACAGGTTTGCTAGGGTAAAGGTTTGTGAGTGAAGTGAACCTTTGACAAAGGTACAGTGGTGTGAAAAAGTGTTTGCCCCCTTCCTCATTTCCTGTTCCTTTGCATGTTTGTCACACTTAAGTGTTTCGGAACATCAAACCAATTTAAACAATAGTCAAGGACAACACAAGTAAACACAAAATGCAATTTGTAAATGAAGGTGTTTATTATTAACCACTTGACCACTGGGCACTTAAACACCCTTAATAACCAGACCAATTTTCAGCTTTCGGTGCTCTCGCATTTTGAATGACAATTACTCAGTCATGCAACACTGGACCTATATGAAATTTTTGTCCTTTTTTTCACACAAATAGAGCTTTCTTTTGGTGGTATTTAATCACCGCTGGGTTTTTTTTTTTTTGTGCTATAAAAGAAAAAATACCGAAAATTCTGTAAAAAAACGAATTTTTCTTTGTTTCTGTTAGAAAATTTAGCAGATTAGTAATTTTTTCTTCATAAATTTTGGCCAAAATTTATACTACTACATATCTTTGGTAAAAATAAGTACAAATTGGTGGATATTATTTGGTCTTTGTGAAAGTTATAGAGTCAACAAGCTATGGTGCCAATATCTGAAAATTGATCACACCTGAAGGACTGACGGCCTATTTCAATTCTTGAGACCCTAACATGCCAGAAAAGTACAAATACCCCCCAAATGACCCCTTTTTGGAAAGAAGACATTCCAAGGTATTTAGTAAGAGGCATGATGAGTTTTTTGAAGTTGTCATTTTTTCCCACAATTCTTTGCAAAATCAAGATTCTTTTTACTTTTTTTTTTCACAAAATTGTCATATTATCAGGTTATTTCTCACACACAGCATATGCATACCACAAATTACACCCCAAAACACATTCTGCTATTACTCCCGAGTATGGTGATACCACATGTGTGAGACTTTTACACAGCGTGGCCACATACAGAGGCCCAACATGCATGGAGCGCCATCAGGTGTTCTGGAGCACCCAGGACAATTCTGACATTTCTCTCCTACATGTAAAAATCATCATTTATTTGCTAGAAAATTACATAGAACTCCAAAACATTATATATGTTTTTTTAGCAAACACCCTGGAGAATACAATGGTGGTCTTTGCAACTTTTTATCTCGCACGGTATTTGCGCAGTAATTTTTCGAATGCTTTTTTTTGGAAAAAAAACTGTTTTGTGCTTAAAAAAAAAAAAACACAGTAAAGTTAGCCCAATTTTTGCATAATGTGAAATATGAAGTTACGCTGAGTAAATAGATACCTAATATGTCACTCTTCAAAATTGCACACGCTCGTGGAATGGCGGCAAACGTCGCTACTTAAAAATCCCCATAGGCGACGATTTACATTTTTTTTACTGGTTATATGTTTTGAGTTACAGAGGAGGTCTAGGGCTAGAATTATTTCTCTCGCTCTAACGTTCGCAGCGATACCTCACATGTGTGGTTTGAACACCGTTTTCATATGTGGGCGGGACTTACGCATGCGTTCGCTTCTGCATGCGAGCACATGGGGACAGGGGCGCTTTAAAAAAAACATTTTTTTTTATTGTTCATTTTACTTTATTTATTTTAGTTTGACATTTTTTTCCCCAAAAATAATTTTTTTGATCACTTTTATTCCTATTACAAGGAATGTAAACATCCCTTGTAATAGGAATATGGCATGACAGGTCCTCTTTACAGTGAGATGTGGGGTCAATAAGACCCACATCTCACCTCTAAGCTGGGAAGCCTGAAAAAAAAAAAAGATTCTGGCTTTGATCGTATTAGCGATTCGGTAGAAGCACCGGAGGGCGGAGGGCGGCGGGAGATGTCTATGGCTGGGTATTGCAGGGTATCACCGACTATGGCTGGGTATCTCAGAGCATGGTGTTGCAGAGTACTGTGTTGCAGAGTGTTGCAGAGCGTTGCGGGGTATTGCAGAGCGTTGCGGAGTGTTGCAGGGCATTGCGGAGTGTTGCAGGGCATTGCGGAGTGTTGCAGGGCATTGCGGAGTGTTGCAGGGCATTGCGGAGTGTTGCAGGGCATTGCGGAGTGTTGCAGGGCATTGCGGAGTGTTGCAGGGCAATTGCGGAGTATTTGCAGGGCAATTGCGGAGTATTTGCAGGGCAATTGCAGAGTATTTGCAGGGAATTGCAGAGTAATGCAGAGTATTTGCAGGGAATTGCAGAGTAATGCAGAGTATTTGCAGGGAATTGCAGAGTAATGCAGAGTATTTGCAGGGAATTGCAGAGTAATGCAGAGTATTTGCAGGGAATTGCAGAGTAATGCAGAGTATTTGCAGGGATTTGAGGGGTTAATTTTCGGTGAGCAGCGATGTGGGCACTGCAGATGCAGCCCACATCGCTGCTGACACCGATCTCTTCCCCCTCCACTGTACCGATCGGTACAGAGAGGGGAGGGAGGAACCGGCGTCATAACATGACGCCGGCTTGTTTACAAGTGATCACTCCGTCATTTGACGGAGCGATCACGTGGTAAACGGCCGCGATGAGCGGCCGTTTACCGTGATTCGTGATGCGCCGGGTCCACTGGACCCAGCGGTCACGGATGCTCTCGTGTGCGCGCCCCAGGGGGCGCGCGAGAGCAGAATTCTGGGAGGCCGTTAATTAACGGCCTCTCAGAGTTAAACAACCGCCCTGAAGCCGTTAATCGGCAATGGGCGGTTGTTAAGTGGTTAAAGGTGAAAAAAAATCCAAACCATCATGGCCCTGTGTGAAAAAGTGATTGCCCCCCTTGTTAAAACATACTATAACTGTGGTTGTCCACACCTGAGTTCAATTTCTCTAGCCACACCCAGGCCTGATTATTGTCACACCTGTTCACAATCAAGGCATCACTTAAATAGGAGCTGCTTGACACAGTAAGGTCCACCAGAAGATCCTTAAAAGCTACACATCATGCCGAGACCCAAAGAAATTCAGGAACAATTGAGAAAGAAAGTAATTCAGATCTATCAGTCTGGAAAGGGTTATAAAGCCATTTCCAAAGCTTTGGGAATCCAGTGAACCACAGTGAGAGCCATTATCCACAAATGGCGAAGACATGGAACAGTGGTGAACCTTCCCAGGAGTGGCCGGCCGCCCAAAATTACCCCAAGAGCGCAGCGACGACTCATCCAAGAGGTCACAAAAGACCCCACAACAACGTCCAAGGAACTGCAGGCCTCACTTGCCTCAGTTAAGGTCAGCGTTCATGCCTCCACCATCAGGAAAAGACTGGGCAAAAATGGCCTGCATGGCAGAGTTCCAAGGAGAAAACCACTGCTGAGCAAAAAGAACATCAAAGCTCGTCTCAATTTCTCCACAACACATCTTGATGATCCCCCAAGACTTTTGGGACAACATTCTGTGGACCGATGAGACAAAAGTGGAACTCTTTGGAAGGTGTGTGTCCAAGTATATCTGGCGTAGAAGGAACACTGCATTTCATAAAAAGAACATTAGACCAACAGTAAAATATGGTGGTGGTAGTGTGATGGTCTGGGGCTGTTTTGCTGCTTCAGGACCTGGAAGACTTGCCGTGATAAAAGGAACTATGAATTCTGCTGTCTACCAAGAGATCATGAAGGAGAATGTCCGACCATCTGTTCGTGTACTCAAGCTGAAACGAACTTGGGTTCTGCAGCAGGACAATGATCCTAAACACACCAGCAAGTCCACCACCGAATGGCTGAAGAAAAACAAAATGAAGACTTTGGAGTGGCCTAGCCAAAGTCCTGACCTGAATCCTATTGAGATGTTGTGGTATGACCTTAAAAAGGCCGTTCATGCTCGAAAACCCTCTAATGTAACTGAATTAGGACAATTCTACAAAGATGAGTGGGCCAAAATTCCTCCAGGACGCTGTAAAAGCCTCATTGCACGTTATCGCAAACGCTTGGTTGCAGTTGTTGCTGCTAAGGGTGGCCCAACCAGTTATTAGGTTTAGGGGGCAATCACTTTTTCACACAGGGCCATGATGGTTTGGATTTTTTTTCACCTTTAATAATAAACACCTTCATTTACAAATTGCATTTTGTGTTTACTTGTGTTGTCCTTGACTATTGTTTAAATTGGTTTGATGTTCCGAAACACTTAAGTGTGACAAACATGCAAAGGAACAGGAAATGAGGAAGGGGGCAAACACTTTTTCCCACCACTGTATCTACCTTCTTTATCCGTGTGGAGGTCTATCAGCTGCCAAGGTACTGTTTTGGCTAGGAGGATACACATGCCTCTAGACTTGGAGTTGGGCGAAGTACTATGATAAGCTACCAGAAAGTGTTTGTTGTAAAGTTTTGGAATCTGATCTGAAATGGGTCTCCTGTAAGAAGACTATGTGAGGTCTTTGTCTCCACAGCTCTGTGAGGCAGCTGGTCCTTTTTTCCAGAATGTTCAAGCCTTTAATGTTCCAGGAGATACATTCTAGAGTCAGTCCGAAGAGGTAGGACTGGATCGCCGGGCTCCACTAGAGCCCCAATAAGGAAGAAGCGTTGAGAGAAGAAGGGATTAGGTGGGGGAAGCTTAAGGAGATGGAAAGGAGAGACCAAGGGAGTGCCCAAAGGGCTTGGAATAAGGAAGAAGAGGAGAAAGTGGCAGTGAGGGGTTAAACTAATTCTTCAATTGGAGGGTCACTGCCTTCTGGGCAGATATGGCCTAATAGGGGGACAGGCCCTAGTGGTACAGTACCCCCCCAGACAGCTCACCGTCAAACTTGCCCGCAAGTGGGCCCTATAGTGAATGTGTACTTCCTATGTAATGGTAGTTCTAATAAGAGAAAGGCAGTGTGGCAGATCGAATAAAGAAAAAGTAAAACATTTTAACTATTCCAAAAAAAAAAAAGAACAAAATGCAGTTGCAACAGGTAACAGACCGACACAATTAATTTGCACTCTTAATCCGAATATCAAAAACCGGTCCCATTTCTAGGTCCCAAGGGAACAGAGCACACAACTTTAACCTTCCCCCTGTTTGTCTGTGCATCCTATCATAGTGGAGAGCGGCTGCTCTCCACCAGCCTGACCCGGATGAAATTTTTGAAGTATGATCTATTGTCAGGGAGCCCTGGCCAAAGTAGTTTCGCTCTCAGCCTACGACCAGCCAGGTCAGGGGGGAGGGCGTGTCCCAGTTGGTCAGCCCTATGGTGCGCGATCTGCTGGAACTATTAGTTTAACCCCAAATTAGTCGATGACCCGCCCTACAGGGTCTAAACCCACTAATGTGTAGTGAGGACACTAAGGCCATTCCGTGTGTATGGCTAATGGGTAGATTCCCTTTTTCAAAGTGTGTTGGCCCAGTGTGTATGCAGGAATCAATGAATGTGAGGTGGGTCCCCTACAACTCGATGGTCTTTAAGGGTCCCATGGTGGAGAACGGCAACCCCATTTCGTTCATCTCTAGAAGACAGCATACTCTATCCCCGTCCCATCTGGGCTTCCAGGACACATAAAACATGTAACAAACTGAACCAAATTGCGTCACCAATTAATGCTGTCGACCACTGCATGCCTTCTTAACAGTTAAACAATAAACATCATGGCTGAGATCATGGGGAGTACGTCCGCCCCTCGGTACACCCTCAAATCTGGGACAAGAAAATGGTTATCCCAAATTAGCTCTCGGATTAGGTAGAGAGGGCTCCACACGCGCTCCCATCCCACAACACTGGCTATAATCATTTTCCTGTAGATCCCCTAATTATATCTTTGTCTGGAATTCCAAAAAAAAAGGGGGGGGTGTTGGGAAGAAGGAGGAGTAAGGCGAGGGAAAGGGAGGGGGAGAGAGGAGGAGGGAAAAAAATGAAATAACATTGTTATATATAAAGAGGGAAGGGGGCCTCCATTGTCTGTCCTCCAATATTTCAAGCCATGCGCTAGTTCTAGCCTGCCATCGGGAGGCCCAACTGATTTCAGGCGGACTTCAGTCCTACCGGCATCGAGGGCTATGGAGCAAGAGCCCACGTGGACACCCCCACGTGATGTGGTATTGTCCCGGGTTGGGATCCTTTAAAAAGGGGCACCACAGTCAAGCATATTCCGGGGCCCTTCTCTCCTGAGAGTCTAGGGCTCCCTTTGTGATAAGTCTCCAATTTCAGGGGTCAGTAAAAGAAACCAACAGGTAAAACAGTACACATTGTTGGACTTGGAATGAGAAGCTTACGGTTCATTGTCTTGTGGAGCCTGCGACCTTCTACGCTGGGTCCTGCGGTTCCGCCACGGCCGTTGGGGTCTAGATGGAGGGATTGTTGGGGTTCACGTTGGCCGGGGGTGGACAAACGCTAGCTAGTTGGGTATGTCCACTGTTGACAATCCAAGGGGATCCAGAAATGCACGAACTTCTGCGGGGTGTCAGAGAATATATGACCGGCTTCCTTTACGTGCAATTAGGTGAAATGGGTGACCCCATTTGTAGGTGATCTCTTGCTCCATGAAATTTTCCAACAAAGGCTTCATGCATCGCCACATCTGGAGGGTCCTCCGCGAAACATCAGGTAAGAGGGTGATCTGAGCGCCATCAAAGTCAATGGGCCCCTTGCGCCAGGCTTTCTGGAGGATGTCCTCTTTGACAGAGTAGGTGTGGAGGCAGCAAAGGATGTCTCTGGGTCTATTGTCTGTTTGAGCTCCTCGGGCCTAAATTTCTTTGGACCTTATCAATAATTGGTGTTTCAGATTGGCACTCCAGGCAATTGTTGAAGATGGCGATAATGGTGGTTTTGAGATCCGCCTGCCCGGTTGCCTTTGGTAACCCACGAACACGGATGTTGCGCCTGTGGTTTTCCAGATCGTCCATAAGTAGCAGCAATTGAGCGATCTGGTCTGTGATGTCTCCTTTGAGCAGTCTGCAGCCCCGCCATGTCTTGCCGCAGGGCTGTGGCGTCAGTCTCCAGATAGGTAACTCTGGCAGCCTTTTTGAGTCCTGTAATTTCACTAAAAAGTGCTGTTTCAATTCTGGAGGCCATGGATTCAAGTTCCTCTCTGGTAGGCAGTTTTTGCAATAGGGACCAAATAGCTTGGTCTGCACTGAACCCAGCTCGGGGTCCGTGCACCGCTGATGTCCCTGGAGCCACGTGCATTGCAGCTTGTGACCACGGTGTGGGGGATAATGGTGCGCTGATCGGTGTGTTTGGGGAGGGCTGGGAGCCTTGTGTTGCCCACTGCATCGCTCCGCTGTGATCTTCCTCTGGGCTTTCTAGCAGAGCCAGGGACGTTGATCAGGGGAAACGGGGAGAGAAATCGCTAGGAGGGGAGAAAGGAGGCAAGTCATTACTTTTTTTTTTTTTGCCACATCAGTATATTTATACCAGAGACTAGATTCAGCTTGCCGCTCATTAGTGTCTCGTTCATAATGTCACATCATCGTGGCTTATTTCGTTTCATAAATTTTCGCAAAAATTCCTTGCGGTCACATAGAAATTTCATACTGTTTAATAAAATACAAAAAAAATAAGATAAATAAGCAAAATGGTGAGACACCTCCCTATCCCTGGTGGTGTTAAAATATATACCATAACTATACCTATTCCCCTTAATTTTTCTCCCCCCCCCCTTTCAATCCCCTCAGGATCCCATCATACACTCAATTTCAGTATAATCTCCTCCCTCCTCTCTCCAATTCTGTACCCATATCATTCTCAGGTTGGTAAACAGAGACCTGGAGAGGCCAGCAGGGAAGACCTAAAAAAGGGTGAAAAAGCAAGAGGAAGGACCCACCCTTCCTGGAAAAAAAAAAAGACACACACCTAAAGAAATAACAAGGAACAAAAATATAAAGATAATGAAAAAAAAATATCCCAGCCAAAGGGGGAGAAACACCGGACACTCATAGGGGAAGTCAAATTTCCGTGCAGAAGCTGCAGCCTGACTACCTATGGTAGAATACCCAGTTTCCATAGACTAGACCCCCATAAGCTCATAAACTTCTTGTTGTTGCCCTGTTTAATGAAGAAGACCCTTTCATTACCAATTGTCGTTTTTATGTTTGCCAACCAAGTTTCAACTGATGGGCCTGAATGTGAATGCCATTGTTGAGCAATTAACTTCCTTGCTTGGAAGAGACATCTAATCACTGGTATTTTAGTAACGTTAGGAATTGTAGATTCCTCTGGTATAGTCAGGAGACAAGTCCTGACCGTTGCTTTCAGTGTTAAATTAAAGATTCTGTTGATCTGGTCTATAACCTGCGTCCAATACCTAAATAACTTCAGGCACCTCCAGAACATGTGGATGAAATCGCCAGCCATGCCACATCTAGGACAGTGTTAGTTATTTCTCCAACCTAGTTTGAACATCTTCTTAGGCTGCGTACACACGAGAGGATTGTCCGTCCAACTTAGTCCGCTGAAACGTGTTTCAGCGGACAATCCGCTCGTGTGTGGGCTTCAGCGGACTTTTTCAGCGGACAGTCTGGCGGACTAAGTCTTTCGGAATTTCCGTAATATTGTCCGTCCAAACTTGGTTTCAGCGGACAATCCGCTCGTGAGTAGGCTAGTTCGACGGACTAAGTATGGCGCATGCTCAGAAAGGATTTACACGGCCGAAGGTTGCATTGCAGTGTATTGGACGTCGAATTTCTAGTCCCGTCGTACGTGTCGTACACGTCATCGTGCAAGCTTTCAGCGGACTGTCTGTTCGTTGTGTGTGGTCAAGTCCGTTCATTCAAAAGTAGGACGGACTGTCTGTCGGATTGTCTGACGAACTTAGTTGGCCAGACAATCCGCCCGTGTGTACGCGGCCTTAGGAGTATGATACACCCGATAGAAAAAAAAAAAGGTGGGAAGCTTTCTGGGAAGGGGAGATCGAAACTCTAGTGCCGTAGTTAATTATCCGATCCCAGTCGGAGTTGGACAGAGGACCTACATCTTTCTCCCATTTTTTCCTACTTTTGAGCAAGGCTTCCTGATCCAACATTTTATCCCCTAATCTAACATACACATAGGAAATCAATCCCTTAAGCGTGTCCTGGGACATAATTTGTAATAACACATGCATCTGAATCCATTGAACCTTTTGAGGTCCAAATTGTGACTGGACTGCATGCCTGACCTGGAGATATTTATAAAACGCACGGTTCGAGAGCGAGAACTCCAATTTTAGGCTATTAAATTATTTAATTTCTGAGCCCTGGAATATTTGGATTAGTTGATTTATGCCTTGGTTCACCCACTCTCTGCATCTTTCAACTTTAGCTACTTCGGCCAGGTTTCTATTATTCCATAAAGGGGCCAATACAGATACCCAGATACCCCCTGGTATCCTAGTAGAGCTTTAACTGTTTTCCAGAGTTTAACAATCTGTTTGATTGTCGGGCAACTTATACCAAACGAGTTTGCCTCGAGGGCCTCAATAAGTGTGTTGTGGGGGCATCCTAACATTTATAGGCTATGACGAGGCGTACCCTCGCTTAGTATTCCTGCTCCTGCTAAGTGCTGCATCTGTGCCGCCAAATAGTAGAGCCTAGGATGTGGAACCGCCATCCCCCCATCCTCCAACGGTAGCTGCAACGTCCGTAGACTGATCCTAGGCGGCCCCTTTCTCCATATAAAATCTCTAAACAGAGATTCTATTTTCTTAAACCACCTCGAGCCAATCCATACCGGCGAGTTATGGAGAAAATATAGAATTTGAGGGAGCCAAACCACCTTGACCAAATTACAATGTCCCGCCATCGATATGGGGAGGCGGCTCCAAATATCGGCCTTATCTTTAAGCTTCACCAGGAGAGGGGCTAAGTTATCTTCCAGATACCCATTTACATCCCTTGCCACCCAAACCCCCAAGTACTTAAATTTCTCTACCACCTTCAGGTTAAAGGTGTCTCGTATTACATTGGTAGCCCCCATATCTATCGGAAGTTAGTGCAGATTTATCCCAATTTATAGTCAATCCAGATACCTGGCCAAATTCGCTAATTTTCCTCTATCTGGCCTCTCCTAAATCCCTGAATGTCTGGATTAGCCCTAATGGCTATGGCCAATGGCTCCATTGCCAAAACAAAGAGTAGAGGGGAAAGGGGACAGCCCTGCCTTGTACCTCGTTCCAGTTGAAACGCATCAGAATACTCGTTGTTCATTTTTATTTTTGCGCTTGGATTAGTATAAGCCATTTTTATCCATTTGATAAAGGTTGGCCCGAACCCGAATCTAGCAAGTACCTCAAACAAATATTCCCACTCAAGACAATCAAAAGCCTTGGCTGCATCCAGCGCTAATATTGCCCTGGGGCCTCCATCATCTACCGGGATCTGGACATTCAACTGGGCTCTACGTATATTAATACTGGTAGACCTGTTCGGCATAAATCCCGACTGGTCAGGATGGATGAGCGTATGAATGAACTTTTTTAAACGTGTTGCCAGTATTTTCGCTAAGATCTTAACGTCAGTGCATAGCAGCGAAATCGGACGATACGAAGCAGGATCCATAAGGTCTTTCCCCTCTTTGGGGAGAACCACTATGTTAGCTTCCAACATTGAGGGAGGGAGCATCCCCCTCCACCAACGCCTGGGACATTGCCTCCAGCAATTCTGGCAACAAGATCTCGCCATATTTCTTATAAACCTCGATAGGTATCCCATCAGGTCCTGGTGATTTTAGATTGGACATCTCCGCCACAGCTTTACGAAGTTCATCAATAGTTATTGGGGCCTCCACTGCCATAGAGTATTCTACTGATAGTGTTGGTATGCTTATATTTCCCAAAAAATTAACCGCCGTTCCCCCCTCTCCCCCCCTCTGAGATTTATATAGAGAACAATAGTAATGGTGAAATATATTTTTAATAATAGTAGTATCAGAGGTAGGGGGCGTGGCCTGGCAAGCAATGGAGTAAGACATGTTGTGAGTGAGCTCCCGTCCGCCGTTCATCCTGCTTTCACCCTGAGCTTATAATTCCAACCAAAAGTTGCAGTCTGACTGCTCACATCCTGGCAGAGCACCGAGGACAGATGTCGCCCTCCAAAAGGAACCAGGGAGCCGCGGACAAGCTGGCGCAATTCCGCCGCTCGGGAATGGACCGGCAGGCCGAAGATGGCGCGAGCACGTGTGCGGATGCAGAGCGCCAGGCCTCGGATACCACCAAAGTGCTGGATGCCATAGCGGGTCTCCAGGGGACACTGACGGCCAAAATTGACGACGTTAAAACTGACATCTCCCTGCTGAGGCAGGATATGTCCAAGCTCCGGGACAGGGTCACCGAGGCGGAAACGAGGATAGGGGCGGCCGAGGATGTTCTGCACCCGCTGAGACATGCTGCGGAGGAAATGCAAAGACAAATCCACCAGCTACATTCCCACCAGGACGATATGGAGAACCGATTGAGGAGGTGTAATCTTCGGTTCATCGGTCTCCCTGAGAAGTTGGAGGGAACGAATCCGTCCGAATACCTGGAATCCCTTCTTATCAACACGTACGGACGAGCAGAGTTTTCGGTAATGTTTGCAGTGGAACGAACGCATCGTATTCCTACGAAGCCTGTGCCTCCTGGAGCGCCACCCCGCACGTTCATTGCGAAGTTTCTGAATTTTCGTGACCGCGACAAGATTTTGAGGCTCTCCAGGGAAAAAGGCAACATCCAAGTGGAGAACTCCAGAGTGGCGGTGTTCCCAGATTTCTCCGGGGAAGTACAAAGGAAAAGATCCCTCTTTCAAGAAGTTAAGCGACGTCTTCGCACGCAGCATCTCAAATATGCCATGTTGTTTCCGGCAAGGTTGCGGGTTGAGGAGGATGGCCGTGCCCAATTTTTTGACGACCCAGCGGCCGTGACGGCCTGGTTAGACCAACGAGGCAGGCCGGTCTAGTGTCTGCGGCATCGGAGGTTCTGTGAGTATCCTTGCACCCGGTTTGACTATGCCCTATACAGTACTGCTCCTTCTCCACTGCAGTTTGCAGAACAACAACCCCTTTACAAATATGGAGCCAGACTTACCCTGTGTTAACTTTGGGGGGAAATCGCACAACCTGAGCCCCATGTCGCTATTACTTGCCTAAACTATCTCGAGGAAACGGGGGGATATGGGGCGGATGACCCCCCACGGCTATTCTTTCCCTACACTCAGACATATTGTGCCACTGTTCCTGGGGTATTTTTTGGTTGGCTGGAGGAGTGTAAAAGACCTGACTTGTTATATACTGTCTTTACTGGGGGGATGCAATATACTCAGTTCCTATGTTACTGTATTGTGGACAATTATGGGGGAAGGGGTCATACCGGGGTGGGTGAAATGGTTGGACTCACGTTACCGACACAACTGATGTTTTGCTAGGCGGGGGAGCTCACACATGGGGGGGTTCCCAGATTCACTGGTCCCTGCTACACGTTGGAACTTCGCTGGTTGACAGCGTGAAGAGTTGCCCCCTGTGGACTGTTCTCAACTAGCTGCACTATGTATAACACTGTTCAATATAATGTGCCTCCAGTTGCGTCCATGCACTGGATGTTTAGCGTTGAGACGTTGGTTTGGGTTGCTATGCTTTCACCATGTTGGGGCGGTGTAAAGCTGGGTGGGGGGAGTTGGGTTGAATTGTTTGATGTTTATTTGCAAGGGAAATACCTATTAATTGCATACAGACTGCGGTATGGGGAACCGGGGGCAGGGGGGGGTGGGGTGGGGTGTGTACGGCCGGAGAGAGGCAAGCGTTTGGCGGCACTCTCGGGCTGGCCGCACCGGAGCCGCACCTGCCCCTCGTTTATACGTTGGACAGAGCTATGGCAACGTTGAAGTTTATGACCTGGAATGTTAGGGGGATGTGTAATAAAATTAAAAGGACTGCTGTTCTGAACTTCCTCAAGTCACAGAGGGCCGATGTAATAGTTCTAGTGGAGACACATATAACTGGCCACCTTCAGGCGGCATTAAGACGGCCCTGGGTGGGATGGGTGTTTCATAGCACTCACACGAGCCAATCCCGGGGGGTCTCGGTGTTGGTGGCTAAAAAGGCCCCTTTTGAGCTGATAGCGCTGGAGACAGATCAACAGGGCAGGTTTGTGTTTCTGCACGCCCTCCTCGGGGGCAGCCCGTTCCTCCTTTTGGCATGTTGCGTTCCTCCCCCGTTTACGTTTGAGGTGATTACCAAGGGCTTGGCGTACATGGCTCAGAACCCCTCGGTACCGGCGGTGTGGATGGGGGATTTTAACATGACCATGCATCTGGGGATGGACAGGTCGGGGGCGGGGACACAGCAATCTGACGGACGTACCTTGACCCGTTTTGGCAAACTGATGTCGGAATTTGCACTTTCGGATGCTTGGCGTCACCAACACCCAACTACTAGAGCATACACTTGCCATTCCACGAGTCATGGTACGCTGTCCCGGATAGACCTTATTCTGCTGTCGAATATTTTACTGCCCAGGGTGGGGGGTTCGGGGATGGCACCGCGGGTCCTCTCGGATCACTCCCCATGCTGGGTGACTATTGTTCTCCCGGGATCGGCACCTAGGCGGGTGTGGCGGCTTAATCCTTTCTGGTTATCTAGCCTACTGGATATAGAGGCCATTGCAGGAGAGCTTAGCCATGTACTGGACGAGACTGAAGTTGCTTACACTGACCCGACGAAATGGGATGGGTTTAAGGACCTTGCTCGAGAGTTACTGTCCAGAAAAATTGATCACTTAAAACGCTCCTCGGGCCTAGCTGTGCAGTTATCCGCGACCAAATTACAAGAGATGGAACAAGCGTACACTGCTGACCCCAGTGCGGATAGGCTACGACAGGTTAACTTACAGTCTAGACTTGTATCTCAGCTCCACATGGAGAAGGCTAAACAACACATATTTTTCAGCAGACAGAAGGTATTTGAACACGGGGAGAGGGCCGGAAGGCTCCTGGCATACCTCTCGAACCTGAATGACAGGCCCCCGGTGGTGGTGTCCCTACGGACTCCGCAGGGTGCGGAGGTTACGGACCCCGCCTTGGTGGCTGAAATGTTCAGGACTTTCTACCAGGAGCTATATCGCTCCCACCTTACATACACGAGGCAGGACATACAAACGGAATTACACACAATACATTTCCCGAGGCTTAATGCTGACCAAGTTGGGATGCTAGAAGCCCCTATTTCTAGTGAGGAGGTAGCGGAGGCAGTTTCTCAACTGGCTAAGTCTAAGGCCCCGGGTCTAGATGGTCTGCCTCTAGAATTTTACTCCACTTTTTCTGAAGTTCTTGTCCCCTCTCTGACCAAATTGTACCATAACATATTTAGCGAGGAGATCCTCCCCCCGTCCATGCAGGAAGCACAAATTATAGTACTCCCCAAGCCAGGGAAGGATCCAAGGTACCCTGACTCCTACAGACCTATATCCCTGTTGCAAGTGGATGTCAAGATCTTGGCAAAGATCTTGGCCACTAGGCTAAATCAAGTCATACTGGCTCTGGTCCACCCCGACCAGACCGGATTTATGCCGGGGAAGAATACGGCTATGAACATACGGCGGCTGTTCATGAACCTACAAGCGCGCCATGACAACGCGGGCACACGGGTCGTCGTAGCGTTAGATACCGCGAAAGCGTTCGACTCAGTAGAATGGCCATACCTATGGGAATGCCTTGGTAGCTTTGGATTCGGACCCAACTTCCAGAAATGGATACGTATCCTATACCAGTCACCTAAGGCTAGGATTTTTGTCAACGGGTGGATGTCGGAACAGTTCCCATTGGAGAGGGGAACTAGGCAGGGATGTCCCCTGTCCCCTCTCCTGTATGCCCTGGCGGCGGAACCTCTGGCCTTGGCTATTAGGGCATCTCCGGATGTAGAGGGCCTACGGGTTGGCAATATGCTGGACAAAATAGGTCTATATGCGGATGACACGCTCTTGTACTTGGCTGATCAGGGTCCATCTCTTCGGGCAGCACTGAACATCATAGAGCGTTTGGGTAATTGCTCGGGGCTACGCATAAATTGGGATAAGTCTCAGGTTCTCCCTATTGACCAGTTTCCACCACCACAGACCATCCCAGAACTCCCCCTGCAAAGGGTGAGGGAGATTAGATACCTGGGGGTGCAGGTCACAAGAGACCTGGGGGATTACTACACACTTAACATAGAACCCCTATTTTTGCTGCTCAAACTCAAGACACAGGCCTGGGCCAAATTACCTTTGGGGGTCATGGGCAGGATTAACCTAGTGAAAATGATACTATTGCCCAAAATTCTATACATGGTCTGGCACGCCCCGCTGCGTCTCCCCATTAGATTGTTTAAAAAACTGGAGAGCATTCTCAATACTTTTGTATGGGGTCATAGCAGGCATAAGTTGGCCTGGCAAACGCTTAAAAATCCAGTGGACATGGGGGGAGCCTCGCTTCCGGACTTACAAGAATATTACCTTGCAGCACAGTTGTCCCATCTGCACTATTTTAACACGGCGGAGGCCTCTAGATATCGAGCCCTGGTGGGAGGCGATCCGGGTGATCCTACGCTGACCCCATTGCAGGTCATCTTCAGAGGCGGACAGGGACAAAGGCGGCCATGTAGATATAATGATGGCATGCTGGACCATCATCGAAAAACATGGGAAGCGGCCTTACGGAAACTGAATATAGGGCACATCCATTCACATACACCACTCTGGGCTAACATCCATTTGGTGGAGCTGCAAAAGCTCCCTGATGCAGGAATCTGGGCATCGTACGGGGTGGTACATTTATATCAGGTGATGACGGAGTCGGGACCGAAGTCATTTCGATCTCTTCAGGAGGAATTTGCACTACCATGGCGCCTACAATTCGGTTACCTCCAGTTGCGACATGCGTTGAAGGCACAGTTCCGTGATACGGAGCTGTCCCTTCCTCGCCCCCCGCTCCTCAGCATACTCTTAGATACTGACTCCAAAAAATTGATCTTCAATCTCTACTCCACACTTCACCTCCCCAAGACAGTAGCAGTAATCCAAAAAGCCAAAACAAACTGGGAACCAGACATGGGGGTCATTACCGACACTGATTGGGATGAAATCCTGCAGAGTGTCCCGAAGATGGCCCACAAGCTTTCAGATAGACTGACGCAACTGTACATTATTCACAGATCATACCTTACGCCACAAAGACTTGCTAAATTCAGACCGGACCACTCTCCCAGTTGTCCAGCCTGTGGTCACAGTCCCGGTACGTTCTATCATCAAATCTGGGAGTGTGATCGTCTGCAATCGTACTGGCTACAGGTTGTTCAATTTTTACACGATGTCATGGGCTCTCCGGTGGCACTGGACCCAAGACTATGTATCTTGGGGCTACTGCCAGACGTAGATATCGACAAGTACCAGGCAACATTTATACATGAAACCCTGTTTGTAGCGAGAAAGGCGGTGGCCCATATGTGGATGAGGAGTTCCCCTCCCACTATTGGCGACTGGAAAAGGGATGTCAATTCCATGCTGCCGTTTAAAAAATTGCTATATCAACACAGGGGATGTTTGCAAAAGTTTTCCAAAATATGGGACAGATGGCTGGGCGATGGGGAAACCTGCATGTGAACTAGTGTGTACTCTAGGATGAATGTAGGGACTCACTATAGCAACGGCAGACTGAATCGGTAGTGAGACACAGAGTAATAAATATGGGGGAGCTGAGGAAACTAACTTTGTGCAGGGGGAGGGGGGGGGTATGGTACGACAAATGTATTGTATACGGGTGAAACACGGTATGCTGTGTTAGTTGTGTACCCTGAGGAATCTGTAACATCTGATAGGCCTGTACTGCTATGCTACCACCCTGTTCCATGAGATTGTTTTACTGAATGCTGACTATGTTTGTGACCGCATGTTTTTAATAAAGTTGGTTTTCCCAAAAAAAAAAAAATAGTAGTATCAGAGGTGATCTCCCCCTGTGAAGTCCTAACTGCTAGTACCGTTGAAGGGGCAGTATTTGTTTTAACCAATAGAGACAATAAACGACCCACTTTTTCACCCTTCCCAAAATTCACCTGTCTGACGTATACATCTATTATCTATCTTTCTCCTGATAGTTATCTTATACTCTTGCTGCTTTTCTAACCATACCTTCTGAGTAAATGGAGTTGGGTTGGTAATATACTGCTGTTCTGCCCCTAGCACTGCCTTCCTGGCCTCCTCTTCCTGATTCCTCATCTTAGCTTTATTTCCAGCGATTTGCTGGATAAAGAGTCCCCTTAGAAAGGCTTTTAGTGAGTCCCAAATTGCTCCCGTCGATGCAGCACCTGCATTAATATGAATATAGCATTTGAGTTTGGATATTAAACGCTCTGGGTCGTCCAATATCTCTAACCATGAAGGATCAATTTTCCATTGCCCAGGATATTGCTTATTCCCCACAATAAGCATCAATGTTAAGGGGGAATGGTCTGATATCCCCCTTGGGCCATATTGTACTGTATCCACCAAGGCCAAAGCTTGGCTATTCACCAGGGCCATATCTAGTCTAGATAGAGTAAAAAAAAGACATTGAAAAACAAAAATATTGTCGCTCCAACGGGTACCGAGTACGCCACGAGTCACATAAACCCACTTCGTGCATAAAGCGAGATAGTCTCGTCTCATTCCCTGCCGTTGTTGAGATTGCCGTTGGGAATCTATCTAAGGACTTATCTAGAAGCTCGTTAAAATCCCCCACTGCTATTACAGGGATATCAGATTTATCTATTGTAAATAATGTTAGCTCGTGTAAAATCTCCAACTTAAATGGAGGTGGGACATATATATTTGCTATCACATATGGGTTGTTTTCAATACTACAATATAAAAAAATGTATCGACCCTTTGTGCCTATACAACTATTAAAACAAGAAAACAAAACTCCCTATCGATCAAAATGCTCACCCCTCTTGCATATGAGGAGAACATTGAGTGAAATTGAGTTTGGAATTTCCGGCCACGGAGGAGCGGGACCGTCTCAGCGGTCAGGTGTGTCTCCTGCAAGCAAAGCAATCCGGGCCCTAGGCCCTCTAGTGCTGATAACACCACAGCTCTCTTGGTCGGATCTCCCAAACCCCGGACATTCCATGACATTACCCTAATTCTTTTTGCCTGCATCTTGTACTAACAACCTATGTAATGGGCAGGTTGAAACAAACAACAGAAAGAAAAGGAAAAAAAGAAAGAGAAAAGACCTTCTCCTTCCCACATAATTGCATTCGTGTCATTCCCAAATAGATAAATTAAATTATTATCCCCCCAATTGTGATACCTCCTCCCACCCAGGAGGTAAATCCTTAATCTTGTGTGTACATATATTAGTGCAATATTTCCCAACCTTGCCACCCTATCCCCCCCCATTCCCTGAAATTAGAACCACCCCCCTCCCTGGCCTCCCATCTTGCCCTACAGGGCTCCCCCCTAGGGATTGACCCCGTGACCTTCCTACATCCTATCCACCTCTTACTTGCACTATCTCTACTTAGTGCATCAATCAAAACCCAAGCCCAAAACGAGGGGCACAGATGCACCCATATGCATTCTTTTAACCTCAGTCCCTCAAAGTGCAGCCCCCCCTCCTTTTTATACATAAAATAGACGTGCAAGTGATTATTAATATCTCATACCCTATCTTCACCCCCCTCATCCCCCACACAATAAATTATAAGCAATAAGATTGTTAAATCATGAAAACCAACCCAGTTACATAGGTCTATAACTCTTTCTTGTTTTCTTCTAACCATTGGGCTGCCTCCCTCTGTGTATTAAAAAAAAAAACTTCCTACCGAGTGCTATTACCCTTAAGCGGGCTGGATAGAGGAGAGCGTAATTTAAATTATACTTGATCATACTGCGCTTGACTGGAATGAATTTAGCTCTTCGTTTCTGGAGATGTGGGGAGAAATCAGGATATAAAGAGACCCTAGCCCCCTCGCATCTAATGTCCCCCTTCTCCCTAGCTTCCCGGAGTAGGGATACTTTATCATGTTAGTTAAGAACTTTGATCAATATGGGCCTAGGATGGTCCCCCATATGGCGTACTTTAGCTGGAGTTCAGTGTGCGCGTTCTATTGCGAATAAGGGACTAAGAGCAG
Organism: Lithobates pipiens; assembly: GCF_037356315.1. Lineage (NCBI taxonomy): Eukaryota > Metazoa > Chordata > Amphibia > Anura > Ranidae > Lithobates > Lithobates pipiens. The sequence continues at coordinate 170,766,089 of NW_027507784.1, forward strand.
TGACCCCAAAAAGATCCCGGAACCACCCCTCTAGAAAACCTATTAAATTAGCGCCCTCATATTGCTCGGGGAGACCTATCACCCTAATATTGTTTCTTCGGCTCCTGTTTTCCATCTCGTCCAATTTAGCCGCTTGACTGTTAATCATATTTTTAAGCGATGCGACTTCTTGCTTCACCGGACTCAGCTCGTCCTCGATCACTCCTACACGTTCCTCAAGATCGAAGGTCCTTAAGATAGTCCTGTTTAATTCTTGTCTCATAGATAGTAATTCCTCTTTAATGGATCTCAACTGACTATCAAAGCTAGATATTGAGACTTTACATTCTTTAATCGCATTCAATATGTCTCTTAATGTAGGCTCCCCCTCCAGCATACCAGGTGTAAGTGTATAGTTACTGGCTGACGTATCGACCGCTTCTGTGTTTGCATTGGCAATTGCAATTTTACCTCCCCCCGATCCCTTGGTGCCTCCAGATTTAGAAACCAATGGGGTGGGAGGGTTAGTCGCAGAATGACCTTGGCTCTTTCTGTCTCCAGACGAGTTTTTAGAATCTTTATTCTGTAAAATATTCTGTTGGCTACTTGTCTTTGAGGGTGAAGCAGGGCCCGGGTGTGCATATCGCTCTAGTTTTGCGGCCGCAGTCAGAGCCATATGATTGGCTTTATCCTTAGCCGAGCGGGTGATTTGAGACCCCTCCGAGGGAGGTTGCTCTTCAGGAGATCTTTTCCTGGACATAATTAGCTTGGAGCAAGAACCAGGGTTTTCCCCACTAGGACTTCAGTAGACCACCGTGTCACTCCCACCCAAAATTTCCAAAAGTAAGCCACTCCTATAAAGGAGGGAGGCAAAAAACTATAAACCAAAGGGTAACTCCACAAGCTAAAATCTTCTCTGCGCTCTCTGATCGTAATGTACACAAAATATGAAGCGCCTATATAGGGAGCACCATATGCGATCCAAACTTGAATTTTAGGAAGCAAGATGGAGGGGAGCAGCAGTACGGGAGTATAGCACTTCAAGCAAATGTGCGGAGGGATAAACATCTAGTGAAAAATAGGCGAATAATCTCCAATCACTTTAACCCCATAACTATATGCAAGCTACTGTTATAAACGCAAAGCAGTCAAGTGAGGCAGTACAGTCCAGCAGAAAAGCAAGACAAAGAAAAAGGAACAGGAATGAGCTAGCATTGAGGTCTATTCCCACAATCTATTTGTTGTTTGGTTATTTAAATTAGTTAAATCAGGGCAACAAATTGCGTCCAAATATGCAAATGAATACAAGACCTCAGCAGTTCAGGGGGTTCCTTTATGGACAGTCCTCGGCTCAGCATAGACCTGAAACGCCAACCGACAGGTCTAATAAAAAAAGTTGTTACCTCTATGGCATGAAAGACAGCAGCGTGAAGAGACCTCCTCTCGTAGTAGCAGCAGCAAGCAATGTGGTTAAGACGCAGGTGGCGCTCGAGATCTCGCGTTATCTTCTGCGAGAATCTCGGCCACCCCTCCACCAATAGCCAACGAGGCCGACACCAACCCGACAGGTCCCGGAGCCCAGAAAGCGGCGGAACACGGTCAGGCGAGCGGCACCTGCACGAGCAGGGGGGCCGCCCAGAAGCAAGGCAGGGGACCGCTCCCCCAGTCTCCAGCAGCCCGGGCGGTGAGGGATCCAAGTGGGAGGCTCGAGCAGGGTGGGGAGGGGGAGAGCTACACCATGCTCTCACTCCTCATTCACACTCCCACTCACGACCGGTCATGCCCCCTCCTCTACCCGCCCCCTGTGTCTAATTATATCTTTGTCACCTCTCTATTTGACAACCCATCACTCCCAACCTATCTCACCAGGGGACAATGTGGCTCATACATGCAGGAACAGTGGCCTACAGCCAGATAGTTTGTTCGCCAATTCCAACCGACACCAGACAGTCAGTCACCCACGCCGATCGATTGGCTTTCAATAATATCTCTGACACAACACAGCAGGACACTGCATCTTTCAGCATATCTCAGTCCACAGACCACAACATTCGAGGATATGTGTAGTCTCTCTCAGACCCCCAAACACACTCTATTCCTCATATAAAGAGACATACAGAGTGGTGTTGCCATATGAAATTGACCGCTAGGGAGCGAAGCGAGTGGAAGAATGCATTGGGTAGTAGTATGGGTAGTGTTTGAAATAAAGCAATTTAGGGAGAATGTCCATTTTAAGGACTTTCGTTTGCCCCCACCATGTAAGCTTGAGATAATGCCAGAATTCTAGTGAACATTGAATTTTGGTCAACAGTGGACTATAATTCAAGGTGTATATGTCCTGTAGGTCTTTAGGGATCTCTGTCCCCAAATACTTAACCGAGCGTGATTGCCAGAGGAAAGGAAATTTTCCCTGAATGAGGGCTACGTCTTTCGATGTAAGAGAGATATTCAGGGCTTCGCTTTTGGCAATGTTTAATTTGAAGTTGCTATGCGCTCCGAAGTGGTCAAGCTCCAGTAGAATGGCAGAAATGCTAACGTGCGGCTGAGTGACACAGATAAGCAAATCATCTGCATAAAGCGGTAACTTGCAGGGGGCTGAGGGCGTGGGGATCCCATGAATAGAGTCATTACTGTGAATGGCTTGGGCCAGATGTTCAACAGTGAGCACAAACAATAATGGGCATCCCTGTCTTGTACCATTTCTTATCTTGAAGGCCTCCGAGGACTCACCATTGGCAGCTACTTTTGCGAAGGATGCCTGTAAGAAGGGCCAGCTTACTCTATATCGAATGCTTTCTCGGCGTCACACGCTAGTAACCAGGTGGGGATGTTGTGGTGTTTGGCATAGATATGAGGTGACAGGTTTTCGTGGTGTTGTCCCTAGCTTCCCGACCCGGAATAAATCCTACTTAATCGTTATGGACTATGGAAGGAAGGAGGGATAGACATGTGTCTATAATTTTGAAGAGTAGGTATTACTGCGCTAACCCAAAATAACTGAAAACTATAATTTTGGAGAAGAGCTTGAGATCGTTGTTCAATAGAGATATGGAATATGAATGGTCTTTTCCGGTTTTGGGTAGTACTACTATCTGGGCCTGGAGGAGTTGTGATGGTATTGGATGTCTCGTCCACTTCCCCAAATGCTCGTGCCATGATTGGAGCTAGTTGTTGAGCAAACATTTTATAAAACTGGGAGGTATATCTGTCTGGGACAGGCTCTTGCCATTCTTAAGACCTTTGATCATGAGCATAAAGTCGGAGGAGGTTATGGGATGTTCCAGAGTGTGTGCTTCTGTAGGGGATATTCTAGGTAATGCTGTGCCCTGTATATATTGGTGAAGGTCCGAGGTAGGTAATGAAGTCTGTGTCCCGGGTGGGGGGAGGTTGTATAGCGAGGAATAGAAATCCTTGAATTCGGAAATGATTTTCAAGTTCTTATATTTCTTTTTCTTGGATGGGAAAACAATGTGGGGGATGTTTTGTCTCTGTTGTCTAGGGTGAATAACCCAGGCTAAATGTTTCCCGCATTTATTAGCTTGGGAGTAGTGAATGTGGCGTCCTTTATTACATGCTGTCGGTAATCTTTGTGTGAAGAGGTGCAGTAGGTTCCGCCGTGCGTTAGATAGTTCAGCTAACGTTTTGGGATCTAAAGTGCGTTTGTGTGTGCATTCGAGAGATACGATCAGGGAGAAGAGGCTGTGTATGTCATCTGTGCAAGCTTTTATCAGTCTAGAACCATGCTGAGTAAAAATCCCACGTAACACTCCTTTCAAAGTTTCCCATTTATTCATGGCCGCTGTCTCGTCTCGAGTGTGGAGCTGGACAAAATCCATAATGGCTTTAGACACTGCTGCAATGCACGCAATGTCATTCAGTAGATTATCATTTAGTGTCCAAGTGTTTCGCCATGCGCGTTGTGGTAATCTACCAAGGATTGTGTACCGGAGCGTGGTCTGACCATAATTTTAGGCCGACCCCGCAAGTAGGGTCTAGGTCCAATAATGTTTGTGAAAGAAAGATGTAGTCTATCCTACTGTAGGATTTATGTGCAGGGGAGTAATATGTGTAGTCTCTCTGTAGCAGGGTGTGAAAGTCACCATGTGTCAACTATGGATAACTCCGTTAGGGTGGTCGGAATTTTAGCTAAGGAGGAAGGTGTGATGTGTGACTTACCAGTGGTCGAGTCCAATCTCGGGATGAGGGGGACATTGAAGTCACCCCCTAAGATTAAATTGGGAGACCCAAAGGCCTTCAGGCGGGTTGTCAGAGAGGAAAGGAAGTGAAACTGTTCCTGATTTGGAAAATAAACTTTGGCAATTGTAAAAACAGTCTGTAAATGTTGCAATTTCAAAAACAATCTGCCCTTCTGATCTATGTCAGTATGAACCACTTTTGGGGAAAAGGAGCTGTGGAAGGCCACTGAAACCCCTTTTGTTCTAGATTTAGGATTAGTGCTATCGAACCACATTTTAAAGTGTTTGTTTGTCTGGTAGTGATGGGACTGTGTCTGTAGCTTTGTGGAAGTGATGTAGTATCGGTGTTTTTCAGGTGTATTAAATCCTTGACAAATTTGCGAGAATATCTTAAACTTCAAGGCAGACGCCCTGATGTGGGGATTGTGGAGTAATGTACTGAATAACTATGAGTCCTGAAGTGAAAAGGCCTAATGTTAGAATGTGGAGATGAGAGGGGGAGAAGAGGGAAGGTAGGGAAAGCATGCAGGCACTGGAACAGTAATTAGTATGGTAGAGCTATGTGCAGGTTGAGTGCAAAGTAGAGTTGGGAAAGGTGTCTTAGGGAGCAGTACATGATGTATTGCGTATGACTAAGCATGTTGTTGCCATCTATGAGGGGACTGCTCCCTCTAGTGTCCACTTTGGGGTAAAGGTAATGGGCACTACTGAGTAAAACTAAAATTAATCTCAAATACAGAGGCAGTAAAGAATCTGCTAACCCTATTGTGGGGATTGCGTTTGGCCTGACCAGGGATACTCCATCCCTGTCCTATTTGTATCTAAATATATTAAAACATTTCAAACAGCACCTTGCGCAAACTATATTATTAATCGAGCAATTGGTTGAATTCACAGGGTCACCTAGTATCTAAGTTACAACAGTACATATGATAACAAATATGTAAGGCAAGTAACTTATAACTTGTGCAAAACATTTAAAACTTAACCCTGAGGACAGCCGTAAAAGCCATCACATCCATCTCTTCCCCTCTTCTGGGGGGAATAACCCACTGGGCGTTACTCGCCTCTCCCGGGGACCTGGGTCATAGAGACAAAAATCAAGTCACAGATGAGTTGAGAAGACAAAATTCCCACCGGCTGTTGGGGGGTCGGTGGTGTTTCATCCTGCAGGGGATTTGGAAGTGCGGGATCGAAAGCGTTTCTTTTTGGAATGCTTTTCCCATCCAGAGGAGAAAGGTAGGCCTGGAGTTGCTGATCTGAGGGGCCAATTTACCATTATGGGATGCAGAGAGTTGGCTTGATCTGTCAGGAGCATGACAGGGGTGTCCTTGAACAAAATGGATTCCTGGGAACGAGCTGCCTGCATGATGTCAGATTTCACATTGAAAAAATATATGCGACAAATTACATCTCTGGGGTAAGCTGGATTAGGGTTGTGGATCCTGTCTATTTCAAGTGGTGTCTCTTTGGGCTTATTCAGCAGCTGGTTAAACGTAGTGGTGGCCGCCATTGCTAAATCTTTGTTTTACACAGATTCTGGCAATCCACAGATGCGGATATTGTTGCAACGGCTTCTTTTCTCTTGGTTGTCCAGACCATAAAACGGTTGTTGGATTTGGTTAGTGTGTTCTTGCAAAATGTGGTCATGCTCTGAGATTCTGGAGGCTGATTCCTCTACAGCAGTGATTCTCAACTAGGGTTCCCGCAGAGTTTGCTAGGAGTGCCTTCAGCATTGGGCAATATCTGCCTCTCGGTCAAGTTCTCACTGACACCACTGATCTGTTTAACTATCTGTAAGGAGGTAATTCTTCCCAATGACCACAAGTGTAAGGACCATTCTTCCCACTGACCATCACACTAATGTATCATGAGTTGTAGCTTACTAATTTTTAGCAGGGGTTTCCTGAGACTGGAGAACTATTTTAAGGGTTCCTCTATGTTGAAAGTTTGAGAAAGGCTGCTCTACAGTGTTCTCAATATCTTCTATAGGGTGACCTATGTCTTTACAGAGATCACTGATCTCCCTCCTGTGTGATCTCTCCAGTCCTGCTTTGTAGGGAGGGCCTTAATATAGGCCTCCATGTCCCAGCTTTCCCCCTGACTGTGGTGAAGAGGAGAGGGGCTTCTGGAGTGAGGGGGACTCCTTGGGTGATGGGGTTCTGAGAGGAGGGGAGTGCACGGCCTGTACCTTGGAAGCAGTGTGTGCTGCTGCCGAGCGTGTCACCGCCATCTTGGAAGCTGGCGTGGTTTTGCTGTCCTGGCCTATCCCCCCGGATTTCTGGTTCCCCAAGGGGCTGGGGGTATTGCTGCAGCCTCTCCTGCTCATAGGGGAGGCCGAAAGGGAACTCCGTCCGCAGTGCTGTGTGCAGGAGGTTTGTAGGATGGCAGCAGGAGAAAAACTATCAGGCGTCTCTCCTCTTCATGCGCCAAGCCACGCCCCCTGATGTATTCTTTAAGAGGAGTGGTCAGGTTATTTAAAAGGATAAAAATGGATGGCACATTGTCTCTGTGGAGACAAGGCAGTATGTGCTTCGGTGGTCTACTGTAGAAAGAGCCTAGTTTCAGATCTTTGTCCAGCCATACAGGGTGTGATGGTGTACCATTGTGTTCGCATCTGCTTTCTTAAAGAAGTACAGTCAAAGCTTTTTGGCTATACTTCTCAGCCATATTGCTCCTTTTAAATCCACTCTTCATGAGAGAAATGTGGACTACCATTGCTAATTTGAAGACTCCCTCTCAGCATACTTCTATCCTTTTACTCTATACAGAAAGTGAGTTCCCAGTTTAGCTTTGACTCGTTCCTGTCCCCGATTTAGATGTTTTTCTGTTGGAGATTGAAGATCTATAAATGGTAATGATTTCTACTACAAGGCTCCTGACTGCCTTGTTTAAGGAAATATTTAAATAAGACAGCCATGTAACTAGCATTTTCTCCAGTCACCTTAATTTTTTATTTTTTTGTTTTTGTTTCCTTGGCCTAGCAGGAACAAACATTACAAGTTTTATTTATATATACTGGGAACTCACTTTCTGTATAGAGTAAAAGGATAGAAGAAATACTCTTTAACCACTTAAGGACCGCCTCACACCGGTGTACGTCGGCAGAATGGCACGGCTGGGCACAAGCACGTACCTGTACGTTGCTTTTTAAGTGCCCAGCCGTGGGTCGGAAGGGCGCCGTCAGGCGGTGCCCTCCCGACCCGGTCTTGTGCTCCGTGGCCGCAGGACCAGCGTGACCCTATTTTTGTTTATAGTGCAAAAAATAAAAACTGCAGAGGTGATCAAATACCACCAAAAGAAAGCTCTTTTTTTTTTTTGTGGGAAACAAAGGATGCCAGTTTTGTTTGGGAGCCACATTGCATGGCCACGCAATTGTCAGTTAAAGTGACGCAGTGCCGAATCGCGAAAAGGGGCTTGGTCCTTTGGCTGCGGATTGGTCCGGGGCTTAAGTGGTTAAAGTAGTTCTTGACATTTTAGGAATGTGCAAACTACCCTGAACATCTATTCATCCACGTTAATGTTCAAAAAGTTGCAGGAAAGTTTCCCATCTAGCCTTTTTACTGTTTTCTAAAGAGGGATTTTGAATTATGGGTCAAATGTCCTAAACGTGATTTTGTCCTTGTCACAGGTTTCTAAAAAGTTCAATCTTTCATTTGCGTATATGGGAGTCCCTAAAGACCCCATGGACAAAAAGGCAGAATCCCTTCTCAAAAAAAAGCATGAGAACTCTAATGTCCTGTACACACGAGCAGATTTTCCGTCTGAAAAATCTTGGATGGTTTTTCACCCGGAATTTCACTCAATATTGAAAAAAAAATTTTTCGACCGAAAAATAGAGAACCTGCTCTCAATCTTTTGCTGGCGGGAATTCCGCCAGCAAAAGTCAGATGGAGCATACAGGCGGTCGCATTTTCTGACCAAAAGCTCTGGTCTTTTGCTGGCCGAATTTCCGATCATGTGTATGGGGCATAAGATTCCATATACGTTGTGCACACTTTAGAGACCATTTGGTTAGATCGGCTGAAAAACCCATCTGGAATAAGGAACATCAAGGGAGCCGATATTGGAATTTATTGAGCCTTTTCCAAGGAAGTGAAATACTGTTCATCTTAGATGCTTCTGAAGAATTGGTGTGAGTAATGGGAAGAAGTAGCGGTCCTTTTGAAGTACAAACAAAGCACTGTTGTGTGAAATCTGTTTCCTGGCTGTCCTGGAGTTTTTTGGGTTTTTTTCCTGTATGGATTTAATCAATAAAGAAGCTGGTATTTGTACTTCGGGGCACTATTATCTTTATTGTGGATCTCATGTAGGTTTGCCTAGGATCGATGTGTACCCTGTGTGCTCCTTTCCTGGATAATGAGGAAGGCTTCATCACTTGTAAATTCAGCAAGGCAGGCCTTATGGCTGAAAACTTGAACATGGGAATTAACATTTAATGAAAGTTATGCGGCATACCTTTTTTAATGGTGTAGCGAGCTAGAAACTGTGTTGGACAGGTCGGCAGATAAGAAAAATAACTTTATTTTCTTACATCGGGGACACAGAGCCATAGTAGTTACTATGTGGGTTATAGGGCCACTGATAGGTGTTTGACACTGGCACACCCTAAGGCAAGAAGTGTACTCCCTATATAATCCCTCCCTACTGGGAGTCCTCAGTTTTTTCGCCAGTTTCTAAGGTGTTCACGAGTAAAGATGTGCTATGCTGAGCTCCACTGGAAGCAATCCTTGCTGGGGCTAGCCATGCTGACTGTATCCGTTCTGATGTCTTTTCATGGGCTAAATGAATGGTACCCGGGCCTTGTGTCTGAAGAAATGAGGTTTTGCTTGCGAATGCCTCTTTAGAGAGCTGGGCCCTAGGATCCAGTACTTTTTGGTAGTAAGGCCATACATTTTTACTGGCAGCGTGCTGTCGCAGGTCCAGGATTGTGAGTAACCCGAGGTTCCCCAGTTCCTTAAAGCGGTTGTATACTGTTTATTTTTATTTTTTTTATTTTACTTACAGGTAAGCCTATAAGGCTTACCTGTAGGTAAAAAAAATATCTCCTAAGCCTGTATGGTTTAGGAGATATTCCCCTCGCAATGAGCCGCTGACTGCAGCGGCGCATTGCACACAGGGGATTTTTGGCTGAAAGCCCGGCAGACGCCAGACTTTGCCGGAAAGAAATCTCCCGCACGCATGCGCGGGAGTGACAATATCGCCGCTCCGGCCACTCACAGCGCCGGAGCCGCGATACCCATTAGACACTCCGAGGTAAGATGTCCTATCCCTTGACGTGGATCGTCTGAGATATCGGGGCCTTGTTCTAAGGTAAGTATTTCATAATGAGCTAGTATGCGGTGCATACTAGCTCATTATGCCTTTTCCCTTGCAGGTTAGAAAAAAATAATAAATCAGCGGGTTTACTAAAAGGTCTCGGAGCCCACCATGAAGGGTGAAGTTTGGATCCTTTATCTCTGATAAATCTTGCTGCGAGGAAAGTGTAAGGGAGATTTTCTCAGGAATTTCTCCATGTATAATGTTGTCATGCCTATGTGTCACCACTGGGGGCTGTTTTGAGCACTCACCGACCTGACGCTGGAAACGGCACAGAAGCCTGTTATTTCTCTTATATTCACCGACCGACACAGCTCTTCTCTGTAACTAAATTGGTTGTTAGCCCTATCACTGGAGATACTAGGCAAGTTATAATACAACACTTCAGAACTTTTAGTTCCGCCCATGGGGCGGTCCCTAGGGCACAACCCCACAGCCTGCTCAGGCAGAACTCAGTTTTTTCTTGCCTAGTGAAGGAGATAGACTTAGGAACCCTGCGGGCCCATAGGTCCGTGTTTTTTTTGATGTAGAAGCTTGGCTTTTTGCGCCAGATGAATGATCCTGTGGTCTTCTATCAACAGCCGGCTAGGTGACAGGCTGGTTGACTTACCCTTGTAGTCTCCCCACACCGGCCATCGAGCGTGTGTAGGTCGCAGCTAAGGCTCGGCAGGCCACGACATACCTCAGTTCCAGAGGTGGTCGGTGAGCTTTATGCTCCGGGGCGTACATATGACTGGGCTACTGATGTCTGCGTCGCATTATGCCGAGGCCAGTAGTCTTCCCTGTACTGATCAGGAGTTGACTACCGTGGAATGTCTCCCAGCTTCAGGACTGGTAAGTACAGCTCTCCCTGCCTGGCAGGGTGGAGCAGCTGGCTGGGCATTCCCTGGGAGGTCGATTCAGGGGCCCCCCTTACCCCCTCTCTTCTCTGCCCTGTCCCTAACTCCCTCCTTTCCCCCCTCACGGGGCGGGGGGGGGGCTGGGGCTGTGTGTGTGTGTGTGTGTGTGTGTGTGTGTGCCTGAACTCTCACCTGTGGGTTTTAGCTGTGCTGGGTGCCTGGATCCTGCAGCATATCCCGCTGGATACCTGTGTAGTCATGCCCCTGTGTTGGTGCAGCGCTGTGCCTGCCACATGTTCTCTCTAGTTCCCCCATAGCGCTGTTTGACCCTTGCCCATACTTAAAATGGCCACGGACTGGCTTCAGTTGGCCATTTTCCTGGTGATTCCCTATTGAGAACACCGGTGGCCATTTTCTTGTAGCCAGACTACGTTTTTGTGCTCTAGCAGCTGCCCCTGGACCCTCTGCTTCCTGTTTTGTCATCACAGGGCACTGGGAAGGTTATCCTGTGTTCTGAACATGTGTGTTTGATCGCCCATCGATTGTTCACTGATCGTGCAACCGGCTGGCCATCGACACAGTTTTCTGCTATCTCTGCATCTGGAAGCGCTGGGGATCAACAGGCATAAGCGGTAATACAGCGCGGAACGGCCCAGGCTGGTGAGCCCAGCGGGTTAGGGCCCCTCAGCCAGTGGCAGCAGGAGAGTGGGACTGTCACTGTCCTAAGTCCCCTTTGGGTGGCAGACAGGGTAGGGTCTGCATGGCTTCAGAAACTGGTGTTTCTTCCCCTGAAATCCAGGCAATTGCAACCGGGTCACCTGCGGCCTGCGCAGTCCCTATGGACACCCTTACGGTGGTCCTCAATTAGTTTGTTGCCAAGATAGAGGAGGGAGGTACGTAGGAAGAAAGGCGCTAAAAAGCGGCCCCTGCCCCACCCCACCCCTCCCGTCCTCTGGGGAGAGGTCTGACACTGACTTGGGTCCTACTGAGGCCATGACCCCTGCTCTGTCTTGTCAGATGACGCTGACCAGGACCGTTCGGACAGTGAGGATGAGTCCCCGTCTGAGTCTGTGTGCGACAAAGCGCTAGTTGGAGCACTTATCACAGCTGTCCATTATACCCTGAAGATTCAGGAGTCAGCGGATCCCTCTGCTGATGTAACGGTCCCTTTTGGGTCCCACAAGCCAGCACGTTCACCTAAGGTGTTCCCTTATCTGACTTATTTTGATAAGTTCATTTACAAGGAATGGGGTCGCCCGCAACGGACCTTTTCGGTCCCCAAATACATGGCGGTGCATTACCCCTTTGAGGAAAGCCTTCTCAAAAAATGGTCGGCTCCTCCAGTCGTGGACCCCCCAGTATCCAGGTTAAACAAAGTAACCACGATCCCGGTTGAGGGGACTCCTGCATGCAAGGATCCCACGGACAGGAAGGCTGAGGTGGTGGTTCGTTCCTTGTTTACGGTTGTGGGGTCAGCCGTGTGACCTGTACTGGCATCCACACTGGTGTCGCAGACACTGACTGAGTGGGCAAAAGTTTTGCACCGCGAATTGGGAGAGCAACAGGCCTCCCCTGTCTGTGTGGAACTAACAGACCAACTAGTGCAAGGCCTAGATTAAGGCTTACCTGTAGGTCCAAGAAATCTCTCCTAAACCTATACGTTTTAGGACATATTTGCCGAAGACAGGCACCGCAGGCGCACTGAGCGTGGCATCATCGATGATGAAGATGCCACACGTCTCGGCTCCCGTGCGCATGAGATGCATAGTAGTCCATTATGCTTTGCCTTTGCAGGGAATGAAAGAGGAAGTAAACTCATCAGGGTTTACTTCCTCTTTAAGTACGTCTGTGACGCAGCCCTGGATACTCTTCATCTGTTATCCAGGGCTTCAGTGTCAGCTGTGGTGCTGAGGCGCCTGATTTGGCTCAAATGCTGGTCTGCTGACCAGGCATCCAAGAAAGCCCTGACAGATCTTCCCATCCTTGGCGACCGGCTCTTTGGAGCCTCGTTAGATGACTTCATTAAAAATGCCAATGGTGGTAAGAGTACTCTACTCCCACAGGCCAGGAGGAGCTACACCGCAGGCAAGGGCCCTCTTTTTTCCGCTCACAAGCTGCTTTTTCGTCCGCCCGGTGCTTCGACAAAATGTCCCCAGCCTGACAGGACGCCCACGGATGGTCAAAAGCATCCCTGGAACCGCAACCCTAACAAGCCTGCAAACAAAAGTGCTACTGCATGAAGGTCCCGGGTGGGGGGTTGCCCTCGGGAGTTTGCAGCCCGGAGGTCCTCCCGGTTATCTGACCAATGGGTCAGCGACCTGATTTCCACAGGCTACAAGATAGTTTCTCTCTTGGCCGCCAAACAGATTTTCTTCCTCCAGCATACCCTTACCCTTACTCCCGGCTCGTCGGGAGGGCCTATTTGGGGCAATAAGGGACCTGCTCAGCCACGGGGTGATAGTGCCTCTTCCAGAAACGGAAAGGTTTCAGGTATTCTACTCCAAATCTGTAGTCCCCAAAAAGGAAGGGGTACGTCCAATCTTGGACCTAAAAGCCTCAGTTGCTTTTGGAAAGTACAGAGGTTCAGAATGGAATCTTTTCGCACAGTAGTCGCTGCGCTCCATCAGGAGGACTCCCTGGCGTCTCTAAATATCCAGAACACATACTTGCATATACCCATAGGCCTCAGGCATCAGAGTTTCTGTGGTTTGCAGTGGGGGAAGACCACTACCAGTTTGTGGCTCTCCCCTGTGGCCTGGCTTCAGCACCCCAAGTCTTTACCAAAGTATTGGCTCCAATTTTGGTGTTATTCCCCTCCAGCAAACCTGTATCCCCGCTTCGCCGGGAGGCTCTGTTAGGGGCGGTGAGGGACTTGTTGAATTGGGGTGATTGTACCAGTTCTGGACTCGGAACGCTTCCAGGGATTCTACTCAAATATGTTTGTGGTTCCCAAGAAGGAAGGGGTACGTCTGATCTTGGACTTAAAAGCCCTCAATCACTTTGTAAAAGTGCAGAGGTTCAGAATGCAATCAGTTCGCTCAGTAGTCACTGCACTCCATCAAGGGGACTCCCTGGCGTCCTTAGACATCCAGGATGCGTACCTGCACATACCCATATGCCTTCGGCATCAAAAATTTCTGCGTTTGGCAGTCGGGGAAGCCCACTATCAATTTGTGGCTCTTCCCTTTGGCCTGGCATCACCCCCCCTGAGTCTTTACCAAAGTACTGGCTCCAGTATTGGCGTTGCTGCGACAACGCGGGATTGCAATCGTGGGCTACCTGGACGATCTCCTCCTGAGAGCATCTTCTGCCTCAGAATAAGAGGAGGATGTGGTGATCACCATGCAAACCCTGCCATTATTTGGGTGGCTTTTGAACCTAAAGAAGTCGGTGATTGTGCCGACCCAGTGTCCGGAGTACCTAGGTTTGTTATTGGACTCCAGGGAAGCGAGAGTTTTTCTCCCTTCAGACAAATTGCAGACTCTCAGATCTGCGGTCAAACTACTGATGAACCGCAAGTGGTCGTCGCTCCGCTTTTGCATGCGAGTACTGGGAATCATGGTAGCCTCCTTCGAGGCAGTACCTTATGCCCAGTTCCACACCAGAGTACTGCAGAAGGAGATCTTGTTGAAATGGGACAAATATCAGTTGTCCCTGGATCGACAGATCCAGGTGAGCCAGCCAGTCAGGGACTCTCTGATCTGGTGGTTGAGGTCCCTGGTGATTCAGTCCGGAAAATCGTTCCTTCCTCTGAAATGGACGGTGGTCACTACGGACGCCAATCTATCCGGCTGGGGTGGAGTGATGGGGATTCAGTCGGCTCAGGGCCTCTGGTCAACGTAAGAATCCGAGTTGCCAATCAATCTGCTCGAATTGAGAGCGATCAGGCTGTGCCTCCACACATGGTCGATGAGTCTTCAAGGGCGTCCGATCAGGATACAGTCAGACAACGCCACACCTGTGGCGTACATAAATCACCAGCAAGAAGCTCAGCCGCTGCTCGGGAGGTCGCTCACATACTTCGGTGGGCAGAGTGACACGTACCGGCCCTGTCGGCCATTTACATCCCGGGGGTGAAAAATTGGCAGGCGGACTATCTGAGTCACCAGATGCTAGACCCAGGAGAATGGGCATTGCATCTGGAGATGTTCAGGCTGCTGTGCCTGAAGTGGGGCACACCAGATGTGGATCTATTGGCCTCCCGTCTCAAGTGGAAGGTGCCAAGATTCATGTCCAGGACAAGAGAGCCATGGGCAGACGCTTCAGACGTGCTGGTGGCTCTGTGGGATCAGTACCAGCTGATCTACGCTTTTCCTCCACTAAAACTGTTGCCACGTCTGCTTCGCAGAGTGGAAGCCGAGGGGATTCCAGTAATCCTGGTTACCCCAGATTGGCCTCAGCGGCCCTGGTGCAACTGGTGGCAGACTCTCCCTGGCGACTGCCGTTGCGAGAGGACCTCCTATCTCTAGGTCCAATCTTTCATCCTGCTTTACCAGCGATGGCTTTAACAGCATGGCTATTGAGAGCCAGATGCTGAGGAACCGGGGTCTGTTGGACTTGGTGATTCCAACTATGTTGAGGGCGCGGAAATCTTCTTCACGGAAGATATACCATCGTACCTGGAAGGCCTACATCGCCATGTGTGAGGAGAAAGGGTGGCATCCGCGCTCCTTCTCTATATCCAGGATCCTGCTGTTTCTTCAGCAAGGTGTAGACCAGAGATTGGCATCCTTTTTTTTTTTTTTTTTTTTTTCCAACGACCCCTGGCATCGCACTCCTTAGTGAATACCTTCGTCCAGGGGGTACGACATGTTGTCCCTCTGGTGCGTCCTCCGTTGCCCCCATGGGATTTGAACCTGAGGTTGGCCAGAGGTTGGCGTTGAGCACCATCAAGGGGCAGAGTTCAGCTCTGGCTGTCTTTTTTCAAAGACCTCTGGCGTCTCACTCACTGAGTGCCTTTGTGCAGGGGGTACAACATGTAGTCCCTCTGGTGCGTCCTCCGTTACCTCCGTGGAATTTGAACCTGGTGTTGTCGGCGCTTCAGAAGCCGCCGTTTGAGAATATTAGAGAGATTCCTCTGCTGACTCTTTCACAGAAGGTGGTCTTTCTAGTGGCCATCACATCGGCCAGGAGGGTTTCGGAATTGGCAGCCTTGTCCTGCAAGTCGCCTTATCTGGTCATCCACAGGGATAGGGTGGTGTTGCGTCCGCAACCATCCTTTCTACCGAAGGTGGTCTCGGTTTTTCATATCAATGAGGACATTGTATTACCATCATTGTGTCCTAAGCTGAAGTACCCCAAAGAGGTGGCCCTTCACGCTCTCTCGATGTGGTTAGGGCTCTGAAGGTGTATTTGTCTGCCACGGCTCCCTTTCGGAAGGTAGACTCACTGTTTGTTTCGGTGGCTAGTCCAAAGAAGGGTAAGGCAGTCTTGTTGGCCACCATTTCCAGGTGGATCAGACAGATTGTGGTACAAGCCTACCCCTTAAAGGGGCAGGTGCCCCCCTTTCCGGTCACGGCTCACTGTACAAGGGCAATCGGAAAATCTTGGGGCTTCTGACACCAAGCGTCGGTCGCTCAGGTGTGTAAGGCAGTGACCTGGTCGTCTGTCCATGCGTTTACCAAGTTCTACAAGGTAGACGTCAGTGCATCGGCTGATGCCTGTTTTGGCTGCAAAGTTTTGCAGGCGGCAGTATAGTGGCAATTATATATGCAATAGAGATTTGTTTGTTTTTTCCTGTTTTTTCGATAAAAACTCAGTACTGTTTTGTTAATGTACTCTTGCATTACTTCCGCAAATGGTTGCGGTTTTGGGGATCTCTCCTTTTGAGGATACCCGGTTATGTGGTGGTGTTTCTATACGCTGCTGTTTTTTTGTGGGTTTAGTTTCACTAGTTCCCACTTGCCATGGTGGATGAAGTTTTAATGCTGTTTTTTCCACCCCTTGTTTGGCACTGCTTGAGGACGTCCCATTTAGTTTCAAAGAGGAGCTGTTTCGGTCGGTAAATATAAGAGAAAATAGGATTTTTGTAATTCATTGACCAACACAGCACCCACCCCTCCTTTTCCTCTTTACGTTTTAATGCTTGTTGACGTACTGAGTTCTGCCTGAGCAGGCTGTGGGGTTGTGCCCTAGGGACCGCCCCATGGGCGGAACTAAAAGTTCTGAAGTGTTGTATTACAGCTTGCCTAGTATCTCCAGTGATAGGGCTAACAACCCATTTAGTTACAGAGAGGAGCTGTGTCGGTCGGTGGATTACAGAGAAAAGGATTTTACGGTGAGTACAAAAATCATATTTTTCTCTTCTCCTCTGGTAAGAAGCTTCTCTTCCTGTGCCCCTAAAAAAAAAAAAAATGTTTTCCCCTTCGGGGGATAGAATACCAAACTAGTTCCCTTTAAAAAAATAAATAAAAAAAAAAAGACCGCGGACGCTCAGCGGAGGTTTTAACCCCCCCCCCCCCCCCCCCCCCGCCATGCCTGCATGTTCCACAGGACGCTGCTCGCACGAGAAAGCACTTTCCTTTGAAGGGGGGGGGGGCGTAATTCGCGTGGGGGGCATGGCTAAAGGCATCAGATGCCGGCCACACATGCAGGAAGTTTATTTTAGTGCTGTGTGTGTGAAGCTGCTGCTGGCTGTGGAGGGATAGAGCAGGAGGATGGCTTGTTCAGGTTAGTGACGCAGGCTTTTTTTCCCTTTTGACACATTATACTTTACCAGGCTAGGATTAATAGCAGCTAATGGCGCTGAACTATAGCCTAGCAATGTACATTCTTTTGCTGGTAGTGCCTCTGCTATATGCTTCAGGCTATGAATGGTAATGGGACCAGGAACTTCTCTAAAGGGGTCAGTGTTTTTCACTATAAACTGAATCAATTTCCAAAAGAATGACATCCTCCTCTGAGAGGGATGCTGCTAGTCAGATTGAGCCGTCAAGGGAAACTTATTGCATAAAACACTTCAGTCCCTATATATATCATACAAAAGGTTTTTTTCTTCTACCATTTGTAATTTGGAAAGAAGATTAATGCTATGATGTCTCTCCATAGTGGGGTTAAAACATAGCAGATTCCCATCTAGTCCTCAGGACCCTTTTATTGAGGTGCAGGAGGCTGGGGATCAGGTAGATCTTCCCAAATATTTGGAAGATACTTCTTTATCCTCTTCTGAGGATCCTAATATGGAAGGAGTAGCATCACAAGACAGGTTGCTTGTGTACTCCCTTACTCAACCTTTTTTTCTGCCTGCACACAGGCTCTTGAGGAACCTACCTCTAGTTGGGTTCATTAGAACTTCCCCCATCTGGGGATGTCTTTTCCTATTCATGCATGGCTAAAAAAAAAGCTGATGTATTCTGAATGAGAACATCCGGATAAACAATATTATCCTCCCAAGAAATTATCCACACTTTATCTATGGTGGGGGGTTCCAGCAATTGATGCTGCAATCGCCTCAGTGAGCAAGAGTCTCAAATGTCCGGTGGATAATGCACTGATGTTAAAGGATCCAACCGATAAAAAGTTGTAACTTCCTTCTAAAAATATGTCTTTAGCAAGTTCAGTAGTGCAGCCAGTTCTTGCTGCAATTGGTATATCTCAGTCCATTAAGGAACAGTTTGTGGAGATACCTGAAATTGTGCCTGATCAGCAGGCCCGGCAATGGGCTGGTGTATCTGACGCACAGTAGATGCTATGAAAGACTCTATTGTTTATGCCTTTATGGTTTATTCTTGGGCTTGTGCATTCTCGCAGAGTTCTGTGGCTGAAAAATTGATCAGCCGAAGCACCGTGTAAAAAGCTCTTAGCCAGTTTTTCCCCTTCATGGTGTACGGCTATTTAGAGACGATCTGGATAAGTACATCCAGAGGACCTCTAATGGGAAAAGCTCTCTTTTACCAGTAAAGAAGAGGTTTAAACATTTCTACATTAATCGTGCTGCCTCTCCTATGCCAGAGGCATCTGCCTCTAGGCAGTCTCAACGGCCTCAACCGTCAGGTTCAAAGGAACGTCCCCAAGGGTAGCACCAGGGTCAGAAGAGATCTTTAGGCAGAAAGCCCACAAAGCAGAATGCTAAAGTCTTCTCCATTAAGGGGCACCCCCGCTCGTTCGGGTGGGGGAAAAAGTCCTGCAATTCTCAAGATCTGGCAGGAACAATGTCAAGACAGATGGATTTCTGCAGTTTTTTTCTCTAGGTTACGACTAGAGTTCTGAGAATTTCCGTCTCCTCGTTTGTTCTAAGGTAAAATGTTCCCAAGGATCCAGAGAAAAAGAAGTCTCTATTTCTGGCCTCTGGATCATCTTTTTTTTTTTTTCCCAGTGGGTGATATCAGAGGTTTCCTTAGTGGAACAGGGCACAGGGTTTGGCTCAAACCTTTTACAGCTCCTGAACCAAACAGAGAGGTAAGACCCTTTCTAGATCTCGAAGATCTGAATCGGCACTTAAACATCCTATCCTTTCATAATCTGATCGTTTGTGTCCATCCTGAAAGGAGGGAAGTTTTTTGTTTTGGCTTTAATCAATATCAAAAATGCATATCCCCATGTGCCAAATTTTCCTGCTCACCAAAAATCTCTGCATTTTGAAATATAAAATCATAATTTCAGTTGTGGCCCTGCCATTCGGTTTAGGTCGTGCAGCCCAAAAAGAGGTGAATAATTTTCTAGCTTGGGCAGAACACAACATTCCTTGTCTATCTGCAATTTTTCATTTTGGGAATAGAGAATTGGCAGAGTCGCCAACAATTATTTCCGGGAGAATGATCTCTTCACCCCGACATCTTCCTAGCGATATGTCAGAAATGGGGTATTCCTGACATGGACCTATTCGCGTCCAGATTCAACAACAAAGTCAACAACTTTGTGTCGAAAACCAGGGATCCGCTAGCAGGCAAAACAGATGCATTAGTCTTCCCATGGGATCAGTTCTATGCATTTCCTCCAGTTTTGCTACTTCCTCGCCTTCTCCATGGGATTAAGCAGGAACGGAAGGAGGTGATTCTGGTGGCCCCAGTGGGTCCCAGGAGATCTTGATTTGCCAAGATCATAAAGGTGGCATTAGGAGTCCGTCAGACTCTGCCATTATAGCCAGGCCTTCTCGCACAAGGTCTGGTATTTCATCCTACCTTACGGACAAAAAAATTTAACAGGTTTGACTGTTGAATCCCACTTTATAAAAGATCGTGGGTGATCTCTTTCGGTAGGGTCTACTTTAATGCCACGAATCCGGCTTCCAGAGTCATTTTACTATAGAGTCTGGAAGGCATATGTGTCTTGGTGTGGATCCAGGTGTTGGCATCTCAGGAAGTATGTCATAGTCAGGAACCCTGATTTCCTGTATATGGGATCTGAAATGAAGCTGGCCTTGTCAGTGTTTTTTTTCAATGGCCTCTTGCCTCCCTCTCTTGGTGTGTAGCTTATTCAGGGTGTAACATGGATTAATCCCCCTATCAAGGCACCTCTAAAATTCTTTGGATTTAAAATTGGTCTTATCGGCTTTGCTAAATCAGCCATTTGAGCCTTTACGAGAAATTTCCTTGGTTCTTTTTGACATGAAAGATAATCTTTCTGGTTGCCATTTCTTCTGCTAGAAGAATATCGAAGCCATAGTTGATCATGCATAAAGGATGAGGTGGTTTTATGTCCTCATCCTGAATTC
Organism: Lithobates pipiens; assembly: GCF_037356315.1. Classification (NCBI taxonomy): domain Eukaryota; kingdom Metazoa; phylum Chordata; class Amphibia; order Anura; family Ranidae; genus Lithobates; species Lithobates pipiens. Next base: position 170,786,074 of record NW_027507784.1, read on the forward strand.
CTACCGAAAGTGGTGACAGTTTTCTATTTATTTTTTTTCCCATTTAAACCAAGATATTATTCTTCTTTTTTTCCCAAAGCCTTAATCTAGGGAAGAGAAGGCACTACATTCCCTTGATGTAGTAAGAACGATCAGAGTCTATTTTAAGGCGACCGCTCAGGTTCGCAAAACAGATGTTTTTGTTTGTACTGCCAGAAGGTCCAAAGATTTGGACAGGCAGCGTCAAAATCCACTATTTTTTTAATGGATTTGTCAAGTGACTGTTCAAGCTTCAGCTTAAAGAATAAAATTCTTACTTCCTCCTTATGTTAGAGCACACTCATCCAGGGCGATTAGTGCCTCTTGGGTGCATCATCAGGCTTTTGTGGCTCAGATCTGTAAGGCCACGACTTGGTCTTCGGTTCATACGTTTATCATATTTTATATTTTATCAAATTAATATTAAAAGTCATGAGGCTATTGCCTTTGGGCACAGTATACTGCAGGCTGCAGTATGAGTCTTCTGGCCTTCTGTTTTTTGTTGTCTCCTCCCTTCAGTTGCCATAGCTATGGGACATCCCACATAGTAACTACTATGGCTCTGTGTCCCCTGATGTAAGAAAAGAAAACAGGATTTTTAAAACCGCTTACCTGTAAAATCCTTTTCTTTGATGTACATTTGGGGACACAGAGGTCCCTCCCTTCTTGGTATACACTTGTATTGCTTGGCTACAAAACTGAGGACTCCCAGTAGTGGGAGGGGTTATATAGGGAGTGCACTTCTTGCCTTAGGGCGTGCCAGTGTCCATCACCTATCAGTGGTCTTATAACCCACATAGTAAGTACTATGGCTCTGTGTCCCCTGATGTACAGCAAAGAAAAGGATTTTACAGGTAAGCGGTTTTAAAAATCCTGTTTTCCCAAAAAGGAAGAAAATAAAACGATAAGGTTTCAAACTAGAATGAAGGTACAAAAATCAAGACTCCTGCAAAAGCTGGCCCTTTAAGAATGGTAAAAGCAGCTCTACTAATGTTTATCGCAGAGGACATTCTGCTGTTCACAGAAGATCTTTTCATTATCTTTTTAGAGTACACCTGAGAGGGACATTGAATTGCTTTGTGGATTACCTAAGCAGAAAAAAAACTAAAACAACCAGAATGGCTACTGAATCACCATGTTTTTCAAAAGATAGTGGCAAAGTGGGGAAAACCAAACCTAGACCTGTTTAAATTCAAAACAAACTTCAAAATGACTAGAGAAGTTCTACTTTCTAGCAAAAGAACAATGTTATCCAGTTGGCTTATATGCCCTCACCCTCTTTCTTCAATAGTTTTTTTTTCCAAAGCTATTTAGAAATTGCAAACAGGCAGTGCCAGAGTAATATTGATCGCCCCCTTCTGGCCACAGAGGACATGGTTCGGCCGTCTCCAGAGATTAAACAAGAATCCCCTTTTGGGTTCTGCCCAACATACCCGATTTAAGTAATCAAAGACCAGTACTGCACCCCAAAGTTCATTTAACTAAGGCTGACAGTTTGGTGCCTAAACAGAAACTTTAAAGGCACAACATCTGTCAGAGAAAGTGACCCTATTCTGTCAAGCATAAAGTCACAAATGCCATCTATGTGAAATTCTGCGAACATTCAATTTATAGCTGTCTAGGAATAATGAGGATCCTCATAGCATATTGCTCTATGTCCTACAATTCCTACAGGAAAGAGCATAATATACCATAAATACAAAGATAATGCAAGTAGCTGCCCTTTCTTCCTTACATTTAAGACTAGCTGAAGATCCTACCATTAAATTAATTCCATGGCGGGATTTAGAAGTGGTCCTTAAACACTTGCATATCAGCCTATAATACCTCTTCATTACCAGGCTATTTTTCAGTTTTCAAGTCTCATTTTTTGCCACATTCTTTTTCAAGTGAAGACGTTCTGGCACTGAGGGGGTTAAACATGGAGCTTGAGACTGGTGCACTAGATACATTAAATGTACTGTTCATACACAGAGGAAGTGAAGGGGTTAAAATACTGGTCACAAACAGTGGGGCAGGATGTACGTGAAGGGGTTAATGTCCAGTTGGGTAGGATAAAGGTGAGGGGTTCCATGTACAGTTCCATGGGGGATAGTATTGGGTATGGTATATGTTGGCGAGGAGGGAGTGGGCAGCAAAGGGTTAAAAAGATCCCTGTGACATTGCAACAGAATGAATTAATGTAATCTGTTCATTCTGTGCTCTTTCATGAGTACTTTTCTCCTTCCCCAGTTGTAACTGGAAGGGGAGGGATCAGCACTGTAAAAGGTATCATGTGATCGCTGTTTCTCTGTGTTCCCAGCTGGGTGACGGCACTGGGTAACCATAAAAACGGCCACTGATCCACCTTGAAAAATGTACATTGATATCCAAGTGGTTAAAGCACTTCAGCGACCTTCTTTTTGAGCCCATTAATCACATACAGACAGAAACCTTATTTTATTTATTGCAGGTACTTCATTAGAGCCGTCAATTTACACAGAACTTCACATATATTTTGTACATTCACATCGGCCCCTGCCCATTACGCTAAAATGTTTTGTTAGTGGCCCTAACCTCCACCAGCAGAGTAAGTGAGATGGAGGCTTTGTCCATTGCATCTTCTTTCTTTTCCATTTTACAAGACAAAATTATTCTTAAAGTAGAGCTATGGTTTCTGCCTAAAGTAGCTACCCATTGTCACAGAATACACGGCATTGTACTATACAGTAGTTCTCAAAGTACTTATTCCAGATGGGAATTGGTACGCACTCTGAAAGAGCCCTAACCACATCTGCTGGGCAGAAAAAGCAGGGGAAAAAGAGCAGATTTGCAGGGCAGCTACTTGGATGAATTTCAATACTACTACAGTGTAGACCTGATCTCCAGCCAGGAGCATGTTGGTTTCTCATTTCTCCTGTCATATTTTGTCCTTGATGATTGGGGAAAACTAAGCTAGTTACCTGGTAACGTAATTTCCAGGAATCTTCCAGGACAGCAAGGTATTCCTACCCAAAGTGTTTAATTTTTATATAGTATCTGCTATTTTTTGCAGTTTAAATTTCCCCTTGAGTTTTTTTTTCTTTGTAACACCGAGCCCGACAGGTATCTGGGTATTATTTTTATTTGAATGTGAGCCTTGTGTTTTTATGTTTTAGGTAGGCAGAGCCACTCCCCTATGAGCATTCCTGGAAATCATGGTATCCTCCTTTTTTACTTGCATGAAAACTCCCTTATTCAGGGAAGCCTATCCCACACCCACCTAACTGTCCCTGAGCCACCCACATCAGATCATTCCCCCGCATCCATTTCCTTTTTTTACCACCACCCCCTCCCTTTAGAATGTAAGCTCTATGAGCTGGTCCCTTATGTACTGTAATTGTGCTATCCCCCCTCCTCTACATTGTAAAGCACTGCATAAACTGTTGGCGCTATATACATCGTGTATATTTATATAATAATAAAGCTGCTTGCTATGGGGGCGCTTGGCAGGAGGGAAGGGCCAGGAGCGCTGATGGGGGTCAGAGAACAGGAAGATTGGGCCTGCTCTGTGCAAAACCTCTGCACAGAGCAGGCAAGTATAAAAAAAATTGTTATTTGAAAAAAAATCTGCCTTTTAATATCACTTTAAACATTTTTTAACCACACAGTTATCCAAATTTTAATATCTGCAGGAAACATTACGTAAACTTTTGGACCAGACCCCATCTACCTTTGCTGCTGATCTCTGCTACCTGAACAAAAAATATGAAGAACTGTTCTATAAGTGGATGTTACAGCTGCAGTAAGTTCTCAAGTGTGCATACCCATATTCATGGCCAGGGGTACTTTTTGTATCTTTATGAGCTGTGGAATGTTTTTTTTTTTCTTTTTTTTTTCTTTCTCTTCCCACTTGGTTATGACTGCCTTTTTCATTGTGTGGCTGTCCATTTCTGTCTGCCCCTGAATGTAAAGGGCACAATGACATGAGGTTTTTTTTTTTTTTTTGCAATATAGCTAATTGATCACTGTAAAATGAAAGTTGGCCTTTTTAGTAAAAGCCCAGTCCACAGGAAGTATATAGGGACTGTGTGCCCATGCAATTGTAGAAGCACATTTCGGCACATGGTACCGTGGGTGTGGATTCTCAACAGACACAGGTGTGGGTAGGGCTGCTCACACTTCTAGACATTGATTTGGGAATACCAAGAAATCATGTTGTAGTTATAAGCCTTTTGGTATTTAATGGAAGCAGGTTTCTCTTTTATTAAGTGAGTTATTTGTGTTTCCTTCTCAGCCTTGGTTTCAATATCATCCTTTTTGGTTTGGGCTCCAAGAGGAACCTTATAGAGAAGTTTAGAACATCCATGCTACAGGATTCTCTCCACCTTGTTATCAATGGATTCTTTCCAGGCATTACAATAAAATCAGTAAGGGTCCTTCTTCAATAACCAATTCTTGTATTTGTTGCAGTTTGATTGTTGTATTTGAGCGTTTTGTGGAGATGTTATGTGCCTTGTTTTGTAGTTTGTTGGCGTTAAAGTGTTACTAAACACAGTAATATGAAAATAGTTCATCCACTCCTCACAATGCCCACAGCTTATAAATCTTCTTTTTACATTAACCGCTTCACGCCCGCTGGTCGTCAGATGATGGCCAGGCAGCGCCGCTCTCGTTCTGGGCGGGCTTCATGACATCCTGATGTAGCACGATGTCTGGAGGTGGTGGCTATGTGATGAATAAAGATCTATATTATTGTAAACATTATCCCGAACTATTCAAACATCAGCATTTAACAGTTGCATTATAAGTACATTGCTTATTTACCACTTTTGGCCCATTGGACAGCATGTGTTTGCTTTCACTTATTAATCAGAAAAAAACCTGAAATGGAGAATGTCATTGGTCCACGGGGCCTTTTTTGCATGAGGTGTAATCATTGTACAAAGGTCTGTCTTAATATTCTGTATGTATTTCTACATAGATTTTAAACTCCGTCACAGAAGAGGCTTTAGGTCACTCTGGGACTTTTCGCAGCCCCTTGGATCAAATGGCCTTCATTTTACAGAAGTTTAAAAATGGTAAGTTAACGATATGCTGAATTATTCATTATCGATGAAAAGAAATGCAACATCTTTCCAGCAAAGTGGTCATGGAGAATTGCTAAGGTACCCTGCACATTGTACAGCAATAGGAAAGGAAAATAAATGAAAATTTCATTTTCTTTTTAGAGATCTAAATACAGTATATATGCAATTGGAAGCCAGAATGTTTGTTTGTTTTTGATTGGACCAGTTTTCTGTAATTAGTTCTCAGCTGCTTCCCTCAAAGCACTCATGTAGGGGAAAAAAATAAAATATAACTACAGAAGGGCTCCTATAATTGCCTATGTCACCTACCTCTTCTCCGTTCCAGCAGCCTCTGTCAGTCTCTTCTGCATAGAATCGCACTGGAACTGAAAGGAGGTAAGAGACTTTGATTGCCAGAGCCTTTTTATTTATTTATTTATTTTGTGGAGCCATTCTTTTGTAGGGCTATATTTTTATTTATTTTTTTACCCAGAGGGTCACTTTAAAATAAATTAAGCTGTCCATAGAAAGGCAGATCTGTTACTGAGAACAGAAGATTGTCAGGGATTTACCTGTTTTTTTTTTTTTTCTTTGCGAAACGAAAAAACATCCACTACTTACAGATGGCTTTTGGCATTGCTTAAAAGTGTCTTTATACTATAACAGGTTATTCTTATCTCTTGGTTTAGAGAACCAGACATTTTATTAACTTTAGCTTTCTACTAGGGTTTTTACAGATACCGTTTTTTCTCCGGTGGTGAGTACGGATACCTTTTTGTGGTGCGATTTGATCTCATACAAAATGAATATGCTCAAATCGCACTGTAAAGAATCACATGCGATTTGAACAGGAACGCGCTGCAATTTCTGTCTGAATCGCATGCAGTTTCTCGCAACTTCTGTGTGAACCCAGGCTGAAGTCACTATGACAAGCCTGTATACACACAAAAGCAGTGCAAGAAACCGTATGCTATTCGGACAGGAATCACACCACATTCCTTTTTCGAAATCCATAAGATTTTTTCAGCGCAATTTAAACCCATTCATTTTGTATGGATTAAAATTGCACCTCAAAGTTATCGGTTTTGGGTATCGGAGCATTTGCACGAGTATTCAGCATTGGTGCAACCCTATTTTGTACAGTTGGGAATTTTCTGTTTGTTGCCTGCAGAGGCATTTTAGTGTATTCATTTTCTATATAATCTTTAGCACTAGGTGCCTTGTTAGTACTGTTACGGCGAATTTAAAGATAAACTTCAGGCAGAAAATACAACTAGTTTTAAAGTGATTGTAAAGGAACATTTCTCTTATATTCACCGATCGACACAGCTCCTCTCTTAGCCATTGGGTTGTTCTGCCCTATTACTAGGAGACACTAGGCATTCGTTGTAATACAACACTCAGAACTCTTAGTTCCGCCCAGGGGGCGGTCCCTTGGGCAACTACCCTCCACCCTGCCATGCAGTCATCAGTTGTATTTTGCCTAGTGAAGGAGAAGGACCTAGGAACCCTGCGGGCCCATTGGTCCGTGCTTTTTTTATGCAGAAGCGTGACTTTTTGCGCAAGATGAATGATCCTGTGATCTACTATCAACAGCCGGCTGGGTAACATGCTGGATACCCTTATCCTTGTCTCCCCAGTCCAGCCATCGAGCGCGTGCAAGCCGCAACTACGTGCTCGGCAGGTCACGATGAAACCTCAGCTCCATAGGTGGTCAGTGAGCTTTTATGCTATGGGGCATACATATGACCGGGCTACTGATGTCTGCTTCACAGCATGCCGGGCCAGCAGCCACCCTGTACTGATCAGTAAGTGGCTCTGTGATGGAATGTCTCCCAGCTCTTCAGGACTGGTAAGTACAGCTCTCCCTGCCTCGGTGGGGCTCAGCAGCTGGGCATTCCCTGGGAGGTTGATTCGGGGGTCCCTTGCCTCCTTCTCTTCTCTGCCCCGTCCCTATCTTGCCTCCCCCCTCTCTCTGGGGGCATGCTGCATGTGGCTGCTGAGCGGTGTGTGTTTGTCTTTGCAGGGGCTCTCCGGGGGGGGGGCTGCGCTGGCTAGCGGTGTCCTGGTCCTGTTCTTCATGCCCCTGGGAGGTGTCTGTGAGGTTTTGCTGATGTCCTCTACAGCGCTGTGTTCGCTGCCATCATTTTCTCCCTGTACCTCATGGAGCTGCTTCAGTGGGCATTTTCGTATGGGCATCTTGGGTATGGGCAAGGGCAGCATGCTGTCCTGGGCTTCAGCGGCCATTTTTCTAGTGATCTAATATCACACAGCATTGTTTCCTCTGCACATGGGAGCCCACAGGGACTACATGCACTACTTGCTGGATAGCACAGAACTCCTCAGGGTGGTGAGTCTGGTGGGAAAGAGCTCCTCAGCCAGCGGCAGTAAGGAGGGTTGGACTGTCACTGTTCTACGTCCGCTTAGGGTGGCAGACAGGGTAGGGTCAGCATGGCTTCAGAAACTGGTGTTTCTTCCCCCGAAATCCAGGCAATTGCAACCCGGGTCACCTACAGACTGCGCAGTGCCCATGGACACCTGACGGCGGTTCTCAATTTGTTCGTTGCCAAGATGGATGCGGTGCGTGGGAAGAAAGGTGCAATAAAGCGGCCCCTGACCCCCCCCCCCCCCCCCCCCCCCCCCGGGGAGAGCTCTGAGGCTGGTGACCCCTGCTCTGTCTTGTCAGACGACGCTGACCAGGACCGTTCGGACAGTGAGGATGAGTCCCCGTCCGGGTCCGTGCGCGACAAAACGCTTGTTGGAGCACTTATCACAGCTGTCCGTTATACCCTGAAGATTCAGGAGCCAGCAGATCCCTCTGCTGATGTACCGGTACCTTTTGGGTCCCGCAAACCAGCACATTCACCTAAGGTGTTCCAGTATCTGACTTATTTTCACAAGTTCATTTACAAGGAATGGGGTCACCCGCAACAGACCTTTTTCGGTCCTCAAATATATGGTGGTGCATTACCCAGGTTAAATGAAGTAACCACGATCCCAGTTGAGGGGACTCCTGCATTCAAGGATCCCACGGACAGGAAGGCAGAGGCAGCGGCTCGTTCCTTGTTTATGGTTATGGGGTCAGCCGTGCGACCAGTACTGGCATCGGCATCCGCACTTGTGTCGCAGACACTGAGTGGGCAAAACATTTGCACCGCAAATTGGGAGAGCAACAGACTTCTCCTGTCTGCATGGAACTAGCAGACCAACTAGTGCAAGGCCTTAAGTACGTCTGTGACGCGGCCCTGGATACTCTCCCTCTGTTATCCAGGGCTTCAGTGTCAGCTGTGGTGCTGAGGTGCCTGATTTGGCTAAAATGCTGGTCTGCTGACCAGGCATCCAAAAAAGCCCTGACGGATACTCCCCTTCCTTGGCGACCGGCTCCTTGGAGCCTCGTTGGATGACATTATTAAAAATGCTACCGGTGGTAAGAGTACCTTACTCCCACAGGCCAGGAAGGAGCCACGCTGTAGGCAAGGGTCCTCCTTTTTCCGCTCACAAATAGCTTTTTCATCCGCCCGGAGCTTCGGGCAAAATGTCCCCAGCCCGACAGGATGACCACGGATGGACAAAAACGTCCCTGGAACTGCAAGCCCAACAAGCCTGGAAATAAAAGTGCTACCGCATGAAGGTTTGCCCCCACCCATGTCTCGGGTGGGGGGTCGCCTTCGGGAGTTTGCAGCCCGGTGTTCATCTCGGTTATCCGACCAGTGGGTCTGGGATCTGATTTCCTCAGGCTACAAGATAGTTTCTGTCTTGACCGCCAAACAGATTCTTCCCCCTCCAGCATACCCATATCCCTGGCTCTCCGGGAGGCCCTTTTGGGGGCAATAAGGGACCTGCTGAGTTGTGGGGTGCTTGTATCGGTTCTGGAATCGGAAAGTTTCCAGGGATTATACTCAAATCTGTTTGGCCATACCCCTTCCTTCTAGGGAACTACAATCTTAGACCTAAAAGCCCTCAATCATTTTGTTAAAGTGCAGAGGTTCAGAATGGAATCAGTTCACTCAGTAGTCGCTGCACTCCATCAAGGGGACTCCCTGGCGTCCCTGGACATCCAGGATGCTTCCCTGCACATACCTATATGCCTTCGGCATCAAAAGGTTCTACGGTTTGCAGTTGGGGAAGCCCACTACCAGTTTGTGGCTCTTCCTTTTGGTCTGGCATCAGCCCCCCGAGTCTTTACCAAGGTATTGGCTCCAGTTTTGGCGTTGCTGCGGCAACGTGGGATCGCGATCGTGGGATACCTCGACGATCTCCTCCTGAGGGCATCTTCCACCTCAGATGTAGAGGAGGATGTGGCGATCACCATGCAGACCCTGCAAGAATTTGGGTGGCTGTTGAACCTAAAGAAGTCGGTGATTTTACCAACCCAGTGTCTGGAGTACCTAGGCTTGCTGCTGGACTCCATGGAAGCAAGAGTTTTTCTCGCTCAGACAAACTACAGATTCAAATCCACGGTAAAACTGCTTATGAACCGCAAGTGGTCGATGAGAATTCAGGGGCGTCTGAACAGGATCCAGTCAGACAACGCCATGGCTGTGGCTATTGAGAGCCAGGTGTTGAGGAACCGGGGGCTGTCGGACTCCGTGATCCCAACTATGTTGAGTGCACAAAAATCTTCTTCCCGGAAGATATACCATCGTACCTGGAAGGCCAACATCTTCATGTGTGAGGAGAAAGGAAGGCATCCATGCTCCTTTTTTAAATCCAGGATCCTGCGGTTTCTTCAGCAAGGAGTAGACCAGAAATTGGCGTTAAGCACCATTTAAGGGGCAAATTTCAGCCTTGGCTGTTTTTTTTATTTATTTTTTATTTTTTCAGTGACCCCTGGCTTCTCACTCATTAGTGAGTACTTTCGTTCAGGGGGTACGACATGTAGTACCTCCGGTGCATCCACCGTTTACCCCTATGGTGTTATCAGCACTTCAAAAACCGCTGTTTGAAAATATCAGGGAGATTCCCCTGTTGACTCTTTCCCAGAAAGTGGTCTTTCTAGTGGCCATCACATTGGCCAGGAGGGTTTCGCAACTGGTGGCCGTGTCTTGCAAGTTGCCCTATTTGGTTATCCACAAGGATAAATAGTGGTGCGTCCGCAACCGTCTTTTCTACCAAAACTGGTCTCAGCTTTTCATATTAATAAGGACATTGTATTACCATCTCTCTGTCCTAAGCCGAAGCACCCTAAGGAGGTGGCCCTTCACGCTCTGGACGTGGTTCGGGCACTGAAGGTGTATTTGTCTACCACTGCTCCCTTTCGGAAGTCAGACTCGCTGTTTGTGTCTGTGTCTGTGGCTGGTCCCAAGAAAGGCATGGCGGTCTCGTCGGCCACCATTTCCAGGTGGATCAGACAGATTGTAGTACAAGCCTACGCCTTGAAGGGGCAGGTGCCCCCCTTTCCGGTCATGGCCCACTCCACAAGGGCAATCGGAACGTCTTTGGACTTCCGACACCAAGCGTCTGTCGCTCAGGTGTGTAAGGTGGCGACCTGGTCGTCTGTCCACACATGTACCAAGTTCTAAAAGGTAGACGTCAGTGCATTGGCTGATGCCTGTTTTGGTCACAGTTTTGCAGGTGGCCGTATAGCTGCAATTGAATATGCATTATATTTCCTTTTTTCTTGGTTTTTCGTTAAAAACACAGTACATTAAGTTAATGCGCTGTTGCATTACATTCCGCAGTTTTTTGTGCGGTTGTGGGTAGTCACTCCTGTTGAGGGTGCCCTGGTTGGTGGTGGATTTCTCCACGCACTGTTGTCTTTTTGTGGGTAAAGTTTCACTAGTTCCCACTTGCCACAGTGGATGAAATTTTTATGCTGTTTTCCCACCCCTCGTTTGGCACTGCTTGGGGACATCCCAATGGCTAAGAGAGGAGCTGTGTCGGTCGGTGAATATGAGAGAAAATAGGATTTTTTTGTACTCGCCGTAAAATCCTTTTCTGTTATTCACCGACTGACACAGCACCCGCCCCTCCTTTTTCTCTTTGTTATAATGCTTGTTGACGTACTGATGACTACATGGCAGGATGGAGGCCCCCTGGGCGGAACTAAGAGTTCTGAGTGTTGTAGTATCTCCTAGTAATAGGGCAGAACAACCCACTGGCTAAGAGAGGAGCTGTGTCGGTCGATGAATTACAGAAAAGGATTTTACGGTGAGTACAAAAAAATCCTATTTTTTTTAAAATTTTTAAGAATAAGAAACATGTTATACATACCTGCTCTGTAATGGTTTTGCACAGAGCCACCCTTATCCTCTTCTGCTCTGGTCCCCCGCCTGCGCTGCTGGCTTCTTCCCCCTACCAAGTGCCCCCTTATCCAGCCGTTTTCTTTTTTTGGAACTCCTGCAGTCTCCTTCCTGAGTAGGCCATATGTGTCCATTGACACACAGAGCACGGATCACCCCCTCCCCCCTCCTCCCTAAATGGCTGTGATTGACAGCAGCAGCTGATGGCTGGGAGCCAGTGGCTCCCAATGAGGAGGGAGACAACAACCTCTGCTCTCATGCAGATCAATGGGACTGGGGGGGCGGGGTGGAGCGGAGCTATAATTAGAAGTTTTTCCCAAGTGTTCTTCCAGGACAGCCCTTGAGAGATGGAGCTCCTCCCATCGACACAGGAAACACATTGCCACAGTTCAAAAGGCGGTCCCTCAGGTCCCTGGTCAGTCATTTGTGTTTCCTCCGTCGGAGGAACATGTTGCCAGGAACCTGGAGGCCCCTCTCAGGGGCTGCCTGAGAACCTGCAAGCCTAAGGGACCGGGTCCTGGTTTATGGCTGCAGTTTGGGTCCATACCTTTTTTTCTTTGGCTCGGGTACCGTCCAGCTGAACCGGAGCAGACCCGTTACCCTCCTCCTTCCAGTGCCGAGGTGGCCAGGGGCAGAATGACGCCGGTTTCCCCCAGGAGTGGTGAGTGGAACCTTCCATCTTCCCTCCTCGTTGCAGGGGGTCGGAGACGCCGAGCGTTCACTTCCGGCGGAACCGCGTCATCACTGCGTGCCGAGACTTCCGGTTCCGGGTCTCTAAGGGTACAAGGAGGAGAGGGAGAGCCAGCGCTGTGCCTGTAAAGCCCGACCAGCGTCCAGCTATACCGGATTAGCGGCGGGATTCGGAGCGTCAGAGGGGGACCATGGAGGCTATTCCCCAGGATACTCCGGCGGAGACAGGCACCAGCCAAACCCAGGTAGGCTGCTGGGCATGCTATTACTCTGGTGGAGTGGTGGTGTTTGTAGGCTGGGCCCTGTAGTACCCCACGGTGGCGGTTTACTCACAGTGAGGTTGTTTGTTAGTGGTGATTCTAAGAGGGACATGGTGCTGACGCTAAGAAATCCTTTGTCTTCTTATTTTCAGGCTAAAGAGATGCCAAGGGAAGACAAGACAGGCCGCAAAAAGTGTCCTAATTGTGGGAATAGGTTGTCCTCTGGCTCTAACAAAGCCCTATGCAAGCAATGCATTGCAAGCTTGCTTAAATCTGAGGCAGATTCCCCTTTAGCAAAGTTTTTGGGCTCCTTTAAAGAGGAAATGGCGTCGACCTTTAAGTCCCTCCGGGAGTTAATCACTGACGTGGGATCAGCTGCAGCTGCCTCCACGAGTAAAACAACTATAATCTCATCCTCCCCATGCCTTACAACACCCAGCTCAGGGGAGCCCCGTATGGTCAGGGAGCCTAGCCCCACGTTGATTAGCCCCGAATCCTCTGACACTGACCCGGGTCAGGAAGAGGATCAAGCAGCATCTAAAGCCTCAAAATATAGATTATCTCTCGAGGAAGTAGATGAGCTAATGGGGGCTATCTATGATACGCTGGAAATTGAGGAGGAAGAAACTCAGTTATCCAGACATGATCAAATGTATGAGGCTCTGGGGAAAAAGAAAGCAAGGGTTTTTCCTATACATAAGGTGCTTTCTGACCTTGTCCTTAAGGAGTGGTCTGAACCAGACAAGAAGGTTTTCTTTCCTAAATCCCTTAAGAGAAGGTTCCCTTTTGATGAGAGCCCAGAGGCGGTCTGGAATAAAAATCCCAAACTAGACGCCCCTCTGTCCAAAATCTCAAAGCAGGCTGATCTGGCCTTTGAGGATATGGGCCACCTGAAAGATCCCATGGACAGGAGAACAGACATTGTCTTAAAGAGGGCCTGGGATGCCTCTATGGCAGGCTTAAAACCAGCTCTAGCCACTTCCTGTGTAGCTAGAAACCTGGAGTTCTGGTTATCGCAACTACAAGAACACTTAAAGGCAGGCACTCCTAGGGGGGAGCTTTTGAAATCCTTCCCTATGCTTTTTAAGGCCACCAGTTTCATCTCTGACGCCTCCACGGACTCCGTTAAATTTACGGCTAAATCTGCAGCACTTTCAGTGGCAGCAAGGAGGTCAGTATGGATGAAAACCTGGGGGGGAGACACGGCGTCTAAAACCCGCCTGTGCAGCGTCCCTTTTATAGGAGACTTAGTCTTCGGGCCTGAATTAGACTCCGCCTTAGAAAGGACGGCGGACAAAAAGAAAACCTTTCCTGCAAAAAAGAAAAATTTTCAAAGAAAAATTTTTCGTCCCTTTAAGGAACCCTCTAAATCAGAGAAGAGTTCAACCCCCAAAAAACATTGGTCGGGACATAAAGGGAAAGGAAAAGGGGGCATACTGTTTAGCCGCCCCAATCAGGATCCCAAACCCCAGTGACGTCAGGGTTCCTGTGGGAGGAAGATTAAGCAAATTTCTTCCTCAATGGGAAGAGACAACCTCGAACGAGTTTGTCTTAAACATAATAAAAAGGGGTCATGCGCTGGAATTTCACAGCAACCCTCCTTCCAAGTTTCTGGTGACAAAGCTTCCAAGTCACTCAGAAAAGGCCAGGGCCTTACCTTTACTAATAGGGGAAATGGTAGATCAAGAAGTATTGACACCAGTCCCTATTCAGGAACAAGGGGACGGTTTTTACTCGCACATCTTTGTGGTAAGAAAACAGTCAGGGAGATTCAGACTAATTATGAACCTCCGTCCACTGAATCGCTCCATCCGTTACAAGAGATTTCGGATGGAGTCCATTTATTCCATAAAGAATCTCCTGCAGAAAGAGACATTTATGGCAACCCTGGACCTAAGGGATGCTTATCTGCACATTCCAATAAGGGAGGAATGCCAGAAATTCCTTCGGATGGCAGTGCAGATAGACACAAAGGTTTACCACTTTCAGTGCAGAGCACTTCCCTTTGGTCTATCATCCTCTCCGAGAATCTTTACCAAGGTTCTCGGAGAGGCTTTAGTTCCTCTGAGGCTTCAATCAGTCTCAATTATCCCCTACCTAGACGATCTGCTCCTAACAGCCCACTCAGAGAGTCGTCTTTCTCAGGACCTAGAATTGACTCAACTCAGTCTGAGTCGATTAGGGTGGATTGTCAGTCAGGAGAAATCCAAGACAACCCCAACACAGGAGATCCTGTATCTGGGGTACTGGATCAAGTCTGTAGATCAGAAAATTATACTGCCGGAAGAAAAGATTTTGAATCTGTGGCAGAGAATATCTTTTCTTCAATGCAGCCCCAAGTGTACGGTGAGGGAAGTAATGTCGGTCTTAGGTCTTATGACGGCAGGCATTCCAGCCGTACAATGGGCCAGGTTCCATCAAAGAGAACTTCAGGGTTTTCTGTTAGAACAATTAAAAGGCAGAGATCTGGAGGAGGAGGTATCGATCCCCTCAAGGGTAAAACGCTCCCTCTGGTGGTGGAAGGACAGGGAGAACCTAAACAAAGGGGTTCATTGGGTCCTTCCTATCACTTCAACACTAACAACGGATGCGAGCAGTTGGGGCTGGGGAGCCCACCTAGGCTCAAGCTGGGTCCAGGACAAGTGGACCCCGGAGGAGAAATGTTTCTCTTCCAATTGGAAAGAACTAACAGCAATCCTGAGAGCTGTTCTAGCTTTCCACCCCGCAATACAGGGTCACCATCTACAAGTCCGTTCAGACAATACGACGGCTGTAGCATACATAAACAAACAAGGAGGAACCAGAAGTCCTCGTTTGATGTTGGTAGCCAGACGCATTCTCCAGTGGGCAGAAGCCAATCTGGAATCCATTTCTGCAGTTCACCTGAAAGGGGAGCTGAACAACAAGGCGGACTTCTTGAGTCGACAGAAGATTTCGAACCAAGAATGGTCCTTACACCCAGAGGCATTCAATCTCATAACAGCTCACTGGGGAGAACCAGAGGTAGACCTTTTTGCGAGCAAGACAAATGCAAAGGTTCCCAATTTTTTCTCGCTAAACCCAGGAGATCAACCCCTGGCGGTAGATGCCTTGCAAACTCCATGGACTTTCAGTCTGGCGTATGCATTTCCCCCTCTTCATCTCATTCCGAGGGTCCTAGCAAGATTCCTCAAGGAAAAAACCTGTTTGATTCTAGTAGCACCTTTTTGGCCCAGGAGACCGTGGTTCACAACGTTGCTACAATTGACAGACTGTCCGCCTCTAAGACTTCCCTACAGACAGGACCTCCTGTCGCAGGGACCTCTTTACCATCCGCAGGTCGCCACACTGAAGCTGTCAGCGTGGTTACTGAGGAGGAAATCTTAAGGAGTAAGGGCCTGTCAGACGAGGTAATTGCGACCTTACTACAGAGTCGCAAACCAGTCACGAGAGCTATTTACAAAAAAGTCTGGAAAAAATTCAATAGCTGGCTGAATGGCCGGGACATAAATACGGCTAATATTCTACAGTTTTTACAGGAAGGTGTAAACAAGGGTTTAACCCTAAGTACTATTAAAGTACAGATAGCTGCCTTAAGTGTATACCTAGATGAACGCTTACAGGAAAATCCTTTTGTCGCTAGATTCTGTAAGGCAGTCGCTAGACGCAAGCCAGTCAGAATCACAAAAGTCCCATCCTGGGATTTAGCAGTTGTGCTAAAAGCTTTCTTGGGGTCACCCTTTGAGCCTATCTCAGAGGCCTCCCTAAGGCTTATTACCTTTAAGACAGTTCTCCTGGTGGCAATCACTTCAGCCCGTAGGGTCAGTGAAATCCAAGCACTTTCCATCAGGGAACCATTCCTACAGATCCTAGAAGACAGAGTCATTCTAAAGACAGACCCTGGGTTCTTACCAAAGGTAGCATCTAGCTTCCATAGGTCCCAAGATATTGTCCTCCCTTCATTTTGTCAAAATGCAGCAAATGAGAAAGAGGAACGTTTTCATTTATTGGATGTGAGGAGGTGTATTCTAGAATATCTTAAAATAACAAATCCATTCAGAATCTCAGACTCCCTTTTTGTCCTTTTTTCCGGACAGCGTAGGGGACAGAAAGCTTCAAAAGTAACCATAGCTAGATGGATTAGGCTAGCTATAGCAGAGGGGTATAAGGCCTTGAATAGAGATCCTCCTGAGGGTGTTAAAGCTCACTCAACAAGAGCGTTGTCTGCATCCTGGGCAGAAAGAGCTGGTGCCACCCCGGAGCAGGTATGTAAAGCAGCCACATGGTCAAGCTTTTCCACCTTTACAAGGCATTACCGACTGGACTTAATGTCTAGTCAGGATCAGGCCTTTGGGAGGAAAGTCCTCCAGGCCGTGGTCCCCCCCCTAATCTGGTAAGTACTTGGGGATCCTCTCAAGGGCTGTCCTGGAAGAACACTTGGGAAAACTGGAGTTAGTACTTACCGGTAACTCCTTTTCCGGTGGTCTTCCAGGACAGCACGATCCCACCCTTTATTTGATTGTAGTGATGTACTAATGTTATTACCTGTTATGGTTTATATGTTTTTCAGTTCCATCCTTCGGTTCTTGGTGAATGACTGACCAGGGACCTGAGGGACCGCCTTTTGAACTGTGGCAATGTGTTTCCTGTGTCGATGGGAGGAGCTCCATCTCTCAAGGGCTGTCCTGGAAGACCACCGGAAAAGGAGTTACCGGTAAGTACTAACTCCAGTTTTTTCTACCCGAATGCATTTAGAACCATTTGATCACTTTGATCTTTCTACTGCCACTAAATTATGACATATAGTACTGTACAAAACGTTTAGGCAGGTATGGCGAAATGTTGTAAAGTAAGAATGCTTTCTAAAATATATAAATATTTTTATCAATTTACAAGATGTAAAGTGAGTGAACAGAAGAAGAATCTAAATCAAATCAATATTTGGTTTGGCCATCCATTTGTCTTCAAAACTGCATCAATTCTCCTAGGTACACTTGCACACAGTTTTTGAAGGAACTGGGCAGGTAGGTTGTTTCAGACATCTTGGCGGCCTAACCACAGATCTCCTGTGGATGTAGGCTGCCTCAAATCTTTCTTCGTGTAATCCCAGACAGAATCGATGAAGTTGAGTGTTGAGATCAGGGCTCTGTGGTGGGGGTCAAACCATCACTTCCAGGACTCCATGTACTTTAACCCTTTCATGACTAAGCCTATTTTTGACATTTGGTGTTTACACGTTAAAATCCATATTTTTTGCTAGAAAATTACTTGGAACCCCCGAAGGTTACATATATTTTTTAGCAGAGACTCTAGAGAATAAAACAGCGATTGTTGCAATATTTTATGTCACACGGTATTTGCGCAGCAGTGTTTTGAACGCAACTTTTTGGGAAAAGGGACCCTTTCATGAATTAAAAAAAAACTAAACAGTAAAATTAGCCCAATTTTTTTGCATAATGTGAAAGATAATGTTAAGCCGAGTAAAGAGATACCAAACATGTCACACTTTATAATTGCACGCACTCGTGGAATGACGACAAACTACGGTACCTAAAAATCTCAATAGGCGGCACTTTAATTTTTTTTCTCGGTTACCAGGTTAGAGTTACAGAGGAGGTCTAGTGCTAGAATTATTGCTCTCATTCTGACGATCGTGGCGATACCTCACGTGTGATTTGAACACCGTTTATATATGCGGGCGTGACTTCTGTATGCGGTTTCCTTGCTTCGCGGGCTCGCGGCGATGGCGGGCGCTTTTAAACCTTTTTTTTTTTTTCCTATTTATTTTAAAATTAATAATTTTTTTTTTTTTTTTATTAAATTTTGATCACTTTTATTGCTGTCACAAGGAATGTAAACATCCCTTGTGACAGTAATAGGTGGTGACAGGTACTCTTTATGGAGGGATGGGGGGTCTAAAAGACCCCCCATCCCTCCTTTACACTTCAAAGTATTCAGATCGCCGTTTTCGCGATTCTGATTACTGCATATATTTTTTAATCCGGCGCCATTGGCAGCTGAGTAAACGAGAAATGACGTCGCTTTCGTGTTTACTATTAGGAGACTGGAATGAAGCCACTTACAGCTTAATTCCAGTTCCTCCCTAGCAGCCAGAGGCATCAGTGAACCGATTTGAACTTGAGTACCGTTAAGAGTGGCGGGAGGCGGGGACGTCCCCTCCCGCTCCTCTGGCATAACAGCCGAGCAGCTTTTAGCCGCATCGGTTGTTATGGCTGAAAAGCCAATTGCCCGCTCTGAACGGTACTGGGATGATGCCTGCAGGTGCGGGCATCATCCCGGTATAACCCCCGGAAGCCGAGTACGCACATCTGCGTACGCTCGGCGGCAAGGGGTTATGCTGAAGATTTTTCTTAATGATGTTGGCTGCATGTTTGGGGTCATCGTCCTACATAATACATTTAAGGGAGCGGGGGGCACGCAATCACACACCTCCCTGATGGTATGGCACCATAGATAAGTGTTTACCTGTATTTCTCAGTATTGAGGACACAATTGATCCTGAGCAAATCTCTAATTCCATTTGCAGAAATGCATCCCCAAACTTGCAAGAAACCTTCACCATGCTTACGAGAGATGGATTTATCATCTGTAAATGATTTATTTTACATTTTGTTAACTGATAAATAAACTAATAACACTTCCATTTCTGAAAGCATTCTTAAAGCGGAGTTTCCACCCTGAAAAAGATTTTTACATTATCATAGTCCTTTACTAGTATTAACAAACATTTGGATTATAAAATCAATTTTTTACTCACCAGTAATGCCCTGTTGCAGCTTCTAATCTGCCACTTCCGGCTCCACAGCGCTCCACATCACTTCTCCCTTGCCTGTGGGCAGGAGTGTATAAAAATTAGGGGTTATTTCTGACAGGAAATTACGCGATTTAAGGCGGATCTATCTAGGTTACCATAACAATGGAGCGGGACCTTCCTCCGTCACCACCCTGTTGTTTTGGCAACTTGGTAAACAATCGGCGCTATGGCTGCCGGAGCCTCGCACATGCGCAAGATCGCAAGTTGCATGCTGGTTACCGAGCATGCAGCTCTCCATCGCTAATCCAGGAAGAGGTTGCGATTGGGCTTCACATGCCCATAATCCTGATGGCAACGGCCAGAAGAGTATTCTAACGTGCAAGTATATAAAAAAAATATGATTCATATACGCTAGTGTGTGTGTGTGTGTGTGTGTGTGTGTGTGTGTGTGTGTGTGTATATATATATATATATATATATATATATATATATATATATATGTATATATGTGTGTATATATATATATATATATATATATATATATATATATATATATATATATATATATATATATATATATAATATTTCTACTTTTATTTGGGTTATTAATGCATTATGATGGGATGCCTGTTAAGAAAAAAAATAAAAATACCGTTGCCGGATCTCCACTTTCATTTACAGCAATGCTCTTGCACAGTACTATATGTCATATGTCAGTGGCAGCAGGGAGGTTGCTGTAGCATGTAAATATGACAAACCAACTCTTGGCTGTTGGTTGGCTGTGCAGCTGCCCAGTGACTTTCACACACCCCCGGTACATACAGTGGATATAAAAAGCCTTCAGACGCACAAACAATATTGGTTAGGGTAAGGCACAATACATAAACTAATGGTTACATGTTTTACCTTATATGTCTCATATTCAGCCTTAAATGGATAGACTTCAGACTCAATACCTGCTGGACAACTTTTTATGACTGTTGGTTTCTTGTTGTTCTTAACCTATTGTACTATGCATCTAGCGGCTGCGCCCGCAATTATATGTTTATGTTTTGCCTTTTTATTATCCTCAATAAAAAAAATTTGAGAAAAAAAAAAAAAGCCTTCAGACCGGACCATTTTGCTGGCTTAAGACCAGACCATTTTTTGCGATTCGGCACTGCGTCGCTTTAATTGACAATTGCGCGGTCGTGTGACGTGGCTCCCAAGCAAAATTGACATCCTTTTTTTTCCCACAAATAGAGCTTTCTTTTGGTGGTTTTTTTATCACCCCTGTGGTTTTTATTTATAAACAAAAACGAGCGACATTTAAAAAAAAAAAAACGCATTATTTTTTAATTTTTGCTATAATAAATATCCCCCAAAAAATATATCTAAACCTTTTTTTCCCTCAGTTTAGGCCGATACGTATTCTTCTACATATTCTTGGTAAAAAAAATCGCAATAAGAGATTGATTCGTTTGCGCAAAATTAATAGCGTTTACAAAATAAGGGATAGTTTTATGGCATTTTTTTTTTTTTTTTTTTTTTTTTTTTTACTAGTAATGGCGGCGTTCAGCGATTTTTTTTATTGTGACTGTGACATTATGGTGGACACATCGGGCATTTTTGACACATTTTTGGGACTATTGTCACTTATACAGCAATCAGTGCTATTTAAATGCACTGATTCCTGTGTAAATGACACTGGCAGTGAAGGGGTTCACCAGGGGGCGGCAGTGTAGGGGTTAAGTGTGTCCTAGGGGCGTCTTACTAACTGGGGGGGGGGCGCTGGGCTGTGTGTTAGTGAACACTGATCTCTGCTCCAATCACAGGGAGTAGAGATCAGTGTCACTTGTTGCTAGGCAGAACGGGGAGATGCTGTTTACATTGGCGCCTCCCCATGAGACGATCGCGGGTATCCACGGCATGCAGGCGATGGCAGGGCGGCAATTTCAACTGGATGTACCTGGACGCCAGTTTGCCTGCCCGTGCCATTCTGCCGGCGTACATCGTCGTGCACCTGTTGGGAAGTGGTTAAAATGTCAGGTTTCTGTGATGTAGAAAAAAGAGACCAAGATAAATCATTACAGAACCTTTTCCACCTTTTATTGTGACCTATAAACTGTACAACTCGGTTGAACAACAAACTGAAATCCTTTAGGTGGAGGGAAGTTAAAAATAAAAAAAATAAAATATAGTTGCATAAATGTGCACACCCTTAAACTAACACTTTGTTGAAGCACCTTTTGAATTTATTACAGCACTCAGTCTTCAGCACAAGCCTTAACACAGCCCCACCATATATGTACGGTATTTCATTTGTCTATTTAGCTGCTTGCCTGGAATTCAGCTTTGATTTTAGTGCTAACAGGTCACTTTTTTCCTTTTATAAAAACAGATGTCCTGAGTGTTATCTGTTTTCATTATAACATTGTAATGAAGAAAAATAATTGTGTTCTTTTCTATCATCTTGGGTCCCCTTTTTTTTTTTCTTTTTTTCTTTATTTATTTTCCTATTTATGTATTTAAGCTTTTACTACATTACACAGCAGCTGCCTGTCTGGTCAGTGGTATTTTCATAATGAGTTTGTTCATTTTGTCTTATCAGAGCTGCTCACAGTGGATTGGTGCCTAATGAGCTGTTCATTTGTAAGACGGCTCTGTTGTACACTAAAATATAATTCAGACCACAGTTTTTAGACTGATAAACAAGGAAATTTGTGGATTTGGAACCAGTCAACAATTAACATTTACTTTCTAATGCTAAATGTTAATTCACTCAGACACTGCTTGCAGTCATTGCATAATTTCAAAATCTTAATTTAATATCCTACAAAAATGTTGTACAGTGACCTATATCAACCAGTCCCCGTAGATATGATTAAACTTCTTAGAGATGGATACAAATATTGATTGCTATGAGTTACCATACCTCACTATATGCACTTTTATTAAACCCCTGCTTATTCTTTTCAAGAAAAAAAAAAGTTTTCTTGGAGCTACATTATATTTCCAAAAGTATTGTGACACCTGGCTTTACAGGCACATGAACTTTAATGGTATCCCAGTCTAAGTTCGTAGGGTTCAATATTGCGTTGGCCCACCCATTGCAGATATAACAGCTTCAATTCTTCTGGAAAGGCTGTCCACAAGGTTTAGGAGGGTGTGTCTGGGAATGTTTGACCATTCTTCCAGAAGCGCATTTGTGAGGTCAGGCACTGATGTTGGATGAGAAGGTTGGGCTCACATTCTCCACTGTAATTCATCCCAAAGATGTTCTATTGGGTTGAGGTCAGGACTCTGTGCAGGCCAGTCAAGTTCCTCCACCACAAACTCGCTCATCCATGTCTTTATGGACCTGGTTTTGTGCACTGGTCCAAATCGTTTGGTGTGGGGGGGGGGGGGAGGTTTATGGTGTGGGGTTGTTTTTCAGGGGTTGGGCTTGGCCCCTTAGTTCCAGTGAAGGGAACTCTTAAGGTGTCAGCATACCAAGACATTTTGAACAATTTCATGCTCCCAACTTGGTGGGGACAGTATGGGGATGGCTCCTTCCTGTTCCAACATGACTGCACACCAGGGCGCAAAGCAAGGTACCTAAAGACCGAGTTTTTGGGGTGGAGGAACTTGACTGGCCTGCTCAGAGTCCTGACCTCAACCTGATAGAACACTTTGGGATGAATTTGATCAGGTTGAGGTCAGGACTCTGTGTAGGTCAGTCAAGTTCCTTCACCCCAAACTCACTCATTCATGTCCTTAGGAGCCTTGCTTTGTGCACTGGTGTGCAGTCGTGTTGGAACAGGAAGGGGGAATCCCCAAACTGTTCCCACCAAGTTGGGAGCATGAAATTGTCCAAAATGTCTTGGTATGCTGACACCTTAAGAGTTCCCTTCACTGGAACTAAGGGGCCATGCCCAGCCCCTTAAAGACTACCCAACACCATAATCCCCCTCCACCAAATGATTTGGACCAGACATGGATGAGTGAGTTTGGGATGGAGGAACTTGACTGGCCTGACCTCAGCCTGATAGAACACCTTTGGGATGAATTGGAGCGGAGACACGAGCCAGGCCTTCTTCTCCAACATCAGTGCCTGACCTCACAAATGTGCTTCTGGAAGAATGATCAAACATTCCAATAGTAACCCCTAAACCTTCCCAGAAGAGTTGAAGCTGTTATAGCTGCAAAGGGTGGGCCAACTCAATATTGAACTCTACGGACTAAAACTGGGATGTCATTAAAATTCATGTGCGTGTAAAGTAGGGCTGAAACATCGAATCGATTATGAAATTAATCGATTACTATTTTCATAATCGATCGGGTAACATAATGGAGTTAAAAAACTAAAATGAGCCCTTTATAGTACAAAAAGAGCAAATAATCGCTACTGTAGATATTACTTTCACAGTTCTACAGTAAAAAAAATAAACCCCTTTACAGTAGTGATTACCGTATTTATCGGCGTATAACACGCACCCCAAGTTTAGGAGGGAATTTTGTGGAAAAAAACTTTTAGGAGGGAAATTTAAGGAAAAAAACTTACATTTAAATGCCCATCAATGCAGCCTTATCAGTGTCCATCTGAACCCTCATCGGCGTCATTTGCAGCCTTGTCATGCAGCCTGTCCTCATTGCAGCCTTGTCATGCAGCCTGTCCGTCTTAGTGCATTGTCCGCTTATGTTTTTAAAAATGGCACCGCCGAGATGTCCCGTGTATCTCGGCGGCACCCGGAAGTTCTTGTCGGCTTTCGGCCGCTCTCGGACCTCGGCAGCTTTCGGCCGCTCTCGGAAGGTCCGAGAGCGGCCGAAAGCCGCCGAGAAGGTACGAGAGCGGCCGAAAGCCGCGAGAAGGGCTCTGGGTGGCTGAAAGCCGCCCAGAGCCCAAAAAATTGTGTGGAAATCGCGGAGTATTGGCGTATAACACGCACCTGCGATTTTCCCCTGATATTAAGGGGAAAAAAGTGCGTGTTATACGCCGATAAATACGGTAGCTGCTTTTTTTGTTTTGTTTTTTTTGTACTATAAAGGGCAAGTTTTAGTTTTTTAACCCCATTATGTTACTAATTGTCTTAGTTCACTACAGTTACTACAGTTCATTTACCTGGTTTCCTATGGGACACGTTCACATCTGTACTTTTTTCAGCCACTGGGTATTTAGAAAAGATTTGATCTCCGAGTCTGATATTTACCAGATTCACCCTCTAACACCTTGCCTACTGGGCACTTAAACACCCCTCCTACCCAGACCAATTTTCAGCTTTCAGTGCTCTCACACTTTGAATGACAATTATGCAGTCATGCAACACTGTACCCAAATTAATTTTTTGTCCCCCCCCCCCCCCCCCCCACAAATGGAGCTTTCTTTTGGTGGTATTTGATTACCTCTGGGTTTTTTATTTTTTGCGCTATAAATGAAAAGACCGAAAATTTTGAAAAAAAACGCATTTTTCTTTGTTTCTGTAATAAAATTTAGCAAATTATACATTTTTGTTCATAAATTTTGGCCACAATTTATACTGCTACGTATCTTTGGTAAAAATAACCCAAATTAGTGGATATTATTTGGTCTTTGTGAAAGTTAGAGTCTACAAGTTGTGGTGCGAATCATACAAAATGTATCACATCTGATGTACTGGTGGCCTATCTCATGTCTTGTGACCCGAACAAGCCAGGAAATTACAAATGCCTGCTAAATTACCCCTTTTTTGAAAGTAGAGATTCCAAGGTATTTAGTAAGAGGCATGGTGAGGTTTTTGATGTTGTCATTCTTTCCCACAATTCTTTATAAAATGAAGAGTTTTATTTTTATTTATTTTTTTCCCACAAAATTGTCATTGTAATAGGTTATTTCTCTCACATGGCATGTGTATACCACAAATGATACCCCAAAATAAATTCTGCTACTCCTCCTGAGTATTACGATACCACGTGTGGGACTTTTTCACAGCCTGGCCACTTAGAGAGGCCCAACATCAATTACACATCTAAATTGTTGACTACCTATTACATTTTTGAAGGCCCTGGAGCATCAGGACAATGACAGGTGGCACTGATGACAGATGCCATTAATAGGGGGCACTGATGACAGATGGCACTGACACGTGGCACTGATGACACATGACACTGATGTGGCACTGAAAGATGGCACTGGCAGGTGGCACTGGGGGCAGATGGCAGTTTATTTTATTTATTTATTTTTTTAATATATAACTTACGGCCGCTGCAGCCGTTCATCTCTCCCTCCTCACATGCTGTTTGTGTGAGGAGGGAAATCCGGCGATGAGAGATGATCTCATATGTTTGAATATGAGATCCTCTCTCATTGGACACTCCGATCACGCTGTAAACGGCCGCTGTGATTGCCCGTTTTACAGCGATCTGTGATTGGCTGTGTCCAAGGGACACGGCCAGCACAGAACTTCCCTGATGCGCGCTCTCAGGAAGTAAATAGGAGGACGTCCAGGGACGCCCTCCCGGCAGGTAACGTCTGCGCTGTAGCAGTCTTTCGGCTATAGCGCGGGCGGGAAGTGGTTAATAGTATATACAGTATATATCCTCTAATAGTGGTATATACAGTATATATCCGCTAATAGTATATACAGTATATCTCCTCTAATAGGGGTATATACAGTATACTTACCATATAGTTGGTTATTTTATTTTTTACCACCGCATACAGAGAGATTTAAGAATAAATTGCCTTTTTTTTAAAACTTGACATATTCGCTAAATTATACACCACACTTTTTCTTAAGATTATTAATCGATTAATCGGCCAACTAATCGATTATGAAAATAATCGTTTATTGCAGCCCTAGTGTAAAGGCAGGTGTCCCAATTCTTTTAGTAAAATAGTGTAGGTTACACTCTGCAAATGCTTTATGCTAAATGAGTGATCCAGTTATGCCCTCCTTTAACCACTACAATACAGGGCACTTTCGCCCCTTCCTTCCCAGCCCAATTTTCAGATTTCAGCGTTCTCGCAATTTCAATGACAATTGCACGGTCATGCTACGCTGTACCCAGATTAAATTGTTATTTTGTTTGCACATACAGAGCTTTATTTTGGTGTTTATTAACGACTCCATTTTTTATTTTGTGTGATGTAAGCGAAAAAAGAGCGGAAATTTGGAAAAACAATATTTTCTTCTTTCTATTTTAAAAGAAATCCAATAAAAATCGAATTTTGTCATAAATTTAAGCCAAAATGTATTCTGCTAAATGTCTTTGGTAAAAAAAAAAATTCTGTTAAGTGTATAATAATTGGTTTGTGTAATCACGGACATATGTACGCAAATGATCATGTACATATGTGTGCAGGTGATCACAGACATATGTGTACAGATAATCATTGGGACATGTGATTTTAGTGGGACATATGTGGGGGTCATGTTTTTATTATTTGGGGACATGTGTGTTTTGGGGACATATGCGAGGACATTGTGTTTATACTGTGTTGTGTGTTTTACACTAGGCTGGTGATCAGTGAGTAAAAAGCTGTAAAAAAACAGCTCATACTCACTGATCATCAGCCGGCTGCAGCGATCTGCTCTCCTCTCCTCAGCGATGACTTCCGTGTGAGGAGAGGAGGAGCCGATTGCCTAGCAACCGGCTGGCTGTTTACATCACATGACGGCCGTGATTGGACACGGCCATCATGTGATCAGAAGGGCCAATCACAGAGCCCTCCTGCCGATCCGAGATGCACCTTTTCCGGGTGACACGGGCGCATCAGGATCGCGCCGCTGCGCAGACACGCGTGCGCGCGTTCCACCTATTTCTTTTTTTTTTTTTTTTTTTTGTTTACAAACGATTTTTATTTGGTACATAGAGAAAGTACAGGGAGTAAGCATAGATATAATATAATAAATGCAATGTATATCAAAACAAACATAGAAAATCACCATAGATACAAAATTTTTTTTACAAAATACCGTGCATATATATTGCAATAGTTTGTTATTTCTGATGGACGTTCAGAAACGTCCACTCAGAAGTAGAGAGCTCCCACCCGGCTGTATATGTGCATTGGCCGGGTGGGAAGTAGTTAAAAAAGTAGACCAAATGGGAAATTAACTTGGTACTAAGACTACTGTACAAACAAAAATGTAATATATTGCAATAAAGAAGGTTTGGTCCAATGCCCCAGTGACACCTTAGCAATATAGGCACCTCATCCCCCAATAATTGTATTTATAAAGAATAGGGCAGGGGGGATTTTTAAGCGGTACAAATTATAACAATATTATACGCAAAATAGACTAAAAATTCATATTCATTTATTAATATACATTAAAAAATATTAGAGTGATATACAAAAATTGTACAAACAGTTTTATGCGCGTAATTAATTGACTGGAGGGATCCCAATGGTGGATGTTGATAGGATAATTGCACTTGTACCCAACATGTTTCGCACTGAGCTTCTTCAGGGGAAACATGCAACTAACAACAAATTTCATATTGAAAGAAAAAGAAAGAAATGTTTAGACTATACAAAAGACAAATGCCTATTAAAAAATATATTACAATACCAGTAAATAGAAAACTAATATATATATATATATATATATATATATATATATATATATATATATATATATATATATATATATATATATATATATATATATATATATATATATATATCAAGCAAATATGTAGATCAATTAGATGCGGCGCTTACCCACAGCCACCCAAGACACAAAGTACTCGGGATCCACAAACAGATGGAACAAACTGCACTCTACAGGCCAAACACAAGGCCCCCTCGGCCTCTCGGAGGACACAGATGGGGGTAAGTCAGCACTAAAATGGATAAACAAAATGCACTGTGAGTGATTAAAAGAAGTAGATTTACTAGCATAAAAGCTACACTCAGGTGATTAAGACAATAACCTCATTTTTATGAGGAAAGGGGGGCAGAAGCCTCAAAAGGTTAATTTATATCATATCGACCGATACTCTTAAACAAAAAGCTTTGTATATAAATTTACTGAGAATATTCACTATGGATAAGGATTTAACATAAATCTATAATATACTTGAGAACAAAGAGGTATGTATAATATAATATAAAATAATTGCCTTATACCTTTAATAGTGAATGTAAGGAGAAATGTTATGCCGGTTCTCCCTATCAAGCCAGCTGAGCATGTTATAAGGGCAAGTTATGGCCAGAGAAGCAAACAGCCTGGTACGGCTGGAAAAAGCAGGGCTACACTGCCCCAGAATGGTTTCTTTTCCTAAGGACAAATATGAGATTAAGATCGAATCAGAAGGGTTTGAAGAAATTAATAAAATATAAGTATCAATATTGGGATACAAAGTATCAATTACCTGAGAGCTGGAGAGAGAAAAAAGAGCTCCGTCGTGCAGCCGATGGTATGATCAAGCATACTGGCAAGGAAAGGTATTGCGCTGCTTATAAGTCCCCCATCCATCGAGCCGGCGTCTGACGTCACCGGCTCGATGCAGACACTATGGGACAAGCGCAGCGCATGTGCCGAATTCGCCGAGCCAGCAACTACAATTCCCATAATACCGCTGGGCTAACGAAGATTATGGACCGCCCAGGATTGGCTGACGAAAGCTAACAGCGGCGGAATAATCGTGTCGGATCTCCGCTATAGCGGAGAGCAGAGATGAATGTAGAGGGGCCGGAGTAGCAGGTGAACACAAGTCCCAAATATGGGATTACATGCGAAGCCTAGACCATGACGGGCACCCCCGAGGTATGAACATCGAGAGCACCCTGGGTGTCCGTATGCCCTCCAAACAAAATGTGGCCAGGGGATCAAAGGTCAAGCCCGAATGGTGCAGGTGCAGTGTAATTGAGAATAAATTCCCAAAAAGAGATGAAAGCAAGCTTATGGGACGCCGCATTGTGAACTCAAGATCACGGACGTCTGCAGAGATCCCAGGACAAAAAAAAAACCTGTGATCTGCGAACATTGATCATACATATTAGGACCGATATACACACATTATAATGCAATATAATCAATATAGACAGGTTTAATTATATAAAGATGTATTTCAGTTCAACCTGTATAAACATATTATTGAATTTGAAGATTACTTAAGTATAAACATAGATATTTGAAAAAAAAAAAAAAAAAGGAACCCCCCCCCCCCCAAAAGCCCCCCCTCCCCAAAAGCCCTCCCCCCCCATCAACCCCCCCCACAACAGCATCCCAGATAACCATCAGCGGAAAGAGCAGTGGGAATTGTAGAGGTCATTAGGTCAGAAAAGTAGGTGCCCTGATATAATTATAAGAATGATCTGTAGCTAATATTTTCATTAAATCCAGGGTGCTGGGTAGCCTTCAGGGTAAAGATCCACTTGGCTTCAGTCTGCAGAAGGAATTTATCTACAGAACCACCCCGTGAATTCAAAGGTATATGTGCCAAAGCAGAGAAACGGATCCAATTTGGATCAAAAGAGTGATAGATTGCAATATGTCTACTAATGGCCGAGACTATTTTTTTATTTAAAATGGGTTTGATATGATCTTTAATGCGTATTGAAAACACTCGTTTAGTCTTACCAATGTAGAAGCCTCCGCAGCGGCATTGCGCTAAATATACAATGCCTGGGGTGGAACACGTGACAAAATTTAGGAAAAAACCAGCTGCCATTAGGCAGTTTAACTTTCCCTGACTTATTAATATATGGGCACATTTCACAGTTACCACATGAATATGTGCCTAATTGTGTTGGTCTAGGGCAGTGATGGCGAACCTTGGCACCCCAGATGTTTTGGAACTACATTTCCCATGATGCTCCTGCACTCTGCAGTGTAGATGAGCATCATGGGAAGTGTAGTTCCAAAACATCTGGGGTGCCAAGGTTCGCCATCACTGGTCTAGGGGATGATAGACTGTCAATAAAATGGCTTCTAACTAGGCGATCCTTGAGAGATCGAGATCTCTTAAAAGTAATTGCTGGAGAGTCACTTATATATTGATGTATAGTGGGATCAGCCTGTAATAGAGGCCAGAATTTTTGAACAATAGCCCGAAAGTTTTTATGTTGATTTGAGTATTGAGTAACGATGTGAACTGTATCTGCAGTGTTTGACGTTTTGTTGGAAAAGAGAAGGGCAGTTCTATCTTTTTCCTTTACTTTATTGTAAGATCTTTTTAGGGATGCATGACTGTATCCACGCGTTCTGAGTCGTTTATATAAATCTTTCGCTGCGATTTGAAAATCATGATTGTTGCTGCTGTTGCGTTTAATTCTCAAATACTGACTGTAGGGAATACTCTTTTTTTAGAGATTCCGGGTGAGAACTGGTGGCGTGTAAAATAGTATTTCCAGCAGTAGGTTTTCTATATAGAGCAGAATGGAGATCACCTAGAGAGTCAATTTTGATTGTCAGATCTAAAAATTCAATGGATTCTTGACTATATTTGAGTGTAAATTTTAAATTAAAAGAATTTGTCGAAAGTAAATCAAAAAAACGACTCGGCTCAGATTCAGATCCAGACCAAAAAAATAGGACATCGTCTATGTACCTGTACCATGATATGATACTGTCCAAGAATGGAGCAAGATCGTCACGCGAAAAAATGTCTTTTTCCCACCCCCCCAGGTACAGGTTGGCATACGATGGGGCACATTTGGTCCCCATCGCAACCCCCTGCACCTGGAGGTAGTGGGAGTTATTAAATTGAAATACGTTATGTCTCAAGATGAAATCTAGTAGTTCAATGACAAATTCGTTATAAGCAGAAAAGCTTGAACCTCTCTCTTCCAAGTATGACCGTATAGTTTGTATGCCTCTATGATGTGGGATAGCATTATATAGGCACTCCACATCTATGGAGACTAGCCAAGATTTAGGAGGTAAAGAGATACCCTCAAGAGTTTTTAGGAGGTCGATTGTGTCCTTGACATAGGAGGAGAGTGAAGTAACATGAGGAGCAAGATAATTGTCAACAAGACAACTGGCATTTTCAATTAAGCTTTCACAGCTGGAAACGATAGGACGTCCTGGGGGATCGACTAAAGATTTGTGCACCTTGGGAAGGGCATAGAAGGTTGGAATTTTAGGGTCCTTGATGTTGAGGAAGTCCCAAGTGTTTTTGTCGATAGTGCCAGATTGATATGCTCCAAGAATGATTTTGCGATATTTTAAGTCAAAATACGAAATTAAAGAAATAGAAATGGGCCGGTACCAATTAGGATTGTTGAGAATCTTTAAACACATAGTGCGATATTGAGAAATATCCATAATTACAATATTTCTGCCCTTGTCTGCGGGCTTAATAACAATATTGGAATTTGATTGGAGTTGTTTTAATGCTTTGGATTGATCCTGTGTTAGATTCTGTGTTCTAGTTGATGGAAAGTTGCTTTGTGTAATGGCTTTACACACTTGTTGCGTGAAGGCCCAGATATTTGGATTGGTATTGAGAAGAGGAAAGTTTTTTGATTTGAAAGTCTGTAATGGGGGGAAGGAGACGGATTTCACCGACAGACTAACAGGGGCAGTAGCCCCCTGGTCCTCGGAGAAGCCATGGCCTTCATCCCAGAGCTCCATTAAGTTAGAGCTTGTTGTTCAACAGCGTTAGTGTCAATGGAAGGGTTGCATGCTCGTGGATCAATTGATGTATTTGATTTGTGAAAAATAGTTCTGAATAATAATTTTGCGTGCGAACAAATGTATATCTTTAATAAGAGTAAACTTATCAGAGTTAGAATCCGGACAGAAGGTAAGACCTAATTTTAAGACATCACTATCATTATCAGTGAGAGGATGTGATGACAAATTAATGATGGACAATTTCATGTCTGTGTTTAATTCCTGATCAATGGCAGAGTCATGAGTTAAGCGAGAGACTGGGGAGGATCCTTCCCTAAAAAAATAGGGGCTAACCGGACATCCGCCGGTAGGGAAGCACCACCGGGTGAGATGATAATGTTATGGTCCGTACTGGATATAGGTGGAGGGGGTAGTGCCTGGATGGTGGAGGATGGGGTGAGGGTGGTGGAAAGGGTAGTGTTGGCAGATGTAGAAGTGACATGTGAAGAAGGTAGTGCTGAGTGATGGAACATAGTGAGAGGACGGGCTAGGGCCTGTCTGGAAACAGAGTGGGTACGGGGAGGTAAAGGAGTGCTCACGTGGTGGTCTGGTGCTGCCGTAGCGGCGGTGTCCGGATCGCCTTTTCTTCTCTTCGGGAGTCTGTCCCCAGAAAGGTCCCGGTATATGGTTGAATGACTTGAGGGAAAAGAGGTGGAAGAAACATTAGATCTAGTGTCCTCCTCGTTATAACCTCTCATATTAGGAGGGCGTGGTGATCTGGAGGATTTACTTTTATTTTTACCTTCAGATGGCCATTTGTATGCCGCACCATTAAAATAGGAGTTATTGTCCCGTGTAAATTTGTTTTCTTTGGAGCGGATAATTTCAAGAGTATAGTTCTCGCTATGTTTAGATAATTCTGATTCTTTGCGTTTAAATTTGGAAGTTATTATTAGTTTAGCATGTTCTTCATACCATTTACTAATGGAATTATCCACCAAATCAATATCATGAGCATATTGGATAGAGAGCAAAGACATCATTTCCATGGAGCGTGTCTGTAAATTATCTTCCCATTTTTGTTTAATGAGATCATTGACTTTATTTAGATTTGGAAATATTTGTATTCTTAATCCCCAAGGGACAATTTGTTGATCTATATATTTGAGAAAAAACCTTCTATGCCAAAATATCCGAACCTTTCGTTCTAAAAGACGTTGTAAATATTGTAAAGCCAGATCAAGATCTTTGTCAGATAACTCACTATTTTTCTGAAGATCCTGAGCTTTATTCATTAAACCCTCCCATGCCTCACCACTGAAGGCCGCCATGGGTTCGAGAGGAGAGGGAAAGAGGGGGGGAGAGAGAGAGGCGGGAAAAAAAAAAGGGAGGGGGAGGAGAAGGGGAAAAAAAAACCCCTTATCCTTCCCCTTTCCTTTGTATATGCGATTCCTATACACAGATAGTTAACAACTTATAAACAAAAAGGAATAATACTGCAATAAGAAATTTAAATAATGTATTAGATACTGTGTCACAAGGGAATGGACCAGAGAGGAAAAGTGCGTACTGAAACGCTAAAGGCACT
The DNA here is from genome assembly GCF_037356315.1 of Lithobates pipiens. NCBI lineage: Eukaryota > Metazoa > Chordata > Amphibia > Anura > Ranidae > Lithobates > Lithobates pipiens. The sequence goes on from NW_027507784.1 coordinate 170,819,162, forward strand.
ACCCCCTCCACCTATATCCAGTATGGACCATAACATTATCATCTCACCCGGTGGTGCTTCCCTACCGGCATGATGTCCGGTTAGCCCCTATTTTTTTAGGGAAGGATCCTCCCCAGTCTCTCGCTTAACTCATGACTCTGCCATTGATCAGGAATTAAACACAGACATGAAATTGTCCATCATTAATTTGTCATCACATCCTCTCACTGATAATGATAGTGATGTCTTAAAATTAGGTCTTACCTTCTGTCCGGATTCTAACTCTGATAAGTTTACTCTTATTAAAGATATACATTTGTTCGCACGCAAATTATTATTCAGAACTATTTTTCACAAATAAAATACATCAATTGATCCACGAGCATGTAACCCTTCCATTGACACTAACGCTGTTGAACAACAAGCTCTATCTAACTTAATGGAGCTCTGGGATGAAGGCCATGGCTTCTCCGAGGACCAGGGGGCTACTGCCCCTGTTAGTCTGTCGGTGAAATCCGTCTCCTTCCCCCCATTACAGACTTTCAAATCAAAAAACTTTCCTCTTCTCAATACCAATCCAAATATATGGGCCTTCACGCAACAAGTGTGTAAAGCCATTACACAAAGCAACTTTCCATCAACTAGAACACAGAATCTAACACAGGATCAATCCAAAGCATTAAAACAACCAATCAAATTCCAATATTGTTATTAAGCCCGCAGACAAGGGCGGAAATATTGTAATTATGGATATTTCTCAATATCGCACTATGTGTTTAAAGATTCTCAACAATCCTAATTGGTACCGGCCCATTTCTATTTCTTTAATTTCGTATTTTGACTTAAAATATCGCAAAATCATTCTTAGAGCGTATCAATCTGGCACTATCGACAAAAACACTTGGGACTTCCTCAACATCAAGGACCCTAAAATTCCAACCTTCTATGCCCTTCCCAAGGTGCATAAATCTGTAGTCGATCCCCCAGGACGTCCTATTGTTTCCAGCTGTGAAAGCTTAACTGAAAATGCCAGTTGTCTTGTTGACAATTATCTTGCTCCTCATGTTACTTCACTCTCCTCCTATGTCAAGGACACAATCGACCTCCTAAAAACTCTTGAGGGTATCTCTTTACCTCCTAAATCTTGGCTAGTCTCCATAGATGTGGAGTGCCTATATAATGCTATCCCACATCATAGAGGCATACAAACTATACGGTCATACTTGGAAGAGAGAGGTTCAAGCTTTTCTGCTTATAACGAATTTGTCATTGAACTACTAGATTTCATCTTGAGACATAACGTATTTCAATTTAATAACTCCCACTACCTCCAGGTGCAGGGGGTTGCGATGGGGACCAAATGTGCCCCATCGTATGCCAACCTGTACCTGGGGGGGTGGGAAAAAGACATTTTTTCGCGTGACGATCTTGCTCCATTCTTGGACAGTGTCATATCATGGTACAGGTACATCGACGATGTCCTATTTTTTTGGTCCGGATCTGAATCTGAGCTGAGTCGTTTTTTTGATTTACTTTCGACAAATTCTTTTAATTTAAAATTTACACTCCAATATAGTCAAGAATCCATTGAATTTTTAGATCTGACAATCAAAATTGACTCTCTAGGTGATCTCCATTCTGCTCTATATAGAAAACCTACTGCTGGAAATACTATTTTACACGCCAGCAGTTCCCACCCGGAATCTCTAAAAAAGAGTATTCCCTACAGTCAGTATTTGAGAATTAAACGCAACAGCAGCAACAATCATGATTTTCAAATCGCAGCGAAAGATTTATATAAACGACTCAGAACGCGTGGATACAGTCATGCATCCCTAAAAAGATCTTACAATAAAGTAAAGGAAAAAGATAGAACTGCCCTTCTCTTTTCCAACAAAACGTCAAACACTGCAGATACAGTTCACATCGTTACTCAATACTCAAATCAACATAAAAACTTTCGGGCTATTGTTCAAAAATTCTGGCCTCTATTACAGGCTGATCCCACTATACATCAATATATAAGTGACTCTCCAGCAATTACTTTTAAGAGATCTCGATCTCTCAAGGATCGCCTAGTTAGAAGCCATTTTATTGACAGTCTATCATCCCCTAGACCAACACAATTAGGCACATATTCATGTGGTAACTGTGAAATGTGCCCATATATTAATAATTCAGGGAAAGTTAAACTGCCTAATGGCAGCTGGTTTTTCTCAAGTCGTCTTCCAGGACGGCACCCTGAGAGATGACTGGTCCACCTGACAGGAAACACAATCAATCAAAGAGGTTAAAAGCCCCCGCCCCTCCCCGTGCTCCTCAGTTTTTGATTGTGTTTCCCCACAGCGAAACCGTTTGTTATTTTTTCCTAGACCCGAAGCCTGGGGCTGGTGGTCTCCCCCTGGGAGCCAGACCAAATGCCTAGGAAGCCTCTGGGTCTGGCAGGATGTTCTCATCCTTCCTGGGGGGTTCCCCTATATTTTCCTCAGGGGGGGCAGCAGAAACTGGAAGAGCCCCCCTGAGCGCTGAAGGACCCTGGGTACAGTGGTGTACCCAGAACTTCAGGGGCCAATTTTCCTCTCCTCTCCTTACCTGTGCGGTGGCCGTGCAGAAAAGGAGCCTGGTGTCCCTTTTGGCTCAGGGTATCTCTCTGAAGACTCCAGGTCCAGCAATCCAGAGGGTTCTTGGTGCAGCTGGAGGCAGTATCTCCCCTTTTCAGCAGAGGTGCTCAGCTTTCTGGGGAGGTTTGGCACCATCTTCCTGGAGCTTGGTGGAGGAATGACATCACTTCCTCCACAGAACAGGAAGTGAGCTCAGAGTTCGGGTCATTTCCTGTCTACAGCAAAATGGTGGCCGTATCAGCATGGAGGTAACCACAGCCTCAGCCTCACAGCTGATTTGCCAAATCGGGGACATAAATCCAGGAGGAGCAGGCGCCCACTTCTCCCACAGACCGGCTGCCTTCGCCTGTGTTAGCTGTCCGAAGAAGCTCACTGGTGCCAGCAGCATGGAACGTGAGGAGAGACCCGCAGGGTCCATGGCCATGGAGGAGACCACAGGGGGTGAGTCTGACCGGCCGCCGGAGGTTTAGATGGGGGAGGGTACCCCAACTCTTCTCCTCTGGGTGGTACAGTGCTGTATTGTAATGCCTGTATGTTTTTGTTTCAGGGGACGATGCCACTGCCCTTGGGGTTGCCAGCCGTCCCGTGAAATCTTCCACCCGCTCTAAGCGTTGTGGAAACTGTAATGCTAGGTTACCCCCAGATCATCCTAAACCCTTCTGCTTTAAATGTATACAGAAGCTGACAGGGAAGGAAACCTCTCAGATAATGGAGAAGTTTCTCACAGTACAAACTGAGATGCTGTCCACTCTGAAAGCCTTTCAGTCCTCCCTTAAGTCTAGGGATTCAGAGGCTCACACCAGCAAGGACGCCTCCTCCCAGGAGGGCTCCGCTTCCTCTAGGGGGTCTAGACGGCGGGGAGACAACCCAAGGTATCTCCAGTCTCAGGATTCAGAGAAGGAGGATGAGTCCGAATCCCATGGGCAGGGATTCTCGGACGAGGGTGTGTTGGACAGGCAGGAGGAGGATGAGGGGGAGGACTCCAGGTCTAGCAGGCATATCTTTTCAGCCGATGACATGGAGGGACTACTGAGGGCGGTTTACGCTTCTGAAGGGATTCAGGAGCCCACGGCACAGGTCTCTGCCCAAGACAAAATGTATAGGGGCTTAATTAAACCACAGACCAGGGTTCTTCCGGTACATCCTGCACTCAAAGATATTATCTTAAGGGAGTGGAAGGATCCGGAGAAGAGGCTCCTAAAGTACAAAACATGGAAGCGTAGATGCCCCTTTACTGAGGAGGATGAGGAGAAGTTTTTCAAGACTCCTAGGCTAGACGCCTCCCTGGCACAAGTTTCTAAACAATCCGATCTTTCCTTTTGAAGACACTGGGAACATCAAGGATCAGATGGATCGGAGGGCAGAAACTATTTTGCGCAGGGCCTGGGAGGCCAACGCGTCGGCTATGAGCCCCGCGTTGGCCTCAGCCTGCATCGCTAGAAATGCGGACATGTGGATCTCTAAGCTGATAGACCACATCTCCCAGACTTCCAAGTCTAAGGAGGTCTTAGATTCATTGGAGGTCGTAGGCAGCGCTGTTGCATACCTAGCGGATGCGGCCGTGGAGACGGTGCGCACAACCGCCAAGTCCGGTGCCTTACTAAACTCGGCTCGGCGAGCCCTATGGGTTAAAACTTGGGACGGGGATGGCTCATCTAAGACCCGTCTATGTGGCCTCCCTTTTGAGGGTTCCCTCCTTTTTGGTGCTGGCCTAGACCAAGCCCTTGCTAGGTCGACCGAAAAGGGGAAGAAATTCCCTATTAAACTGAGGAGGGATAGGAAGAGGTTTTTTCGTGGCCCCCAGGCAAAGAACCGCTTCTCTGAGAAAAAGGTCTCCCCTAATAGACGTTGGGGGGCTGGGAAGGACAAGCAGAAGTCAGGCATTCTCTTTTCCAGCCAGAAGTCAGGCGACAAGACCTCCAAATGACATTCCAGTGGGGGGAAGACTTTCCCACTTTGTCCCTCAGTGGGAAAGGGTCACTCAGAGCCCCCATATTCTACAGATCATAAAAGAGGGTTACAGATTAGAATTTCTTTCCCCTCCTCCCACCAAATTTCTCTTGACTCACCTTCCCAGGGATCCTGGCAAGGCAGCAGGAGTCCTACAGAATATAGAAGAACTGGCCAGGCAGGAGGTCATAGTGCCTGTTCCAGAGGGCCAGCAGGGTCAGGGGTTCTACTCCCACATATTTGTGGTACCAAAGCCCTCAGGAAGATATCGCCTCATCATAAATCTAAGGCATCTCAACGTCTTCCTGCGGTACAAGAAGTTCCGCATGGAGAGTGTTTATTCTCTCAGGAGACACCTTCTCAGGGACGTGTTCATGGTAACCTTGGATTTAAAGGACACCTACCTTCACGTCCCTACATTTCAGAACCATCAGGTCTTCCTAAGATTTGCAATTGCCTCTCCAGAGGGAGTTCAGCATTGGCTTTTTGGGGGCCTCCCCTTCGGGCTGGCATCCAGTCCAAGGGTTTTTACAAAGATCCTGGCAGAAGTAGTGGCCTTCCTGCATCTCCAGGAAGTAGCGCTGATTCCCTATTTGGACGACATTCTGATTTACAATCAGAATCGGGATCAGCTCCTTTTGGATCTAGCCAGGGTAGTGGAGACCTTAGAATCCCTGGGATGGATCATCAGCAAGGAAAAATCCTCACTGATTCCGGCCCAGATGAAAATGTATCTGGGATTCCTGGTGGATTCCGCGCAACAGAAGTTAGTTCTACCCCAGAGCAAGGTAGAGGGTATAATTTCAGCGGTCCTTTCTCTGTTAGAGGCAAAGACATCTCCATACAGAGGGATTATGAGGGTGCTGGGCCTGATGATGGCAGCTATCCCAGCAGTTCCTTGGGCACAGCTGCACTCCAGGACCCTCCAGCACTTCCTCCTTTCCTCTTGGGACAGGAAAGGGGTTTCTCTAGAAGTAGAAGTGGCCATTCCGATCGAGGTAAAGGATTCTCTTCACTGGTGGCTTCACCCTCAGAGGCTTCAGGGGGGTCTCCTTTGGAGTCAGCTTCAGCCGCTCAGGATAACAGACGCAAGTTCCTGGGGGTGGGGGGCCCACCTGGAGGATCTAACAGCCCAGGGTTCCTGGGACATGAGTCAGAGAATGACATCCTCAAATTTTCGAGAACTTTAGGCCATCGGGGAGGCATTAAAGGCTTTCGAAAGGAGGATCAAGGACCAGGAAGTTCAGGTCCTATCAGACAACGCCACGGCAGTGGCATTTGTCAATCATCAGGGGGGCACCAGATCTCCAACTCTACTGGCTCTATCTTTAGAGATCATGGGCTGGGCGGAGCATCGGATTATCTCCATTTCCGCAGTCCACATAAAGGGGTCCCTGAATGTAGAGGCAGACTATCTCAGTCGTCAGCCGATTCTTCAGGGAGAATGGGAGTTGAATCCAGAGGTATTCTCCCTGGTATGTCGGCAGTTCGGCGATCCAGAGATAGATCTGTTCGCCCGCAGAAAGAACAGAAGGGTAAAGAGATTCTTTTCCCTTGCCCGAGAGGGGGGCTCAGAGGGGATAGACGCCTTGGCCCAGGTTTGGGACTTCCGGTTGGCCTATGCCTTCCCCCCCCTGGGGCTAATTCCGAGGGTTCTTCAAAAGCTGTTTCTCTCGGAAGGCGCCCTGATTCTGATAGCCCCTTGGTGGCCCAAGAGAGCTTGGTTTCCAACCCTGCAGGGTTGGTCCATAGCCCCGCCTCTACACCTTCCTGTTCGGCGCGACCTTCTCCTTCAGGGTCCAGTTTGCCATCCAGACCCCAGCTTCTTCAGGCTGACGGCCTGGCTCTTGAAAGGCAGAACCTGCGGGAGAAGGGCCTGTCGGACAGAGTAGTGGATACTCTCCTCCTTAGTAGAAAGCCAGTCACAAGGCGTATTTACGCTAAGACCTGGGGGATTTTTTCTCGCTGGTGTCAGGTGAGAGGGACTTCACAGCAAGAGATCCCGGCCATTCTGGAGTTTCTCCAGGATGGAGCAGAGCAGGGGTTGGCAACCAAGACACTTAAGGCACAGGTCGCAGCCTTATCCTGTTTTTTGGAGAGACGCTTGGCACTAGATCCTCTGATCAAGAGGTTCCTTTTGGTCAGAGAGAGGTTGTCCCCTGTCCAGGTGTCTAGGTTCCCACCATGGGATCTTACCTTGGTGTTAGAGGGCTTAACAAGGCCCCCCTTTGAACCAATAGACCAGATCCCCCTCAGGATTCTCACCTTTAAGTTGGCCTTTCTGCTTGCTATTACATCAGCCAGGAGAGTAGGCGATATTCAGGCTTTTTCAGTCAAGGAACCATACTTTCGTTTATTTGAGGACAGGGTTATACTTAGGCAGGACCCCCCTGTACCTCCCTAAGGTAGCATCCAGGTTCCATAGGACTCAAGAAGTAGTGCTACCTTCCTTTTGTAATAATCCCCAAAATGAGAGGGAAATTTCTTTTCACTGTCTGGACTTCAGACGTTGTTTATTATCCTACTTAGAAAAAGTTAAGGAGTTTCGAAGGTCCAGCCATCTTTTAGTTAATTTTTCTGGCCAAAAGAAGGGCCAACAAGCCTCCAAAGCATCCATAGCTAGATGGATTAAGCATGCCATTGCTTTAGCCTATGAGCAGTCAGGTAATGCAGTTCCTAGGGACCTGAAAGCTCATTCCACGCGATCTCTGGCAACCTCTTGGGCAGAAAGGGCCGGAGCTTCAGTGGAGCAGATATGTAGAGCCGCTACATGGACAAGCCAGAACACCTTCCTGAGGCATTACAGGGTGGAGTTACTGTCCCCTCAGGATCTGGCATTTGGCAGGAAGGTCCTGCAAGCGGTTGTCCCGCCCTAAGGTAGGCCTGAGCTACTTGCTCCTCTCTCAGGGTGCCGTCCTGGAAGACGACTTGAGAAAATGACCAGTTACACTTACCGGTAACTGTGTTTCTGGGAAGTCTTCCAGGACGGCAGGCCTACTTCCCACCCGTTCTCTTTAGGTATAAATTAAGGTATAGAGTGTGGTGGTGTGGTGTGGTTTTCTTCACTCTCGTGCACTGGTGTGGGTCAATACTTTGTCACAACTGAGGAGCACGGGGAGGAGCGGGGGCTTTTAACCTCTTTGATTGTGTTTCCTGTCAGGTGGACCAGTCATCTCTCAGGGTGCCGTCCTGGAAGACTTCCCAGAAACACAGTTACCGGTAAGTGTAACTGGTCATTTTTCCTAAATTTTGTCACGTGTTCCACCCCAGGCATTGTATATTTAGCGCAATGCCGCTGCGGAGGCTTCTACATTGGTAAGACTAAACGAGTGTTTTCAATACGCATTAAAGATCATATCAAACCCATTTTAAATAAAAAAATAGTCTCGGCCATTAGTAGACATATTGGAATCTATCACTCTTTTGATCCAAATTGGATCCGTTTCTCTGCTTTGGCACATATACCTTTGAATTCACGGGGTGGTTCTGTAGATAAATTCCTTCTGCAGACTGAAGCCAAGTGGATCTTTACCCTGAAGGCTACCCAGCACCCTGGATTTAATGAAAATATTAGCTACAGATCATTCTTATAATTATATCAGGGCACCTACTTTTCTGACCTAATGACCTCTACAATTCCCACTGCTCTTTCCGCTGATGGTTATCTGGGATGCTGTTGTGGGGGGGGGTTGATGGGGGGGGGGGGGTTCCTTATTTTATTTTATTTTTTATTTTATTTTCAAATATCTATGTTTATACTTAAGTAATCTTCAAATTCAATAATATGTTTATACAGGTTGAACTGAAATACATCTTTATATATTTAAACCTGTCTATATTGATTATATTGCATTATAATGTGTGTGTATCGGTCCTAATATGTATGATCAATGTTCGCAGATCACAGGTTTTTTTTTTTTGTCCTGGGATCTCTGCAGACGTCCGTGATCTTGAGTTCACAATGCGGCGTCCCATAAGCTTGCTTTCATCGCTTTTTGGGAATTTATTCTCAATTACACTGCACCTGCACCATTCGGGCTTGACCTTTGATCCCCTGGCCACATTTTGTTTGGAGGGCATACGGACACCCAGGGTGCTCTCGATGTTCATACCTCGGGGGTGCCCGTCATGGTCTAGGCTTCGCATGTAATCCCATATTTGGGACTTGTGTTCACCTGCTACTCCGGCCCCTCTACATTCATCTCTGCTCTCCGCTATAGCGGTGATCCGACACGATTATTCCGCCGCTGTTAGCTTTCGTCAGCCAATCCTGGGCGGTCCATAATCTTCGTTAGCGCAGCGGTATTATGGGAATTGTAGTTGCTGGCTCGGCGTGGTGAATTCGGCACATGCGCTGTGCTTGTCCCATAGTCGCATCGAGCCGGTGACGTCAGACGCCGGCTCGATGGATGGGGGACTTATAAGCAGCGCAATACCTTTCCTTGCCAGTATGCTTGATCATACCATCGGCTGCACGACGGAGCTCTTTTCTCTCTCTCCAGCTCTTAGGTAATTGATACTTTGTATCCCAGTATTGATACTTATATTTTATTCATTTCTTCAAACCCTTCTGATTCAATCTTAATCTCATATTTGTCCTTAGGAAAAGAAACCATTCTGGGGCAGTGTAGCCCTGCTTTTTCCAGCCGTACCAGGCTGTTTGCTTCTCTGGCCATAACTTGCCCTTATAACATGCTCAGCTGGCTTGATAGGGAGAACCAGCATAACATTTCTCCTTACATTCACCATTAAAGGTATAAGGCAATTATTTTATATTATATTATACATACCTCTTTGTTCTCAAGTATATTATAGATTTATGTTAAATCCTTATCCATAGTTAATATTCTCAGTAAATTTATATACAAAGCTTTTTGTTTAAGAGTATCGGTCGATATGATATAAATTAACCTTTTGAGGCTTCTGCCCCCCTTTCCTCATAAAAATTAGGTTATTGTCTTAATCACCTGAGTGTAGCTTTTATGCTAGTAAATCTACTTCTTTTAATCACTCATAGTGCATTTTGTTTATCCATTTTAGTGCTGACTTACCCCCATCTGTGTCCTCCGAGAGGCCGAGGGGGCCTTGTGTTTGGCCTGTAGAGTGCAGTTTGTTCCATCTGTTTGTGGATCCCGAGTATTTTGTGTCTTGGGTGGCTGTGGTTAAGCGCCGCATCTAATTGATCTACATATTTGCTTGATATATATATATATATATATAGTTTTCTATTTACTGGTATTGTAATATATTTTGTATAGTCTAAACATTTCTTTCTTTTTCTTTCAATATGAAATTTGTTGTTAGTTGCACGTTTCCCCTGAAGAAGCTCAGTGCGAAACATGTTGGGTACAAGTGCTATTATCCTATCAACATCCACCATTGGGATCCCTCCAGTCAATTAATTACGCGCATACAACTGTTTGTACAATTTTTGTATATCACTCTAATATTTTTTAATGTATATTAATAAATGAATATGAATTTTTAGTCTATTTTGTGTATAATATTGTTATAATTTGTACCGCTTAAAAATCCCCTCTGCCCTATTTTTTATCTCCTTGTAATATATTGCAGTTTATCAATCCTTGTAGTATTCTTCCTTTTTGTTCTTTTTTTTTTTTTTTTTTTTTTTTTTTTTTTTTTTTTAGGTTTTCATTTATTTATTTTTTTCCTCTGATAATTCAGCCGGTAACACACTTCCTGTCTTAGGGTGTCTCCACTTCACTAGCCGTTAAGCCACCTTTGGACCAACAGCATTGTTAACTTGTGCTGAGGGTGGTGTTCGATGCCGTAGCAAATTTACACAGACTTGACTAACAAATTAAAGCCGAACTCCAGTGAACACTTAGGCCTGGGTTTACGCTGGTGCTCTGCATTTCTCTTTGGCTCATTGACTGACACAGCTCCATTAATCTTGACCGTAGGGTTATTGCGCCAGCGGACTAGGGAGAACATGTAATTCATGTGAAAAACAGAACTGTACAGTTCCGCCCAGGGGGCGGTCCCTCTGGCAATAACCCCTCAGCCTGCTTCCTGCAGCTTAGTTATTTTTCTGCCTAGTGAAGAAGGACCTAGGCTAGGCGACCCTAGCTACATGCTGGGTTGGCCACTACATGCCCCTCAGGCTCCAGGGGGTGGCCGGTGAGCTCAGTGCTCCTGAGCACACATATGACTGGACGATGGATGTCTTTCACAGTGTGCCGCGGCCCTCAGCTATCCCGTACTGCTCGGGTGTGGGTCTGTGATGGGATGCCTCCAGCTTGTCCGTATGGTAAGTACAGCTCTCCCTGTCTCGGCAGGACAGAGCAGCTGGGTATTCCCTGGGAGGTTGATTAGGGGGTCCCTCTTCTCCCTTTCTTCTCTCCTTGTGAACCCCACCCCTCCGGGGATGCTACATGAATGGGCTGTAGTGCGGTGTGTGTACCTGGGTCAGGGGTCCCCCATGGGGCTGTGATCCTTGATTGGGGGCGGCACTGGCTGTCTGTGTCCCTGTGCTGTCATCTGTCTCTCTGCTGGTGTCTGCGGGCTCTGCATGTGCTGCCACCATAGTGCTGACCGCTGCCAATGTCTGTGTACAGCATGATCGTCGACCGTTTTCTGTTTCTCTGTGAGAAGCATGGTCGGCGGGCATTTTCTTGGATCCCCGGTGAGTTGTTTTTTTCTCCACAGCGCTGGTTCCTGTGCCTCAGAACAGAGTGTTTTTTGTTCCTGGACACTTACGAGCTGACACAGCCATCAGCAACAACAACACGGCGCAGCACTCGGTCAGGGTTGGCGAGTCCTGCGGTGGGGGCCCCAAGGGTGGAAGACAGGGTGGGTCAGCATGGCATCAGAAGCTGGCATTTCATCCCCAGACCTTTCTGAAATTGCAACTGGCTCGCCTGCAAATAGTGCAGTGCCTTTGGACGATTTGTCGGCGGTCCTTGAAACGTTCATTGCCAGTGTGGAGGCGGTGTGCGGGCACAACAGGGAGAGCTCGGATTCAGACTTGAGCCCTGCAGAGACTGGCAGCCCCTGTTCTGATGTGTCAGAGGACGCTGACCAGGATCGATCGGACAGAGGATGATTCCATGTCCAGGTCCGCACAGGAAAAATCGCTAGTTGGAGCACTTATAGCTGTGCATGATACCCTGAAAATACAGGATGCAACCCGTACACCTAAGGTGTTTCCGTATCTGGCTAATTTTGATAAGTTCATATACAAGGGGTAATGGGGAAGCCCGCAACTGACCTTTTCGGTCCCAAAAAGAATAGCGGTACGGTACCTCTTTGAAGAGAGTCTCCTTAAAAAATGATCGGCTCCCCCGGTCGTGAACCCCCCAGTATCCAGGTTAAACAAAGTAACCACGATTCCGGTAGAAGGGGCTCCGCATTCAAGGACCCTACTGACAGGAGGGCCGAGGCAGTGGCCCGATCCATGTTTACGGTAGTGGGGACAGCGCTACGACTGGTACTGGCCAAGGCATTAGTGTCACAGACACTTACTGAGTGAGCAAAATTATTACACAGTGAATTGGAGAAGCAACAGTCTCCTCCAGTCTGTGTGGAACTAGCAGACCAGTTGGTGCACGGCCTTAAGTATGTCTGTGATGCGGCCCTGGATACGCTTCCTCTGCTCTCCACAGCATCAGTATCAACAGTGGTGCTATGGCGCCTGATCTGACAGGGCGACTGCAAGCAAAAGTGCTACCACATGAAGTTTTGCCCCTGCCTGACCCACAGGTGGGGGGTCACTTTCGGGAATTTTCAGCTTGGTGGGCCTCTCGGCTGTCCGACCAATGGGTCTGCGAACTGATTTAATCGGGCTACAAGATAGAGTTCCTTTCTTGGCCGCCAAACAGATTTTTTTCTCTCCAGCATAACCTTACCCTTACTCCCGGCTCGGCGGAAGGGCCTGTTTGGGGCAGTAAGGGACCTGCTAAGCCGCGGGGTGATAGTGCCTGTTCCAGAACCGGAAAGGTTTCAGGTATTCTACTCCAATCTGTTTGTAGTCCCCAAAAAAGGAAGGGGTACGTCCAATCTTGGACCTAAAAGCCTCAATTGCTTTGTGAAAGTACAGAGGTTCAGAATGGAATCAGTTTGCACCATAGTCTCTGTGCTCCATCAGGGGGACTCCCTGGCATCTCTAAATATCCAGGACGCATACTTGCATATACCCATATGCCTCAGGCATCAGAGATTTCTGCAGTTTGCAGTGCGGGAAGACCACTACCAGTTTGTGGCTCTCCCCTGTGGCCTGGCTTCAGCACCCCGAGTCTTTACGAAAGTATTGGCTCCAATTTTGGTGTTATTGCGACAACGTGGGATTGCAAATATGGGTTACCTAGACGATCTCCTTCTGAGAGCAGCTTCCACCTCAAAATTAAGGGAGGATGTGGCGATCACCAGGCAAACTCGACAGGAATTTGGGTGGTTGTTGAACCTCAAAAAGTCTGTACTAGTGCAGCACCTGGAGTACCTAGGCTTACTGGTGGACTCCGTGGAAGCGAGAGTGTTTCTCCCTTCAGACAAACTGCAGACTGTCAGAACCGCGGGGGAAGCTATTGAGGAACCGCAGGTGGTCGTCACTGCGTTTCTGCATGTGAGTTCTGGGCCTCATGGTAGCCTCCTTTTGAGGCGGTACCGTACGGCCAATTTCACACCAGAGTGTTGCAGAAGGAGATATTGTCCAAATGGGACAAATCCCTGGATCGGCAGATTCGGGTAAGCCAGTTAGTCGGGGATTCTCTTCTGTGGTGGCTGAGATCTTCGGTCTGTGAAATCGTTCCTGCCTCTTCATTGGACGGTGATCACAACGGACTCCAGCCTGACCGGCTGGGGTGGAGTACTGGGAGTACAATCGACCCAGGGCCTCTGGTTGAGGGAGGAATCCCAGTTACAGATCAATGCGCTCAAGCTTTGAGCAATCAGGCGATGCCTCTCCACATGGTCGATGAGACTAAGAGGACTTCCGTTCAGGATCCAGTCAGACAATGCCACAGCGATGGCAAATGTCAACCATCAAGGAGGAACGAGGAGCATGGCTCCAGCACGTCCTTCAGTGGGCAGAGTGGCACGCACCGGCCCTGTGGACCATATACATCTCGGGAGTAGAAAACTGGCAGGCGGACTATCTAAGTCGCCAGATGCTGGACCCAGGAGAATGGTCGTTGCATCCGGAGGTGTTCAGGCTTCTTTCCCTGCGGTGGGGCACACCAGATGTGGATCTTCTGGCCTCTTAGCTCAATCAAAAGGTGCAGAGGTTTGTGTCCAGGACAAGAGATCCTTGGGCGGACACGTCGGACGCATTAGTGGCTCCATGGGAGCAGTATTGGCTGATTTATGCCTTCCCTCCGCTCAAACTGTTAACACGTCTGCTCCGCAGAGTGGAGGCCGAGGGGATTCCATTGATGCTGATTGTCCCAGAATGGCCTCAGCGTCCTTGGTACGCCGACTTAGTACACCTGGTGGCGGATGCTCCTTGGCGGTTGCCGAAGCGAGAAGACCTCCTATTGCAAGGTCCGATACTCCATCTTGCTTTACCATCGCTGGTTTTAACGGCATGGCTGTTGAAAGCCAGGTGCTAAGAAACCGAGGTCCATCGGACTCTGTAATTTCCACTATGCTGAGGGCACGAAAATCTTCTTCTTGGAAGATGTACCATCGTACGTGGAAGGCTTATATCTCCATGTGTGAGGAGATGGGGTGGCGTCCACGCACCTATTCTGTTTCCAGCATCCTGCTGTTCTTGCAGCGTGGAGTGGACCAGAAGCTGGCCTTGAGCACCATCAAGGGACAGATATCAGTCTTGGCTGTTTTTTTTCCAACCACCCCTGGCGTCTCACTCATTGGTGAGCACCTTTGTGCAAGGAGTTTGGCATGTAGTTCCTCCGGTGCGACCACCCCTACCTCTGTGGGATCTGAACCTGGTGCTATTGGCGCTTCAATAAACGCCGTTTGAGAACATCAGGGAAATTCCCTTGTTGACTCTCTCAGAAAGTTGTCTTTCTAGTGGCTATTACATCTGCCAGGAGGGTTTCTGAGCTGGCGGCCTTGTCTTGCAAGTCGCCCTATCTAGTTTTCCACAAGGATAAGGTGGTGTTGCGTCTGCAACCTTAATTTCTGCCAAAGATGGTTTGGCCTTCCATCTCAATGAAGACATTGTGTTACCATCTGTGTCCAAAACCAGCACACCCTAAGGAGGTGGCCCTCCATTCCATGGACGTGGTCCGGGCTCTAAGGGTATATCTGTCTGCCACGGCTCCCTTCCGGAAGTCAGATTCTCTGTTCGTTATGGTAGCTGGTCCGAAAAAAGGGCTGGCGGTCTCATCGACCAATATATACGGTGGATCAGACAGATCGTGATCCAGGCTTACGCCTTGAAGGGGCAGGTGCCCCCCTTTCCTGTCACGGCCCATTCCACCAGGGCAATTGGGACCTTTTGGGCTTTCCAACATCAAGCATCAGTCTCCCAGGTGTGCAAGGCTGTGGCTTGGTCGTCCGTTCACACTTTCACAAAGTTCTACAAAGTTGGTGTATGGGTGTCTTCTGATGCCTGCTTTGGCTGCAAAGTTTTGCAGGCAGCCGTGTAATGTTGCAATTTATACCCTTTCTTCTTGTTGGAGAAAGTTACATTTTGTTTGCCAATGCATTCTGATGCATATGTTGGCCGCAAGTTTTGATGCGGTTGGTTCAGATGGTGTCTCCTCCGTTGAGGAGCATCTCTGGTTGTGGGTGAAGTTATGTTTACTGTTCCCACCCCTCGTTATGACACTGCTTGGGGATGTCCCTCCGGTCAAGATTAATGGAGCTGTGTCCGTCAATGAACGAAAGACAAAATAGGATTTTTGTACTCACCGTAAAATCCTTTTCTCTGAAGTTCATTGACGGACACAGCACCCACCCCTCCTATTGGTTTGTTATACTGCTTGTCGACATACTGAGCTGCAGGAAGCAGGCTGAGGGGTTATTGCCAGAGGGACCGCCCTCTGGGCGGAACTGTACAGTTCTGCTGTTTTTCACATGAATTACATGTTCTACCTAGTCCTCTCCCGATTAACCGTCCATGAACTTCAGAGAAAAGGATTTAGAAAATATTATTATATGTACTGCGCTGTGGAAGAACTATTAGTGCAACTTATCAGCCAACACTGCTATAGACAAACGGCAAAATAGATGTGAAAAAAGTGTGGCGCTTAAGTTGAATAATCAATATAAACAGGTGTAAACATAATTTTAAATATCATGAATATATATCGTAAGTGAAAAAACAAATCCACTCAAAGTGTATACAGTATTGAAAAAGAAATAATATCACCCAAAAACATAAGGCCCCTTTCACAGTAATGATCCGCCCCGTGATGATCCGCTCGCACAGCGGAGATCGCTCCGTTGTCCCCGCTGAGCCGGCGGCGGACAGGGCGGTCTCTGCACACTGTGCAGGGACCGCCCTGTCAGCTCTCCGCTCTCCTCTATGGGGATCGGATGAGCACGGACCGTCTGTCCGTGTTCATCTGATCCGCTCTGCAGATGGATAAAAAAATTTGGATTTTCCTCCATCTGCAGAATTGGACAATAGCTGAGGCGGACAATAGCGGGTGTCTGCGGATGTTCATCCGCAGACACCCGCTATCCCATAGGGATGCATGTATGTCCGTATTTCATCCGCAAACGGATGAAATCTGGACATACTGTCCGCATGTGTGAAAGGGGCCTAAGGTGGAGAAAAACAAAAAGACAAACAAGTCTATTGTTACTCCGGTGATTATGCAGCACACTCTCCCAAGTGCACAATTAAACAAAGTCCAAAGTGAAGCAGGTGATTTAATAAGCAAATTGTGAAAATCCAACCACTGGTGTGACCGTTTAGGGACTAGGAAGTTGACACCACCACCTTGATAAGGGAGGGGGCTTACCAGATAGTGATGACCTAGTGAGGCTTATGCCACCCAAGTCAAAAAAGCTTGTTGGTTATTGTCAACCCAATGGAGATAACGGGTCCTATATTTTGTCCTCTGAATGACATTGAACCATCAATTCATCGATTGTAACCACCTTACTAGGAATCTCTAATATTGTCCACAGCGTCCTTTTGACAATGTGCTTTAGCACGAAACGTGTCGGAAGGTCCTACGCACTGACGTTTCTCCATCGTTGCAACCTCGCAGCGTTTTTGCACGTGTTTTATGCTTGTTTTTACTGGCGATACACCATATTAGCTTCAACTTGGCTCCTAGTGAGCTTTTTTTATACAGCATTTTCCCCACCGGGGGTGGTGAGGCGTGATTCCTGATATGATCCTAGTATAATCACTTCAACTTGAGGCTGTAGTCAAAAAGCTTTATACCTTAATGCATTCTCTGCTTTTTATGTAAACTGTCCACTGCCTGTTCTTCTCCCAAGTCCTCCATTGATCCAGCGCTGTGCCTATCTGCAGCCCTGTCCTCCTCCTTCTGCTTTCACAGGACACCCTGAGTGCTGCAGGAGCAGTCAGTTCCTGCTGCTGTCAGTCAAATCCTGTGTGGAGGGGCATGGCCAAGCGCTGTGTGTCTGGGTGCACGCAGCTTGGTTCAGGAGCATGCACGTATGGGTGCCCCCTCAGCACACGACTTTCCAGGCAGGGACTCGGAGAAGAGGAGGAGCGGACAGCACAGGATAGGAACCAAAAGAAGGTAGGTAAGGTGCCGCTCTGTGCAATATCCTTGAATAGAGCAGGTAAGTATAACTTTCCTTTCTTTAAGGTTTAATATCCTCTTTAACCACTTAAGGACCGCCGCATGGCAATGTACGTCGGTGCAATGGCACTGACAGGCACAAGCACGTACATGTACGTGCTCGCCTTCCAGCGGGTGGGGGGTCCAATAGGACCCCCTCCCGCTGGATGCGGTGGTCCGTTTCGCTGCAGGAGCGATCCGGGATGAGGGGATGGCCATCCCCTCTATCGCTCCTGGCGAATGAGAAGCTTCCCCCGCTGTGTATAGTAAACACAGGCAGGGAGGAAGTGATGTCATTCTCCTCGGGGCGGTCTTTTTGACCGGACTACGAGGAGAACAGAAAAAGTAAGTGTGCTCCAACATTACACTGACATGTAGGTACACATAGGCACACAAATCCCCCCTCCCAGTCACAGTGTCACTAATTGCAGTGATCATTTATTTACTGATCACTGCATTTAGTGTCAGTTGTGACAGTAAAAACTGTCAGGGCAGTTAGTGTTAGGTCCAGGGTAGCCCCCTACCCCCCCCCCCCCCAATAAAGGTTTAACCCACTAATTGCCCCTAGAGTTGACCCTTTCACCCCCTTTTGCCAGTGTCACTAAGCGAGCGTTTTTCTGATCGCTGCATTAGTGTCACTGGTGCCGCTAAGTAGCTAGTTATTTTTTTAGGTTCACCGCCAGGTTTTTATAGCGCTAGGTACCCCCATATACTACCAAATAATGGTTTTAACCCCCTGATTGCCCCTAGTTAACCCTTTCACCCCCTTTTGCCAGTGTCGCTAAGCGATCATTTTTCTGATCGCTGCATTAGTGTCACTAGTGTCGCTAGGTAGCTAGTTATTTTTTTAGGTTCACCGCCAGGTTTTTATAGCGCTAGGTACCCCCATATACTACCAAATAATGGTTTTAACCCCCTGATTGCCCCTAGTTAACCCTTTAACCCCCTTTTGCCAGTGTCGCTAAGCGATCATTTTTCTGATCGCTGCATTAGTGTCGCTAGGTAGCTAGTTATTTTTCTAGGTTCACCGCCAGGTTTTTATAGCGCTAGGTACCCCCATATACTACCCAATAATGGTTTGAACC
Source organism: Lithobates pipiens (assembly GCF_037356315.1). Lineage (NCBI taxonomy): Eukaryota > Metazoa > Chordata > Amphibia > Anura > Ranidae > Lithobates > Lithobates pipiens. The sequence goes on from NW_027507784.1 coordinate 170,837,489, forward strand.
CCCTGATTGCCCCTAGTTAACCCTTTCACCAGCAATCGCCGTATAAGTGCCACTGGTGACGCTGGTTAGCCAGTTAGTTATTTAGGTTCCCCGTCAGGTTTTTATATAGCGCCAGGGACCCCCATATACTACCTAATAAAGATTTTAACCCCCTGATTGCCCCTAGTTAACCCTTTCACCAGTGATCACCGTATAAGTGTTACAGGTGACTGGTTAGTTTGCTTTTTATAGCATCAGGGCACCCACCATTTATTACCCAAATAAGGTTTAACCCCCTGATCACCCGGCGGGTGATATCAATTAGGTTTTAGGGTCAGGGTCTGCATCGCCCCAGGCAGCGCTAAGTTAGTGGCAGTACCGCTAACACCCACGTGCAAAGCATAAACCTCCCGTAGTGGTATAGAATCTGAACAGATCAATATCTGATCAGATCTATAGTAGCGTCCCCAGCAGTTTAGGGTTCCAAAAAAAACGCATTGTTAGCGGGATCAGCCCAGATACCTGCTGGCACCTGCGTTTTGCCCCTCCGCCCAGCCCACCCAAGTGCAGTACCGATCGATCACTGTCACTTACAAAACACTAAACACATAACTGCAGCGTTCGCAGAGTCAGGCCTGATCCCTGCGATCGCTAACATTTTTTTTTTTGGTAGCGTTTTAGATTTAAATCCTGAAGGCAGTGCTTGATTTTCGGGGTCCTGCAAGTTGCTAGGCTCCCAAAAAGTCCCCCACATGTGGCATCCCCGTACTCGGGAGAAGCAGCAGAATTTATTTTGGGGTGTAATTTCACTTATGCCCATAGCATGTGTGAGCAATATATCATTTAGTGACAACTTTGTGCAAAAAAATAAATGTAATATTCCTGCAACTTGTGGCAAAATATAAAATATTTCATGGACTCAACATGCCTCTCTGTAAATAGCTTGGGTGTCTACTTTCCAAAATGGGGTCATTTGGGGGGGGTTTTGTGCTATTTTGTCATTTTATGGCCTTCGAAACTGTGATAGGTAGTGAGGAGTGAAATCAAAAATTTGCACCCTTAGAAATCCTGAAGGCAGTGATTGGTTTTCGGGGTCCCGTACGCGGCTAGACTCCCAAAAAGTCCCACATATGTGGTATCCCCATACTCAGGAGAAGCAGCAGAATATATTTTGGGGTGCAATTCCACATATAACTATGGCATGTGTGAGCAATATATCATTTAGTGACAACTTTTTATAAACTTTATTTTTTTGTGTCATTTATTCAATCACTTGGGACAAAAAAAATATTCAATGGGCTCAACATGCCCCTCAGCAATTTCCTTGGGGTGTCTACTTTCCAAAATGGGGTCATTTGGGGGGGTTTGTACTGCCCTGCCATTTTAGCACCTCAAGAAATGAGATAGGCAGTCATAAATTAAAAGCTGTGTAAATTCCAGAAAATGGAATTCCACAAAATAGTTTGTAGATGCTATAACTTTTGCGCAAACCAATAAATATACGCTTATTGACTTTTTTTTTATTTTTATTTTTTTTACTAAAGACATATTGTGGCTGAATACATTTTGCCCTAAATGTATGACTAAAATTGAGTTTATTCGATTTTTCTTATAACAAAAAGTAGAAAATATCTCTTTTTTTTGTTTTGTTTTTTCTCCTCTAAATTTTCGGTCATTTTCCATTTAGGCTGCATTCACACCTGAGCGTAGCGTTTTCAAGCGTTTTTTGCAGCGTTTTTTACTGTGATTCATGGTGTTTTTTTTACCGCTATTTTGTGCAGGGCAAAAGGTCATCAATGTTAAAAGAAGAAAAACGCCCAAATCTGCTTAATTCGAGCGACAAAAAAGGGTCCGGAACTTGTTTGAGCTTCAGGCGTTCGGCTTCAGGCGACATGTAGTGGAGATGTGAACCATCTCCATTGAGAATAATATAATTTTTCCCCTCTAGCGTTTTGTAGCTTCAGGCTTCAAGCTACAAAACGCTCAGGTGTGAATGGGGTCTAATATCTCAAAAAATAAAAATCGCAGAGGCAATCAAATACCATCAAAAGAAAGCTCTATTTATGGGAAGAAAAGGACGCAAATTTTGTTTGGGTGCAACATTGCATGACCGCGCAATTACCAGTTAAAGCAGTGCAGTGCGAAATTGTAAAAAGACCTCTGGTCCTTAGGCTGACAGTTGGTCCGGGGCTGAAGTGGTTAAGGATAGTTTTTTGTTTTTGGGTTTAATACCGCTTTTAGTTGTCAAATTTGTCAAATTTTTCCTTTCAGATACCTCCTTGGTGCTTTATCTTCTCATTCATAACTTGGACAGTCATATGTTAAGAGGAGACAAAAGTCAACAGATCCTCGGACAACTGGCTTCCATCTCTAACATTCATCTTCTTGCTTCGATTGATCATATTAATGCTCCTTTAAGTAAGTGGGTGTTTTCTTTTGTTTTTCCTTGTATCAAATATATTTTTCATGGTGAGTCCAGGGTCACTCCCCATTTCCTGCAGGGGTGAAGGTACAGTCATGTAAATCTATGCCATTTGCGCATTTGTGGCAGATGTTTGTGAATATAGTCAAAGATTATCTCCTGTTGCAGGCTCTTACCTTATGGCTTGCTACAAAGTGGTAATGTTCTAGACTGGTTACTGGGGAACTAAGGATATTGTTCCCTCCTGCCTGCAACAGACTTAGGACATCTCATCTTTGAAAACTTCACTTATAAGAATTGCTGCTTTCTTATAAAAGATTTAGCTTTTTTAAAAAATTCTGCTGATGCTGCTTATTGCAACATATCAAAATAGGGCCCCTTTCACACAGGGCAGACTCTATTTTGATTAGCAGATGATCTATCTACAGACAGGCAGTTCATGTCCATTCAGTTTCTGCAGAATGGACATGGAAAGAGCCTATGGGCGACTGTGGACTTCGCTGTCTGACATCTCTTTGATCGGATCCCCTTCAATTTGTCCTTAGCGGATCAGAAGTAGGTGGGTGTAAATTGACATAAGTCCATTTACTCTCACCAGTCCATAGGGTGAAAGGACTGTTCAATCAGGTCTGCCTGAAAAGCTGACCGGCGGACCTGAACAGAACAGTATATTAGTAAAAAAATAAATAAAATACACCCCTCACATCTTTGTACATATTTTTTGTTATATCTTTTCACGTGACAACACCGAAGAAATGACACTTTGCTACAATGTTGAGAGTGTGCAGCTTGTATAACAGTGTATATTTGCTGCCCCCTCAAAATAACGCCACATACAGCCATTAATGTCTAAACCGCTAGCAACAAAAGTGAGTACACCCCTAAGTGAAAATGTCTAAATTGGGCCCAAAGTGTCAATATTTTGTGTGGCCACCATTATTTCCCGGCACTGCCTCTTGGGCATGGAGTTCACGAGAGCTACACAGGTTGCCACTGGAGTCCCCTTCCACTTCTCCATAGCAACATCGCAGAGCTGGTGTATGTTAGAGACCTTGCACTCCTCCACCTTCTGTTTGAGGATGCCCCACACTCTTTACCTTCCACTTCTTTAGCAAGGCAGTGGTCATCTTGGAGATGTTTGGAGTAGTTATCATGTTGGAATACTGGCCTGCGGCAGCATTCATGTTTACCTAAATGAACTGTAGCTCCCCAGTGCTGGAAGCACTCATGCAGCAAAAAACAGAAAAATAAAAAACAAATAGAATGCCACACACCTACATGAGTTGAAGTACAATCATTTTATTACCTTAAAAAATCGGTATATATAGGAAAAAAAAGCACCAGTCTCTATATCCCCCTAAATTAGACCAGAGGACAGTGGCGTTGCTAGGTGGGTGCGGGCGACACCCGCCAGAGGGGTGACACCCGTGGTTAAAGCCACCGCTAACAACGCCCGCTGCACTGTCCCGCACTGTGTCCCTCAGCACGGAGCAGAACGAAGCTGCCTCCCCCTCCTCTCTGTTTACATCCACAGAGGAGGAGGAGCCGAGTTTGAGGGGCACACACCACTGTGTGTGTGTATGATTGCTGTTCTGAGGTATGTAAGGCAGGGGGTGGGGGGGGGTTTCTGTACTGCTGGGGCTGTCTGCACGCAGGGGGGTCTGCACTGGGGGGGTTTCTGCATGGAGGAGGGGGTCTGCACCGGAGGGGTCTGCACCAGGCGGGTGTCTGCACGGGGGGGATGTCTACACTGGGGGGTCTGCACTGGGGGGATTTCTTCTGTACTGCTGGGGGTGTCTGTACTGGGGGGGTCTGCACAGAGGGGTTTGTCTGCACTGGGGGGTGTCTGTACTGATGGGGGTCTGCACTGAGGGGGTGTTTGTACTGTTGGGGGGGTCTGCACTCAGGGGGATGTCTGTACAGTTGGGGGGTCTGCACTGATAGGGTGTGTCTGTACTGAGGGGGTCTGCACTGAGGGGAGTGTCTGTACTGAGGGGGTCTGCACTGAGGGGAGTGTCTGCAATGCTGGGGGTGTCTGTACTGAGGTGGGGATGTCTGTACCAATTGGGGGTCTGCACCTAGGTGGGGGTGTCTGTACCGATGTGGGGGGGGCGGTACTGATGGATGGGTGTGCCCTGAAGGAGTGTCTGTACTGAGGGGGGAGGTTTATACTTGGGGAGGGGGGTCTATATTGATGGAGGGTGGTCTGTATTGAGGGAGGGGGATCTATACTGCGGGAGGAGGGTCTGTAGTTGGTGGATGGGGGTCTGTATCGAGGGGGGACTATAGTTGGTGAGGGGGGTGACACCATTTTTTTTTCCGCATCGGGTGACACCAACCCTAGTGACGCCACTGCCAGAGGAGAAGGCCCCCCAAGAATGAAAAAAAGGAGTTCTCCCCAGTGGTCTAACCCAGCCCAAAAACTAAAAACAAAACTGTGTAAATGGTGTATATAGAGTAACCCCTCACAAAAAAGGAGAGGACAAACAAATCGGAGTCTACAGACCTAATCCCTCCCCTAGTATGAAAGCACCCCCACGTACACCTGATAAAAAGAGCACAATCACCTATAAGGTCAAGGTCATGCAAATAATTCCTAGTGTGGGGCAATGTATTCATGAAAAACAGGTTATATCTCACTGTCCCACAATGGAATGGGGCACAGCCTAAAATGCACTAGATTAAAACCACACAAAGGGCTCCCAATCGTCAGTCAACAATTAAATATGTATATTATACACCCCCTAGTAGTCTTGTCCTGCTGAGTTGTATATGATTTAAGAGAAGGAAGGGTTTTCAGATACTCCATGGTCTGTATATAATAGCAAGTTGTTCAATTATCACCAAGTTTGAAACAATAGTACTAATTCCCTATTTTTATTAATCTGAGATTATTCCCATGACCTGCAGCTAATTCTCATGATTAGTCATTAGTACATATAACTGTATAATAGCTTCATAATTGCTGGTTTGTACTAAGTTTACCACAAAATTAGATCAAAATCAATCTGTTAATATATGTCCAATCATCTTAAATTGCCAGCCAAGGGATAATTGTCCTCGATATTTCAATGTATATCTGTATATATTCTATTTGTTCCCGCACTCCTCGCATTCAAAACGGACTAAGCAATGCACTGTGCAACCATCTCAGAATATTCTATAGTAACACAAGATATGAAAAAGTGTTCATAGATATTATAATATGATTTGTGGAACAATCATCACAGATGCATTTGGTGTAACCACAAAAGTTCCTGCAGTTAATTTCCAGTTGGTAGTATTAAATAATACAACTTATAGTGTGGGTTACTCACGGATCTGTTGATTATACAGAGATCACTGAAACATTGAATCGGGATCGATCTGTATACAGTATGTGTATCCAGTTGACTTTGTCAGTTCCGGGTCCTGATCCTAGGTGAGTTTTTGCTTCTTTGCTTTCGTTTTGCGCAGCACATGATATGCTTTTAGTAAGGATATTGCATTTAGCTAGCTTTCTTTTCTGAACTTTCGCTGTATATTAAACACTTTAACCACTTAAGGACCAAGCCTCTTTTTGAGATTTGTTTACAAGTTAAAATCTTTTTTTATTTTTTGGTAGAAAATGACTTGGAAACCTCAAGTACTTCTGGCCTTGACGGGGGAGCTTCAGGACTGCCCTATCAGGGTTCAGTTCAACAATGCCACTGCAGTGGCCTATATAAACCACCAAGGCGGTACCAGGAGTCGTTCAGCTCTGAAGGAGGTGAACCACATACTAGCCTGTGCAGAGGGACATGTGACGATTTATATCGGCAGTCCCTATCCCGAGAGTAGATAACTGGAAGGCAGATTATCTCACCCACCAGCAGATCTGCCCGGGGGAATGGTCTCTACACCCAGGGGCATTCCAGGGAATTTGGCAGTGTTGGGGATGGCCAGAGTATTGGCATCCAGGTTCAACAAGCTACAGCAATTTGTGTCCAAAACAAGAGATCCTCTGGTAATCGGAGCAGATGCTCTGATGGTTCCATGGAGACAGTACTCCCTGGTTTATGCTTTCCCTCCGATCCCTCTCCTTCCACATTTGTTGCACAGGATTTGGAAAGAGGGGGTTCCAGTCATTCTGGTGGCACCAGCCTGGCCCAGAAGGCCCTGTTTCCCGGAGATTGGGAGACTGGAAATAAACGGGCCATGCACGCATCCACGTCGCCCCGATCTACTGTCTCAAGGTCCTATATTCCACCCCAATTTACATTCTCTAAATTTGATGGCATGGCTATTGAAGCCAGGGTGTTAAAGGACCGTGGCATCTTAGGATCAGTAGTTTCTACCCAAGTGAATGCTAGAAAAGCTGTCACTAGGAAAATTTATCATAAGGTCTGGAAGACTTTTATATTGCTTGGTGTGAAGTCAGAAAATGGCATCCTCGGAAATATGTCATTGGGAGTATTCTCTTTTCTCTTTCAGCTGTGGAAATCAAATTGTCTTTTGAGTACAGTCAGAGGTCAAGTTTGGGCCCTATCTGTATTCTTCCAAAGGCCTTTAGCCTCCCATTCACTGATCCGAACCTTTTTATGCAGGGGACAACCCGCTTGCCTCCCCCCATTAGGTCACCTATGTGTTCCTTGGGACTTGAACTTGGTGCTGTCTGTGTTACAAAAACAACCATTTGAACCTATCAAGAAAATTCTATTAGACTTGCTGTCACGCAAGCTAGTCTTCCTGATGGCCATCACCTCGGCTAGAAGGGTGTCTGAGTTGGCGGCCTTTTCCCTCAGGGAACCATACTTGATCCTACACCACAACAGAGTCATGTTAAAATCTGTTCCATCCTTTTTGCCAAATGTAATTTCGGCCTTTCATTTCAATCAGGACATTATTTTGCCGCCTTTTTTTTCGCTCAGCCTCGTTCGGTGGAAGAGAGACGACTGCATTCATTGGACGTTGTCCGGGCAGCTGAGGTTTATTTGTCTAGATCTGCGCAGATCCGAGGATCAGACTGCTTTTTTGTTTTACCAAAAGGAACCAAGAAGGGGCAGGCAGCTTCCAAGGCTTCTAATGCCAATTGGGTCTGTCAGTTGATCATTCAGGCCTACGGTCTGAAACATAAAGCTCCTTCTTTTAGGGTGAGAGCTCATTCTACCAGGGGTGTTGGAACCTCCTCGGCTTTTCACCATCGGTTATCTGTGGCTCCGATTTGTAAGGCTTCTATCTGGTCATCAGTGCATATGTTCACTAAATTTTATCAGTGGATGTTCGAGCAGCCGAGGATTCGGCTTTCGGCCGCAGTGTACTGCGGGCTGCCATAAAAGTTCTGATGGCTATGGTTTGGCAGGGTATCTCCCTCCCCTCAAGGCTATTGTTCTGGGATGACCCAGCAGCTAATGAATTCATACTCATTACTCTGAAGCCTGACTCTGTGTCTCATTATATACTCAAAAGGATTTTTACAGGTAAGTATGACGAAAAAAATCCTATTTCTTTATCGTACATCATGGTTCACAGAGCCTTAAGTAATTACTGAATGGGTTATAGGCCACCTTCAGGTGATGGACACTGGTATACCTAATCCAAGAAGTTCAATCCATATATAAACCCTCCTCCGAGGAGCACGTCAGTTTTGTCGCCAGTGTCTTAAGGTGTTTGTCACCAGTAAAGAGGTGCTCTGAGGAGCTCCAGGAGGGATCCATGCTGGATTTAAATAGCTTCCATACACCAGATCCATCCAAAGTGCCACTGAGGCCTAAAAGGATGGTACCTGGTTTCCGAAGCACAAGGTTTTGCCTGTAACGCCTCTTTGTAGGGCTGGACCCCAGGAACCCAGGGCTTTGGTCTTGCTACATTACCTAGCTTTCCTGGTGGGGTGCTTTTTACAGGTCCAAGGGAGTGGAACCCCGATATAAAGGGACCCGGTCCTTGAAGGTTTGCTAAACGCAGCCCGCCGTGATGGGTTGGATTGTCTGTTAATTCGGCAAATCCTGCAGTGGGGTTAAGTTAAGGGAAGAAACTTGGGTATTAAAAACATCTATGTATTCCTCCATTAAGGAAAAAATATTGTCATGCCTTAATTCTCCACTAGAGGGAGTCTATGCACATGACTTGCTCTGTTGTCTTCACTGTAAACCTTAGTCTGTGTCTGGTCGCAGCAGAGCGTGCAGGGAGATTTTTCAAGGTAAAAGAAATCTGCAAGATGTTTTCTTTCCCGATGGGACCAGAGGGTTAGGGGGACATCATCGCTTTATCCCCCGCCGGGATATGGTTCGTTCCACTTTCATGCTGCCCCTGACGGAGTCTCCTGAAAGCTCGGTTTATTCCTTGGGTTACTTAAAACCTTCTCAGCCTTTGCATGCGTTTCTTGCACATGCATTACTAGAACAACTTATTTTTGCTGAATGGGATCGTCCAGATAAGCAGTCTCCCTCCTAAGAGATTTTCAATTCTCTGTCCACTGGTGGAGAAATTCTCCAAAAGATGGAAAATACTAGCAGTTGGCACTGCAATTTTCAATGTGAATAAAGGCCTAACTTTTCCTGTATATCAAATATAAAGTGTAAGCGCTAAACATATGCTACTGTGATAATCAAAAAATAACCAGTGAAGACAAATAAAGATAGTGAGCGTTAAAAGGTAAACAACATATATACTAAAACAGGAATATATATACACCCAATCCAGTATATTCATATAGCTATAACTTATTAGTGAACCATGACCCCAAATCTGAGGATAACAACCTCAAAAAAAAAGGAAAAATATATATAAACAATCAAGTCCATATATTAGTGAAGATGGATGTGCAGATGTGAGTCCCAACAAATTTTGATGAAGACAAAGATCCCAATCTGATGTGACCATAAACAATTCCACCACAGTGCAGCTCCCACCACCTTAAGAAGCGCAGGCTTACCAGATGGAAATGACCCGAATAGACTTATATCTAAGGGGTCAACAATAGCTTGTAGTTCCAACTACTGAGGCACTGGATTCAGCATTCCATACTTGAGTGGATCCCAGGGCAAATAGTTCTTTCAATGTAATGGACTATATGTGGTCACCATTTTTAGAGAGACAACTCCGGCATCAACTCATGTATAAAAATGGAAGGATAGAGCCAAGATGGTGTAATACCGTTTAAAAAAATTGTTTTCTTTAATAAAAATAAAATATCAAACTCACATTTCCATAGTTGCTAACAGACATGTCAGAGGTAATAGGCAGTGGTAGAGTCTTCCAGACGCGTTTTGACCTATGGGTCATCATCTGGGGTGGACTACTACTACTGTTACACTGCCTTATATAGGTAACATACCTTAATGCAATAAGGTTCAATCAGGATCCCCCCCTGTGTGTCACAGGTGTCCACTTCCGGTATCGGGAAAATGGCGGCCCAGCGTGCGTTCCACGCCTCTATCCCATTGCGTTCCACCTGGTAAGGCCCCAAAGTTAAACCCAATGGCTGAAACACAATATATTGTGGACTGGTAACACATCTACTAAGGACGAATGGGGCATGGAATGTGTCAAACCGCCAAATTGTAAACTCAATTTGCATTCCAAAATAAAAGAAATATGTATTTTCCACAACTGCACAGCACCATTTCCGGTGAACACGGAACCGGAAGTGTACGAGCGCCACTTCCGGTGACCTGCGCAGTGATGACACTGTGTCTCCTCGAATAGGGCCAAAGCTGGAAGTAAACCACGCCTCCCACGGCCCAGCGGACATGGAACGTAGACACACAACACCGGAAGTAAACAAATGTCACTTCCGGTGCGGTACAAAAACGAGGCTTGAATATCAACAAGCCTCCTAATATTCCCCTAATACTGGAAGAACAAGACTTTATTGTCAACACCCATCGTAACACCGCCCCTAGTGTCAAGAAAGGGGAACCAGTGAAAAAGAACCTATAAAGAAAAATGTAATATATAAAAAATTTAAAAATACAGAATATTAAAAAAACGTAAAAAAGGAAAAAGTGAAAGTGGGTCCTAACTCTGAAAAGCTTCTCCAAATATATATTATGGCTGGAGAAAAATTCAATGACACACTTCTAATAATGATGATCTATATACAAGATAAACGAAGCGTCCCATAAGGAATGAGCCAAAACGGGGAGTGTCACCGCCCTACCAATGTTCTCACCAAAATATATATAAAAATCTGTTAGATATATAGGGCCCAACTAGCTGTTCTCACAAAGATGTATACAACGATCTTTATGGTATCTTTATGGTTCTGTTCAGAGGTGCTCCATCACTACAGAGCAAAATAGGCCCCAACATTATCAACCCTCCAGTCCGCCCCACATTCAAAAAGATTTTATGGAATATCTCCTCTCGGTCACAGTGGATGTAAACGCAACAATCTTCTATTGCGTTAATGCATCTAAATCAGGTCCTGAAGATCTGCTCTTTTCGCATGGAAGACAATCAGGTCAGTAGTTTCTATCCTTCTAGGAGAACTTCTGGCATCAATCGACATCAGGGATGCATATCAGCATGTCCCTATATTTCCCGCCCATCAAAAGTTTCTGCGGTTCGAGTTAGAACGGCAGCAATTCCAGTTTGTAGCCCTGCCCTTCGGGCTAGCCACAGCACCCCGAGTGTTCACCAAAGTGCTGATATGTCAGTCAGTGGCTCATTTGGAGCAAAGTACTACAGCCAACTATCTGGAAAGTTTGGGTTGGCTTCTTAACCTAGAGAAATCTTACTTAATACCACTAAAAAGGCTGGAGTACTTGGGTCTGATCATAGACACAGCCCAGGAAAAGGTGTTCTTTCCTCTGGCAAAAATCAACTCCATAAGAGAGCTGGTACGGGTTGTCAGATTACATAGTTACATAGCAGGTGAGGTTGAAAAAACGCAAGTCCATCAAATTCAACCTACAGGGCGATCCTTCCATTCACCTTTGCATGAAGTTGCTAGGAACCATGGTGGCTTCATTCAAAACAGTTCCCTATGCCCAGTTCCATTCAAGACTGTTGCAAAACAGTATCCTGTCTGCTTGGAACAAAACATTTCAAGCTTTAGACTTGCCAATGCGGCTGTCCCCAAGAGTGTCCCAAAGCCTCTCTTGGTTACTAACCCAGAATGTGTTGAAAGGAAAATCCTTTAGACCAGTCATCTGGAAAGTGGTAATGATGGATGCCAGCCTTTCAGGCTGGGGAGCAGTACTAGAAAAGGCAACTGTCCAGGGACAGTGGTCAAGAACCGAAAGAACCTTACCCTTCAATATCCTAGAGCAGTGATGGCGAACCTTGGCACCCCAGATGTTTTGGAACTAAATTTCCCATGATGCTCAACTACACTGAAAAGTGTATGAGCATCATGGGAAATGTAGTTCTAAAACATCTGGGGTGCCAAGGTTCGCCATCACTGTCCTAGAGGTTCGGGCAGTGCGTCTGGATCTAAAGGCCTGGACTTTCAGGTTACAAGATTGTCCTGTCAGGATTCAATCTGACAATGCCACAGCTGTGGCCTATATCAATAACCAAGGGGGCACCAAGAATGTCTAAGCACAGAGAGAGGTGAACCGTATTCCAACTTGGGCAGAAAAGAATGTTCCATGCCTATCGGCAGTCTTCATTCCGGGAGTAGAGATTTGGCAGGCGGACTGCTTAAGTCAGCAGCAGTTATTCCCAGGGGAATGGTCTCTTCAGCACAACATATTTCAGGCTGTTTGCCAAAGATTGGGGACTGCGGACATAGCTCTCCTAGTGTCCAGGTTCAACATGAAGTTAATCAAATTTGTGGCCAGAACAAGGAATCCACTCGCATGCGGAACAGATGTGTTGGTGACCCCATGGGATCAGTTCTCACTGATCTATGCATTCCCCACTATTCAGTTGCTGCCTCTACTTATTTGCAGAATCAAGCTGGAAAGAAAGCCGGTAATTCAGGTGGCACCAGCATGGCCCAGAAGGTCATGGTATGCAGAAATCGTAAAGATGGCAGTGGAGGGCCCATGGTCCCTCCCACTACGGCCAGATCTGCTCTCACAGGGACCGATATGCCATCCATCCATCCTTCCTTCCAGTCTCTAAATTTAACGGCTTGGCTTCTGAAGAAACGTGGGCTTTCCGGATCAGTTATCTCTACCCTGAAGCCAGCTTCCAGAACTATATATTATAGGGTCCGGAGGGCTTATGTTTCCTGGTGTGAACCCAAGGGTTGGCACACTCAGATGTATTATAAACAGAATTCTTGCCTTTCTACAATTAGGGGTAGAAATTAAATTGGCCTTGAGTACTATTAAAGGCCAAGTATCAGCTTTATTCGTCTTATTTCAAAGATCACTTGCTACTCATTCTTTAGTCCGGGCTTTTATGCAAGGGGTTAATCTGCCCGTCATACCTCCATTGAACCCTTGGGACATGAACTTAGTTTTGCCTATGCTATAAAAACAGCCATTTGAACCAATACAACATCCCTTAGTCCTTCTGACAAGGAAGTTAGTATTTTTGGTTGCTATATCCTCAGCAAGGAGGGTTTAATAATTGGCTGCTCTTTCTTGTAAAGAGCCATATTTGATTATTCATGAGGACAGAGTGGTGTTACGCCCTTGTCCAGGCTTTTTGCCAAAAGTCTCAGGTTTTCACCTGAACCAAGGTATTGTCCTGCCTTAGTTTTTTCCAAAACCATGTTCCAGGGAAGAAAAGTCACCACATTGTCTTGATCTGGCGGGAGCAATGAAAATCCTATTTAAATGCAACTGCTCAGATTTGTAAGACTGATGTCTTATTTATTCTGCCAGAGGGTCCTAAGAAGGTGTTGTTATATATATATATATATATATACACACATACACACACATACACACACACACACGGCATTCAGTCAGTCTTGTCTGGGTGTGTATGTGTGAAGGCACCAAGGATTAAGGAGCATGGAGCTCTGAATATGTTCTAGATTTGTAAGATATACTCTGTTGGATTTTGTCATCTGTTGCAAGACTTTGTTCTGTATTGGAAGTCAATAAAGTGCATCTCTCTGGAAGAATTGGGTTGCTGCGGAAGAGTACTTATAACAACGAATTAATCATCTACCCACGCTATACATATACTATATCACTACATAAGGGACAGACAGCATCGAAATCTACTGTTGCCAAGTGTATTCGGCAAGTTATAATTCAAACTTATGATTTAAGCGATAAGATTTCCCCTTTTCAAGTTAAGGTGCACTCTACCAGGGCGGATAGTGCTTCTTGGCAGTGCGTCATCAGGCCTCCATGGCTCAGATCTGTAAGGCTGCAACTTGATCTTCAGTGCATACGTTCATAAAATTTGATCAGCTGGATGTAAGGAGGTATGAGGATATCTCCTTTGGGCACAGTGTGCTGCAGGCAGCAGTACAGATCCTCAAGTCTTGGGGTACCCTCCAGGTTGTGTCTCCCTCCCCTCAAGTAGCATTGCTATGGGATCTCCCATTAAGTAATTAAGGCTCTGTGTCCCAAGATGTACGATAAAGAAAATCAGATTTTTATAACGGCTTACCTGTAAAATCTGTTTCTTTAAGTACATCATGGGACACACAGGTCCCTCCCCTCTTTTTTTTGGGCATTTAAGCATATTTCTTTGCTACAACAACTGATTTGCTCCTGGAAGGAGGAGGGGTTATATAGGGAGTGAACTTCTTGGATTGGTTATACCAGTGTCCATCACCTGAAGGTGGCCTATAACCCAATAAGTAATTACGTAAGGCTCTGTGTCCCATGAAGTACTCCAAGAAAAGGATTTTACAGGCAATCTGTTATAAAAATCCTATTTTTCTCATCAGCAGTATATAACAGCCTTGTGACTTGTCTCAGCTTAAAGCTTGTAGGAGTAGTTTTCATTTTCCATGATTCTCTGTCTGGACACTGTTGATTGGCCCTGTGCTGATCACAAGTACTCTCCCCAAAATTGTTTAGCAATACACACCAAACTGAGCATGTGCAGCCTGACTCCTAGTGCTCTATCGCAAAATGGGTTGGAGTCAATTTAACCACTTTCAGACCGGACCATTTTGCTGGTCAATGACCAGAGGTCTTTTTACAATTTGGCACTGCGCTGCTTTAACTGGTAATTGCGCGGTCATGCAATGTTGTACCCAAACAAAATGTGCATCCTTTTTTTCCCACAAATAGAGCTTTCTTTTAAAGGTATTTGACTGACTCTGCGATTTTTTTTTTTTTGCGATATAAACGTAAAAAGACCGCAAATTTTGAAAAAAAAATGATATTTTCTACTTTTTGTTATTAGAAAAATCCAATAAACTCAATTTTAGTCATACATTTAGGCCAAAATGTATTCAGCCACATGTCTTTGGTAAAAAAAAAGTCAATAACTGTATATTTATTGGTTTGCGCAAAAGTTGTCACATTACAAACTAAGGTACGTTTTCTGGAATTTACGCAGCTTTTAGTTTGCCTATCTCATTTCTTGAGGTGCTAAAATGGCAGGGCAGTACAAAACCCCCCCATTTTGGAAAGTAGATACCCTAAGGAAATTGATAAGAGGCATGTTGAGCCCATTGAATATTTTATTTTTTTGCCTCAAGCGATTGAATGACAAAAAAATTTTTTTTTTTTTTTTTTTTTTACACAAAGTTGTCACTAAATGATATATTGCTCACACATGCCATGGTTATATGTGGAATTGTACCCCAAAATACATTCTGCTGCTTCTCCTGAGTACGGGGATACCACATGTGGTCGACTTTTTGGAAGCCTAGCCGCGTACGGGGCCCCGAAAGCCAAGCACCGCCTTCAGGATTTCTAAGGGCATACATTTGTAATTTCACTCCTCACTACCTATCACAGTTTTGAAGGCCATAAAATGCCAATATGGCACAAAACCCCCACAAATTACCCCATTTTAGAAAGTAGACACCCCAAGCTATTTGCTGAGAGGCATGTTGAGTCCATGGAATATTTTATATTTGGCACAAGTTGCGGGAAAATTACAAACTTTTATTTATTTTTATTTTTTTTTCACAAAGTTGTCACTAAATGATATATTGCTCACACATACTATGGGCATATGTGAAATGACACCCCAAAATAAGTTCTGCTGCTTCTCCTGAGTACGGGGATACCACATATGTGGGACTTTTTGGGAGCCTAGCCGCGTACGGGCCCCGAAAACCAAGCACCGCCTTCAGGCTTTCTAAGGGCGTAAATTTTTGACTTCACTCCTCACTACCTATTACAGTTTTGAAGGCCATAAAATGCCAAGATGGCACAAAACCCCCACAAATGACCCCATTTTAGAAAGTAGACACCCCAAGCTATTTGCTGAGAGGCATGTTGAGTCCATGGAGTATTTTATATTTTGCCACAAGTTGCGGGAAAATTACAAACTTTTTATTTTTTATTTTTCACAAAGTTGTCACTAAATGATATATTGCTCACGCATGCCATGGGCATATGTGAAATGACACCCCAAAATAAATTCTGCTGCTTCTCCTAAGTACGGGGATACCACATATGTGGGACTTTTTGGGAGCCTAGCCGCGTACGGGGCCCCGAAAACCAAGCACTGCCTTCAGGCTTTCTAAGGGCGTAAATTTTTGACTTCACTCCTCACTACCTATTACAGTTTTGAAGGCCATAAAATGCCAAGATGGCACAAACCCCCCCCCCCCAAATGACCCCATTTTGGAAAGTAGACACCCCTAAATTTAGGGGTACACTAGTGAGACTAGGTAATAAATGGCGGGTGCCCTGAAACTATAAAAAAATAACTAACCAACCAGCGTCACCTGTAACAGTTATATGGTGATCACTGGTGAAAGGGTTAACTAGGGGGCAATCAGGGGGCTTTATGCGGTAGTATATGGGGGTCCCTGGCGCTATAAAAAGCTGCGGCGAACCTAAATACCTACCTGCCTAACTAGCGTCACCTGTGACACTAATACAGCGATCAGAAAAAGGATCGCTTATTAGGCTGGGTTCACACTGGAGCGATGCGGGAAACGCCACGAATCCGCGGCGGGTTCCCGCATCGCATGCCTCCCGGCGGCAGTTCACACTGCCCTATGCGAACTGCTGGGAGTGTCAGTGAAATGTTAATGACACCCCCAGATCAGTTCGCATATCGCAGTGCGATCTGCAAACTCGGATCGCATGGTGTGAACACCCATGCGATCCGATTCTGCTGCGGACCAAAAAAAGGGTCCCGTGCGAATTTGCGGCGGGTGCGGCGCGAATTCAGCCATACTATCTGTATGGCTGAACTCGAATCGCACAGAGATCGGATGTGATTTGCACTGCAGTGCGGTGTGAATCACATCCGTTCTCATAAACCGCTGCAATGAGAACCCAGCCTTAGTGACACTGGCGACGGGGGGGTGATCACGGGGTTAAACCTTTATTTGGGGGGTTAGGGGGGTACCTTAGAACTAAAGGGGGCTAACCCTACCTGCCCTAACAGTTATTACAGTCACAAATGACACCAATGCAAAAAAAAAAAATGCAATTGGTGTCACTGTGACTGGGGGGGGCAGGGGTAATTGGGGGGGTGATCGGGGGGTGAAGGGGGGGTGTGAGTGTGCCTGGCATGTTCTACTGTGTAGTGTCGTGTTGGTGCAACTCACCGATCCTCTCTCCTCGGTGCCCGAACGAAAAATACCGTCACGGAGGAGAGATTACATCACTTCCTCTGCCTGTGTTTACATTACAGGAGAGGAAGTGATGCAATGCTTCACTTCCATTTGTCAGGAGCGATCGCGAGGGGGTGGCCATGAATGAATGGCCGCCCCCTCATCCCGGATCGCTCCTGAACGGATACCGACCGCCGCTGGCACCGGGGGAAGGCAGGGACGTACAGGTACGCCCGTATGCCTGCCCGTGCCATTCTGTCGACGTGCGGCGGTCGGCAAGTGGTTAAAGAAGGGGAGGATCAGAGAGAGAGAATCACACAGCCTTTATACACAATGCAGAGGATTAACCCCTTAGGTTCCACCGTGAGTATAACAAGCATGCTTTACTGCATATACCGAGCATGTAGAGGATCTTTTAACTATGGTAGTTTTTAGGAAATTTAACATGTTATATACTTTTAAAATGGAATTTCACTCTCAATCAACTTTGACTATTTTTAATACTTATGCTGCTAGCATTTGTAAATAGGAAAGTTTATCATATTTACTTGTTTCAAAAAAATGTTTTTATAACATGTCTTCCATTACTTTTGGGTCTCCAGGTCTAGGCAAATGATATCATGCATCCCAGGAGTCTTTGGGGGGGGGGGGGGGCACATTTTCTCAGCTATGCACACCCTCCCGCCTGCTAAGGGCAGATGGATTCCAGGAAGTGAATGCTACAATAATCATTTGCCTTTACTCAAGATGACTGACCAGAAATGCTAGGGGGTGTTTTTTCAATGTGTGTTTGCCTTATTTATATTATATTATTATTTTTATAAAAAAAAAAAAAATACAGAAATAAATGGATGGGAAAGTTTGCTTTTAATATTAAAAATGAATGCAATAGCTTTTTTGGTTTGTGGTGCTCAGATGCAGCGCAGTTCCACTTTAACTTTTCTACTTCACAGTACTCTGTTTAGCAGTTATAAAAACTAAACTTTTTTATTTTTATTTTTTATTAGTGTGGGATCAGTCAAAGCAAAGCCTGTATAATTGGCTGTGGTATGAAACTACAACATACAACTCCTATGTGGAAGAGACATCCTATGAGAACTCATTGCTGGTTAAACGCTCTGGAGCCCTGGCCCTCAGTTCTCTTACTCATGTGATGCGTAGTCTTACCCCAAATGCCAGGTAAGCAAAATCTGCTCTATATTTTAGCAATATCATTACAGGCCTGTACAAGCTTTTCTAATATGTCTGGTCACAGAGCTGTTTAGATCTCTAAATATAAGCTGTTAACAATTCCATCTCAATATCTTTATCTCTGCACAAGCTGCTTATGTTGGAGATGAGCTGATCTCCTAGACAAACCATCTAGAATAATGTTCTTCCACTGTGACCACCATTGCATTATCATGATTGACACATGAGGTCTATAAATATATATTCATAGAGGTTTTTTTCCCCCTTCTTAAGCCTAGTACACATGGGCCGAATGTCGGGCGACATCTGCCTGTTTAAAAGAAACCAGCTGACATTTGGTCCATGTGTACTGCAGCTGGTCTGACAGAAGCCAGCTTCTGTCGAAGGGGCATGATCAAAAAAGGTCTACCAATCGGCTCGTGTTGGCTTAGAGTACTGACCGGAATGTGCTGGCGGGGGACTATCCCCTTGTTAAAACACAATAGAGCAGCAGCGGAGTTTGCTGTACTAACATTGGATTGTGGTTACAGCAGCTCTGAGCTGTCAGTTTTTTTTTATTTATTTTTTTTTTCTCATTCAGCCCACTGGGTTGAATGGGAAGAAAAAAAAAAAGCTAGCAGTGTGTGCTAGACTTTATGCTCCATACACACTAGCATTTTTTTTAATCTAAAAAAAGTTAGAAAAAATGTTGGTAATAGCTTTTTGTAGTAGCATTTTAGGAGCGTTTTTGCAGTAAGGGGGGGGGGGGGGAAGCTAAAAACAAAATATGCTATTAGTAGTGTTTAGGAGCCTTTCTGCTGGAAAAATTCTCCAAGAAACAAAAATTTTTTGCTCCTAGACACTGAAGCTTGAAAAAACGCTAATAGCCTAAAGTAGTGTGCGTGAACATATAAGATAACACTATATAGCTTCTAGGAACATATAGTGTATGGCCAGCATAAGACTTGCTCAGCTATAATGTGCTGAGGAGTGGCCACCTAGTTGCTACTTTTTAAAAATGTTTCTACTTACTTAGACCGTTTGATACCTAGTGAGCAGGAAGTCGTGCAGTGGGCCTTTCCCAGTGGCGGAACTACCACCATAGCGACTCATGCGGGCGCTATGGGGCCCACTGCTGAGTTGGGGCCTGGTGAGTGGTGTTACTATGCAGGTGCTGGCCACTCCGGGTGACACCCGCCAGAGGGGTGACACGCTCGGGTAGCGGCAGCCGCCAGCACCGCTAACACTGCTCGCTGTACCCGTGCCGCAGTGTCCCTCAGCTGCACTGACCGGAGCCATCCCCTCCTCTCTGTTTACATCCACAGAGGAGGAGGAGCCTGCGTTCGAGGGACACACACGCCACTGTGTATCAGCGCTGTTCTGAGGTATGTGGGGGGGGCTGCACTACTGCGGGGGTCTGCACTACTGAGGGGGGGGGTTTACACTACTGAGGGGAGTCTGCACTACTGGGGGGGTCCTGCACTGAGGGGGGGGGGGGTCTGCACTACTGAGGGGGAAGTCTGCACTACTGAGGGGGGGCCTGCGCTACTGGGGGGGGGTCTGCACCAATATAGGGGGGTCTGCAATTTTGAGGGGTGTCTGCACTGCTGCGGGATCCTGCACAGAGGCGGGTCTGTAATGGGGGGGTGTCTGCACTACTGAGGGGGGGCTGCACTACTCAGGGGGGGGGGCGGTCTGCACTACTGAGGGGGGAGGTGTCTGCACTGAGGGGTGTCTGTACTGCTGGCGGGTCCTACACTGAGGGGTGTCTGCACTACTGAGGGGGGTCTGTACTGCACCACTGAAGGGGGGGTCTTCAATTCTGAGGGGTGTCTGCACTGCTGGGGGATCCTGCACAAAGGTGGGTCTATAAGGGGGGGGGGGGTCTGCACTACTGAGGGGGGGTCTGCACTACTTGGGGGGGGGGGGGGGGGTCTGCACTACTGAGGGGGGAGGTGTCTGCACTGAGGGGGTGTCTGCAATGCTGGGGGGAGGTGTCTGCACTGGGGGGTGTCTGTACTTCTGGGGGGTCCTCTAATGGGGGGGAGTCTGCACTGGGGGGGGTGTTGTACTGATTGGGTGGTCTGGACTGGGGCGATGTCTGCACTGGGAGGTATTTGTACTGCTGGGGGGGTATCTGTACTAAGGGGGGGTGTCTGTACTACTGAGGGGGGTCTGTACTGCTGGGGGGGGGGGTCCTGCACTGGGGTAGGGGGTGTCTGTACTAAGAGGGGTGTCTTTACTGCTGGGGGGTCTGCACTGAGGTAGGGGGTGTCTGTACTGCTGGGGGGTCTGCACTGGGGTAGGGGGAGTCTGTACTGATGGAGGTCAGCAATGTGTGCCCTTCAGGAGCTGCATACAGTATACTGCATACTTTGTTGTTAGAAATTAATGTAAGCTGTTGCCTGGATACTGTGCCACATGGGTGTGGTAATCTGTTGTTCAATGGTATTAGTTGATTTTTTTTTGGGGGGGGGGGCCCCATACAACATTTTGCTATGGGGCCCTGTGATTTCTAGTTGCGCCCCTGGCCTTTCCTATATATGATCAGGATATAAACTGTGCTTAGCAATATACAGTGTGGCACAATATGTTGCCCAGTGTGAGTAAATCTATATATTTTTTTTTTTGTACCATAGGACTCTTCTTTTACTGTGTCATTATTATGTTTTTCTCTGTGGCCTTATTCATGCGTATCAAATAGAATCCTTAAAGACTTCTGTGTAATGTTTATAAAATTTATGTGCATTTCTATGTACAGTGCAGTTTCGTGAGGGAAGCTTTTATGTCTAAAACAAACCTATCATCCTTTACTAGACTTCCCCCTTTTATTGTTGCTCCCGCAGTGCTCAGATTGCTGTTGGCACAGTGTCAAATTCTCTGTACTTCATGGTATGGGGAAGCATGTGACATGCCTCCCCACAATGCAGCTTTGGGGGATCACCAAGGGGAAGGGCGATGCCTTTCAGTAACCAATAATATTAGGCATTGTTGACAATTGACATTGGCTTTGTGGGGGAGCAGAGGATGGATTAGAAATGTTTGGTATTGACAGGTTTACGTTAACCACCTAAGTACCAGCATGTTTCACCCCCCTTCATTACCAGATAATTTTTCAGTTTTCAACACTGTGACTGAAAATGACTTGTGTCATACAACACTGTATAAATTTACCTAATACATTTTATATCATTTTGTGAGACCTATACATTGCTCTGGTGATATTTAATAACCATGTTTTATTTTTGACTGTATAGAAGACCAAACATTTTGAAAGGGTCTTCATTTACTTTTTGTTGTTGGTGTTCAGTCGTTTAGTCATGTCCGACTGTTGGTGATCTCATGGACCATAGCGCACCAGGCTTTTCTGTCCTCCACTGCCTCCCGGAGCTTGCTTAATTTCATGTTTATTGTTTCAATGATGCTATCTATCCATCTTGTTTTGTTGTCCTCTTCTCTTTTTTTCTTTCCATGTTTCCCAGCATTAGGGTCTTTTCCAACGAGTCCTCTCTTCGCATTAGGTGGCCAAGGTATTTGAGTTTCAGCTTCAGGATCTGTCATTCCTGTGAATATTCAGGGTTGATTTCCTTCAGGATTGACTGATTTGATCTTCTTGCCATCCAAGGGACTTTCAAGAGTCTTTTCCAACACGATAGTTCAAAAGCATCAATTCTTAGGCATTCAGCCTTCCTTATGGTCCAACTTTCACAGCCATAGATTATTACTGGGAATTCCATAGCTTTGACTATATGGCAGTTTGTCGGTAGGGTCATGTCTCTGCTTTTTATAATGTTGGCTAGATTTGCCATTGCTTTCCTCCCAAGAAGCAAACGTCTCCTAATTTCATGGCTACAGTCACCATCTGCCGTGATCTTGGAGCCTAGGAAGATAAAATCTGTCGCCGTTTCCATTTCTTCTTCTCCTATTTGCCAAGGAGTGATGGGACTGGTTGCTATGATCATAGTTTTCTTAATGTTCAATTTCAGGCCAGCTTTTGCGCTCTCCCCATTCACCTTCATTAGGAAACTCGTTATTTCTTCTTCACTTTCTGCCATTAGTATGATATCGTCTGCATATCTCAGGTTGTTGATATTTCTCCCTGCGATCTTGACTCCAGCTTGTGATTCATTGATCTTGGCATTTTGCATGATGTACTCTGCATATAAGTTAAATAAGTTGGGTGACAATATACATCGTTGCCGCACTCCTTTCTCAATTTTCAACCAGTCAGTTGTTCTATGTCCTGTTCTAACTGTTGCTTCTTTACTTGCATACAGGTTTTTCAGAAGACAGGTGAGGTGGTCTGGTATTCCTTTCTTTCAGTATTTGCCACATCTTGTTGTGATCCACACAATCAAGGGCTTTACTGTAGTCAATAAAGCAGAAGTAGACCTTCTTCTGGAACTCTTTTGCTTTCTCCATGATCCAGCAAATTTTGGCAATTTGATCTCTAGTAATTGGTTTGTGTGAACGTTATAGCTTCTACAAACTATGGTGTGTATATATATTTGAAAATTGATCAGTTCTGTTTTACTGATGGCCTGTCTAGTTTCTTGAGGGTCTAAAATGCCAAGACAATACAAATACCCCCCAAATGACCCCTTTTTGGAATATAGACAGTTTAAGGTATTAAGAGGAATGCAAGTTTTTTTGAAGTTTTGAACATTTTTGTCACTTTTTGTTTGGAAAATGCAGACATTTAAATAAATGTGTTCTATTTACATACTGTCAACAGTGCAGTACAGTGTCATCATTTGACTAGTGTGGCGATGATCAGAGATACTGGCTGGTGACAGTATGTTTAAAAAAAAAAGCGAACATTTTTATTTTATTTTTTTCAATCAATTTTTGTAAACATTTTTGTTCTCCTTTTTTCTTTACATTCTGTCGTCACTGCAGTGTGGAATAAGTAGAAATAGTATTATTATTATTATTATTATTATTAATAAAAAAAAAATATATATATATATATATAATATATAATATATATATATATATATATATATATATATATATATATATATATAATTTTTTTTTTTTTTGCTCTATTATTGCTTATATATATATATATTTTCTCTATTATTGCTTATAAGAGTGATTCGTTTTAGCTGTCGTGCTTGGCTTTCATTCATGACAGCTTGTGATCTGTGATTGGCTACAGCTAATAACATGGTACCCAGTGCTGTGATTGGCCCAGGTACCATTTGATATCTGTGTCGCAGCATCACAATTGTAAGCAAAACAGTCATGATTGGAAGCCATTTATGACTGTGTTGACACTCTCTAATCTGTATGCACGCCATTGTGCTTGTGCTCAGTGACTTACAAATAGGTCATGGAGCCTGCAGCTGCCACTCTGCCGCAATAAATTTACTGTGGCGGGGTGGCAAGTGGATAAACATGCAGCTTAGTAATAGTATACTAGATACTGTAAATGTACAGTTCACACACACAGAGCAATCAGAAGGTGAAGGGGTTAATGTACAGGTCACATACAGTGGTAGAATGGAAGAGGTTAATGTACAGATGTGCAGGATAAGGGAGGGGAGGGGTCAGAGTTCAGGGTAAATCAGACAGGATGGAGCTGACATATATTGTGAAAGGGGTGGATTTTTAGAGTTCTGACACTGTTACTATATTGCACTGCTGCTGACTAGTGTCCAGTAGGCTTTCTTTCCTCTCGTATATTGATCAGTGTGTGAGGGTAAAGAGTGCTTCCCGATTGCCAGCCAGTAAAATTACACAGTTGCCAATGGCAGCCTTTGTTTACATTTAGTAATGCTATGATTGGACACGATTGATTCCATGGTATAGAACCACTATCATTGGCTCTGTCCTTTTTTGCCTGTAATCCACTGCATCAGGTCACAGCACGACCACAGGACTAGATGTACTGGTATGTCGTTCCCCCAGCTCTGTAACACTGGGAGAGCGGACCAGACTTTATGTATAGTAGCAAGTCATTAAAGGGGTTGTAAAGGTAAATGTTTTTTCACCTTAATGCATTCTATGCATTAAGGTGAAAAAACATCTGACACTGCCTGCGCCCCGAGCCCCACCCCCTCGAAAATCCCGTGCTTGCCCACGCCATCCTTCTTCCCCACTCAGCCTGGCCACTGATTGGCTGGAGTGGATGGATGGAAAGCAGCGCAGTCATTGGCTCGTGCTGACGTGGAGCGCCGGGGGGCGGGGCCATGTGATACACTCACCACGCGAGGGAGCTCGCATGAACGTGAGAAGTACTTGCGGGAGGAAGCCGAGACAGCTGCCGAGGGACCCCAGAAGACCTGGTTCGGGGCTACTCTGTGCAAAACAAGCTGCAGAATGGAGGTAAGTATAACATGTTTGTTTAAAAAAAAAAAAATTTAACTTAACAATCCCTTTAACCACTTGCTGCCCGCACTATAGCCGAAAGACGGCTACAGGCTATGGACGTGCGCACTCTGTGATCGCAGAATCCGTGAGACTCGGCTGATCATAGATCTGGTAAAGGGTCAATCGCAGCAGGCCCTTTACCATGTAATCAGCTGTCAGCCAATGATAGCTGTTCACGGAAATAAACAAATGCTGGTTTTATCTTTTTTTTTTTTTTTTTTTTTTTTTTCATTCATGCAGCCAGGGTGAAGGGGAAAAAAAGCAGGGGCTTCAAGTGATACTAAAGCTTTGTTTTTTTTTAAATAACAAACATGTCATACCTCCACTGTGCAGCTCATTTTGCACAGAGTGGCTCTGAACATCCTCTTCTGGAGTCCCTCGTTGCTCTCGCAGCTCCTCCCCACATTAGATAACTCCCTAGGAGAAGCTCTCGCCCGAGGGGGTTACCTTGCAGGCACACTCCCAAGTCATTCATTCTGCGTCCATAGAAGCCGAATGTGTGACTCGCCCAGGTCATTGGATTTGAATGACAGCAGCGGGAGCTATCAGTCTATCCAATCAAAGCCAGGACTCCGTGGAGAGAGACTGCGTATCCCTGCTGAAGATGAAGGGGCTCAGGTGAGTAAAACGGGGGGCTAGTGGGCCGGTGACTGCCAGGCGTTTTTTCACCTTAATGCATAGGATGCATTAAGGTGAAAAAACGCGTACCTTTACAACCCCTTTCAGAGGGATTAGAGGGACACACCGGTCCCCATAGCGCCCACATGTGCTGCTAATCGGTGCCACATATCAGTGCACACCAGTGCCACCTCTCCGTGCAGCCTCATCAACGCACATCAGTGCAGAGAAAATTTACCCGTTTGCAAAATGTTATAACAAAATATGAAAAAGTGTTTTTTTTTTTCTAAATTTTCTCTTTTTTGTTTAGCAAAAAATTTAAATCCAGTGGTGAATAAATGGTACCAAAAAGCTCTATTTGTGTGAAAAAATGATAAAATGTCCTATGGGTACAGTTTTGTATGACCGAGCAATTGTCATTGAAAGTGCGACAGCGCTGAACGCTGGAAATTTGGCCTAGGCAGGAAGGGGGTATAAATGCAAAGTAGGCAATTGGTAAGGTAAAAGTAAAGGCAAAACCTAACTCTAAACCTACTCCCACCCCCATTTTAAGCCAAATCTATGTACTCCTGTAAAGAAAAGATTGCTAAACTTACCTATTCGGAGTCCTGTCCCAGACTGAACTGTCAGCTTCAGTGTATAGGGGAGGCAGCCAACAGTGGAAGTTCTCTAATAAGTCTATGGGTGACGTCACTTCCCAGGAATTTGCCAGCTGTTGGCTTTCTCCTGCACACAGAAAGTCATGTTGGAGACTGGACCCGCTTCTGAATAAGTATAGCAATCCTTTTTTCTTTACAGGATTGGATAGATTAGGTTTAGAATGGGGGTTAGTGTAGGTTTAGCGTTAGGTTTTGCCTTTCCTTAAAGTGGTTAAAACTATTGGTCAATTCAAATTCACTAATCTTTACCGCATGTGATAAGGGTATAATTTTACTCATTTGCATAAATTATTGCATGCCGTAAATTAAGTCCAATTCACCAAAAACAAAATAACAATTATGTGGGGGGGGGGGGAGAATGTGTGTAAGTATCACATAAAAATTTACAAACGGACCAGAGAGTAAAAAAAAATTGATCATTGCCACCAGGGTTTAGCTGGTGTTATTTGCCGCTTTTCGACAAATAGCTGGTTGCTAAGGAGTGGGCCGGGAAGCCAGCCATCGTGTCCTTAAAGTGGAGTTCTTCCCAGAAGTGGAACTTGCGCTCATATGTCTCCCCCCCCCACCTTTGGCACCTTTCAGGGGGGAGCGGAGGATACCTTTGACAGGTATTCTGTTCCCACTTAAGGGAGCCACAGTTGTTAATATCACCACTCGGCTCCCCTCTCTTTCCTCTGCCGCCGGCACAGTTGGGGAGAGGAGCGGAGCCTTGCGCAGTAGGGTTTCTGGTATGAAGCCTTAACTGCAATTGCAGCGGCAGCCCCCGACAGCTGTGTCCTAATATTAAAAGCCAGCAGCTGCAGTGTAGCTGCTGGCTTGTAATTTTTGCAGCGGTGGGTGGACCTCCGCTTTAACAACCGATGACTCATTAGTGGGTTCCCTGCTGACATCTGAATGTAAGAAAAAAGAGAAGGCAGACACCCCCCCCCCCAAGCCATTATTTGACCCTTTAGTATGTAGTATGGCATTTAATGTTGTATGTTGGTATACGCAAGCTATTGTTTACTACAAGCAAGTTAATACAAAGAATGCTGTCGAAAGCTGTACAGAGAAGTGTGTGTGTGTGTGTGTGTGTTTTTATTTATATATAATATATATAGGTTTGTTCATTGACACCCATGGATATTCTATAGCAGTTCTTTCTGTTATGATTTTCAGAGGCATTTTTCGGCTTCTTGCAGAGTATCAGTTGGCCAACAAAGACAACCCTTCATACCAAGGTATGTGTGACTATATAGTGTATATTGTAATTCACTTCCTGACTATTTTGCATTGGTTCTCCCAGTTATGAGAACATAATCAAACTGCCCTCCAATTTCTGGTAATACATGATTTGACTCCCTAACTATTACCATGTACAACTGGCAGTTACCGAACCTGCAATATAGGACTTGACAGATTTTAACATTCCAGGGTGCCTTTGGCACAGCTCATGGAAATATGTAAAAATAAAGAATAAAGCAAGATGTTTTGAAATTTGTAGAAGTGTGATTATTTCAGATGGCGATGTTATTTAAATTATATTGCATCTCTTCTTTAGGTCTCTCGTTTCAAGACTTTTATCAGCAAAGTAGAGAAGCTTTTCTTGTCAACAGTGACTTAACATTAAGGGCTCAGCTGACTGAGTTCAAAGATCACAAATTAATACGCACAAAAAAGGTATGGTTATTTGAATCCTGGCCATTTAGCTGATTGAAAGTTATACTAGTGGCGGTGAATAAGAAGTGCAGAAAGAATATTTTTAGAAGTTGTGATTGCTTTTTTTTATTTTTTTGCCATATCATAGAAAATGTTTGTGTCTAGCCAGCATACTGCTTCGCCTTTTATTAATATATTTATTATTATGTGAAATATCAGCCATGCCATTAAACTTGGCCCACTCATAGATTTTAATGTATGTGTTGGATTCTAGGCAGAATAACAGCAGCATTTCTCCTGTAGCTCCTTATAACTTGTTCTTTGGGGAAATTTTTCATAGGCAGCGCAATTTCAAAGCCAAACTGGTGTGATCCAGGGCTTACAATTCTTCAGAATTATAAAGAAAAGGTAATAATTTATAGTCTAAAAAAACGAAAAGTAGGTATCAGTAATTGGTACCGGCGAGTACTTGAGAAAAAGTATTGGTACTCTTAAAAAAATAAATGGTATCTGTGTTTCCCTAATAGAGATGATTAAAGTGGTTGTAAACCCTTACAAACCACTTTGACCTACAGGTAAGCCTAGATTAAGGCTTACCTGTAGATCCAAGAAATATCTCCTAAACCTATACGGTTTAGGAGATATTTGCCCGAAGACAGGCACCGCTGTCTACGGCGCATGCGCCGTAGACAGCGGCGCGCACTGAGCGCGGCATTTCCAACAATGGAGCTGCCGCGCGTGTCGGCTCCCGTGCGCATGCGCGGGAGTGACGTCATCGCGGCTTCACCTAATGACAGCGGCGGAGCTGCGAGACTCCACCGAGAAGATGGATGTGCTGGACTACAGGGGACAGCGGTGACTTCGCTGGCTCCTGTGTCAGGTAAGTGACACATAATGGGCTACTATGCGATGCATAGTAGTCCATTATGCTTTGCCTTTGCAGGGAATGAAAGGAAGTAAACCCGTCAGGGTTTACTTCCTCTTTAAAGGCCAACAAATAGCCTAGGAACTATGTGGTAAAATATAATCCACGCAACAACTTAAATATATGTGCAAAACATCATCCAGTTACGATCATCTGCCTTATAACATAGGCTGAGAGTGCTGCTAACACCTTCTTGAGTGTGTCCACCAAACTCTCTTCATAAACATAAAGTGAAAAATATACGTGCAGCCCAATCACATATTGAGTACAACACAAGTGGTTGTAAACTGCTGGGCGATTTTTATTTTTTATTTTTCTTACCTGCAAGGTAAAGGCATAAGGTGCTAGTATGCATCACATACAAGCACATTATGTGAAACTTACCTGAAAATTTAGCATTCCATCTCTGCGCTGCCATCACCGGAGGCCGCTTCCAACTTCACCTGTCTTCCTTCCTGGTCCATGGACTCCGGTTGTGTGACTGGCCGGAGCCGCAATGGCGTCACTCCAGAGTCCTCATAGCCTTGATGATACTGGAACACTCCTCCTGCTATCGTCTCTGAATCACACTACTTCACTTCTTGGTTCCCGATCATCAATAAGACATGTCATAATAAAAAATAGAGAAACCATAGTGCTCTGTGCTTCCAAATATTTAATAAAATTGAACAAGGGATTAAAAGCCTTGCATGGATATATAAAAAAAACAAGCACAGAATCCACTCACCACGCTGATACAAATGGCTAGTTGTGACGTCATGGGCTACGGCTCCTCCCACCCATGGGTGGACAAAAAAAGAGGAGGTAAGGGACCACTCTGTGAAATAACCTTGCACAGAGCAGGTAAGTAGAACATCTTTTAAATGTAAATATTATAAAAGATGGGGAAGCATCAGCATGTATGCTGATGACACACTGTTATACCTGGCAGACTCGGGCCCCTCTCTACATGCGGCTCTCCAAACAATTGAACGGCTCGGGACTTTCTCCAGGCTAAAGATCAACTGGGGGAAATCCCAAATTCTTCCACTTGACAGCTTCCCACCGACCGAATTTCAGGGCAGTTTGCCATTACAACGAGTCAGCATTATCAAGTACCTAGGGATATACGTATCCAGATCACCAACGGATTATATACATTTAAATTTAAGCCCTCTAATTTCCCATGTTAAATCCAAACTACGGGCCTGGGCCCGTCTACCACTGGGGGTTTGGGGCCGGGTAAACCTCATAAAAATGGTTCTGCTACCCAAGATCCTCTATGTTCTCTGGCACTCCCCGACTTACTTACCCTTGAAGCATTTTAAATCCCTTGAGGCCTTTCTTAAACCCTTTGTATGGGGTAACAACAGACATAAATTAGCTTGGCAGGTGCTTAAAAACCCCACGGACCTGGGGGGCATGGCCCTTCCCGATTTTAATCTTTATTACATTGCGGCACAATTATCCCAACTGTACAATATAGACAAAACGGACAGAGGGCGGTTTCTCCAACTGCTATGCCCGGGGTGGGCTCGACGCACCGAAGATTCAATTTACCCACTGGCGATGGGCCTTGGTGGGGCGGGCCTGGGGGACAACAGACAGACTTTGTTATACCATTACAGACGCATATGGGACTTGGCTTCTGTCAAGCTGGGGATACCACTCTATAATGATTACACTCCATTATGGCATAATAAAACTGTCAGAATTCTTACAACTTCCCGATGTAGACCTTTGGTCTACTCATGGTATTCTCTATATGCATCAATCCCCGGTGGGAGAGAGAGGTGGGCCCTTTGGAGGATGGGGAATGGGAGGAGGCTTTGGAATCCTGCAAGGCTGTCTCACCCAAACTTGCTGACAGACTGACCCAAATTTATATTATCCACCGGGCGTATCTCACCCCCCTTCGGGTTGCCAGATACGGAAGCACTCAATCTACCCTTTGTCAGATGTGTGGGAGTGAGGTGGGTACGTTCTTTCACTTAATCTGGTCATGCCCTAAAATACAAGGCCTGTGGGCGCAAGTTATAACATTCCTGCACGATCACATGGGCTCTCCGGTCACATTGGACCCGAAACAATGCCTACTCGGGGTACTTCCAGATACTATAGACAAATACGCTAAGACGTTCCTGCATGAGACCTTGTTTTCGGTGCGGAAGGTCATTGCCCGGAGGTGGATGCGGCCCGCACCCCCCCGGGCTGGCGGAGTGGAAGGCGGAGGTCAATAATAATTTACCATATAAAAAGGTTGTGTATATTAACAAGGGATGCCCGGCCAAATATGACAAAATATGGGATCGTTGGTTACAAGACTCTGATACTTGTACGTAAGGCACTTTGAATCTATGTTGCCAGTTAGATGGTTTGCCCCTAACTGTGTGTTCTGGTTTGGGTCTGGCTGACCCACATGGTCGGGACCAGCTACCACTCTCTCCCTGGTTTTTGTTCCCTCTTACAAATGTTTGTTATTCATGACACCGGTTTTGAACCGGCTGTACTCTACTTACTGTACACCCTTCTGATACCAATGACACCTTGGCTGTATGTAATAATTTGTATGCACTTTTTCTTGTTTTAATAAACTTGGTTATGCAAAAAAAGATGGGGAAGCATTCCTATACCCCCCTGTGTGGGAGGACACGGCTATTTTTGTTTAAACCTATAAAAACCTTTTCGATTTCTCTTGCGTTCACAGACTGACACCTCTCCTTATTCTTGACCATTGGGTTGTTACGCCACCTTCAGGAGAGGACTAGGCAGAACATGTTAACATGTATAAAAAACAGAACTTTCTAGTTCCGCCCAAGGGGCGGTCCCTTCAGTAACAACCCTCCAGCCTGCTTCCTGCAGCCTCAGTTTTTTTCTGCCTAGTGAAGGAGAAGGACCTAGGAACCCTGGGGCCCATCAGTCTGTGGATTTTTTTCTGAAGAAGTTTGCCTTTTGCGAAAGATTAAGATCCTGTGATCTGCTACCAACAGCCGGCTGGGTGACAGGCTGGATACCCTTATCCTTGTAGTCTCCCCAGCCTGGCCAGTGAGCGTGTGCAAACCAGAGCTCTGCGCTGGGTCGGCCACGACATGCCGCCCCTGGAGCCTGAGGGGCCGGTGAGCGTAATGCTTCGGGGCACACATAAGACCAGGCTACTGATGTCTGCGTCACATTGTGCTGGGCCAGCAGCCACCCCGTACTGAACGAAGAGTGGGTCTGTGATGGAATGTTCCCCAGCTCCGCAGGACTGGTAAGTACAGCTCTCCCTGCCTCTGTGGCAATCCCTGGGAGGTCGATTCGGGGGTCCCTCACCTCCCTCTCTTCTCTCCATGTCTCTATTCCCCCCCTCCCTGTGGGGGATGCTGCATGGGCTGCTGAGCAGTGTGTGTGTGCCACATAGACAGGGGCCCCCTGGGGGGGCTGTGCTGGGTGGCTGTGCCCTGGATGTCTGTAAGGTCTCTCCCCTGGGTGTCTGGAGGTCTGTGTCTGCTGATCACTGTAGTGCTGTTTGCCGCCATTTCCTCTGCCTGTTTTTCACTGTCTCTCAATGTATACAGTGCTCGGCGGCCATTTTTGTTATGACCAGGGAGAAGCATGGTCAGATTCAATTTTTCTGTAGTCTGGCATCCATTTTCCCTGTGATTATGTCCCTTGTACTGGACGTTCAGCGGCCATTTTGTTGAAGCCTAAACGCGGTTTTCATGCTCAGCACTGTTCTCTGAGGCTCAGCACAGCGCGGTTTTCTCTCACAAGCATCTGGGAGCTGACATAGGACACAGGCACAACTAGCTGGACAGAACAGAACTCCGGGTGGGGAGTTCTGTGGTGGGGGCCCCTCAGCCTGCAGCAGTTAGGAGGGTGGGACCATCACTGTCCTAAGTCCCCAACAGGTGGCAGACAGGGTAGGGTCGGCATGGCTTCAGAAACTGGTGTTTCTTCCCCCCGAAATCCCGGCAATTGCAACCGGTTCACCTGCAGACAGTGCAGTGCCTCTGGACACTTTGTCGGCGGTCCTTAACACATTCGTTTCCAAGATGGAGGCGGTGCATGGGTGCAAAGGCAGTAAAAAGCGCCCCCTGTGATACAGGTGGGGAGGTCGTCTTCAGGAGTTTGCAGCCCGGTGGGCCTCTCTGCTATCTGGCCAATGGGTCTGCAAACTGATTGCCTCGGTTACAAGATAGTTCCTCTCTTGGCCAACTAACGGATCTTCCCTTCCAGCATACCCTTACTCCCGGATGGCTGGAAGGCCCCATGGGGTCAGTATGGGACCTGCTAAACCTCAGGGTGATGGCGTCTGTTCCGGTGTTGGGAAGTTTCCAGGGGTTCTACTCCAATCTATTTGTAGTCCCCAAGTAAGGAAGGGGTACGTCCAAGCTTGGACCTAAAAAGCCTCAATTGCTTGGTTTAAGTACAGAGGCGCAGTGTGAAATCAGTTCGCTCAGTTGTCGCTGCACTCCATCAGGGGGACTCCCTGGCGTCTTTGGACATCCAGGATGCGTACCCGCACATACCTATATGCTTCAGGGATCACAGGGTTCTGTGTAATGCAGTCGGGGAAGCCCACTACCAGTTTGACTCCCCCTTTTTTGGCTTGGCTTCAGCACCTCAAGTCCTTACCAAGGTATTTGACTTCAATTTTGGGACAACGCGAGATCGCAATCGTAAGTTACAGGACGACCTCCTTCTGAGAGCAGTTTCCGCCTCGGAATTAAAGGAGGATGTGGCGATCACCATGCAACCCTGCAGGTATTTGGGTGGCTGTTGAACCTAGAAAGTCAGTGTTCATACCGATTCAGCGATGGAGTGCCTAGGCTTACTGCTGGACTCCATGGAAGCGAGAGTTTTCTCCCTTCAGACAAACTGCAGACTCTCAGAGCCGCTGTAACTTGGTGACCTCCTTTGGTACCGTATGCCCAGTTTCCACCAGTCTTGTAGAAGGAGATAATGACACAAGGGGACATATCTCCGTTATTCCTGGATCAGCAGATTCAGGTGAGCCAGTCAGACGCCCTGCTCTGGTGGCTGAGGTCCCTGTTACTTTGGTCCGGGAAGTCGTTCCTACGTCTGCATTGGGCTGTGATCACAACAAATGCCAGCCGGGGTGGAGTACGGTGAGTACAGTCGACCCAGGGTCTCTGGTCGGGTGAGGAACCCAAGTTGCAGATCAATATGCATGAACTCCGAGCGATCATTCGTTGCCTCTCCACATAGTCGATGAGACTACGAGGGCGTACGATCAGGATCCAGTCAGACAACGCCACGGCGGTGGCATATCCCATCACCCATCAAGGAGGAACAAGTAGCTTGGCTGCAGCACGGGATGTCGCTCACATCCTTCAGTGGACAAAGCGACAGGTACCGGCCTTGTCGGCCATTACATCCCGGGAGGAAGAAACTGGCAGGCGGACTACCAAAGTCGCCAGATGCTGTGCCCAGGAGAATGGGCATTGCATCCAGACATGTTCAGGCTATTGTGCCTGTGGTGGGGTACACCAGACATGGATCTCCTGGCTCCTGTCTCAATCGGGAAGGGGCCGAGATTCGTATCCAGGATAAGAGATCCTTGGACTGACGCGTCTATCACGCTTTTGGCTCCATGGAATCAGTACTGGCTGATCTACGACTTTCCTCCGCAAAAGCTACTACCACGTCTGCCCCGCAGAGTGGAGGCCGAGGGGGTTCCAGTAATACTAATACCCCGGATTGGCCTTGGCATCCCTGACGTGCCGACCTAGTACGCCTGGTTGCGAAGGCTGCCTTTGCGATAGGACCTTCTGTGTCAAGGTCCATTTCTCCATCTTGTTTTAACGGTATGGCTGTTGAGAGCCAGATGCTAAGGTATCGGACTCAATGATCTCAAACATGTTGAGAGCACGGAAATCTTCTTCTCGGAAGATATACACTGGAAGACATACATATCGATGTGTGAGGAGAAAGGATGACATCCGTGCACCTATTCAGTACCAAGGATCCTGCTGTTTCTACAGCGAGGAGTAGACCAGAAGTTGGTCTCAAGCACCATTAGGGGACAAATATCAGCCTTGGCTGTCTTTTTTTTCAGAGACCCCTGGCGTCTCACTTTCTAGTGAGCACTGTTGCTCAGGGGGACCGACTTGTAGTCCCTCTGATGCGTCCACCGTTGCCCCATGGGATCTGAACCTGGTGTTATTGGCGCTTCAGAAACCGCTGTTTGAGAACATAAGGGGAATTCCCTGGTTGACCCCTTCTCAGAAAAGGGGTCTTTTTAGTGGCCATTACATCGGCCAGGTGGGTTTCGGAACTGGCAGCCTTGTCTTGCAAGTCACCCTACATGGTTAACCATAAGGATAAGGTGGTGTTGCGTTTGCAACCCTCTTTTCTGCTGAAGGTGGTTTCGGCGTTCCACATCAATGAAGACATTGTGTTACCATCTCGGTGTCCTAAAACCGACACATCCTTAGAGGTGGCCCTTTATTCCCTGTGTGTGTGATCAGGGCTATAAGGATGTATTTGTCTGCCACGGCTCCTTTTCGGGAGTTAGATCTCTGTTCGTTTCGGTAGCTAGTCTGAAAAAGAGGTATGGCGGTCTAGTCGATCACCATTTCTGGGTGGGTCAGACAGATGTGGTGCAGCCTACACCTTAAAGGGGCAGGTGCCCCCCTTTCCTGCCATGGTCCATTCCACCAGGACATTTGGGGCCTCTCGGGCTTCCGACATTGTGTGTCAGTCGCTCTAGTGTGTAAGGCGGTGATTTAGTTGTCCGTTCACACTTTTACCAAATGCTACCGAGTGGATGTGAGCGCATCGTCTGATGCCTGCTTGGCCGCAAGTTCTTTCTACAGACTGGATATAAGCGCATCATCTGCTTAGCCGCAAGTTTTTTTCCAGATTGGATGTAGCACATCATCTGATGCCTTGTTCGGGAGCACTTCTGAATGTGGGTGAAGTTTTTATGCTGTTTCCCACCCCTCTTTATGATATTGCTTTGGGACGTCCCAATGGTCAAGAGTAAGGAGCTGTCAGTCAGTGAACGTAAGAGAAAATAGGATTTTTGTACTCACCGTAAGATCCTTTTCGCTGTAGTTCACTGACTGACACAGCACCCTCCCCTCTTATTTTACGTTATACTGCTTGTTGATGTACTGAGGCTGCAGGAAGCAGGCTGGAGGGTTGTTACTGAAGGGACTGCACCTTGGGCGGAACGAGAAAGTTCTGTTATTTTGTATATGTTAACATTTTCTGCCTAGTCCTCTCCTGAAGGTGACTTAACAACCCAATGGTCAAGAATAAGGAGCTGTATTAGTCAGTGAACTACAAAGAAAAGGATTTTACGGTGGGTACAAAAATCCTATTTTCTCTTACGTTCACTGACTGACACAGCTCCTTTCTTAGACCATCGGGTTGTTACGCCACCTTCAGGAGAGGACTAGGCAGAAAATGTACAACAAAACCAGAACTTTCTAGTTCCACCCAAGGGGCGGTCCCTTAGGTAACAACCCCCCAGCCTGCCTCCTGCAGCCTCCGGTTTTTTTCCTGCCTAGTGAAGGAGAAGGACCTAGGAACCCTGCAGGCCCATCTGTCCGTTGATTTTGTCTTCAGAAGTTTGCATTTTGCGCAAGATTAAGATCCTATTATCTGCTACCAACAGCCGGCTGGGTGACAGGCTGGATACACTTATTCTTGTAGTCTCCCTAGCCTGGCCAGTGAGCGTGTGCAGACCAGAGCTCCGTGCCGGGTCGGCCACGACATGCCCCCAAGCTCCAGGGGTGGCCGGTGAGCGTAATGCTCCAAGGCACACATATGACCGGGCTACTGATCTCTCCATCACATTGTGCCGGGCCAGCAGCCACCCTGTACTGATCGGAGAGTGGGTCTGTGATGGAATTGGTAAGGACTGGTAAGTACAGCTCTCCCTGCCTCAGTAGCATTCCCTGGGAGGTCGATTCGGGGGTCCCTCACCACCCTCTCTTCTCTCCCTGTCCCTACCCCCCCCCCTCCCTGTGGGGGATGCTGCATGGGCTGCTGAGTGGTGTGTGTGCCATAGACAGGGGCTCCCTGGGGGGGCTCTCACCTGGGGTGGGAGCTGTGCCCTGGATGTCTGTAGGTCTCTCCCCCGGGTGTCTGGAGGCTGTGTCTGCTGATCGCTGTAGCGCTGTTTGCCGCCATATGCTCTGCCTGCTTTCACTGTCCCTAATTGCATACAGTGCTCAGTGGCCATTTTTGGTGTGGCCAGGGAGAAGCATGGTCTGACTCCATGTTGTTGTAGTCCAGCGGCCATTTTCCCTGTGATTGTCCTTTATAATGGATGCTCGGCGGCCATTTTGTTGAAGCCTGAACACGTTTTTCTTGCTCAGCTCTGTTCTCTAAGGCTCAGCACAGCGCGTTTTTCTCTCACAAGCATCTGGGGAGCTGACATAGGACACAGGCACACCTAGCTGGACAGCGCAGAACTCAGGGTGGTGAGTCCTGCGGTGGGGGCCCCTCAGCCTGCAGCAGTTAGGAGGGTGGGACCATCACTGTCCTAAGTCCCCAACAGGTGGCAGACCCGGTAGGGTCAGCATGGCTTCAGAAACCGGTGTTTCTTCCCCCGAAATCCAGGCAACTTTAACCAGTTCACCTGACAGTGCAGTGCCTCTGGACGCTTTACCGGCAGTCCTTAACACGTTCGTTGCCAAGATGGAGACGGTGTGTGGGTCAAAGGTGGTAAAAAATGGCCCCTGCCCCTCCTCCGGGGAAAGCTCTGACGCAGACTCGGGCCCCGCTGAGACTGGTGACCCCTGCTCTGTCGTTTCAGATGACACTGACCAGGACCAATCGGACAGTGAGGAGGAGTCCCCGTCCGGGTCTGGGCGTGAGAAGCATTTGTTGGAGCACTTATCACAGCTGTACCGGATACCTTGAAAATTCAGGATACAGCAGATCCCTCTACTGATGTAGTGGTCCCTTTTGGGCCCCGTAAGCCAGCCCATACATCTAAGGTGTTTCCGTATCTGACTTATTTCGATAAATTCATATACTTTTCGGTCCCCAAATATATGGCGGTGCGTTACCCCTTTGAGGAGAGCCTTCTCAAAAAATAGGAACTCCTGCCTTTAAGGATCCCACGAACAGGAAGGATGAGGCAGTGGCTCATTCCTTGTTTACGGTTGTGGGGTCAGCAATGCGACCACCACTGGCATCCACACTTGTGTCACAGACACTGAGTGGCCAAAACATTTGCTCTGTGAATTTGGGAACAGGCTTCCCATTTTTGCGTGGAACTAGCAGACCAGTTAGTGCAAGGTCTTAAGTACGTTTGTGACGCGGCCCTGGATACCCTCTCTCTGTTATCCAGGGCTTCAGTGTCAGCTGTGGTGCTGAGGTGCCTGATTTGGCTAAAATGCTGGTCGGCGGACCAGGCATCTAAAAAAGCCCTGACGGATTTATCCTTCCTTGGTGAGCGGCTCTTTGGAGCCTCATTGGATGACATTATTAGAAATGCCACAGGTGGTAAGAGTACCTTACTCCCACAGGCCAGGAAGGCTAAGGAGCCATGCCGTAGGCAAGGGCCCTAATTTTCCGCTCACAAACGGCTTTTTCGTCCGCCCGGGGCTTTTGCTAAATGTCCCCAGTCCGACGGGAGGACTTCTGAAAGACAAAAGCGTCCCTGGAACTGCAAGCCTGCGAGCAAAAGTGCTACCGCATGAAGGTTTGCCCTCACCCCCAACACGGGTGGGGGGGTCTCCTTCGGGAGTTTGCAGCCCGGTGGGCCTCTTGGCTGTCCGACCAATGGGTCTGCGATCTGATTTACTCTGGCTACAAGATAGTTTCTCTTGGCCACCAAACAGATTCTTCCCCTCCAGCATACCCATACTCCCGGCTCGACGGGAGCCCCTAATGGGGACGTTAAGGGACCTGCTGAGTCGCGGGGTATGTCAGGGCTGGCTTAGCCCTTCCTCCTCTGGGCTGGCCGCTCAGCTGTCGGCTGATTGCCAGCTTCCTTCTCTCTCCACTGTTACCAGCTGTTTCCGATGATGCTCGTCTGGCCAGCCTATTTAAAGTCTCTAGCTCATTTCTCCATTGCCTTCACGTTTGGTCACATCACTAGAAACAATCTCCTGCTGTTGTTTCAAGACTGGCTTGCTATCATCCCTCCTGGCTTACATCCTGCTTGCAGTTGCTCTCCGTGGATCCCTGACATCTGGACTGGCTGATTTGATCTGGCTTATGACCTTTGGACTGGCTGACTACCCGATCTGGCTACGGGACTCTGGCTTGCTTGACTACGCTTTTTCCTATTTATCTTTTTATTTTTATTAATAAACAAGTGTGATTAGATTGTACTTCTGTCTCTGTCTGTTTCATGGTTCCTGACAGGGTGATGGTACCAGTTCCGGAGCCGGGAAAGGTTCCAGGGGCTCTACTCCAATCTGTAGTCCCCAAAAAGGAAGGGGTACGTCCAATCTTGGACCGAAAAGCCCTCAATTACTTTGTTAAAGTACAGAGATTCAGAATGGAATTGGTTCGCTCCGCAGTCGCTGCACTCCATCAAGGGGACTCCCTGGCATCCCTGGACATCCATGCCTCTTTGCAGTACTGGAGCCCAGGACTTTTTTGGTCATGCTATATTGCCTAGTTTTTACAGAGGGGTGCTATACAGGTCCAAGGGAATGGAAGCCTAGGAACTGTAAAAAGTCCTCCTATGCTTTTTTCCTTAGTAAAATGTTGTAAAAGTCTCCACTGGAAGGAGTAAATGCATACCTTAGTAAGTTGCCTCTCAGTCAGCTCAGATGTCCCAGCTGAACAGCATGTGTGTGTGTGGTCTCAGCAAGCCAGGGGGATCCTCATCCAGAACGTTGATTGACAGAGGGGGCGTGGCCACAGCACAGACGTTGGGGACAGGAGACAGAGTCGGACACGAGCGCTGGGGGCACGTAAGGTTGATGCAGGCATTTCCAGTACAGGAAATTACATTTATAACGCTTCTAACACAAAATTCCACCCCCATGTGCTGGGAACTCCAGTCATGTCTCTACACGGTCACCCGCGCCTGAGATACCAGATATGGCAAGCACGGGTGAGTCATTGGGACCAATTGGTGGTGCAACTGCTTCTCACATTTCAGCCCCTGTATACGTGACTGAAGATGCTTTCCCTCCACACTGCAGGGCCTAGAAGGAAGATTAGCGACTTTAATCGCATCCTCTATCCAAAAGGATAGAAAGCATGTTAGACTCCCCTCCCCTACCTCAGACCCCTTACCAAGGGAACAGTAGGTAGAGGAGTTACCCTCAAGTGATCAGAAAGAAAGGCAAACCGATTACTCCTCTGCGTAGGAAACAATCTGAGAAATTGCTGATACAATCTCTTACAGAGATGGTTCGTGCCTCTTTCAAGCTACCTCTAGCAGAGTCAGCTGATAGTTCTGTTTCTTCTTTAGGTTCCTTAAAACCTTCACAGCCTTTTCATGCATTTGCTGTACATGCATTATTAGAAAAGCTTATTTATACTGAATGGGATCACCCAGATAAGCATTTTCTCCTTCCAAAGAGATTCACAGCACTCTATCCTATGGAGGAGAAATTCACCAAAAGATGGAAGGTACCAGCAGTTGACAGTGTGAATAATAGTCTAACTTGTCCAGTAGACAATGCACAAATGATTAAAGAGGCAACTGATAAAAGATTGTAATTTCTGTTAAAATCCTCTTTCTTTGGCAGTTGTGGCAATAGGCATCTGTCAGTCCCTAAGGGACCAGTTTAGACAGGCCCTTAAAGAGGTCCCTGCACAACAGGCCCATGATTTGGCCAAACTACCAAGAGCGCTAAGTTTTGCCATAGACTTCATGAAAAATTCTATTCACCGGGTGTCCTGCCTTGCACTTGTGCTAGTACACATGCGTGGGACCCCGTGGTTAAAAAAATTGGTCAGCCGAAGCACCTTGCGAAAGGCTCCTGACTAGTTTCTCTTTTCATGGGGATCAACTATTGGGAGGATTTGGACAAATAAATTCAAATGATTTCTAGTGGGAAGGGTACTCTTTTGCCAGTCAAAAGAAAGTATAAACATCCTTCATTTAAACTGACTCTTTCCCCTGTGCCAGGGGAATCCGCCTCTAGGCAGTGGCCACGGCCTCCACCGTCAGACTCTAGAGGAAAGCCTCCGGGTCCGGCCCAGGCACAGAAGAAGACCTGGGGCCAGAAATCTGCAAAGCAGAATACTAAAGCCTCATTATGAAGAGGCGCCCCCTCCCCCTCGTCAGAGTGGGGGGAAGAAGTCTGGCAAGAGAAAATTCGGGACAGACGGGTCATTTCCACAGTATCTCTAGGATACAAACTAGAATTTCAGTAGTTTCCACTGAGATCAAACATTCCCAAAGATCCAGGGAAAAGGCAATCTCTTTTTCAGGCATTAGACCGAGTACTAGCTCAGGGGGGTGATCATACAGATCCCCACAGAAGAGCAAGGTTTCGGGTTTTATTCAAACCTCTTTACGGTACCAAAACCGAACTGAGATGTCAGACCCATTCTAGATCTAGAGAATCCTAAATCCGTTCCTGAAGATCTGCTCCTTTCGCATGTCGATCGAGTCGATCAGGACAGTAATTTCTATCCTACAAGGAGAACTTCTGGCGTCTCTCTACATCAGGGATGCATATCTGCATGTCCCTATATTTCCCGCTCACCAAAGGTTTCTGCGGCTCGAAGTAGAACAGCAGCACTTTCTGTTTGTAGCCTCACCCTTTGGGCTAGCCACAGTGCCTCAGGTGTTCACAAAAGTACTGGCCACAACTCTAGCCAGGTTAAGGGCACAGGGCATAACAGTATT
This sequence comes from Lithobates pipiens, assembly GCF_037356315.1. Classification (NCBI taxonomy): domain Eukaryota; kingdom Metazoa; phylum Chordata; class Amphibia; order Anura; family Ranidae; genus Lithobates; species Lithobates pipiens. The sequence continues at coordinate 170,878,613 of NW_027507784.1, forward strand.
GGCGTACCTAGACGATCTATTGCTAATAGACCAATCGGTGGCTCGTTTGGAGCTAAGTGTATGCATTACAACCAATTACCTGAAAAGTCTGGGTTGGATTCTCAACCTAGAGAAGTCTTCCTTAAAACTGCTAAAAAAGCTAGAGTATTTGGGTCTGATCATAGATACAGCCCAGAAAAAGGTGGTCTTACCTCAGGCAAAAATCAACTCCGTGAGAGAGCTGGTGCTGATGGTCAGGTCGAAAGGAGATCCCTCCATTTGCTTTTGCATGAGGTTGTTCGGAAAGGTGGCTTCATTCGAAGCAGTTCCCTATGACCAATTCCATTCGAGACTGTTGCGAAACAGTATCCTAACTGCTTGTAACAAAACGATCCAAGCTTTAGACTTGCCAATGCGGCTGTCCCCAAGGGTGTCTCAAAGCCTCAATTAATGGTTACTAACCCAGAATCTGCTGAAGGGAAAATCCTTCAGACCAGTCATCTGGAAAGTGGTAACGACAGACGCCAGCCTTTCAGGCTGGGGAGCAGTACTAGAGAAGACAACTATCCAGGGACAGTGGTCAAGAACTTCCTGGACTTCCAGGTTACAGGATTGTCCTGTCAGGATCCACAGCGATGGCCTATATCAATCACCAAGCGGGCACCAAGAGTCTTGCCGCACAGAGGTGAACCATATTCTAACTTGGGCAGAAAGAAATGTTCCGTGCCTGTCGGAAGTCTTAATTCCGGGAGTAGAGAATTGGCAGGCGGACTACCTGAGTCGCCAGCAGTTATTCCTGGGGGAATGGTCTCTTCACCCTGACATTTTTCAGCTGTTTTCCAAAGATGGGGGACTCTGGACGTAGATCTTCAACATGAAGTTAGTAAACTTTGTGTCCAGGACAAGGGATTCACTCGCATACGGAATAGATGCTTTGGTGACCCTGTGGGATCATTTCTCACTGATCTATGCATTTCCCCCCTATTCAGTTGCTACCTCCACTTTGCAGAATCTAGCTGGAAAGAAAGCTGGTAATTCTGGAAGCACCAACATGGCCCAGAAGGTCATGGTATGCAGAAATCATAAAGATGGCAGTGGAGGATCCATGGTCCCTTCCACTACGGCCAGACCTGCTCTCACAGGGGCCATTATTCCATCCTACCTTACAAATGCCAAATTTAACAGCTTGGCTATTGAAACCCATTCTATTGACAGAGCTTATATAGTGAAAATACAGTGTTTTGAAATCCGAGTGTTTTCTTGGTGAATTTTAAAAGCAAGCGACAAGCGTGCTGATCTGACAGAACACTGCTGCTTTTAAAATTCAACGTCAAAACAGCCACATGGATTTCTAAATCCTGTATTTCACTATATAAGCTCAGTTAACTGGCAAAAAATAAGTGTGAAATGCAAGATTCCTGTGGGTGTAAAAAGATGTCCGCTTGCCACCTTCTCACTTTATCCTTTAATGTGGGTGACTGCGGGGTGTACCAAGATGGCTGTGACAGAACGTCACATCAATTACAAAACTTGACAGATCGCCTAATCTGATGGAAAAGGGGCACAGATAGCAAAATCTGATAGGAGCTTCTAATTACTTTCCACCCTATCCAAAACGAAAAAAAGTTTTGCCTTTAGTTATACATTCATGTAGATATGTCCATCTTTTTGGGTTCTAGGATCTAGAATGTGGGCTATGCGCCAGTGTTATGGCTACGATTCAGTGTAATGTAACAGGAGTTGTTAGGCTAGGTCATGCATTTCATAAAACTGGATAGATGTACCCTCTAGTGGCTGATTCGCCATTCATATTTTACATTATACAAACAAAATTAATAGTTACAAAGATTCAGAACCAATGCTTTTTGAGATTTGGTGAAATATATTTTACCATTGTTAGGTTAAAGAAAACCATGTAGACTTCTGTGTATAACATGTCGCAGTCTATATTTCAACCTTCCCCTGCACGATACCTGTACTGCGGACACAATAAATGCCCTTCCCAATCATGTGATCATTGTGTGGATATGATATTGTTATCACATGCCTTGACAAAGGCATGTTGACAAAATTCTATTGAGTCTATTGACAAAAATAAAAAGGCCTTCAGTCCACAGGTGTTGACTGCCACCTTCAGTCTGCATTGCTTCCATTTATTAGTGCAACTGCCGGCATCAGTGACTTCTGATCGAGAATGAATTAAAGATTTAAAGCGGAGGTCCACCCTAAAGTGGACCTTCCGCTCATTGGAACCCTCCCCCCTTCCGGCGCCACAATTGGCACCTTTCAGGGGGGAGGGGGTGCAGGTACCTGTACAGTACAGGTATCTGCACCCACTTCCGGCGTAGATTCTGCAGAAGGTACGCCCCTTTCCGCAGAATCTACGCCCCTTTCCGAAGGTCCCCCGCTGCCTGCTGGGAAACACACGGATCCCAGAGACAGCAGAGACCATCCTTATTGCGCAGCGCGACTCGCGCATGCGCAGTAGGGAACCGGGAAATTAAGCCGAAAGGCTCCACTTCCTGATTCCCATACCCAAGATGGCGGCGGCAGCAACCGAGAGACGATCGAGAGATCGGCTTCGGGTGCCGACATCGCGGGCGCACTGGGCTGGTAAGTGTCATTATTTTAAAAGTCAGCAGCTGCAGTATTTGTAGCTGCTGGCTTTTTAAAAAAATGGTGGACTCCCGCTTTAAAAACTACATTGTATTGTATAGTACATGTACAATTTTCTGTTCCTTTGCCAGTTCTGTTAGTTTTATGTTATTGGTTTGGACTTTCCATTGAAAATACCCACTTTTATTTATCTGTAGTAAAGAAAAAGTTTTAGGTGTGAAAAAATGCTGTAAACTAAGAATGTTTTCAAAAATTGATCTATTAACCACTTTACGACCAGCACATGCCGATATACGTCCATTTTTTGAAGAGGGATATCTCGGTAACGGCAGCAGCTGCTGCCACAACCAAGATATTCATCTCTTCAGGCGCCAGGCGTGTGTGCGATAATGGTGGTCTCTCCTGCGAGATCACCGCTATCGGCGGCGGGAGAGGTGCCATCCCACCGCTCTCCCGTGCCCTCCGGCGCCGTCGGTAGCGACGGAGGTGTTCGAGTTCTATCGATGGCTGGGTATGGAGACGAGTGAGGCTAAGATGGCCCCCACTCGTCTCTATACAATAGGAGGGCGGAAGGGATGTCAAAATGTCACTTCCGCCAATACTTCTTAAAGGCACATTTTTTCAATGTCATTTTTTCAAATTACATTTTTTTAATTTTTTATTGCATTTAGGTTCAAATATGAGATCTGAGGACTTTTTGACCCCAGATCTCATATTTAAGAGGACCTGTCATGTTTTTTTTCTACTACAAGGGATGTTTACATTCCCTGTAATAGGAATAAAAGTGATCCATTTTTTTTTTTTTTTCAACAGTGTAAAAATAAAATCAATAAGAAAAAATAAAAAAGGGTTTTTAAAAAACCCCCATCCCGACAAGCTCGCACGCAGAAGTGAGCGCATACGTGAGTAGCGCCCGCATATGGAAATGGTAGTCGAACCACACATGTGAGGTATTGCCGCGATCGGTAGAGCGAGAGCAATAATTCTAGCCTGAGACCTCCTCTGCAATGTAAAAAATGCAACCTGTAGAATTTTTTTAAATGTTGCTTATGGAGATTTTTGAGGTTAAAAGTTTGACGCCATTCCACGAGTGGGCGCAATTTTGAAGCGTGACATGTTGGGTATCAATTTACTTGGTGTAACATCTTTCACAATATAAAAAAATGGGCTAATTTTACTGTTGTCTTATTTTTTTTTATTCAAAAAAGTGAATTTTTTCCAAAAAAAAGTGCACTTGTAAGACCGCTGCACAAATACGGTGTGAAAAAAAGTATTGCAATGACTGCCATTTTATTCTCTAGGGTGTTAGAAAAAAAACAATATAAAATGTTTGGGGGTTCTAAGTAATTTTCGAGCAAAAAAAACTGTTTTAAACATGTAAACACTGAGTCTAAAAAAGAGGCCTGGTCCTTAAGTGGTTAATAGTTCATTTACTTTCCATTTTTTTTAATTGATAAAAATAAACAGAAGAGAAATCCAAATCAATATATGGTCCACCCTTTGCAGTCAAAACGGCATAATTTATTTTGGTACACTTGCACACATTTTTTGAAGGCACTCGGCAGGTAGGTTGTTCCAAACATTGTGGAGGACTAACCACTGATCTTCTGTGGACGTAGGCTGCCTTAACTCCTTCTGTCTCTTCATGTAATCCCAGACAGACTCGATGTTGATATCAGGGCTCTATGGGGGCCAAACCATCACTTTTGGCACTCCTTGTTCTTTTAACCTGAAGCTAGTTTTGGCGCACAAACTGTCAAATATTTTAATTTTGATCATCCGTCCAGAGCACCTGCTGCTATTTTTCTGGACCCCAGTTCCTATGATTTTGTGCATAGTTCAGTCACTTAGTCTTGTTTCCATGTTGGAGGTATGGCTTTTTGGTCGCAATTCTTCCATATAGATCTCTTCTGGTCAGACTTCTCTGGACGCCATTATTGGCCTCAATCTGAAATAACCCTGATATCAAAGGGATTAGGGTGGGAGACAAGGAGCACAAAATCTCAGCGTTTGCTGATGATGTGGTCCTGGAATTTGAGATAAAGAAGAGCACGATTCCAAATCAGCTGGAGATGTTAAAAAAAAAAAAAAAAAAATATGGAGAATTCTCAAAATCTCAGCAAGTCTGAAATCTTGAACATAAATATAAACAACTCGGAAGAAGTACAACTCTCAAAAGAATTCAATTTTCCATGGAGAAAGGACATAAAGTATTTAGGAGTGAGACTGACTGACTCCTTGAGGAAAATATATCTGATAAACTATATACCCCTATTAGATGAGATAAGGTTGGAAATTAAAAAAATTACAACGCCATCCCACAATCTTTTTTTACAACCCTAAAAGGTATAATTTCTTGGTTTATATGGCGTGATAAAAAAACACGAATTGCAGCCATGGTACTGAGCCAGGAGAAAAAACAGGGGGCTTAGCTGTCCCGGACTTCAAAAAATATTATAATGTAGTGTCCCTTTCACGGTTAATAGAATGGACAAAAGAGTAATGACAAGAGGTTGATCAACATAGAAAAGATATTTAGTAATACACATCTAGGTCACGTAATATATAACCCACCACAGTATAGGACATTGGGACATAACACATGCGACATAAGTACTACACTTAAAATATGGGATAGGTTATATACACAAAAAAATGGGAGTATAACTACCCGTTGATTTATTTAAAGGAAAATGAATACTTTGAGCCAGGTAGGTGGGGGGGGGGGGGGGGGGACTGGATAAAAAAAATGCATAACTGAAAGACATAATAAAGAATGGGAAAATATGCACTTTACAAGAATTACAATTAGACACAGAGGTGGTGAAAATTTACATATGGAGGTACATCCAACTGAAACACTTTGTAGAGAAATTGCCAAAACCAATCCGATCCGGAGAAGATTATACGCAGATGGAGTGGTTATGCATGAGGGAAAATTCAAAAAATATTTCACGACTATATAAAATTCTATTGGAGAGAGAAGGATTGGATGTCCCTCCATATGTCAAGAAATGTGAAAATGAAATAGGAACACGCTGTAGTAAACACAAGTTAGAAAAAATCTTGAAATTGACACATAGCTCTGCGATAGATTCTAAAATGGCTGAAACAAATTATAAATGTCTGGCAAGATGGTATATTATGCCCGACAGAATTAGAAATTTTCAATGGGAGAAGTCCCCCGAGTGTTGGAGAGGGTGTAAGTCCATAGGAACAATGTTTCACATATGGTGGGATTGCCCCATCATTAGAAAATTCTGGAAGGAGATTCTACAATTAATAAAGATAATCACCAATGAAGATATTCTTAATGATCCATGGACATGTTTGTTTCACGGGGCAACTAGCCCCGTGAGACAATACAAATCATTGATAATTCCAATCCCCCTTAATGCAGCAAAGTGCTTAATCCCAAAAAAATGGCAGGAATAGAGAGCCCTAAAACCCGGGACTGTATATTTGGGGCAAACGCCATACAAAAACTGGAGAGTGTAGATGAAATGGGGGAGGAAGAGGTAGAACGGAAGGATAAATGGAAAGAGTGGAATAAGTTCAAAAGAACATGGAGATATGTAGTGGAGATTACCCAATAAAAGATGAGACGAGATGAGGTGGAAAACAGAAGAAAACATATGGGAAAGGAAAGAGAAGAATATGAAAAAAGGAAAATATAACTGCTTTTTTTTTTGGGGGGGGGGGGGGTGGGGATCTGATTAATAAAATTTAAGTAGTGTATGTATGTATTTTTAATGTTCCTTTTTTTTCTGTATGATGAAAATGTGTAAAATAAAGTAGATGGGGTGTACCTGGGTCCCACTGGTTTCCATCAGTTCTGTACTGGTGGCAATGCCGGACATCTGATAGGAGGGAAAGTACCGTATATACTCGAGTATAAGCCGAGATTTTCAGCCTCTTTTTTGAGGCTGAAAGTGCCCCCCTCGGCTTATACTCGAGTCATCGCTGTCTGCCCGCTCGATCAGCGTGTCGAGCAGACAGACAGCGGCCATTCTGATTCAAAAGCCGCGCCTCCGGCTCCGCCTTCGCCTGTGATAGGCGGAACACTGAATTTCCCAGCAGCCTGTGTTCCGCCTATCACGGGCATCCGCTCATCCTCGTACTACGGACGAGGATGATACGACGTCCGTGATAGGCGGAACACAGGCTGCTGGGAAATTCAGTGTTCCGCCTATCACAGGCGAAGGAGGAGGCGCGGCTTTTGAATTTTACAATGGCCGCCGACGAAGAGGGCACGGGACGGAGGCAAGGCAACGCACGGCACGGGACGGGACGGGACGAAGGCAAGGCACGACACGGGACGGAGGCTCGGGACAAAGGCTCGGGACACAGGTAGGCTGGACACACACACACACACACACACACACACACACACACACACACACACACACACACACACACACACACACACACACACACACACACACGGATGGAGACACACACACACGGATGGATGGATGGATGGAGACACACACACACACAGGGATGGATGGATGGATGGATACACACACACACAGGGATGGATGGATGGAGACACACACACACAGGGATGGATGGATGGATGGATGGAGACACACACACACAGGGATGGATGGATGGATGGAGACACACACACACAGGGATGGATGGATGGATGGACACACACACACACAGGGATGGATGGACGGACACACAGGGATGGACGGACACACAGGGATGGACGGACACACAGGGATGGACGGACACACACACAGGGATGGACAGGCATGTCTCACCCTCGGCTTATACACGAGTCAATAAGTTTGCCAGTTTTTTGGGGGGTAAATTGGGGGCCTCGGCTTATATTCGGGTCGGCCTATACTCGAGTATATACGGTAACCATGACATGGTCTTTCATTTGCTGCATTGTTTCCTTGCCTGACCACTGCATCTATTTTCCTCAGTGTTGCCTGTTTTTTGTGCTTCTTCAAAAGTGCTTGAACAGCACATCTTGAAACCCCAGTTTACTTTGAAGTCTTTTCCTGGGAAAGACCTTGCTGATGCTGTATAACTACCTTATGTTTTGATGCAGTGCTCAGTCCTGCCATGGTGTATGACCTGTTGTCTTCTACAACCTTACCTTAGTAGCAGAGTTTGGTTCCTGACCCATTGTTAAGCTTCCTACACAGCACTTTGTTTCAATTAATGACTGTGTTTCAACCTACATATGATATTGATGATTATTAGCACCTTCTTGGTGTAATTGATCATACACCTGACTCTAATGCTACAAAATCCCTGACTTTGTGCAAGTGTAAGAATTGATGCTGATTTCGATTTGATTTGGTGTTCCCTCACTTTTCATTTTGCAAATTGCTAAAAATAAGCATTTAAAAATATATTTTTGAAAGCATTCTTACTTTACAACATTTCTACACACCTGCTTAATAGTAATATATATATACACACACTATATAATATTTTTTAAATACGCTTTTTTTTTTTTTTTTTTTTTTTAATAGATTTGTAACCGCGTATACTGTCTTTTTGTTTTTCAAATTAGTCAAGTGCTTCATTTTAAAGTGTTTGTTTAGCATCCAGAGAAAGTTCAGAAAATAAAGCTAAATCCAATGCAGTTTCGTTACTGAAAGCATTTCTGCTGTTTGTATATAAATCTGGTATAATGGTAATTGTGACGGAACGTCCCCCCACACTCCGCTTGAGTGCCTCTGTCAGTAATACTGCTTCCTAAGTCCTGGAACATGAGTCCAATGGATCTGGCTATAGGGACCCCCAAGAACCAGACAACACAAGTCTTGGAGTACATCAGGAATGAATCTTTATTGGAAGGAATACAGGTCCTTATATACAGTAAAAGAGGAAGTGCATACCTCCTGCTCATATTACTCTTAAAATACACCGGTGACCAGACCTAATTAACATGAGCTAATTACTAATCTTTTAGACAGCCTAGATGACTCAGACATGACCTTTAGGCCAGACTTGCTGTCTTTTAGCTTAGAAGACAATCAACATTTCACAAATCAACACAGGTATCCTTTATACAATAGCAGAGTTAATTAACACAAACAGCAACGGGGATCTAATGGCTCTTAGATCCCATACTAGACTTATTTACAATAAACGCATTCTAGCAGACAACAGACAGGTGGCATGAGTTGATAACATCAGCAACTTCTATGAGCCTCAACATTATGAAGGCCATCACTATAATATGGCATATACAGGGTTCACAGAGTCTGTGTTTTGGGAGGACATGGACTTGAATCCAAAGTAGCACCACCTCGAGGGTCCCCAGACATACAGCTCACAAAGAAAACCATTCCCCCAAATGCCAGGGCCCATAATCGGTCGGCAAGAGGTTCGCATTCAGTCCCATCCAAAAGCCTCCTGTCCCGGCTAGGTCTGTCACAGTAATAATGTCATGAACAGTGATGTAAAATAATACCTTACATGATGATAGTAGGAGAGAAGAAAATCCAAAAGACTCTAAACAGGAGAAATACTCAAAATACAATCATATAGCTATAAAATAGCCCCATCCAGGATGTAGACCTGGCCTTGGCCAAGCTGTCGCAAAAACTATAGTGTTAAAATTCCCAATAGCAGGTGTTTAAATCTTCAGCAAGCTAAACTTCAGTTCTACATAGGTGAAGAAGCTCTATTTCTCAGCTGTGTTGAAATTCCCTTTAGGAGTGCTATCCGCCCTTTTCACAGTTATCGAGGATCTATGTAGGCCATGTGCTATAGAATTTATATTGGTGTTTTATAAGTAGCTATGCATTTTTCTGACTCCATAATATCTGATAGCTTTATAATCCAATCTGCTCTAGTTGGAAGCTCCACCTTAATTCAAAAGATGGGTATCAAGCTTTTGGCCACGTTCAGAAAATGTATATGTGATGATGAACTAGTGGCTAACGGGATTGTGGGTAGGTAAAAGGTACCAGAGCATGTGGAAAGCCAACCTCTAGAATTGTTTAATCTGTGATCTAATATCCATCCAAAAAGGATTGATTTTGGGGCACCCCCCAAAAGTATGAAGATCTTTGTCTTCATCCCCTCCAACAGAGTGGGGATAAGCTTAGAGGGCACTCGGGAACCACTGGGTGAGAATTTATAACTAGTCTCCTGTGTTTTGGAGTCTATGGAGGATGTGTGTGTCAATTGAAACATCTGTTGTGTTTGTGAATCTGGGGGATCATGTCCTCCTAGGTCACATTCCCACTCCTGGATGGATGGTAGCTTCCCTTGTGAGACACTTGATATCAGCAACTTTTATATTGTAAAGATACTATATTAATGGGGGGGGGGGGGGGGGCAGAGAAAATATTAGATACATGGGAAACGAAGAAATGTTGTGTATAGTGCCATTTACCCACAGGAAGTTTCACATGCCTCTACCTCAGTCTCTAAAGAGCAGTAGCTATAGCAGCAGCAGAGGCACCCACTGACCAGCTGGATGTGTACAGAAGGAGGTCACTCTGGTGAATGACGGACTCATCTGGGGTGCGGAATCTTAATTACTAACCAATGTTCACCAGGGCTCCTGATGGTGGAGAGGTTTTATGCTGCATGTTAGCACCAGGTTATGGTCCTCAGAATCGCCCAATCAGGAGCTGACCAAGCTGGGGTCAAGTGGCCGATATAGTAGGTAGATAAGTAGAAGCGTAGTCCATAAACATGCCATAGTTCAGTAAGGAGTGGTCGCAGGTTGGGACCAAGAAGTGTACTCTAGGAACAAGTCAAGTGTTGGTAATAGTGACGATTCAGATGGCAGCAGCACTGACAAGAGCGAGATATTGGTTGGAGGGAGCACAATAATCTGAAAAACAGGAAGTGCAAAGACATGACTTTAATAGAAAGTTAATGACCGGAGAAATGGTTTAAGGTTCAACACAAAGTTCAGGAAGGATCCTTCAAGGAATTGCCCAGGGAGCTGTCCAGCACTCCAGGTGGCTCAGCAAAAAAAGACACCGCCAGACCCAAGAGTTCCCAGGTTCAGATCAAGGCCCCAACCATCATATTAGTGGTGCCAAGGAGCCATTATGGTCCATCTTCTCCCATAATTGTTATTGTTCGTTAAAGGTGAAGTCCCCTCCAAAGTTGAAGGGGAAGCCAGGAAAAGTGTAATGCATATTCCTCCCTGCCATACATTTTTACATACAAACTATGTAAATTCCTGTTTTGTAAAAAGGTTTTAGGCAAGACAATTGGTATCATCTGCAAGTAGAACAGAACCCTCAGTAAGAGTTATTGTTAAAAATGTGATTGAGGATCTGTACCATGCATATAAATCCTTGCGAATATTTTGTAGTATGGGTTAAAAATTCTGGCAATACAGGGCACCGTAATGGTCAATAAGTGAAATACCCAGATATTTCAATGATCATGGACTAAAAACAAAATGGCTTACTTGAAGTTGTGGCTTGTGGCTGGGAGTACAGTTACTGGCAACCTTTGATTTAGTGCAATTTATTTTAAAACTGGAAAGCTGCCCAAACTCGCAATTTCAACAGTGAATTGGGTCAAAGAGGTCAGTACACCTGTAATACAAATTTAAGGTATCATCCATTCCCCTGAGACAATTTTGATCCCATGACTAAATCTACTAAGTAATGGTTGTAAATGTAAAGCAAAAAGAGTGGGAACAATGAGTACCCTTATCTAAATCTGTTTATGGATCACTGGAAAAACAAAATAAAAGGTCAATGATACCCTCTCATGCGTTCTGCATAGAGGGCCGGTTATCAGCCTTTACACATGAGGACCCAGTTCCCCCAGTCAAATGCTTTCTCGGCATCAGTGAAAAGTAGACTCCAAATATTTTTAGTCTGTTTTTTGACATTCATTTGATCCTTTGTTAAATGTTTAAAAAAAAATTTTATTTTATTTGCAGGGTGCAGATGGAGTTGAATATCTGATCATCCCACTAGACTTGGCAACTTTGACAGACTTTTTAGAAATGGAAGACAAGGAGGGCTGAAGATTGCTCACTTAGCATAAGTTAAGAACATATGGACTGTGATTACGAGCCAGATCACTGATTTAGGGATGCTTTGCATTTACCTGATTTGCACAAGAGAAGGTTACATACTGTATATCAATTGTAAATGGCTGCTGAAGGATTTGTCTTCTGTGTCAACATGTCGAGAGATGACTATTTGGAAAGTGTTACACAAGAGTCTGCTGAGAAACCTGCTGTGCAGTAACTACATGGCAAAATACCAAGCATATTATAATACACCAAGTCAAGCCAATGTGTACTTCACATGGTACTTAAGCAAACATATTTTGCATAATTTAAAGTTTAGTTTGAGATGCTAATGTTTATCTTAAAATAAAAATATATACTTTTTTCTTCATTTGTCCTTTTTGTAAATAGATGTTATGGTCTTCTACAAAACTGAGTTAAAAAGAAGGGAAAAACCCCCCAAAAAATAGCTACATTGTATCAGGATTATTGTACAACCGCTGGAAAGTGAAACTGATGTTGAGTCCACCTGTTAGCAAACCGCTCTAGGCAGCACATTTCAGAAAAGGACAATTGTTCACTAATATAGCTTTGGGTTACTATAAATGCCCATGCTGATTCAGTGGTTTAGGGTGACCACATGGTGAGGATTTCATTCTTTAGGACTGTCTAATTCATGCTTTCAGGCGTGCTTCTTACATTCTGAACATTTTTTTTTTTTTTTTCCCTAAGCTTAATGCATAGTCTTTGGACACCAGACCAGAAGAGGAGGAAGGAGGTGCCAGACAGTGCTTGCACTTTTTACTTTATCATGTAGGTTCAAATTCTAGGGCTAGGTCTCCCTTCCTTTTTTCTCAGATAGACCCCTACCCATCTGTAACAGACTGTGTGTTCTTTGTAATGAAGGTCAGCCCACATTAGTCGTGGTGAATTAACAGTGCTTTATTGCCTAAATATGTCCTCACAAAATGGACACCACATGCTGTTATGCATATAGAGTTGCTGATAATTATGCACACCTAGGTACAGAGGGATGAAATGATTGCATTAGTCAACATATGTATTGTGACATATCTATGTAAACATAACTGTTTCTTAATGGAGCTGATGTGCATAAATGCAGGCTTCATTCACATTACCACACCTGACACAATGCCTTTAGGCCCGTTTCACACTGGGGCCACGACTGTGTTCGCTTGTTTTAGCGGTGTTTTACCGCATTTTAAGCAATGCTTTTTCAGCCACTAGTGGGCGCTTTTAATCCCAAAGAAGGCATTAAAATCCTCCCGCATTGGGGCGCTTTCGAATCCCATTTTTTTTTTTTTTTTAGGCAAAGATGCAGCTTGCTTTTTCAAACGTCTCGCAAGCACACTGCCCGGGATTTGTGAACAGTATTTGAGAGAAAGGGGCCTTTTGTGTACATAGAAAAAGTTGGCCATCTTTGACTTCAGCTCAATAGAGGCAAATGCAAAAGTGTTGCATTTTATAATTTTGCTAATTGTGTGTATGTGTGTGTGTATATATATATATATATATATATATATATATATATATTTATTACACACACACACACACAATGTGAGTACACCCCTCATATTTTTGTAAATATTTTATTATATCTTTTCATGTGACAACACTGAAGAAATTACACTTTTCTACTATGTAAAGTAGTGAGTGTACAGCTTGTATAACAGTGTAAATTTGCTGTCCTCTCAAAATAACTCAAAATGCAGCCATTAATGTCTAAACAGCTGGCAACCATAGTGAGTACGCCCCTAAGGGGAAAATGTCCAAATTGGCCAATTTTGTCATTTTTCCCTTCTCTGTGTTATGTGACTCGTAGTGTTACAAGGTCTCAGGTGTGTTAAATTGGTGTTATCGCTCTCGCTCTCTCATACTAGTCACTGAAAGTTTAACATGGCACCTCATGGCAAAGAACTCTGAGGATCTGAAAAAAGAATTGCAGTGGCTGACCAAGTCGGTGTCTAATAGGGAGACTGTCCAACCACAAGCCCTCTATCTGGAGAGCAGTAATTGCTGCCAAAAGTGCATCTACTGATAAAGATGCACAGTATCTTTTTGAGGGTGTAATTGCTGCCAAATATGCATCTTCCGAATCTTGACTTAAAGATGAGGGGGTGTAGACAGTAAGTTATATTATACTGTGTTTTTGTACTTCATTTAAAACACTTTGCAGAGGTTGCTTTTTACTTTGACATTAAAGCGTATATTTCTGTTGATCATTTTATAGGCACTGCACAGCACATCACAAACTTGTGCATAGATTGAATAAAGTGTAATTTTGTTACATTTCAATAAAGTTGAAAAAAAAAAGTCAGTGTCCTGTGTAGCAACAACTCAAAGCATTGACCCTTGCCACCCTACACTACAGACACCAGCCTGCACGCATATTCAAATTTAGGTGTTTACATGTATATTTTTTACAGGTGAATAATGGAAAAAAAATCACAATTAGAAAATGTAAAAATAAGTATAGTAAGTAAAGCAGTTGGTGCCCTGTAGTGATTCATGTGTTGATATATTTAGCATACTGCAATAGGGTTTCTGTTGACCAAGCCCTAGGGTTGCTACATGATGGTCTATGGAAAACTGAATGGGACTGGGTGCTAGACATGTCACCTTGTTAAATTAGTGTCATTTAGTCATAATGAGTATAGTGAAACCGAGCCAAGTTTAATATTATAACCAAAATGTATTTAAACTAAGGAGGTAGCTTATATTACTCAGCAGTTTGTCCCTTTTGATAAGGGCACTGAAATTTAGGTTAGATTAAAAGCATGGAAACTGGAACTGGCGTTATATTCAGATCAAATGTCAATACTTTGATTTGTACATTAGTAATGTATATATGAGGGCTGCAACCTGTTTGCAGCCTTCAATCTTACAGGGAATCCAATAAGCACTTCTAATGCCGCGTACACACGATCAAACAATCAGCTGGAAAAGTCCAGCAAACTCAAGTCCGCCTGACAATCCCCCGTGTGAAGCCTCCGGCGGACTTTTATTACCCGAAAGTACGACGGACTTAGTAGTTTTGCACTCCATTCTTCCCGCTGGACTTGCATTTCGGCGGACAATCTGGCCATGCGTATACCAGTCCACCGTACTTTTGAAATTAACGGACTTTTCCCGCCCGGAGAAAAGTCCGCTCATTTTGAGCGTGTCTCCAGGTAGGCGGGGCCCGCGAAGGAGACGTCGCAGGCCCCGCCACCTGGTATGGACTTAAAGGGGAACCCCAGCACCCGAAAAATCGACGAGCGAGCGCCCCCCTCCTGAGCCATACCAGGCCGCGTGCCCTCAACATGGGAGGGGTGCCTTGGGGAAGGGGGGGTCGCCCAGCCCCCCCACCCCAAAGCACCTTGTCCCCATGTTGATGAGGACAAGGGCCTCTTCCCGACAACCCTGGCCATTGGTTGTCGGGGTCTGCGGGCAGGGGGCTTATCGGAATCCGGGAGCCCCCTTTAATAAGGGGGCCCCCGGATACCGGCCCCCCACCCTATGTGAATGAGTATGGGGTACAATGTACCCCTACTCATTCACCTGTAAAATAAAGTACAAAAAAACACAACACACAAGGGTTAAAATAGTTTATTGCACAGCTCCGGGGGTCTTCCGTCACGCGGGGGTCTTCTCGCCGGACTCCTCCGCTATCTTCTTCTAGCTCTTTTACTAGTGGAGGAACCCAGCTTTCTTCCTCACCGCCACCCTCTTCTTCCGACTCTGGGGGTCTTGTCCCCCTCTTCGGTTCTTCTTGCCGGGCCACCGCGCCTTCTTCTAGCTCTTTTACAGGCGGTGGCCCGGTCTTCTGTCGCCGCCGCCTTCTGTTCTTCTCTTCTCTTCAGATGTTGCCTGGTCGCATCCTCTGCTCACAATGGCACAGACCCGACGCGCGGCGACTTGTATAGGGACATCACCAGATGATGTCCCTGCCCATTATGGTGTCAGTCCCAGAGGATGCTGGGACTGTGACATCATAATAGGCGGAGACATCATCCGGTGATGTCCCTATATAAGTCGCCGCGCGTCAGGTCTGTGCCATTCTGAGCGGAGGATGCGACGAGGCAACATCTGAAGAGAACAACAGAAGGCGGCGGCGACAGAAGACCGGGCCACCACCTGTAAAAGAGCTAGAAGAAGGAGCGGTGGCCCGGCAAGAAGAACCGAAGAGGGGGACAAGACCCCTGCAGTCAGAAGAAGAGGGCGGTGGCTAGGAAGAAAGCCGGGCTCCTCCACTAGTAAAAGAGCTAGAAGAAGATAGCGGAGGTGTCCAGCTGGATGACCCCCGGAGCTGTGCAATAAACTATTTTAACGCTTGTGTGTTGTGTTTTTTTTTTTACTTTTATTTACAGGTGAATGGGTAGGGGTACATTGTACCCCATACGCATTCACATAGGGTGGGGGGCCGGTATCCGGGGGCCCCCTTATTAAAGGGGGCTCCCGGATTCCGATAAGCCCCCTGCCCACAGACCCCGATAACAAACGGCCAGGGTTGTCGGGAAGAGGCCCTTGTCCTCATCAACATGGGGACAAGGTGCTTTGGGGGTGGGCACGTGGCCTGGTACGGCTCAGGAGGGGGGGGGCTCTTGCTCGTCCCCCCCTTTCCTGACCGGCTGGGTAGCGTGTTTGGACAAGGGTCTGATGTGGACCTGGGGGGTGACCCCTACGTCACATTTTTTTTTTCCGCGTTGGGCTTCCCCGTTAAGTCCATACCAGGTGGCGGGGCCAGCGACGTCTCCTTCGCAGGCCCCGCCTACCTGGAGACGCACTCAAAATGAGCGGACTTTCCTCCGCTTGTGTGGGCGAGTCCATTCATTTCAAAAGTAGGGCGGATAGTACAGCGGACTTAGTACGTCGTATTAGTCTGCTGAAAAAGTGCTGTGTGTGGGCAAGTAGCCCGTTCGGAAAGTCCGGCGGGAAGTTTCCACCGGATAGTCGGCTACGAGTGTACGCGGCATTAGACACACAGTGGGACCCAATCTGACTGCCCAGCCCTGCTGATTACAATCTGTGGATCTGGCCTGCAAGTTTAAAAGCCAGGTCCTGCTCTATCAGAATCTGCAATGAGGGCTTCCCAAATCCAGTAATCCTATTGGGTCCTTTCTGGTTCACCCACTAGTACAGAATGTTCTGTATGAAGACTGGCCAGACAAAGTATATACTTCTTTCAAGAGGTACAGTATGCACACAGGTGCCCAGTTGAAGAGGCCAAATACAAAAAGTGGAAAGTTCCAGCAGTGGATTTGGCTATTTCCTGCCTCAACAAATCCCTGACAGTCCCATTGAGCACATCCCAGTTTTTAAAGACCTCATGGACAAGATGTTAGAGGCATGTCTTAAAGCCTCTTTTGCTCTGTCCAGTTTAGCCATGCAACCCTAGCAGTCTGGGCCAAGTGCATATCACGGAACCCTGGATTGATCCTGGTGGATCTCTTGATATTCCAAAAATTGATGCTCCTCCTAATGGCCTTGTACTATTGCATAGACCGTTTTACTGCACCAAAATTAGCACAAGAATCTTGTATTCGTTCAAATGCACAGGATTCTTTGGCTGTAGAACTGGTCTGCAGAGTCTGTAGTCTGTGTATCTGGAAGGGGAAACGTTGACATAGAATGGCACTTTGAAGAGTCCTTGGACACCTTTTAATAAGGAAGTCAAAGGTGGAAAGAGCACACTCTTACCTAGTAAGAAGAAAGCTAGGGTACCTGCAGCAAAATAAGACTTTTGACTTGCCATTAATTTAAATATCTTGGATAGGACACTAGACTAATAGACTATGGGTTATATGCTGTTACCTTATGGCTACTTTACACTGGCAAAGTCTTTGCTGGAAACTGCCCCCAGCACACCTTTGTATAACCCCACCCACTGTCGGGGCTGAGCTCAGCGCTTCCTTCTCTTAGCTGGCCGCTCAGCGGTCAGCTAATTGCCAGCTCCTATCTCTCCACAGTGACTCACCTGTTGATGATATCCTGCTTGTCAGTCCTGCCTACTTAAGCCATCCAGCCCAATGATCTCTGCCTTTGCCTTGGTCAACATCACAGAGACTATCTCCTGCATTCCTGTTAAAGACTTGCTTGGCTGACATTCCTTCTGGCTCCAGATTCTGCTTGCTGTTCCACTATGCTAATCTCTGGCTTGTCGGACTATCCTTTCCGGTTACCAAACTTTGGCTAATTTTTGACTACATTTGTTCTATTTACTTATTATTAAACTGTGTAAACTATTATTAAAGTGTGATTTAACTGTACTTCTGTGTCGGTCTGATTCATGGTTTTTGACACCCACCCTGTGAGGCTTCAGCTTTGTAACAAGCAATATAGAGATACAGAAGACTGAGGGGAAGGGACCTGTATCCTGTACTATACTCAAAGATAGGTAAATTTGACTTGCTAGTAATTTCCATACCATCTTAATTGTACAAGACAGGGAGACCTAGAGTATCGGATGTCCCCAAGCAATAAACTAAGGTGTGTGCAACAACATAGTAAATAGGCCCACAAACGAGTGGTCAACGGACCCAAAACACACAGGAAATGGCTTGAAGCACCTTGTGGCCAAAGCTTGGATCTGCAGAGGCCTTAATGTTATGATAGAAAGTAAAAAAACAGAAGACCATGTGGTGGCCTTGCACACCTGGGAAACAGCTGTTTAATACAAAAAGGCCAGAAAACCGCTGACAGATCTGGTGAAATGGGCCCTGATAGGGAAGGAAGGAATGTATTCCTTGAGGGAACAAACACTGGAAATTAGCAGCCTGAGCAATATTGGAGGAAGCAGGATGTCCCTTCCTGGGACATCCAGGAAGGATGAAAATGGACTAAATTTTTCTGAAGCAAGATCTTGCAACTAGGTAGACTTTAACTGGCGAGCACATCTAGGCAATGGAGTAAAATCTCCTTGCTGTATTTAAGAGCAGGACATAGGTAATGGAGGACAATGTCCTCAATGAGTTGAAAGGAAGAGACCAGCCTCGGGGAGGAAATGGGGTCTGGGTCTCAGGGCCTCCTCGTCTCTATGTAGGATGTTAGTCTTACCAGCAACAGTATTTCTAGGAATCTTCCAGGATAGCCGCATGAGAGATTATTTGTTCTCTCTATGGGAAACATGAGCCAACAGGTTAAAAAGCCCTTTCATTAAATTAAAGGCCTCGTGCACAGAGTGTTAAAAAAAAAAAACGAGCTGCAAATCCACTACCAACGGCAGGAAAAAGCAGCTGTAAAAATGTGTTTTTAGTAGCATTGTGCATTGGCATTAATGCACGTTTAGCCACTCTAGCGTTTCTATGCCTCCATTCAAAATCAATGGTTTCCTATGAGAGCCCATTGATTTGAATAGAAGTCGCACCATGATGTGTGGCTTATGCACAGAGGATCTTGGATGAAAAAAAAAAACTGGCCTGGGGTTCCCCTCCAAGAGCATACCAGACCCTCCAGTCTTGTATGGATTTTAAGGGGAACCCCCACGCCAAAAAAATTGGCGTGGGGACTCCCAAAGTCCACACCAAACCCTTATCCAAGCACACAGACCATCAAGGGGGACGAGCGAACACCTGCCCCCTCCTCCTGGACCATACCAGGCAACATGCCCTGTGCCAATGTGCTTGCTTTGCACCCCGCCCCCGACCCCAAAGCACCTTGTCCCCCATGTTGATGGGGACAAGGGCCTCTTCCCGACAACCCTGGCCGGTGGTTGTCGGGGTCTGTTGGTGGAAGGCTTATCGGCAGCCCCCTTTAACAAGGGGGCCCCCACCCCATGTGAATGAGTAGGGGTAGATTGTACCCCTACCCATTCACCCAAAAAAAGTGTCAAAAATGAAAACGGTACACAGGTTTTTGATAAAATTAATTTATTAACCACTTCAATACCACACACCGTCATATGACGTCCTTGACTTTGTGCATGTATATCTGAATGATGCCTGCAGCTACAGGCATCATTCAGATATCATTATTTGCCGGCAGCAATTCTGTGCCCGATAAGAATGATCATAGCGGCAGTTCCGCCGCTTGATCGTTCTTATAGGTGACAGGATGGGACGTCCCGGTGTCTTGTCATATAACGTCCTCCATCCGATAGTGTCCGCTGCGTACTGCGCATGCGCAGTACACAGCAACACAGATTCCGAAAATTGCCGAGGATGAACGGCGCCTGCGCCCTGAGTCCAGGTTCTATCCCCACTATCCAAGTGGACATAGAGTAGGAATAAAAAAGAGCCGAGCGCAGCGAGGCCGACCCCGAAGCGTGGCGAGCGAAGCTCGCCCACGAGGGGCCCTCTAATATTCACAACCCTATGTCCGCTTGGATGGTGGGGCTACAACCTCCACTCATGGCGCAGGCGCCGTTCAGCTTCGGAGATTTTCCGAAGCTTCATCTGCTCCGTACTGTGCATGCGCAGTATGGCCCGGATACTATTTGATGGCCGGACACTATACGGCAGAACACCGGTGTAACATTATCTTTCACATTATACAAAAAATTGGGCTAACTTTACTGTTGTTATTTTTTGATTCATTTAAACTTTTTTTCCAAACAAAAAGGCATTTGAAAAATTGCACAAATACTGTGTGATATAAAAAGTTGCACTGACCGCCATTTTATTCCCTAGGGTGTCTGCTAAAAAAAATATATAATGTTTGGGGGTTCTGAGTCATTTTCTAGCAAAAACATTATGATTTTTACATGTAGGAGAGGAGTGCCAGAATAGGCCCGGTATTGAAGTGGTTAAAGCGGCTCAGGCGTCGTCTTCTAATTTTCTTCTCTCTCCGGCGATGTCTTCATCCTCCAGTTCTTCTTCTTCCAGCCGGTTCTCCTCTCTCCTCTGTCTTCTCCCATCGCTGGTTCTCCTCTCTTCGTTGTCTTCTTCCTCTGATGTTTTCCTGACTCTCTCCCCTAATGTATATGCTGGGTCCATCGTGGGCCATTACTAATATAGCCATGGGGGGGGGGGGGCACCCAGTGACATCATCTTTGTCAAAAACCTGTGTATTGTTTTTATTTTTGACACTTTTTTGGGTGAATGGTTAGGGGTACAATGTACCCCATACTTATTCACATAGGGTGGGGGCCAGGATCTGGGGGCTTCCAGAATCCGATAAGCCCCCCCGCTCTCAGACCCTGACAACCACCGGCCGGGGTTGTTGGGAACACGCCCTTGTTCTCAACAGGGGGAAAAGGTGCTTTAGGGTGCCCCAAAGCACCCACCCTGTGTTAAGGGCATGGGAACTGGTATGGTCCAACAGGGGGATGCTTGCTCACCCCTCCCCCCTTTCCTGACCTGCCAGGCTGCTTGTTTGGATAAGGGTAGGGTAAGGGTTTTTTTTTTTTTTGGGGGAGCTAAGGCCGGGCAAGGCCACTAACGTCAACAGCTGGGCCCTGAGATTACCAAAGGGGAATATTAGTCTTTTTGGATTTAGAGAAGGCTTTTGATTCCGTGGATTGGAGCTACATGCAGTAAATATTATGGGGGTTTGGATCTCTATTCTGTAAATGGATTGTGCTGCTCACTCCCTGTTCCGGCAGTCAGCTTTAATGGGATGGTATCAGAGTTTTTCCCGTTATCTAACGGGACACGCCAGGGCTGCCTGTTATCTCCTGGCCTATATGTTTTGCTTATAGAGCCCTTGGCTACAGCCCTACATGTGTCCTCTGGAGTGAAGGGAATACAGGTGGGTGTATTAGAGGAAAAAAACTGCACTATACGCTGATGATATGGTACTTTTCCTGGGGGATCATGACCAGTCGTTGACCTCAACTCTGTCCATGGTTTTCCAGTCTTAAGGTAAATTGGTGTAAGTCACAAATGTTGCCATTGAAAGTCACACCCTCAACACTCAGGGCCTCGATATCAGTGGGTAGATAAGGTGAAATATTTTGAACTAAATATTACCCAGTTGGTTTCTGACTTTATTCCTCTCAATGTTACTCTGATTCTGCAGACACTAAAGCCACGCACACAGGCCTGGCATAACCTACGGCTATCTCTGATTGGGAAAATAAATCTGCTGAAAATGAAATTTCTCCCCTTATTCCTATACGTCTTTAGGAACTCTCCAGTGTGGATACCTCAGACTATTTTCCAGTCCATTTCTAGAGTGATTTCAAACTTTCTCTGGGGTGGGGGGGGGACTCCAAGCCTTAGACTGCAAGTGTTGCAGCAGCCTTGGAAAGAAGGAGGGGTGGCGGTACCTAATTTTGCTAGATATTTCTTAGCGGGGCAGTTGGTTTTTGCACATAGATGGTTGACTCAGCCAGATGATGATGCAGCGGTAACTTTAGAAGCTGCAGTAGTTGGTTCCTATGAGGCGCTGTCTGGCCTGTTATACAGGGGGAGAGGGGTCCCTTATCCTATTATGGGGTCCATGAGCTCAGTCATCAGAGCATGGGACTTGGCTGGAAGGGCGAAACTTCAGGGTGGAGTGGTGTCACCTTATACTCCTCTGTGGCATAATCCCAAGCTTTTCTCACTTTTTTTTGCTAGCCAGATCCAATCATCTGGACCAGATATGGGATAAAAAAAAATAACAGTGGGTGTGGTGGTTGGAAATGGTCTGTTGTTGACATTTCATGTGCTCAGAAGTAAGTACCAGCTCCCCAGCTCACACCTGTTTCGTTTTTTCCAGTTCAGACATGCTTTTTCTGCCCAATTTGGGTCCTCCACTTTGGATGTGCGGGCTGGTGACCTGATATCACTGCTCAGGGCTAAAGACCTACCTAAAGCCTTGTCTACTATCTACAAGGAATTATTCATAGATACTACAAAAGTTCTAGCATACTGTTGTGCTGCATGTATGTCGGATTTCCCACAGCTTGACAGAAGTCTGTCTGTTGGTCTTGGTGGACACATTAGCACCCAAAAATATGATCCGTACTTTGCTCACTTTTCTCTTGTAGTATGCCCGCAAAGTGATTATCTTATTGTGGAAGAAACTGTTGGCGCCTACCATTATGGCCTGGAAGGCATTGATTGATAAGGCTCTACCGATGTATGAAGCTACATATCTCAATAGAGGGGTACCTGATACATTTAAAAAGGTGTGGGGGGCGTGGCTTCTCATAGTTCCTGGGTCCCTCGGCTCCACGGGCTTCATTTCACCTGGAAACTCCCTTACAAATCTGCACATGGGGAAGGACAAACATAAGGCACAGAAGGGCTCTAGCAGCAATCGACCAGGATGCGATTTGGGGCAATTTTTTTTTTTACCAGATCTCCGGTTGCAGCAATGCACCAGCCAGAATCCAAGATGGCGCTGGCACCGCCTGCTCTGATTCAGCCCTGCATACACAAGCAAGCTCACATGGATATTTCCCACTCTCTGAGGACTCTGATTACCCCTCCATACTCACCAGAAGCCGCTCTCATGTCTCCCTGGGCTCGGGTGAGGGCTGGGACATGGAATCACAGATGAGGTCCCTGCACAGCTATATCAGATCCCTGCCCACTAAAGCAGACTTTGAACACTGTGTTCACAGGATTGAGAAAACATACAAAAAGGAAATTTCTGACCTAAAGAAAGATATGAGGGCTAGTTTTGAGGACATGGAAAGCACCGCAGGTGGCCTCAGTTACACTGTTCAGGCTCATGAAGAAATCCTTAACACTCACACCATCGTGCTGCAGCAGCTTTCTTATCAACAAAACAACACTAAGAATCGCAATCGTCATAACATCTGCGTACGCAGGATCTCTGAGACTGTGGACCCAAAAGATCTGCCCACGGCTGTAATGGCTATCTTTAATCAATTGCTGCAATGCCCCAAAGATGACCCCATTGAACTGGACTGCGTGCACAGGACTTCCGGCCCCAGGACCCCTGACCCCTACTTTGTGTGAGATACCCTGTTCTGGGTTCACTTTTAGAGCATCAAGGAAAACATCATGCAAGCTCCCAAGACACTATCCTGTTTAATGAAACCCCTGTGATGCTTCTCCCAGACCTCTCCTGTGAAACACTGGCAATGAGGGAAGCATTGAAGCCGCTTACACAGCTTTTAAAATCTAGCCAGATAAAATATCAATGGCGCTTTCCCTTTCATCTCCAGGTACACCACGACAGTAAAACTGCCATCTTCCGCACCATGGGGGACCTCCCTTCATTCCTCAGCAAGTTGGCGCTTCCACAAGTCTATCTTACAGACTGACCACTCACACCAACTACTCCTGGCCTGCCCTTTGCTCCACAGTGGCAGAAACAGGGCCGCAAACACTATTCCAGACCCCTGTCTCAACAGGACCCCAACAATTGAATCCGGCATGGAGAACTATCCCGGTTAATTTTCTCCTTTACAGGGACTGCCCCTGTGATAACCCAGGGAATATGCAAACACAATCCTTCTGAAGCATGCCTTCCCTCCATGTTACCACGCTGCTCATTTGTGGTTGTTTTTGACTTTGCATTCTTCCTCAAAGTATATTCATTCTGAAACCTGGACTGGTATTTTTGTTGTTTTCACTCCTTCCTTCCAGGTTGCTTTAGCTAATGGGTTCCTGATTTATGCCACTTTATGTACAGTGTCTTTCTGTTTCTTTCTAACTTTTTAAAGTATATGACCATGTTACATTACTGCCTTCCACCAATATCTCCTTCCTTATGCCCACCCTCAGTTTAATCGCATACTCCTCACCATGTGGTGTTTCCTCTGACCTGATCATAACCATTACTATGGAGCCGGGGGCTGCCCTGCCCTGTGAGTTTTCCCCTCACCCACCTTAGGTTTTTTTTGGCGGTGACATTATGGGCACCGTATGGTATAATGCTGTATACCATGTTGTAAGTTTTTTTTTTCTATTCCTTACTTGTAGTCCTTTGGAGCCACCTTGTGGCCTTTTTTGTTACTGTTAATTTTTTTCTCCCCCTGACCTGTTTGTCCCTTTTCTCTTTGGTTCTAATGCCGCGTACACATGATCGGACATTCCGACAACAAAATCCATGGATGTTTTCCAACAGATGTTGGCTCAAACTTGTCTTGCATACAGACCCTCACACAAATCTTGTTGGAAATTCCAAACGTCCAGAACCTGGTGATGTACAACACGTACAATGACACTAGAAAAGGGAAGTTCAGTAGCCAGTGCGCCACCCTTTGGGCTCCTTCTGCTAATCTCATGTTAGTAGAAGTTTGGTTCGCGCTTTTCAGCCTCTCGCTTTTCCGATCGTTACTGCTCTTAAGTTTGTGTTTCTAGGTTCGTATCTGGTTTTCAGTGCGTGTAGTCATTTCACATTTGTTTTTCAGTGCGTATTTTATAGTACGTATTTGATTTTCAGTGCGTTCTTGTCCGCTCGTTTCTGATTTTCAGCTTCTCAAGCCTTTCTGTTTTTCAGTGCTTTCTATTAGTTCGTTCTGACCAGCCGACCGTTTTGAAGCCATGAGGACCTTCATCCCAGACCAGAGGGTTTTTAACTTCCGGCTGGCCAGAGCCAGAAGAGTGGTGGAGAATGCTTTCAGGATAATGGCTAGCCGGTTCCGCCTATTCCTTACGGCAATCAAAATGGCGGAATATAAACTTAACCATATAATCCTTGCATGCTGCATTCTCCACAACTCTTTAAGGAGAAATTCAATGAACTATGTTGCCTCAGTTGGGCCTGAGGTCGGACTTCAAGAAGAAACCCTGATGGCGCTTGAAGCTGAGTACCGATGTCGAGTACTTTGCGAGTAGGGGGGCCATTGATATGCCAGAAAATGTTTAAGAAACATTTTCCGAATACATTTTTTAGTTAAACTGAAATAATATTTACTTAGGTTTACTGCTTGTGTTTCTTTAAGCTGTCTCCTATTTTCTCCAATGGGCTTTTCTTTTTGCCCATTTTCTTCAATAGTGCAAACATAATTTATTTGATACACAAGGTGACAATCTCTTCTTCAGCAAAATATTATTATGTTGTGGGTCTGCCACACACACCTTGTTTTGTTGTTAATGTATGTAATGCATTACTGATAAAAATATACATCATTTTCAGCACCATGAATTAATTTTGGTGAGTCATGAAAATGGCATGATTGTGACAAATTATAAAACACTGTGGGAGTTATTTACTAAAGGAAAATCCACTTTGCACTCGAAGTGCATTGCAAAAGTGCACATGAAAGTGCACTGAAAGTGCACTTGTAGTGCAAAGTAGATTTGCCTTTAGTAAATAACCCCCATTTCAGTGTAAACACCAACTTAGTCCACAAAATTATATTGAGCCTTGAAAGAAGACGCCGCACATTGTTGAGTAGAAAACTTTTTACTCTTTGCACATTCACATGTGCGTTAGAAAAGGGTTTTTGAACAAACCAACATATTTTAGTAATAACTTTTTTTTTGGACAGTACAAATAGCCTTTTTTGTGTTAAAACAGGCATGTTTCAAACCATTAACCACTTCAGCCCCGGAGGATTTTTTCTTTTTTTTTTTCTTTTATTGAGTTTTCAGTGCAAGACATACACAGTAAACAATACACTCTTATAAAAATTTTTGGTCATGCACTTAATTTCCAAGTACAAACAGTAAAGCTATGCAACCGTATGCTGAGAATTTTCAAACACAAAATACAATGTACATAAGCGCTGATCCACGTGGACGTACCATGCCGTCCTTATTAAGAGAGCTGGCAACCAGGGGGTCCTAAGTGTCCTAATGACACTCCCCCGAGAGCAACATGAATGTCCCGGAGGGCCACACCTCCCCTAGTCTGTGCCTGTCCATTCCCATCAGCTGTCGAAGTCTAGCGTTAGTGAACCCTGGGGGAAAGTCTGGAATCCCCGATTATCGGGGTCATGGGGGAGGGAAGAGGTGAGAGATTGGTGGTGCGGAATAGCCTCCTCATCACGGACAATGTAACTCCAATAAGCGGGTGGTCTCGCATGTCTTTTGGCAAGGGCGTCAGGAGCCACAGGGAGGTCAACAGAGGGAGAGACGCATCCTCAGTTTCCATCTCCACCCACTGTTTGTGTGATTTGTTACAGTGCCAGTCCGCGACTCCGGTCAGAAGGGTCGCCCTATAGTACCTACGCTTGTCAGGTAGACCCACGCCTCCCCGGTCCTTGGGTCTGGTAAGGGTCTGTAACTTAGTCCTAGGTGGTCTCTGCGCCTGTATAAATTTCCTAAGGAGGGACTTCAACTGCATAAAAAATTTCAGAGGGACGCGGATCGGTAGGGCCTGGTAGACATATAGAATCCTCGGCAGTGCCGTCATTTTAACGGCGTTGCAGCGCCCAAACCAAGTCAATGACAGGGAGTGTCACCCCTCTAGGTCTATTCTTAGTTTCCGTAGCAGAGGAACATAATTGTGCAGATACAACTGCGCCAGGTCCGCGGTGAGATTAATGCCCAGGTATCTAATGGAGTCAGTTGCCCAGTGGAATGCAAAAGCCGAGCGCATGCCCTGGGCCTCGACCTCCGGGACAGATACATTTAAAACCGCGGACTTGGCGCAATTGACCTTATAGTTTGAGAGTGCCCCATACACTCGCAGCGCCTCCAAGATATTCAGGAGGGAGACGGTGGGGTTGGAGACGAAAAAAATAAGATCGTCCGCATAGGCCGCAAGCTTGTAATGAGCTGAAGATTTCCGAAGGCCTGTTATATTGGGGTCTTTGCGTACATGACACATGAAGGGTTCCAGCGTCAGGATAAAGATTAAAAGGCACAGGGGACACCCCTGCCGTGTCCTGTTAGTGATCAAAAAGTAGTCCGAGCGCCAATCGTTCACCTGTACCGCCACCGAAGGTTTAGAATACAACGCCGATATCCAACTCTGCATGCTGGGACCTAGACCTACATGTGCCAGGGTGGCCTGCAAAAAATGCCAGGCCACCCTGTCAAAGGCCTTTTCTGCGTCCGTGGAGAGAAGGAGAAAAGGCCTCCCCTCGCCACGGGCAGTATGAATCAGATTAAGAACTCGGGTCGTATTATCCCGTGCCTCCCGCATGGGGACAAACCCCACTTGATCAAGATGTATCAAGCTTGGGATATGCGGCACTAATCTGTTCGAAAGTATCTTAGCAAAAAGTTTCAGATCCACATTCAAAAGTGCAATTGGGCGGAAATTTGCGCATTGTGAGAGGTCTTTCCCCTCCTTAGGTATTAATGATATGAACACCCGTATCAAGTCAGCCTGCATGTCACCCCCATCCTTCACCGTATTAAATGCCTTAAGAAAGTGCCGTGTCAGTAGCTCTGTGTAAGTACGGTAGTAGTTCAAGGTGAAGCCATCAGGCCCCGGTGCCTTCCGCGGTTCCATTTGGGCCAGGGCCACCTGGAATTCTTCAACTGTAATGTCTGCTTCCAAGGAGTCGCGGACCTCTACAGACAAAGTAGGCATGCCAGAAGCCCTGATGTATGCCCCCGCCGCCGCTTTCCTAGTCGCTATAGTCTCTGTGTCTGCCCCCGGTTGGAGGTTGTAAAGTTTATGATAGTAATGAAGGAATTCCTGTGCTATTTCTATTGACGCGTTGGCTCTAGAGCCCTGTCTAGTGGTGATAAATGGAATGAAGGTGCGCTGTCTTGGACCCCGCAGGGCCCTCGCTAACATCGCTCCAGGCTTGTTGGAGAATTCAAAGAACAAACGCTTCACCCAGGCAAGGCATTGGACCGTCTTCTGATACAGCAGGTCTCACAGCCTCCCCCTGGCGCCAACTAGTGCTTCCAGGTGAGACGCTGCAAGAGATCTCTTGTGGAGGAGTTCGAGCGAGCGCACATCCCGCACCAACGCTTCAATCTGCCTGGCTCTCTCCCGCTTTCTCTGCGACCCAATTCGGATCAATGTCCCTCTCACACACACTTGTGGGCCTCCCAGACACACGAGGGGCTGAGGGCTGGGTCCACATTTTCCCTGAAGTAGAGCCTGAGCGCCTCTCCCACCTCCCTTCGGACCTCAGGGTCCTGCAGGAGGGATTTATTTAGCCTCCACGTGGGGGGCGAGCGGGCATCTAAATCCCAGGTCGGCGTCAAGTGGATTGGGGCATGGTCAGGAAAAGAGATGTGGTCAATTTGAGCCGAGGTCACCCTGGGGAGATCCCTGTGTTGGAGTTGGAAGAAGTCGATCCTGGAGTTAGTACGGTGGACCGAGGAAAAGTACTTAAAGTCCTTCTCCTCCGGGTTCAGGACCCTCCAGGGATCGACCAGATTCAAACCATGCAGTTCCGCCTTCAGGTTTTTAAGACAGGAGTACGTGAGATGAGACGCTCCTCTGGACACGTCTAGCAGTGGCTCTTGGGCCTAATTAAAGTCCCCACCCACCAGAAGGACCCCCTCGTCCACTTCCATAAGTATAGGGGTCAGGGTTCTCATGAAATCTAAATGACCCGTGCTCGGGAAGTATACGTTCAGCATAGTTATAATGTTGTTCCTGATCCTGCCCTTGACCAGCAAGTAGCGAGCCTGCGGGTCTGCTCTCATCTCCAGTTAGGTCGATGGCACTGATTTCGCTATTAAGATGCTGACCCCTTTGGATTTTGAAATAGGGGAGGGAGCATGGTACACTGTAGGAAAGCCTCGGTTGCCAAGCCTGGGGACCGCCTGCTGCCTAAAGTACGTCTCTTGTAAGAACGCGATCTGGGTGTTGGACTTTTTAAGATCGGAGAGGAGCCTAGACCTCTTCTCGGGGGTGGAAAGGCCCGTACATTCAAGGAGGTCAATTTAACCCCTTGTGGGGGTCCGCCCACTGTGGGATGCATCGCTGATGCCATGTTGTTGCGACAAGGACAGGGGAGGGGAGCTCGGTAAGGGGCGGGAGAAAAAAAAGGGGAGGAGGGGGGGTGTTAGGTAAAGGAGAAGAAAAGAGAAAGAAAAGAGTGAGAGAATGAGAAAGGTTGCCTTACTAAGTCACTAATGTTAACGCGCAAGTTAGAGCAACCTACAGATGGAACGTGAAAGATTGGCTCAGTCAAGAAATTGGGAGACGTGCAGGCCAGTCCGAACCACCATGTTAAACAAATATAATAAATAAAACCAGATACCAACATTACCCAAAACAATTATGCCCCGAGGAAATAACCACCCCTGCCCACCCGTGTGACCACCCTGGATCCCGCTATCTCCCCTCAGTGCCACTTCTGCCTGTCATACCATACACCCAGGGGTACGGGGGGTCGGCTAGGCAAAAATCAACCCCCTATAGACCCAATCCTCTTCTAGTCCCCAGGCACGCAAGTGATCCCCGTTCCTCCCTCCCCACCGGTGACCGGGCGACCTGCCACCTGCGACTTCCCAAGTTGAACATACAAAGTGTCACCAGTGGGGACGGAACGGGGTGCACCACTCCAATATCCCAAGATAGGCCTGAAACAAGTTCCATATGTCAAAACAGGACCCCTGCCCTAAATGGGAGGCAAGTAAAGTTCACTTATCATGAGTAGCATTTCTCCAGCCGGATAGGTCAAGGTTCGGGGGAGGCAAAGTCAGCCCTAGGCTCCTGCCTAGATCTGGAACGTCGACGTCTTCTGCTGAGTCTCTGGGGTCTGGGCGGCAGCATCAAAGGGTTATCCGACAAGGGTAAACAGTCCAACCAATTTGGGATGGGGGTCTCGGGTACCCCCAAGAAAGCAAACATGTCCGGGAGTTGATCTGGCCATCGCAAAATGTAAGATGCATTGTCCTTAAGAACGATCAGATGAAAGGGGTGACCCCACTTGTACGTGGCCCCTACACTCCTGATGGCATCCGCAACGTAATACGGGACAGGTCTGGGAACACTTGCACCGTGGCACCGTCGAAGTCTATCTGACCTTTTGTCCAGGCCTGGCTCTCCTCCTTAATGGAATAAAAATGCACTCTGGCCAGCACATCCCTTGGGGCTGCAGGGTCTCCGCCTCTGGGGCGCTGCACGCGATGGACCCGGTCCAGTTCCAGCTCCTCCATCGGGGGTTTGTCACGGAACGTGTTTAAAATGGCCGTCACCGTAGCTTTAAGGTCCCTACCGGAGGCCACGGATTCTCACATTGTTCCGTCGGCTACGGTTTTCTCCGTCGTCCACGGACAGCTGCAAGGAGATCAGGCGTCGTGCATAAGGCAGCTGGGTGTTCTCCAGTGCAAGTACCCTAGCTTCAAGGGAGCCTGTAACATGCTCCACAGCGGTCACCCGTGTATCAACAGAGTCTATGTGCTGCTTAAGTTCATTAATCTCTCTAGACAGGGTACTCACTATGGTAGCTGTGGATTCAGCGATGTCCTGCTTTGTAGGGAGAAGTGCCATGAGCTCTTTCCAGGCCTCCGCTGGCGGTTGCCCCTGTGAGGTGGATTCAAGCACCATGCGCAGTCCGTCGGAGCTCTGGACGTCCGGGGAGGGGATCGGGAGTCCACGCTCGATTCCGGTGAGCGTTGTCCCGGCTGCGCCTGCTGCGACCCCTTCTTCTTGCCATGGGCCATAGAAGCCACGGATGTGAGCGGCGGCGCCATGTTGGCGGCTGTGGCCTGAGAGCGGAGGATATACCCCGCGATATCTGTGTGTCTGCGGGCGGTCGGTGTCTGGGAGCGGGATCTACCTCTGACATAGGCTGGTTCGTGGATTCGCCGGCTGTATGCGGTGGTCGGCCCGGTCCCAGCACGGAGCTCCCTAAAAGCACGTCTCTACAGCACCATAGTCAAGCCACGCCCCCCCTCCTTACCATAGCACTTTTTGCGATTTGGCACTGCGTCGTTTTATCTGACAATTGCGCGGTTGTGCGTTGTTGCACCCAAACAAAATTGACATCCTTTTTTTCCCACAAATAGAGCTTTATTTTGGTGGTATTTGATCACCTCTGCGGTTTTTATTTTTTGCGTTATAAACAAAAAAAGAGCGACAATTTTGAAATAAAACACAATTTTTTACTTGTGCTATAATAAATATCCCATTTTTAAAAAAAAAAACACATTTTTTCCTCAGTTTAGGCCGATACATATTCTTCTACATATTTTTGGTAAAATTATTGATAGTGCAAAAGTTATAGCATCTACAAAATAGGGGATACATTTATGGCATTTTTTTTCTTTTACTAGTAATGGCAGCGATCTGCGTTTTTTTCCGTGACTGCGAAATTATGGCGGACACATCGGAACACTATTGACACATTTTTGGGACCATTCACATTTACACGATCGGTGCTATAAAATTGCACTGATTACTGTGTAAATGTGACTGGCAGGGAAGGGGTTAACACCAGGGGGAACTGCAGGGGTTAATATGTTCCCTATGGGAGTGATTCTAACTGTGGGGGGAGGGGACTCACAAGGGGAGGAGACCGATCGGTGTTCCTCTGTACTGGGAACACACCATCGGTCTCCTCTCCACTGACAGGATGTGGATCTGTGTGTTTACATACACAGATCCACGGTCCTGCAGTGTTCCCAGGCAATCGCGGGTGCCCGGCGGACATTGCGGCCGCCGTGCGCCCTCTAGATGGCCGGGAATCAGAGGACGTCATATGACGCCCACCCAGGATGGCAGATCCCATCTGTGGGCGTCATATGACTATACGCCGGGGCTGAAGTGGTTAAACAATACAAAACTCAGGAACTTACAAAGTTGAACTTTGACAAAGTGAAGGTAATATCAGACATTAGTATGTCCAAACTGTGTTGATATTGCCTTCATCAGATGGGGTGATGTCACCCCTGTGAAAGCCAAATTTTGAAGATGCACACAAATTGAGAGTCAAAATGGGGATTTCCCTCCTAATCCCATGCCTAAGGTCAACGTGTGCTAGCTCCCATCATGGGTTAATCAATGGACGTGTTCCTGGGGTGCAACCCCTTCCTCTCATCTACTTTAGTTGCGTGGAAGGAGTTGCACCCCCAAAACACGTGCCTTAATATCTCGTGATGGCAGATAACACATGTTGACACACTGTGTGCATCTTCAAATTTTGGCTTTCAAATTTTTGGAGAAAAGTTAGAAAAATAGAAAGAATTTTATAAATGGTGTGTTTTCGATTCTGCCTAAAACATCAATGATGTTTTTGAGTCTTTTTTCCACATCATTGATGTCTTCCTTGATCTTCTGTAAATACCAGTTGCACACCATGATCTCCCCGATGAGGACTTGTGCACTTGTGAAATGTGTTTCTTTTTCAACAACATCCACATCACCTAAAAAAAAAAAACACACTATGTATTATAAATATGCAGGCGTCCATCTATTACCTGAAGCTGTAGTCTCAGATACTCACCTGTTGTGGTCACTATTTCGTCCACTTCATAAACCTCTCCTTCCTCTTCTTTAGAAGGTTGGGGGTCCCTGGTGACCTTAGACGTCACAAGTCTTTTCTCCCCTATGAGAATAAATTAAAGGTATACTTAGCACACAGATATTTGAGGCAAGAAATAGGAATATGAAACATTGCTTGGAAGTGTTGTACAATTGTCTGTTTTGGCAGAGTTCAAAGCTGAGGACATCAATTTTTTCCTTTACAAAGCTGGTATACTTACCTTTTTTGTTAAAGTATCACACATGTAGAAACCCCTAGTATCCACTGGAGCACCTGTGTGGGACACCCTAAAAGGTTTGTTCTGGTGTCCCACGCAAGTGCTCCTGCGTCCAGATGTGTGAACAGCTGCTGAGTGTCCTCTCCTTACACCGAATCAAGTTTGCATTTGATTCTAGTTACAAACCCATCTAGACAACAATGTACTAAACTTCTTTTAAGACAAATAGGCATGACCAAATGTAGTTAACCTGCATCTGCAAAAAACATTGTATTAGTGGACGAACAAACAATGTTTACTACGAACGAGCACTGTGACCACGAACCTCAAACTTGCCATTTTAAACTGTACAACAGTAAAGAAAAGAATATGGAGCAGCATGAACATAATAAGAAGAATAGGAACACACAAAAAAATACTTACTTTTTTGCAGCACTTTCTTGATTCTTCTGTACTGATCCTGCTCCCTCAATTTGTGGTGTGACCATTGTTTCCTCAGTCGACCCTGGGATCACCGCACCCCAAAATTCTTCTGCAGACTTTTCACAACTCTAGTCATGATTTTGGCTTTTCTCACATTTGGGTTTGGGTACGGTACATGCTTCCTGTCATAGTCGGCCCTCTTGAAGATCTCCACCATCTCTATAAAGGCCATATTTGATGCCTTAAATATCCTCTGGGATCGGGACGTTTGTGGCTCCTGGCTTTCCTCGTCATTGCTGCTACTCTTAGAACCCTGCTCTGTCTCTGCCATGTGCTCTCCCACTGCACCGAAAGACAAGGGGCGGTGAATATACTAGATAGAAGGTCCGGGGCCGGGCGGAGTTTCACGCATGCATAGTGTATATAAAGCATAACACGCATGTGTCGTACGTATGATCTGTGAGCGGAGGAAGGAGTATCGGAAGCGCTGATCGTTAGAACAAAGGTACAATTTTAACTTGGTGCATCAGTGGCCTATACTGCTTCTAGAATGAGGCCTATATTGGGACAAGATTAGGAGAGTTTATCCTCACATTAGGGTTTGTCTTGTGTTGTGTCTTGCAGAGAAAATTTATCTAT
Source organism: Lithobates pipiens (assembly GCF_037356315.1). Taxonomy (NCBI): domain Eukaryota; kingdom Metazoa; phylum Chordata; class Amphibia; order Anura; family Ranidae; genus Lithobates; species Lithobates pipiens. Next base: position 170,912,651 of record NW_027507784.1, read on the forward strand.
TCAATGATAAGGACTTTATCCCCACATTCATTGCTATGTACAGGGAGCTGCCCTGTCTGTGGCAGGTAAACCACCCCTTTTATAACAATGAACCAAAGAGGAAGGCAGCGCTGGATCAATTGCTGGAATTTGTGAAGCCGGTGATCCCCACGACAGATATGCCCTATTTGAAGGCCCTAAGTGGTGGCATGAGGAGCACTTATAATAGAGAGTGCAAGAAGGTCCAGGATTCCCAGAGATCAGGAGCTGCAGCAGATGACATTTATGTACCCAGGCTGTGGTACTATGACAGACTGCATTTTCTGGCAGGCCAGACTGAACCCAGGCCAGCACTCTCCAGTCTTCCTTCAAGGCTTCCTTCCACCTCAGCTGAGGCTTCTGACATCCAACCTGGGCCTTCAACCCAGGAAAAAGTGGAGGAGCCCAGCTTGAGCCAGGTATAGCATTGTTCAACTTATTTCTAGTCAAATAATTAATTATGTTAACTAGAAGCTGTTATTAATTTCTGATTTTACAAAATGTTTTTTACCTATTAATAGATAGATAGCCACAAATGATTGGGACAAGAATGAAAAATGCTGGGGTCAGAATGATAGTCTTTTCTATTTATTAACATTCAATTTGCAACAGTCATGAGCTGAAAAATGTGTGTAATTGATGAACCAAAAACGAAGTCCCTTTTTCATACAAAGGAAAGTCTCAGCCAGGAGGAGGCCGTGGAAAGTGGCAGCCAAGAGGTGGCGGGGTTAAGTGGCAGCCAGGAGGTGGCCGGGCCCCAGTAGCCTGCCTGTATCCCAGGTCCCTCCCCTTTGCCTTCCAAAAAAAGTCCCAGGAAGAGGAGTAACCTGGAGGAGGCAGCACTTTGCCTATTTCAGAAGGCTACTATGGAACCCCCCCCCAATAATCAAGATGACTATGCCTACATGGCAGCCTGCAAAATGCAGGAAATGGAGGAGGGCCAATGCCTCTTATGTAAGTAAGTTATGTTACAAGCCCTAAATAAGGGGAAGCCAAAGCCACATTTGTGAGCTCAACCATGGTTCTCCTCCTCCACTTCCTGACACAACTACAATACCAGAGCCACAGCTTGGAAGGAAGACAAGAGAGTGATGGACTGGGTTCAGTTTGGTCTGACAAAAGATGGAGGCTGTTGTAAGACCACAGCCTGGGGACATATATGTCACCTGCTGCTGTTCTTGATCTCTTGTAGTCCTGGACTGGATTGTGCTCACTATTGTAAGGACTCCTCAGGCCACCAATTTTGACTGTAAAATAATTGATGTTTGCCCTAGGGTACAAAAGCTTCGCAAATTTCACCAGTCTCTCCAGCATTGCTTTCCTCTTTATTTTGTTATGACCCATAATAAATGGCTATTTATTTTTCACAAATACTTGCCTATGTGTTTTACTTCAAAATGGACAGTTTGTTTGTGAGTAGGCAGGTACATTTCAAAAATACAATGTCAAATTAAGAAGGGATACTAACACCAACCTCCTTGAGGTTAAAAAATACAAGATGATAATGGTGTTGTGTTAACTTAACAAAACATGAAAGAAAAAATTATGGAGATCACTATAACAAAAAAATAGGAGATCTGGATTAAAAACAAAACAAAAAAAAACACTATAACCAAAAGTTCTAAACATTATTATGGAGATCTGATGAAGAAAAAAAAAATATTCATGAGATCACGAGAAATAATAAAGAAATTGGGTTGTCAGAACTCTGTGTGAATATAAGCAGCAGAACAACTTCATTATTCTAGCATTATAAAGAAGAAGAGAATGCGCTGCATTAAAAGATTTAAAAATTTGCAGCATGACGAATGTGCTATCTCCATTACAAATGCTAGTTTTACCAGACTGAGTGCTTCCATCTCCTAATTGATTAAGAGCTTGCATGGAACTTTGTGCATCGGAATTGTGTACACACGATCGGAATTTACGAGAACGGATTTTGTTGTCAGAAAATTTGAGATCCAGATCTCAAATTTTGTTTATCAGAAATTCCAACGGAAAATGTCCAATGGAGCCTACACACGGTCAGACATTTTGAGGCTCGTGTGTTCTGACAACAAGCTCCCATCGAACATTTTCAGTCGCAAAATCTGACCGTGCGTATGGGACATAAGAGAATTCACCCCATTGTCTCCAAACACCAATTTTGAACCTGGGGACAGTGACAGTGACCGAGACAAATGTTATTATATGTTTAAGGTTTCCTCAACTTGTGTCACTCCTTTTCCCTCTCTTTTTTGTTTGCTCTCTCTTCCTTTTTTTTTCTTCTCTCTCTCCTTCCCTCTCCTCTTTTTCTCCCTCCCTACCTTTTCTGAGTCCTCTTTCTCTGCCCAGAGCTGCTGCTGACGCCTGGATTGACTACCTCCCCTTCTATCCCCTCCCCTAAATGTCCTATGGCAACTGTTTGCCCAATTAATTTAGCATCTTTTAATTGCAGGGGGTTTAATGTGCCAGAGAAGCGGAGCCAAATCTTTTACCACTTTCATAAAATGTGCTCTAATATTCTATTACTAGAGGAAACGCATTTTTGCACAGACTGCATATCTGCTTTGCGTATCGATTATTATCAAAATTGGATTCACTGTGCTAACTCTCATGCTAAATCTAAAGGGATTTACATTGCTTTCCATAAATCTTTCAAACCTGAGGTCCTAGACTCCCTTATTTCCCCATTCATCTTTCAGGACAGCACCATAGAGAGACACTGGCTCCTCCCCTCTCAGGAAACACTGCCTTTCAATTCGAAATTTAAATCTCACCGTCCCCTCGGTTATGGTGTTTCTGTTACCAGCCTCAAAATTTGAATTAAGAGAGCCGATGATGGTAGATGCGATGAGATAAAGTGATCAGCTTGGCGTGGACTGCAAAGAATCACACAAACAGCATGAGATATGACCACTGACTATATGCTTAGAAATAAAATAAAAATGAATATGTACTTTGCTTTGGGGTGTCTGTTTTGTGACCATATAAACCCCAGTCCGTCACACTCTCCCCTGTTTCAGTTAATGGCTCCCTACATTAAACTCAATTGGTATCTGAACACTATTTAGTGATTTAAGTAACCCAAATAGGTACTTGTTGCCACCACGGAGCTATGTTAACTACCTGGCATGTTATGGGAGTAGCTAGCATTGTAGGAGTTTGTATGGTGTGAATCCGACTTGGTATGTATCTTGGCTGACCTAAGCTCCTGTGTCCATCAACATTTCAACTGGAACACCATTCATCTGACATTACAGTAGGCATTTTCCTCCAATTCATTGTGCTACGTGTTGTTTGGAGAATCCATTCTCTTTTGGGAGTGTTCTAGTTGACCGGTGGGTGAATACTCTGTTTACCTTAGCATGGGACAGATCATTGGAGGTGGTTACTGGTTGTCCCTTTCCCAGTGATCGTCTGTCGTTTTGCGACTGCCTTCTTTTCTTCAAGCAATCAACCGCTCTGTGTCCTGTCCAACCACAGTATAAACAATGGTAGCAGTTCTGACTCTCTCGTTTGATGCAATCATCACACCTGGGTTTGCAGTGAGCTGTATCTGGAACCTGAACATTGGTCAGTGGCTTAATCAGTCAGTTTGCAACAACAGGAGTTTGCTTCATCATCTTTTCCAGGTTCTTTGTGAGAGCAGAGACCTGCGTTGTTAGTTCCATTAATGCAGTGTGATTTGCTCTAGCATCTCCCTCAACTCTCTTTTGCAAGGTGTCTTTTTTACTATTAGCTGGTGTCTGTGATGAATGAACAGTAAGAGGTTTATGTTTAGGTGCACTGTTTAAGCGTCTCTGTCTTTTTGTTTCCTCATCAACTGATCTGATGACCTGCTCTATGATAAAGTCATCTGTTACTGTCAAATCAGACACATAAGGCTTCATATCTCATCCAACATTAGAATTTTTCTCATTTAGTCCCTGATACAGTGTATGAAGGAATATTCCTTGCACCAGTTTTTTGTCATAATTAAGCTCTTGCCTATCATGTTGTGATGTAGACAGAACTTTTTGTTTTAACCCCACTAGCCTGTAAACAAATTGTTGTGCTGTTTCTCTTTCTTGCTGGGTAGCATTGCTAAGGTCCTGAAATAACTCCTTACCACTTCGTTCTCTCATATGTGACTTCAAAAACCTTTTCAATTCATCAACAGTAAGATCATCTTTGTCAGTCAACATATACGTGGCAATAAAGCAACTAAATTAGTTAATCTCACCACCTCCGATACCTGTTCAGTCCTTGCAGTCCCACTACTTTTTTTTTTTTGCAGCGGTTGCAATGTCCACAATTGGTGTACATTCCTTATTAAGTTTTAGTCCATTGATCTTTTCTTGGATGATGAGTAGGTAAGACATACCTTGATCTTCCAACTTTTCCAGCTGATCACTTCTCAAGTAGCCTTCAATAAATTCAACGAGTTGCATTTCATTGGTACCAGTCACTGATGGAACGTCCACGTCTCTTTCATCTTCCAGCGTAATAGCGAGGCTATGCAGCTGTTCCTCATTAAGCAGATGAATTTGATTCCGGATATCCCACATCAGCGCACGACAAGGAGATGCCATCTCTGTTGCACTCTGAAGACTTGCACTCACGAGGCAGACAACACTCATGACTCTCCTTGTAGCTCTGTAGCAGGCTCACGCTTGTCTCGCGCTTCCCTCTTACTGGTAACACAACGAATCCCAACACACGAGCCTCAAAATGTTTACCGGCCTTAAAATGTGAATGAAGAGAGCCGATGATGGTAGACGTGATGAGATAAGGTGATCAGCTTGGCGTGGACTGCAAAGGATCAAAACAAACAGCATGAGATATGATCACTGACTTTATGGCTGGAAGTAGTTTCATTTTTACATAACAATACATCTTTTAAATTTTTATAGTCACATGTTTATAACCATTAACGATATATAATACAGATTTTAACTAAAGTATTTTAAAACATAGTTACAACAATGAACATTACTATATTCAGCCACAGCGCCTGGAGGTGATTCAGTTCGCATTGTGCGCTATACAAGTATTTCATTCATTCATTCATTCATTCATATTTTAATAACATATATATTCCTGTTATTCAGTGTTATAGATAATGATCTTTATCTCTCTGGTACACTTTAACTGCAATAATCATTTTGGCAATGCATTCTTTAATACAGACATTATTTCGGTAGTACTCTTTTTTTAACCACTAGATGGTGCACATTGCCTGTCTGTATGAAGCAATGCATAAGCTTTACATATAATAGTTTTTTTTACCCATTCTAATATCAGTTTTCAACATGTGCTTTTATAAATCTATGTAATTTTCAGGTTTAAATATACCTATTTAGAGCGGTTTAGTGCTTATAATAGACAATTGTTCTGACTAATGCAGTATTTTCATGTTTTTATGCCCTTTTCACTTGTTTCTCACACATGCTGTTCTAAACTTTTAATTACAGCAAAACTATAGTATAGAGGCCATGCTGGACGACTGGTAGCATCAGTTCTGGTGGGGGCGGGCACTTCCAACGATTCCGGGCGCAGATTACAAGAACGGGCCAAGCGCTTGGCTGGTGCGACCTGTTCTACGACTAAGGCCTCTGCTGAAACGCATCAGTTTATTGTTTTACTGTCACTCTGATGTACCAATAAACGACACTTCAAGGATTACAGTGTTGGCGGCTCTTCTTACTACTGTTCGTTCGCTGTGCAGACAGCTATTAGAAGGCACGTTCAACCACCCATCCTCAGCAGGACATGTTGCAAGTAGAGGCTTTGTGGAAAGTTCCTGGAGAGAACAGCACCAGCCACTCCAAGGTAAGAGGAACACTGGGGTTGTGTTCCCTTACCTATCCCCGTTAGCTTCATGGGTTTTTCCCCTCCCTGGTGGTTGTTGGGGAAGGGGAGTGTGTCTGGGACCCTGGTGGTGGTTGGTCCTGGGGGGGCACTCCCAGTGGTCCTCTGTGGTATGGCTGATGGGCTTCAATATTTATGGCTGCTCTCTCATTCTGTGTTTCAGAAAGACAAAAACAAGTCGCCCCACGGTTCTAAGAAGAAATGTCCCTCATGTAGAGTCACCATGGGGGATTCCTGGACCAAGGCGCTCTGTAAGGAGTGCATTGAGGGGTTAGTGAGGGAGAAGGCGGCAAAACAGGGTACGGACTTGCCGGCGTCTGTCAAGGAGCTTTCTAGCACCTTTCAGTTGTTCAAGGCACTCTTTTCTAGTTTCCAGTTGCTGCAGCCCCAAGCAATCCTCCACCAGCACAGCAGAGTGTTACACTTAGTCCAGTGGATATTCCCTCTGTTAGTGGAGAGAGACCAGGGTACTCCAGAAAGGAAATTGAGGAAGAGCCAGACAGCAACCGCTTCAGACTCCCAAGGGGAGTTGGATGGAGAGGGGGTGGATGGGGAATCCACAAGAACCTCTCGTTTATAAACTAATTAATGACTGACGAGAGATTGAGTCTCAGCTTATCTGATTTCAGTGGGTGGGGTTATCATCATGATTGATAGTATGTTCTCAGCTTTTCTATTTGGTGACTGCTTTCCTGGCTATCTCTAATCTTCACTCTCTATTTTGGCTCAAGCCACCGGGGGATCTGACTCTGGCCCCATATTGCTAATTAGCAACCGGTTGTTGCAATTTTTTGGCACCAACCTGGGACCAGCTTCAGATCCCACTGGCGTCCGGACGTATATGTTGGAAGGCTGGCCGCAGGCTAGCCTGAATTTGTAGGAGGAGTCTGTGGGCTTTAAATCCCTCATCCTCCATCAGAGCCTTCGTCGGCTCATTTCTGTGTGGCTCCACAAGGGGGCCGCGCCGTCTGCCCGCTTCTCCTGCTGTTCTGCCGGGAGAGGGGGGATTCGGCTGCTGGCTAGCTCCCCTATGGGGGGGCATCTGGCTCCATGGGGGGGTTTGGCCGCCCATCAGCTCTCCCTGCCGCACTGATCCCTGTCCAGGGTAGTTTAGGCTCCACAAGGGGGCCACCCGCCTGTTTCTCCGGGTGTTCCGCCGGGAGAGGGGGGGCTTCGGCTGGCTGCCAGCTCCCCCTCTCCCCTCACATGTGCGGAGCGCCGGCCGATCCTCTTGGTGGGGGGGAGGGGGAGGTGATCGGCCACCGCCGGCTCCCCCACGCATGTGCGGAGCGCCCGCCGATCCTCTTGGTGGGGGAGGGGGAGGTGATCGGCCACCACCGGCTCCCCCCTCTCCCCTCGCATGTGCGGAGCGCCAGCCGATTCTCTTGGTGGGGGGGAGGGGGAGGTGTTCGGCTGCCGCCATCTCCCCCTCTCCCCTCGCATGTGCAGAGCACCCGCCGATCCTCTTGGTGGGGGTGAGGTGATTGGCCACCGCCGGCTCCCCCTCACCCCTCGCATGTGCGGAGCGCCCGCCGATCCTCTTGGTAGGGGGGAGGTGATTGGCCACCGCTGGCTTCCCCTCTCCCCTCGCATGTGTGGAGCACCAGCCGATTCTCTTGGTGGGGGGAGGGGGAGGTGTTCGGCCGCCGCCGGCTCATCCTCTCATGTGCAGAGCACCCACTGATCCTCTTGGTGGGGGGGAGGGGGAGATGATTGGCCACCGCTGGCTCCCCTCTCCCCTCGCATGTGCCGAGCACCCGCCATTTCTCCCAGTGTAGGGGGGGGGATTGGCCGCCTGACAGCTCCTCTCTCCTTATGCACTCTGCTTGCCTCTGGCGGCCTCCCGCCAATTCTGGGGGGGGGATCAGCATCTATCCCCACATCCGTGCCCCACACCTGGTGGGGGGTCAGTGTTCTGTCCCCTCCTGCTCCTCTCCTCTGGTTCCACCAGGAGGGGGGACGACGGTGCTCTGGGGTTGAACGGTCACTGACTTCTCTGCTGCTGTGACAGAGGATGTCAGACCACCCACAGCAATCATTATTACGGCAGGTCTGCCAGGGTTGCTGCTGTCTCTTGTGAATTTGCTTCTTTGGTCTATGTCTTCTATGATCGCAGCCTGCGTTCTGTCCAGGTTTCGGTCGTAAGCGTTTTTTGTCCAGCATTTTCGGTCACAGCGTTTTCTGTCCAACATTTCTGTCAGTATTTTTGGTCACAGCGTTTCTGTCCAGCATTTTCTGTCAAAACGTTTTCTGTCCAGCATTTTCTGCCACAGCGTTTTCTGTCATTGCGTTTCTGTCCAACTTTCAGTCGTTGCGTCACCCTTACACCCACCACTTGCCGCTTGCCAGCCAGTTCACCTCCCAGGAACTCTCGCCATGCTCCATGGAGGGGATGCTCATACGCTTCCCGGTTTTCATGGGGGGGCACTCACTCACCTGTTCACCTCCCGGCACTCTCACCCCCCCCCCCACACGTCCAGGCACCCATTTCAGTCACGGGGGTTTATAACGGCGTTCGGCCCCAGGTTTCTGTCTCTGCGTTCTTCTTTCATAACATTCTGTCCAGGGGTTTCCGTCATATCGTTCGGTCCAGTATTTCTGTCAGATCGTTCGGTCCAGTGTTTCTGTCATATCGTTCGGTCCAGCTTTTCATTTGGTCCAGTTTTTCTGTCATATCGTTCGGTCCAGCTTTTCTGTCATATCATTCGGTCCAGCTTTTTTCCGGCATAGCGTTCTGTCCAGCATGTCCGGCTTAGCGTTCTGTCCAGCTTTTCCGTCATAGCGTTTCTGTCCTGCATTTCCGTCATAGCGTTTCTGTCCAGCTTTTCCGTCATAGCGTTTCTGTCCAGCATTTCCGCTGTAGCGTTCTTTTCTGCATTTCTGTCGTAGCATTTCTGTCCAGCATTTCTGTCATAGCGTTCTGTCCTGCATTTCTGTCGTAGCGTTTCTGTCCAGAATTTCTGTCATAGCGTTCTGTCCTGCATTTCTGTCATAGCGTTTCTGTCCAGCTTTTCTGTCATAGCGTTTCTGTCCAGCTTTTCTGTCATAGCGTTCTGTCCTGCATTTCTGTCATAGCGTTTCTGTCCAGCATTTCTGTCATAGCGTTCTGTCCTGCATTTCTGTCAGATCTGTATGGGCTGAGGTTTGTTTCATTTTGTTTTTCGTCCCATAATTTTCTCTCCCGTATAACACACGTCATATGGTGCATGCTCATTTCTTTGCACTTGTACGTCTACCCACCACGGTTTGTGGGTACACTAGGCTGGAGGGTTGTTTGCTACCTGTCTGCTTTCTGTCATGGCGTTTTGTACGTAGCATTTCTGTTAGCCAGGGCTCATATCCTGGTCTGTCACGCCTACGGACCATACGGGCTGAGGTTTCGTTTCAATTGATTGCCGTTTCCGCAATCGTCTCACCCGCATAACATACGTCATACGTTGCATGCTTATTTCATCACACTTGTATGTCTACCCACCACGGTCTGTGAGTAGGTTGACTTCAATGGGAGGCAAACTTTACAAACCTAAAGATCAAATTGGCAGCCACAAAATAATTACTAGCTGTGCACACATAGTCCCACCACATGGCCAATGACATAACACATGTATGTGGTGAATCTGGGATCGACAACTACAAGCATTCTTTTTTTATATGTGAAATTGTGACAATTCAGGACTGTGGAGCGCATGAAGGCAATGGAGGAGAGGGAAGGTCAGGGTAGGCAAAGAAGAGGGTGCAGGAGATGATCACCAGCAGCGTGACATACAGCAATGACACCTGCACCGTGATAGAGTGATCTGACACCAGCACCGTGATAGAGAGCACTGACATCAGCAGCGTGACCCAGGAGAAATATGACACCGCTCAACCTCTTCAAACAGGAGAGTACGGGCATATAGTACGGTGTGCTTTTTAGTACAAGGAAGTGAGCCAAATGAAGAAAGAAGGTCTGTGTGCTCGATTAAAAAAATAGTTTCTAGACATATACATGGTCTACTGGTCACATGTGTTGAATTCCTCCGAGATCCATGCCTCATTCATTTTTAGAAATGTGAGGTAGTTAACACTGTTGTGAGCTAGGCGAGTACGGTTATCGGTCACGATCCCCCCTGCTGTGCTGAACGTCCTTTCGGACAGGACACTGGACGAAGGGCAAGCCAACAGTTCGATTGCAAATTGGGCAAGCTCTGGCCAGAGGTCAAGCCTGCCCACCCAGTAGTCCAGGGGTTCATCACTCCTCAGAGAGTCCACATCGGCCATTAACCCGATGTAGTCGGACACCTGTCAGTCTAGGCGTTCCCTGATGCTGGATCCGGGTGACACCTGTCGATGGGTCAGCTGAAAGAATGACCTCAATCAGAAGTCACCAACACATCTTCAAACCGGCCTCTTCTTGCAGGCGCTGTTGGATTGGTACCCGCAACTCCTTCTCTGGGAGTGGAAATTGCTCTTCTGCCAGCGCACGCAAAAACAGAATGCAGCATTTCTCGAAGCAAGGCCTGGAAGTGCTCCATTCTGACAGCCCTCTGTGATGGCGGTAACATTTCCACCATTTTGTGTTTGTACCGGGGGTCTAAGTACGTTGCCACCCAGTACTGGTCCTTGACCCTTATGCTTTTTATACGGGGGTCCCTGTTAAAACACTGGAGCATGAAGGCCCCCATTTGCACTAAACTGGAAGCGGTGTGGTGGCCTGGCTCCTGCTCATCATCCAGGATAATGTCGTCCTCTTCATTCTCCTCTCCCCATCCACGCTTAACAGGGATCCCAGAAAGGTTTAAAGCATGCTCTTCTTGCTCCTCCTCATCCGCCCCGGTACCATCCTCCTCTGACTCCTCTTCAGACTCCTGTTTTTCACTTGTCTCAGATAGAGTAGCCCCCCCTGGGAATTCATCCAGCATTGCGACTTCCTCATCTTCCAGCTCCTGCTCCTCCACAGCTTGATCAATGACACGACGCAATGCACGCTCCATAAAGAAGGCATAAGGTACCATGTCACTGATGGCGCCATGGCTGCAACTGACCAGTTTGGTGATCTCCTCAAATGGCCGCAGAAGTCTGCATGCGTCTCGCATGAGCAGCCACTGGCGCTGTGAAAAAAAACCCAGCTCCCAGAACCTGTTCTGCCGCAGAGTTCATACAGGTAGACGTTAACTGCACGTTTCTGCTGGAGCAGCCTATCAAGCATATAGAAGGTTGAGTTCCATCGCGTCGGGCAATGTAAGATCTTCTGAAGTGGGCTGAGATTTTCCTTGCCTGCCGCAAGATGTCCTGGACCCCAGGGTATTTGACAACGAATCGCTGCACGACCAAGTTTAAGACGTGTGCCATGCATGGCACGTGTGTAATTTTGCCCTGTTTCAATGCGCTAAGCAGATTGGCACCGTTGTCACACACCACTTTACCAACTGTCAAATTGAGCGGTGTTAGCCACTGATCTGCCTGTGAACGCAAAGCTGAAAGGAGTGCCAGGCCGGTGTGGCTCTTGGCTTCCAGGCACAACAGACGCAGCACAGCATGGCAAAGTCTCACCTGGCATGTCGAATAGGTTCTGGGGAGCTTGGGCGGTGCAGCGGAAGAGACGCTAGTAGCGGAAAAGGAGGAGTCAGCCAAGGAGTAGAGGGAGGAGGATGGAGGAGGAGAAGAAGAGCCAGGCCTGCATGCAATCCGTGGTGGTAAAACCAAATCTACACGGGTGCCACGGGTTACATGCTTGACGGCCATCAGAAGGTTCACGCAGTGGGCAGTAAAAGTGATATACCTTCCCTGCCCGTGTTTGCTAGACCACGTGTCTGTGGTCAGATGTATCTTGGCACCAACACTGTGTGCCAGAGATACATTCACTTGCCGCTGAACATGGCCATATAGCTCTGGGATGCCCTTCTGTGAGAAATACTTCCTTCCTGGGACCTTCCATTGTGGTGTTCCAATGGCCACAAATTTTCGAAAGGCCTCCGAGTCCACCAGTTTATATGGCAGTAGTTGGCGGGCTATCAGTTCTGACAAGCCAGCCGTCAACCGTTGGGCAAGAGGGTTATCCGGTGTCATAATTTTTTTTACGCTCAAACATTAGGCCCACGGAAGCCTGCCTTTTTGCAGAAAAACGGGAGCTTGGCGTGATGGAAGGTGGAGTGGAGGACAATTGTGAGGAGAAAGGAGAAGGAGAAGTAGAAGACGAGGCTGGGCGGTGAGAGCCTGGAGTGTGGCTTTGTGTGTTCCGTTGCTCCCACTGGGCTCGGAGATGGCAGCTCATGTGCCTTCTTAAGGCGGTCGTCCCTAGGTGAGTGTTGGGCTTACCGCGACTAATGCGTTGACTACAAAGATTGCAGATGGCAACACTATTGTCAGCAGCGGACACGTTAAAAAAAGCCCACACTGCAGAGCCATGTGCCGGCGTCCTGGGAGCGCCAGATGTGACCGTACATGGTCGATGACTCGCTCCTGATACATTAGCCATCTGCTTTGTCCCTCCTGTGCAATGTAAGTTATTCCTGCTTCTTCTCCCTATATGATGGTCCATATCTCCCTCTGAACTCCCCTCCTCTTCCTCTCTTGTGGGCACCCATGTGACATCACTAGACACGTCATCATCGACGTCACCTTCCCCATCGCTATAAGTAGAGATCTTGGAGTAGGCAGCAACACCGGGGACCAACCTCCTCCTTGGGCTGATCTGGGTACTGTCGTCAGACTGCTGAGTGGCGGTTGTTGCTACCTCCTCTTCCTGATCCAATGCCAAGAGTGGCTGCGCATCAGAAATGTCTTGATATGGATCGGAAAATAATTCCTGTGACTCAAGCGGAAGGTATGTGGTGGTGGTGGTGTTGTTGGTGGTAGTGTCTTTGGGGGTGCACATAGCAGAGAGTGAAGAAGAGGGTGCAGATCGAGAGGATAAGGAGGGTGCAGAAGAGTAAGGCTAAGTGAGCCACTCAACCAATTCTGGTGCTTCCTTTGACGTAATCGCACGCACCTTCTGCAATTTCCCACTTTGGCTAAAGCCTGTTGCTCCTGCCCTACCCCTACCACCCCTGCGGAAGGGCCTGCCTCTTCCTCTGCCTGTCATTTTTTAAATGACCCTGTGACAAAACTCTCTAGAGACGTGCAGTATGTATGTGGAAGAAGGTATATAACACCCCGCTTCAATCTGTTGTTTTTGGGGGCCACTGGTCTATCACACCAGTTACAATACTTTTTTTTGGATTGCGTTTGTCACTCTTTGTAGTATCGCTGCAGAACCGCTCAGCAGTCACAATGCTGCACAGTGGAAACACACTATACTATGCTTTCTATATGTGCAAGTATTTTATACGTGTATTACACAACTATATACTGCACACCAAATAGTACACCCTTACCAGTCCTTTGTGGAACTAGTAGGTTGTGATTAGTAGACTGTACCTCACTCAACCCTATATACTGTACTACGCTATATCTTACCAGTCCTTAGAAGGACCATTGTGGAACTAGTAGGTTGTGATTAGCAGACTGTACCTCAGTCCCTATACTGATAAAGGACTGCTGCAGAATAGGGCAGCAGTCAGCAGTAGTGCACCTCAACCCTATATATTGTGGACCTATACCAGTCCTTAAGGATTAGCAGACTGTACCTCACTCAACCCTATATACTCTAGTACGCTATACCTTACCAGTCCTTAGAAGGACCTTTGTGGAACTAGTATGTTGTGATTAGCAGACTGTACCTCACTCAACCCTATATACCGTAGCACACTATACCTTACCAGTCCTTAGAAGGACCTTTGTGGAACTAGTAGGTTATGATTAGCAGACTGTACCTCAGTCCCTATACTCATAAAGGACTGCTGCAGAATAGGGCAGAAGTCAGCAGTAGTGCACCTCAACCCTATATATTGTGGACCTATACCAGTCCTTAAGGATTAGCAGACTGTACCTCACTCAACCCTATATACTCTAGTACGCTATACCTTACCAGTCCTTAGAAGGACCTTTGTGGAACTAGTAGGTTATGATTAGCAGACTGTACCTCAGTCCCTATACTCATAAAGGACTGCTGCAGAATAGGGCAGCAGTCAGCAGTAGTGCACCTCAACCCTATATATTGTGGACCTATACCAGTCCTTAAAGAGGCATTCCACCTAAAAAAAAAATTATTAAAAGCCAGCAGCTATAAATACTACAGCTGCTGACCTATTAATAAATGGACACTCACCTGTCCCGGGTTCCAGCGATGCCGGCAGCCGAGGCCGATCGATCGCTCGGCTCTTGGCTGCTGCAGTCACCATTCTAGGTGAGGGAATCAGGAAGTGAAGCGAATCGGCTTCACTTCCCGGTTCCCTACTGCGCATGCGCGAGTCGCGCAGCGCAATAGGAATTCTCCGCGCTGTCACTGGGACCCATGTGTGTCCCAGCAGACAGCGCGGCAGGGCAGGAAATGACATAGACTCCCACGGGAGTCTATGCCCGGAAGTGGGTGTAAATATCTGTCTTTGACAGGTATCTCCACCCCCCTCCCCCCTGTAAGGTGCCAATTGTGACACCGGAGGGGGGGGGAGGGTTCCGATCAGCGGAGGTTCCACTTTAGGGTGGAACCCCGCTTGAAGGATTTGCAGACTGTACCTCACTCAACCCTATATACTCTAGTACGCTATACCTTACCAGTCCTTAGAAGGACCTTTGTGGAACTAGTAGGTTGTGATTAGCAGACTGTACCTCAGTCCCTATACTGATAAAGGACTGCTGCAGAATAGGGCAGCAGTCAGCAGTAGTGCACCTCAACCCTATATATTGTGGACCTATACCAGTCCTTAAGGATTAGCAGACTGTACCTCACTCAACCCTATATACTCTAGTACGCTATACCTTACTAGTCCTTAGAAGGACCTTTGTGGAACTAATAGGTTATGATTAGCAGACTGTACCTCAGTCCCTATACTCATAAAGGACTGCTGCAGAATAGGGCAGCAGTCAGCAGTAGTGCACCTCAACCCTATATATTGTGGACCTATACCAGTCCTTAAGGATTAGCAGACTGTACCTCACTCAACCCTATATACTCTAGTACGCTATACCTTACCAGTCCTTAGAAGGACCTTTGTGGAACTAGTAGGTTGTGATTAGCAGACTGTACCTCACTCAACCCTATATACCGTAGTACACTATACCTTACCAGTCCTTAGAAGGACCTTTGTGGAACTAGTAGGTTGTGATTAGCAGACTGTACCTCAGTCCCTATACTGATAAAGGACTGCTGCAGAATAGGGCAGCAGTCAGCAGTAGTGCACCTCAACCCTATATATTGTGGACCTATACCAGTCCGTAAGGATTAGCAGACTGTACCTCACTCAACCCTATATACTCTAGTACGCTATACCTTACCAGTCCTTAGAAGGACCTTTGTGGAACTAGTAGGTTATGATTAGCAGACTGTACCTCAGTCCCTATACTCATAAAGGACTGCTGCAGAATAGGGCAGAAGTCAGCAGTAGTGCACCTCAACCCTATATATTGTGGACCTATACCAGTCCTTAAGGATTAGCAGACTGTACCTCACTCAACCCTATATACTCTAGTACGCTATACCTTACCAGTCCTTAGAAGGACCTTTGTGGAACTAGTAGGTTATGATTAGCAGACTGTACCTCAGTCCCTATACTCATAAAGGACTGCTGCAGAATAGGGCAGCAGTCAGCAGTAGTGCACCTCAACCCTATATATTGTGGACCTATAGCAGTCCTTAAGGATTAGCAGACTGTACCTCACTCATTCCTATATACTCTAGTACGCTTTACCTTACCAGTCCTTAGAAGGACCTTTGTGGAACTAGTAGGTTGTGATTAGCAGACTCTACCTCAGTCCCGATACTGATAACGGACTGCTGCAGAATAGGGCAGCAGTCAGCAGTAGTGCACCTCAACCCTATGTATTGTGGACCTATACCAGTCCTTAAGGATTAGCAGACTGTACCTGACTCAACCCTATATACTCTTGTACGCTATACCTTACCAGTCCTTAGAAGGACCTTTGTGGAACTAGTAGGTTGTGATTAGCAGACTGTACCTCAGTTCCTATACTGATAAAGGACTGCTGCAGAATAGGGCAGCAGTCAGCAGTAGTGCACCTCAACCCTATATATTGTGGACCTATACCAGTCCTTAAGGATTAGCAGACTGTACCTCACTCAACCCTATATACTCTAGTACGCTATACCTTACTAGTCCTTAGAAGGACCTTTGTGGAACTAATAGGTTATGATTAGCAGACTGTACCTCAGTCCCTATACTCATAAAGGACTGCTGCAGAATAGGGCAGCAGTCAGCAGTAGTGCACCTCAACCCTATATATTGTGGACCTATACCAGTCCTTAAAGAGGCATTCCACCTAAAAAAAAAATTATTAAAAGCCAGCAGCTATAAATACTACAGCTGCTGACCTATTAATAAATGGACACTCACCTGTCCCGGGTTCCAGCGATGCCGGCAGCCGAGGCCGATCGATCGCTCGGCTCTTGGCTGCTGCAGTCACCATTCTAGGTGAGGGAATCAGGAAGTGAAGCGAATCGGCTTCACTTCCCGGTTCCCTACTGCGCATGCGCGAGTCGCGCAGCGCAATAGGAATTCTCCGCGCTGTCACTGGGACCCATGTGTGTCCCAGCAGACAGCGCGGCAGGGCAGGAAATGACATAGACTCCCACGGGAGTCTATGCCCGGAAGTGGGTGTAAATATCTGTCTTTGACAGGTATCTCCACCCCCCTCCCCCCTGTAAGGTGCCAATTGTGACACCAGAGGGGGGGGGGGAGGGTTCCGATCAGTGGAAGTTCCACTTTAGGGTGGAACCCCGCTTGAAGGATTTGCAGACTGTACCTCACTCAACCCTATATACTCTAGTACGCTATACCTTACCAGTCCTTAGAAGGACCTTTGTGGAACTAGTAGGTTATGATTAGCAGACTGTACCTCAGTCCCTATACTGATAAAGGACTGCTGCAGAATAGGGCAGCAGTCAGCAGTAGTGCACCTCAACCCTATATATTGTGGACCTATACCAGTCCTTAAGGATTAGCAGACTGTACCTCACTCAACCCTATATACTCTAGTACGCTATACCTTACTAGTCCTTAGAAGGACCTTTGTGGAACTAATAGGTTATGATTAGCAGACTGTACCTCAGTCCCTATACTCATAAAGGACTGCTGCAGAATAGGGCAGCAGTCAGCAGTAGTGCACCTCAACCCTATATATTGTGGACCTATACCAGTCCTTAAGGATTAGCAGACTGTACCTCACTCAACCCTATATACTCTAGTACGCTATACCTTACCAGTCCTTAGAAGGACCTTTGTGGAACTAGTAGGTTGTGATTAGCAGACTGTACCTCACTCAACCCTATATACCGTAGTACACTATACCTTACCAGTCCTTAGAAGGACCTTTGTGGAACTAGTAGGTTGTGATTAGCAGACTGTACCTCAGTCCCTATACTGATAAAGGACTGCTGCAGAATAGGGCAGCAGTCAGCAGTAGTGCACCTCAACCCTATATATTGTGGACCTATACCAGTCCGTAAGGATTAGCAGACTGTACCTCACTCAACCCTATATACTCTAGCACGCTATACCTTACCAGTCCTTAGAAGGACCTTTGTGGAACTAGTATGTTGTGATTAGCAGACTGTACCTCACTCAACCCTATAAACCGTAGTACACTATACCCTACCAGTCCTTAGAAGGACCTTTGTGGAACTAGTAGGTTATGATTAGCAGACTGTACCTCAGTCCCTATACTCATAAAGGACTGCTGCAGAATAGGGCAGAAGTCAGCAGTAGTGCACCTCAACCCTATATATTGTGGACCTATACCAGTCCTTAAGGATTAGCAGACTGTACCTCACTCAACCCTATATACTCTAGTACGCTATACCTTACCAGTCCTTAGAAGGACCTTTGTGGAACTAGTAGGTTATGATTAGCAGACTGTACCTCAGTCCCTATACTCATAAAGGACTGCTGCAGAATAGGGCAGCAGTCAGCAGTAGTGCACCTCAACCCTATATATTGTGGACCTATAGCAGTCCTTAAGGATTAGCAGACTTTACCTCACTCATTCCTATATACTCTAGTACGCTTTACCTTACCAGTCCTTAGAAGGACCTTTGTGGAACTAGTAGGTTGTGATTAGCAGACTCTACCTCAGTCCCGATACTGATAATGGACTGCTGCAGAATAGGGCAGCAGTCAGCAGTAGTGCACCTCAACCCTATGTATTGTGGACCTATACCAGTCCTTAAAGAGGGATTCCACCTAAAAAAAAAAAATATTAAAAGCCAGCAGCTATAAATACTACAGTTGCTGACTTTTAATAAATGGACACTCACCTGTCCCGGGTTCCAGCGATGCCGGCAGCCGAGGCCGATCGATCGCTCGGCTCTTGGCTGCTGCAGTCACCATTCTAGGTGAGGGAATCAGGAAGTAAAGCGAATCGGCTTCAATTCCCGGTTCCCTACTGCGCATGCGCGAGTCGCGCAGCGCAATAGGAATTCTCCGCGCTGTCACTGGGACCCATGTGTGTCCCAGCAGACAGCGCGGCAGGGCAGGAAATGACATAGACTCCCACGGGAGTCTATGCCCGGAAGTGGGTGTAAATATCTGTCTTTGACAGGTATCTCCACCCCCCTCCCCCCTGTGAGGTGCCAATTGTGACACCGGAGGGGGGGGGAGGGTTCCGATCAGCGGAGGTTCCACTTTAGGGTGGAACCCCGCTTGAAGGATTTGCAGACTGTACCTCACTCAACCCTATATACTCTAGTACGCTATACCTTACCAGTCTATAGAAGGACCTTTGTGGAACTAGTAGGTTGTGATTAGCAGACTGTACCTCAGTCCCTATACTGATAAAGGACTGCTGCAGAATAGGGCAGCAGTCAGCAGTAGTGCACCTCAACCCTATATATTGTGGACCTATACCAGTCCTTAAGGATTAGCAGACTGTACCTCACTCAACCCTATATACTCTAGTACGCTATACCTTACCAGTCCTTAGAAGGACCTTTGTGGAACTAGTAGGTTATGATTAGCAGACTGTACCTCAGTCCCTATACTCATAAAGGACTGATGCAGAATAGGGCAGCAGTCAGCAGTAGTGCACCTCAACCCTATATATTGTGGACCTATACCAGTCCTTAAAGAGGGATTCCACCTAAAAAAAAAAATATTAAAAGCCAGCAGCTATAAATACTACAGTTGCTGACTTTTAATAAATGGACACTCACCTGTCCCGGGTTCCAGCGATGCTGGCAGCCGAGGCCAATCGATCGCTCGGCTCTTGGCTGCTGCAGTCACCATTCTAGGTGAGGGAATCAGGAAGTGAAGCGAATCGGCTTCACTTCCCGGTTCCCTACTGCGCATGCGCGAGTCGCACAGCGCAATAGGAATTCTCTGCGCTGTCACTGGGACCCATGTGTGTCCCAGCAGACAGCGCGGCAGGGCAGGAAATGACATAGACTCCCACGGGAGTCTATGCCCGGAAGTGGGTGTAAATACCTGTCTTTGACAGGTATCTCCACCCCTCTCCCCCCTGTAAGGTGCCAATTGTGACACCGGAGGGGGGGGAGGGTTCCGATCAGCGGAGGTTCCACTTTAGGGTGGAACCCCGCTTGAAGGATTTGTAGACTGTACCTCACTCAACCCTATATACTCTAGTACGCTATACCTTACCAGTCCTTAGAAGGACCTTTGTGGAACTAGTAGGTTGTGATTAGCAGACTGTACCTCAGTCCCTATACTGATAAAGGACTGCTGCAGAATAGGGCAGCAGTCAGCAGTAGTGCACCTCAACCCTATATTTTGTGGACCTATACCAGCCCTTAAGGATTAGCAGACTGTACCTCACTCAACCCTATATACTCTATTACGCTATACCTTACCAGTCCTTAGAAGGACCTTTGTGGAACTAGTAGGTTGTGATTAGCAGACTGTACCTCAGTCCCTATACTGATCAAGGACTGCTGCAGAATATTTCAGCAGTCAGCAGTAGTGCACCTCAACCCTATATATTGTGGACCTATACCAGTCCTTAAGGATTAGCAGACTGTACCTCACTCATCCCTATATACTCTAGTACGCTATACCTTACCAGTCCTTAGAAGGACCTTTGTGGAACTAGTAGGTTGTGATTAGCAGACTGTACCTCAGTCCCTATACTGATAAAGGACTGCTGCAGAATAGGGCAGCAGTCAGCAATAGTGCACCTCAACCCTATATATTGTGGACCTATACCAGTCCTTAAGGATTAGCAGACTGTACCTCACTCATCCCTATATACTCTAGTACGCTATACCTTACCAGTCCTTAGAAGGACCTTTGTGGAACTAGTAGGTTGTGATTAGCAGACTGTACCTCAGTCCCTATACTGATAAAGGACTGCTGCAGAATAGAGCAGCAGTCAGCAATAGTGCACCTCAATCCTATATATTGTGGACCTATACCAGTCCTTAAGGATTAGCAGACTGTACCTCACTCATCCCTATATACTCTAGTACGCTATAACTTACCAGTCCTTAGAAGGACCTTTGTGGAACTAGTAGGTTTTGATTAGCAGACTGTACCTCAGTCCCTATACTGATAAAGGACTGCTGCGGAATAGGGCAGCAGTCAGCAGTAGTGCACCTCAACCCTATATATTGTGGACCTATACCAGTCCTTAAGGATTAGCAGACTGTACCTCACTCAACCTTATATACTCTAGTACGCTATACCTTACCAGTCCTTAGAAGGACCTTTGTGGAACTAGTAGGTTGTGATTAGCAGACTGTACCTCAGTCCCTATACTCATAAAGGACTACTGCAGCAGAAGGGCAGCAGTCAAGTATAATATTCTTTCTATTTTTGGAAGAAAGAATATTATACGTCTACAAGCCTATTACCATACCAATCCTGAAAAGGACAGTTGTGGACCTAACAGCTACTGATTAAACTGACTGTCCCTCACTGCCACACACAGCTTCCTGCCTGTCCCTATTTAAACTGACAAAACACAGGCTGCTGCAACAATAACTTGAATAGCACTAAAAACTATATCCTGTACTACTACACCATACCAGTCCTGAAAAGGACTTTTGTGGACCTAATAGTAACAGCTAATGATTAAACTGACTGTCCCTCTCTGCAACACACAGCGTCCTATCTGTCCCTCTATCAGCCCTGACAAAAGACAATCTGCAGCAAGAATGACAAGAATAGCAGTGCCTCAAACCTATATCCTGAACTACACCTATACCATAACAGTCCTTAAAAGAACTTTTGTGGACCTCATAGCTAGCGATTTGGGTCACTGCACTCTCTCCCTGCTCCACACAGCAACCTCTCCCTATAGTGACAGTAGAAAGAATGTAAAATGCCCACCGTGTCCATGTGCTGTAATGTCTCAATTGGCTGTCCTGTACCCCATGATGGATGTGTCATCATAGGTCAAAGTTCTTTTAAACAGTAAACACGTAAGTCCGTTGGGCGAATAGCGGCAATAGTCCACCGATCGGGTGGACCGCGAACATGCAAAATTCGCCGCAAACCGACTGCCGGGCGAACAGTTCGGCCATCCCTATCTGTGAGTACACTAGCCCTGAGGGTTGTTTGCTATCTGTCTCTGTTGTTCTGTCATAGCTTTTGCGCTCGTAGCACTATTGTCGTTCGTAGTGTATGTTAGCTGGGGCTCACATCCAGGGTCTGTCACGTCTATGGACCCATACGGGCTGAGGTTTCGTTATTAATTGATTGTCATCCCACAATCTTCTCGCCCGTATACCGTACGTCATACGTTGCACGCTTATTTCTTCATTCTTGTATGTCTACCCACCATGGTCTGTGGGTACACCAGATCGGAGGGTTTGTTTGCTATCTGTCTCTGTTGTTCTGTCATAGCTTTTCGTTCGTAACTTTCATGTCATAGATTGATGTTCGTAGTATGTCTGTTAGCTAGGGCTCACATCCAGGGTCCGTCACGTCTACGGACGCATACGGGCTGAGGTTTCGTTTTTAATTGATTGTCGTCCCACAATCTTCTCGCCCGTATACCATACGTCATACGTGCACGTTCACCATACCTTTACTACTACCCACCACGGTCTGTGGGTACCTCAGCCCTGAGTGTTCGTTTTTTAATTACCTGTCTTGGTGCTGCAGGTTGCTCGGGCTCGCTCACTACATACACTAGGGTTGTGTCAGCATTAGGTTCACATTCACGCGCAGTTGGTCTTGTCATTTCTGCACTTACATCCTCATACTTGTCAGGTACGTAGGGGCATTGTTGTTTTGTGTTGGTTGTCTGTTCTCTTTTCGCTTGTTGTGTTTTCTCTGTTTAGGGTTTGGGGTAGGTTGCGGAGGAGGCCGGTGCACATTCATCCCTCCATCATCGCATGGGGGTTCAGTGCTTGGTAGCACCCCATCTTTAGGGGTGGGACCATTCCAAACTC
Organism: Lithobates pipiens; assembly: GCF_037356315.1. Classification (NCBI taxonomy): domain Eukaryota; kingdom Metazoa; phylum Chordata; class Amphibia; order Anura; family Ranidae; genus Lithobates; species Lithobates pipiens. The sequence goes on from NW_027507784.1 coordinate 170,934,942, forward strand.
TTAGCTCAGTTATCGCCGGGGTACCCCTTTCCCGGCCTCAGCTGGTGTGGGCATTATTCAGGTGGTTATTCCCAACTCTGTTCAACCTCTTCCATCCACCAGTGCAGCGCATGTTTCGTGCAGGATTCTTCAACCCAGTTCATGCGGTTTCTCTATGCGCTCTTATTTGCACTGAGGTTTCAGCTGCGGCTCCTGTTCTTCTCAGTGTGCCTTCAGGTGATGTTGGAATTTCTCACAGTGGTTTGTAGAACTGGGGGCAGTGTGGTCTCAGGTAATCAATCTGATCAATGGTTCTTATCCAGATTTTGCAGTGGGCTTTTCACAAGGCGGGATTGTCTCATAGGTTCATGTTTATAGCTTTCGCTGGGTATTGCATCGGCAATTTGGCCTCATCTGCGGATTCCATGAAGTATCTATCAGGTGACCAGTTTTCAGGACCTACAAACTCCTGTCAATCTGTCCATTTTTACGGCTCACCCTCTCTAACCGTCAAGGGAGGGAAGTCGGGGATATTCTCTTTGGCATGGCTACCAGTTACTGGCCAGGTTTCGTGGTGTTTCAGACTTCTTGTCTCCTTCCCTTGGCAGTTCCCAGTTAGTGCTCTAGGCAGTTTCTCTCTTACTGCTTACAACTTCCCCTTCATTGGTATAGATGGGTAAGCTAGGGGTTTGTGGTCATATTTCTGTACCTTAGCCTTGGTATCGGGTAAAGTAAGTTGGCCTTCTCTGCATCATTCCTTGGGTCTGCGATTTCTCCATCCTCTCACTACAAACAGTTTGTTCTCACGTCCAGGTTACTTGCCAAATCAGGCTGGAATCCTAACCCCTTTTCTGTTTATTCATCGGGTTCCTGGGCAATTTTTGTAGGTCCCGCAGGGGGTCCTTTCTTTACATCAGGTTCATGGGGCGCTGGAGATCCTCCATGTTAGCAGCTACATACATAACCCCCACTTTCTGTAGTCAGCTGGGCATTTGCATTTTCCGGACTAAACGGTTGTTGCGTGCCTTCTTTGTAGCTTTCACATCACACCTACTTTGTTTCTTTTTGACCTCTTTTAAGCATACTGTCCAGCCAGGCCAGGGAACACCTCAGGCCTTGGTAGTTAGGGTCATCGTATTTCCGAATGAAGACTCTGACTACAAGTTGGAAGGCTGGCCGCAGACTAGCCTGAATTTGTAGGAGGAGTCTGTAGGCTTTAAATCCCTCCTCCTCCATCAGAGCCTTCGTCGGCTAATTTCTGGGTTCCCACCCACCCGTTCCCCCATACTTTCATCATTTCATTTACATTTCATACATATTCATTCAGGGTATGCCCTCTTTTAGGCATACTGTCCAGCCAGGCCAGGGCACACCTCAGGCCTTGGTAGTTAGGGTCATCGTATTTCCGAATGAAGACTCGGACTACAAGTTTTGTTTTATGTTCGGTGTAAGCACTGTTTTTTGTGTATATGTGTCACGTACCTTACAGCGGAGTCAGACTGTTGAGGGTGGCCTCTTGCACGGTTCCGGTCTCCACACCCCTGGAGGTGGTAACAGGGAGCGTGAAGACAGCGAAAGGGTACAGGTGCCTGCAGGTGGAAGTTGAAGACCTGGAGACGCTGGGACCTCACGGAGGAAGAGGTGTTGGTTGATCACGGAGGTAGACAGCGGAGGTTCAGCAGGTATACAGGAAACACTGCGCGTCTGGAACAAGCAAGGTCGACAACTGGCAGGCAATGCGGTACAGGAACAAGAGGCAGGTGCGTAGTCAAGGACGAGCAAGGGTCTGGTAACGTGCTAGCAATGAGGTACAAAATCAGGAAGCAAGCCAAGTCAAAAGTCCAAGCCGAGGTCAGAGGTAGTCCAGGAGATCAAAACAAGGAGTATCCAAAGGAATGGGTATCAGGAACAAGGTCACAGGAACAAGAGCACAGGAACAATGGTCAGGGTGTCTCAGGAGTAGCTGAAGACGATCCAGCACTGGTATCACGTCAGGATCCTGTTTATATAGGGTGAGATGTGCCCGGATTGGTGGACGTGGCCGTGCGTGCGTAATTACGTACACACGTTCGGTTGGCGCGAGTGCGTCCACATGTTCATATTAGCGTGCGTCCGTTCGTACCGGAACTCGCACGCCTCCGACGGGGACACCGCGCATGATCCTTGGGTCGAAAGTGAGCTGCTGCTACACGGGGACGGATCTTCGCATGGTGAGTTCTCTGACAGTGCCCCCCCCCTTAAGGGCAGCCTCCGGATGCCTCTTCGAACCACACTTTGAGATTGATGAAAGGCCCGTATGAGCCTCTGGGCATGGAGGTTTGTTTCGGGTTCCCAGGAATTCTCCTCAGGACCAAAGCCTTTCCATTTAATTAAATATTGGTTTTGTCCTTGGCGTTTCCTGTAATCCAAAATGGCTTCGATTTCGAACTCCTCCTGCCCATCTACCAACACAGCTTCTGAAGGGCCTATTTCACGACCTGGAAAGGAATTGGGTACATCAGGTTTAAGTAAAGAAGCATGGAACACAGGATGGATCCTAAATGAGTCAGGAAGTTCAAGTTCATATGCCACTGGATTGATTTTCTTTTTAATTGGAAAAGGTCCCAAATATCTGGGTCCCAATTTTCTAGAGGGACATGCCAGTTTTAGGTTCGCGGTTGAAAGCCATGCACAATCACCAACCTTTAAATCCAATTCTCCCCTTTTCTTTCTATCGAAGAATCTTTTATTGTCTTCTTGTGCTTTGGCAATGGTTTCCTTAAGTACCTGATTGTTGGCAACAAAGAAATTTAGCCTGTCCTGGACAGCTGGTACAGGAGAATCCACTACAAATGTTGGCAGAAAAGAAGGATGAAAACCATAGTTAGAAAAGAATGGTGACTGGTTTGTGGCAGAGTGAGTAGAATTATTGAATGCAAATTCTGCCAAGGGTAATAATGAAGCCCAATCCTCTTGGGAAAAGGAAGTGAAACAACGTAAATACTGCTCCAACGTCTGATTAGTACGTTCCGTTTGTCCGTTGGTTTGGGGATGATATGGTTGAAGAAAAATTCAATTTGATGCCTAGTGCCTCACACAAGGATTTCCAGAATTTTGACGTGAACTGAACTCCACGGTCAGAGACAATATCACTGGGAATTCCGTGGAGCCTAACAATTTCTTTAATGAATATTTTGGCTGTTTCAGTCGCAGATGGAGTTCCTCTCATGGGAATGAAGTGTGACATTTTAGAAAAACGATCCACTACCACAAAAATGGAAGAAAACCCTTCAGATGGAGGAAGTTTGAAATAAATGAAATAATGTACGATATTTCAAAGTCTTAAGTATATGTTGAGATCGATCAATCTTGTGCGACGAATTTCCTTAATTAGATCTGAGTCAGCGTAATTCAAAAAATGTGTATTTATTTGTACACATTTAAAATAGAAAAGAATACTTACAAAAATAGTACAATGATAATCATTTGTATCTTTAAATTGTCTTATGAAAATGTAAGATTATTGCTGTGTGGCCTATCTAAAATGGCGGAATAACCCTTTGTATGCTGGAAGGCTGTGTGCAAGACATGTGTCTTTCTTCTAGCTGCTGCTCTTCCAGAGGCACATCTGCCTAGTTGTGAGAGTAGGATTCAACAGGAAACCCCCCTGCCAGTCTTACCATTATATATTAACCTACATTCCTGAGTTCCGGCCGAAAGATAACTCCTCCTTACAAAAGTGTAGGCTGAGTGATTGATTACTATAACAGAGCTAACATGTGTTACCACTTAAAACACAGGATTTCTGTCTCTAAGAAAAATATGGTCTCAATTACATAGGAAAGACCTTCTAAAAACATATATATAATGAACTGGAGAAATTAACATAAACAATATATCACTTACATAGCCCTTAAAAGCATATATAAGATATACAATATTCATAAAAATCCTGACAGGTTTCACCGTCTCTAAGAAAATAGTCATTCTATTGTTTTTCTTGTTCCTTCATTGACTACAAACCGAGCCTTATATTTCACCTGTTTGGATAACACCTTTGCTTGTATACATCCAAGTATATGTTCTTTATCATACTTGTCTTTTGGCTCTGTAAACACACGTGTAAGCATGTACTTGCTTGTTCTTGTTGTTTTTTCTGTTATCAATAAAATTTTGTGGAAAAAAAAAAAAATCCTGACAGGTTTTAAATATTTACTTTTCCAGCTATGCAAGTCATAACATAGAATTTATTGTCTCAAAGTCTCTTTCACACAATATGGAGAATTATATTCTGAATAAAGTATAATAAAGCCAATTAAAATTTAGATATTAAGAATATAACATTCCCCTCTGAAATATGAATACTAATCATATTTTTCAGATTAAAAATTCATTCATCATCATTCATGTCACATTCAAACAAACTTTGATTCAATAACTCCAAATGTTTTGTCATGCACAATTTGATTCATACCTTCAAAACTCATTTTCCTCTTCAATTTATTTTGTAACAAGTCATCTCCTTTCTTAATATCACTTCTAATTCGATAATATAATTTTTTCATTCTAAACATTAAACATAACTGGAATATAAGAAATAACATGATAATAATAAAAATAATTACAATAGGATGTGATAAAATATTTCCTGCTGCTGAAGTTATCGAAGTTTTTCCCCACATGGATACACTATTACTAAATCTTTTCCACCAATTACTTCCTGAAAATTCTGACCATTGATGTGATATTTCTTGCAAATTACCTTGTTCATGTTTAAACAATACTTCTGCATTCTGCAATTCCTTAGCCAAAGCTATTAATAAACCTTGATCCTTTTGAATTATATTTGCCCATTTTTCCCATGGAAATTCATCTATTTGGGAAATATTATACTGTGTAGGTAGAACGCTAATATTTTTCATGAACATATTTGTTAAATTTGTTCTCAACCCATTAATACTTATTGCAACAATATCTCCTTCTATACAATACAACCCTTGATTTAGGTTTTCTGTATTTGTACAAGAAGAGAAAAAAGTTTTAACCCTTTCTGTATCTGACATAATCTGAAAACAAACCTTCTTTTTATCTACACGAGTAATTAATTCAGAATTCATTTTATTTTCAATTCTTGCTGAACATAATGTATGATTATGATAACAAGAATGAAATATGCTTTTATCTTGATTAGGTAAACATATAATTTTAGACTGGAATTGTAAACATGATGACAAATCTAATTGTTCTAATTCAGAATTTTCATTGTTAAATACAAAATCTGTATACTGTAATTTATAGTATAATAATTGTGTATTACTGACAGGTAATCCCAAAACAGTGATTGGAACCAAAATTTGTTCTTTTCTGGCTATTGGAATCATAGAAGAACTATAACATATGTCCTGCTTGCATCCTATCCATTTATTTACCCATAAATCTGTATGATTTATCGCATATAAATATTCTTTGGGCAAATACTGTAAAATGCCAAGAGGAGTTATTCCACTCTGAAATGCTTGCGCAATTATTTTAAAATTAGTGGAATATTCAGTTTGAATCTCTAAGCATGCTCTGGCTATATGAGAATGTTGTTCACTTCTCATCAAATCAAGAGTAATATTTTGAAGATGTAAAATAGATGGACCCATTATATTAGCAGTTTTAATTACCATATTTTCTAAAATCTGATTTAAATGTCTTTGTATTTTAATACCATTACTTCCCACTAAACCAGCGATTTCTAGATCAGACTTCAAAGTATTAATATCCATACTATTTGTTATACTCCCGATTGTGCCAATCCCTCCTAAAATACCTTCAACAATACCACGCTTATTTCTGTTATGATTTCTATTATTAATTCCAAACCATCTCTCAATACCCAATTCCATATTAACCAGATGTCCTTGACATTGTGGAAACAGAAGACCGGGCGACAGAAGACCGGGCCACCGCCTGTAAAAGAGCTACAAGAAGGCGCGGTGGCCCGGCAGAAGAACCGAAGAGGGGGACAAGACCCCCGAAGTCGGGAGAAGAGGCCGGCGGCGGGGAGGAAGAAAGCCGGACTCCTCCGCTAGTAAAAGAGCTACACACACATAGCGGAGGAGTCCGGCGAGAAGACCCCCGAAGACGGAAGACCCCCGGAGCTGTGCAATAAAATATTTTTTCCCCTGTGTTGTGTTTTTTTTTTGTACTTTATTTCACAGGTGAATGGGTAGGGGTACATTGTACCCCATACTCATTCACATAGGGTGGGGGGCCGGTATCCGGGGGCCCCCTTCTTAAAGGGGGCTCCCGGATTCCGATAAGCCCCCCGCCCGCAGACCCCGACAACCAACGGCCAGGGTTGTCGGGAAGAGGCCCTTGTCCTCATCAACATGGGGACAAGGTGCTTTGGGGTGGGGGGGCCGCGCGCCCCCCCCTTCCCCAAGGCACCCCCCATGTTGAGGGCACGCGGCCTGGTACGGCTCAGGAGGGGGGGCGCGCTCGCTCGCCCCCCTTTCCTGGCCGGCCGGGTAGCGTGCTCGGACAAGGGTCTGGTGTGGACTTTGGGGGAACCCCCACGCCGATTTTTTTCGGCGTTGGGGTTCCCCTTTAAGCCCATTCCAGGCGGCGGAGCCCGCGACGTCTCCTTCGCGGGCCCCGCCTACCTGTACACGCGCTCGAAATGGGCGGATTTGCCTCCGCCTTACGTGGGTGAGTCCGTTCATTTCAAAAGTTGAGCGGACTGTTTGGCAAACAGTTCGTTGAAACAGTCCGCTCGTGTGTGGGCAAGTCCGCTCATGCAAATTTTGAGCGGACTGTTTGCCGAAACTGTTTGACGAACAAGGTTGGGCAAACAGTCCGCGCGTGTGTACGCGGCCTAAGATCCCTGCATTTTAACAAACTTTGTTTTGGATTCTATTTTAACTTTGATGTCAATATCATTGCTGTGAATGAAATACAATTGTAAACAACAAAGATATCCATCTCCAATACATAAAAATCCATACAAATCTTCTGCTGTATTAATATCAACATCTCTAAAATTATGATTTTTATCATATGCACTAATATCAATAACTCTATCATTTTTGTCCTTTGTAATGATATCAATGTTCTTATTTTTCAGTTCATCTGCATTGATATCAATGTCTACATCTCTCTTATTTCTGAATAACATAAGATCTTTGTTGTGTAATTCTTCATTCCTGTTAGTCTTTGCATAACTTGAGCAGTTCTTGATATATCTTATCACAAATAAAATTGTCATTAGGAAAAAGATGAATCCTGTGATGAGGATAAATTTTCTCTCTTTTACACTTTTCATTTGTTGTGCTGACATCTTTTTTCTTTTGGAATACGCACTTTCTTCAGGTTCGATTTTTATTTTTAATTCCTGAAAAAATAAAGGCAGCATCATTATCTTGGAATATAAAATTTGTTATACCCACATTTTTCTTTCTACATATTTGTTTCACTGAACTGAGAAAGTATTTGTACCCCTTGAACATCCCAAAATGTCCATGGACTTTCCCAATTACTTTTCCATGTTTCAACTCCTGAAACTCTGTGACGTGCATTCAACCATCTCTGGGTGTAGCCTCACATGTAACAATTCTTTAATCATCTTTTATCTTTTCTGTCTTAGACTTGTGTCAACAATATCTAATTTTATCTTAAATAAACCTTTCTGTTCCTGGTCTACTTAATAGACCGCTTATCTTGTATAAAAGATAATTTTTGGTTTAACAACAAAATGTTACAAAAAACAATATCAATTGTAAAATATCAAAAATAGATTATTCTTACAATGAACATTAAATCCGATATGTGCTTGGATTTAATAACAATCCTTCATGATATATATAAATATATGTCTTATGTGTACTGGAATGAAACTTTCACTGGAATGTGTGTACTCCATTATTGTCTGTGTCCACTCCTAAAACAAAAAAACAGCCCCCACTTTATTTTCCTTCTTAAGGTTTTTCTGAGCATGACAGTTCTACAGAATGAGTATTTTCCCTCCCACCTTTCTAAAACAATGGGTGTCTCATTCTAAATTCCTAAGGGTTGCTATGAATAACCCTTTGTATAAAACCATTTTAAACATACACAAACCTTTTTACCTTATCAATATATATATACAAATTATTTCTTAATCTCTTAATCAAGAAACATTGTAATATAAAAACTTATATTTTTTTAACTAACAAAGACACTTTTTATCATGAATTAACTTTCTTTTTCAAACTTAGAAATATGAGAAGGAACCATTTTGTATACCTTCTTCAACCAATTATGACTCCACGAGGCAACACAAACTCCATTTTACTTTCTCAACTGAAAATTTATAGAGAAACCATTTTGTATCTCTTCTTCAACCAATTTTGACTCCACGAGGCAATACAAACGCCATTTTACTTTCTCTTTTAAACTCAAAAGGAGAATACTTTGTAGCATCAGAAATTGTGCTTCTTACATCCATTAAAAATAACTGGAACAACATCAACCCAAATATTTCCTTTGTCCAACAACATTTATCAATCCTAGATTTAATAATCCGATACATCCTCACAATAATACCTACAAACTGTGAATGTTATCATACATGAAATCTCTGATATATCCCAAACTAGGAAAACATGATTATTCAACATCTAAACAATAGTTAAAGCATCATCATTAGTGAATCCCACCTGTAGGTGCTGTGAACTATAAATACACAATAATCCTTTTTCGTCATGACACAAACTTATGGTCTAATGACCCAAATAATAACTTTGTGGCAACCTATGAAGAATAAAAAAGATCGTGATCTTTTTTTCCTCTGAAATTAAAGGAATATGTGTGTCCACTTTCTTCACAACATTAATTGATACCATTTCAGGTTGAACTACTAACTCTCCATGCAAAAGCTGTTTCCTTTGCCAATGAATCTGCTGTTCTGTTACCTACAGATAACTCACTATCTTTTTTATGTGCTGGAATTTTTACAATAACATATGCAAAATAATTACTCTCTGCAAGGTCAAAAATTACTTCTAATGTCTCTTTCTGCACAAGAGTCTTATTGGATGAATCCACAAAACCTCTACATTTCCAAATAGGTAACGTACAACATATGAACTATCACTATAAATCACTAGTGAACCTTTCTTCTCTTCCTTGTCAATACTCAGTGCAGTTTTCATCAACAAATACAAACTCATCAATTTTCTCTGTCTCTCTATGTTGTCTATTCATTCAATTGCTAATTATGTACCATGCTGAAAATGGTCTTCAGTTACTGAAAACAAAACTATTCTTACTCTTCTTTTCAAGTGAACTAAACCTTTCAATGTTCAGCTTGAACAAAACAAAAATAAAAACTTAATACTCATGACAATGAAACATTGATAAAAAATAATAATCCAATAGATTATCCTTGAAAATATTAAAAATTATATCAAAGTCCTCAATAATATTCCAAACGTCACAACCAAATCTTTTAAACTCAGATCAATCCTTTATTCATAGCCATTAAACATCAACCAGAAAATTCTTACCATATCTGCAGTTAATTTAAGGACTGCTGACTGTATTCAGAGTATTATATGCTACATAATTAAACCTTTCCTGTCTTAATGGACTATTTTCAGTTTGCAATCTTTGTCTTTGAGTCTTAGAAAAAAAATGAATTTGCTTATTATGACCTCTATACCTCAGATTACTGTGCCAACGTACAGAATAAACCTCTTGACGCCTGGGCAAAATTTTCGGATAATACAACCTCTTTTGTGTATTATTATTATTCAACTTTTTATAGACTTTCCTCTGAGCATATGGCGATGAAAATCTACATTTCTGCTTAATATCAGTATTATTGAAGTCAACTGACTTCCCACTCTCATTGTCTGAGGAAATATTAACATTTGACTCATTACAGGATATGACGTTCACGTCTGCCTTTGTCACATGTACACCATCCTCCATTTTTGAGCACTGAGCATGTGCAGGAATCTCAGCTTGCAATAATTGGGTCTTAAGCAAATTTAAAACATTTCCATGCACACAGCTTTCCAAAAAACCTATTTGATTTTCATTTTCTTTCAGAGATTGCAATAATGCATCAATTTTATGTTCCAATTCAATTTTTTCAGTCAATAATTGTTCAGTATATTTCTTCTCCTGCTTTGCTGCAATTTCTATTGCATTCTCTAAATGTTCAATATACGTGCAAAAAGTTTCACAACTTAAACAACTAGGTTCAAAAAGTACATTTTCAGTTACATTTTGACTTTGTTTTCCTGGCATATCAAACACCATAGTATTATAACTTTTAACAAGTTTCATTACATTACGTACTTTTTTCTTTGTTTTAACTAATGAGAATCTATCCTTCTCAATGTCAGCATTTGCCTGATCATACATTAATTTCCATAAAACAGCATCAGAGACCTGTTTCGATAAACCTTTAAATTCTAATGTACTTTCATCAGCTAAAACATCTACAAATTCCATATTACTTTTCTACTCACCAAATATAAAACTCGTCAGTTTTTTTCCCGCTGTCCACCGTCTTTCAAGACTTCTGTATATCTGAAATTCTCCGGTCTTTCACAATCAATCGATCGATTTTCCTTCTAGGTTCTTTTTCAATCTTTGCGAAGTTTAATCTCTGTTCATCTCTTCCCCTCTGATCAAAGGATGGAAGTTGAAAAAAAAACTTCCGACTTATGATTGACTGGCTGCAGTTCGCCAATGAAATAAATGAAATAATGTACGATATTTCAAAGTCTTAAGTATATGTTGAGATCGATCAATCTTGTGCGACGAATTTCCTTAATTAGATCTGAGTCAGCGTAATTCAAAAAATGTGTATTTATTTGTACACATTTAAAATAGAAAAGAATACTTACAAAAATAGTACAATGATAATCATTTGTATCTTTAAATTGTCTTATGAAAATGTAAGATTATTGCTGTGTGGCCTATCTAAAATGGCGGAATAACCCTTTGTATGCTGGAAGGCTGTGTGCAAGACATGTGTCTTTCTTCTAGCTGCTGCTCTTCCAGAGGCACATCTGCCTAGTTGTGAGAGTAGGATTCAACAGTAAACCCCCCTGCCAGTCTTACCATTATATATTAACCTACATTCCTGAGTTCCGGCCGAAAGATAACTCCTCCTTACAAAAGTGTAGGCTGAGTGATTGATTACTATAACAGAGCTAACATGTGTTACCACTTAAAACACAGGATTTCTGTCTCTAAGAAAAATATCGTCTCAATTACATAGGAAAGACCTTCTAAAAACATATATATAATGAACTGGAGAAATTAACATAAACAATATATCACTTACATAGCCCTTAAAAGCATATATAAGATATACAATATTCATCAAAATCCTGACAGGTTTTAAATATTTACTTTTCCAGCTATGCAAGTCATAACATAGAATTTATTGTCTCAAAGTCTCTTTCACACAATATGGAGAATTATATTCTGAATAAAGTATAATAAAGCCAATTTAAATTTAGATATTAAGAATATAACAAAGTTCAACAATGAAATCCATTGTGATCTTATCCCATGGTCTTTCGGGAATGGGTAGTGGTCTCAACAGTCCCCATGCTTTATTCTTGCTATTTTTATTCCTGAGGCAAGTTGGGCAAGAGTTGACATAGTCCCTACAGTCTTTTGCAAGATTTGGCCACCAGAAGTGTCTTTGAACTAGATTCGTAGTCTTGTGACCCCCAAAGTGACCAGCCAGAGGATAGTCATGGCAAACCTGTAGAACAGAAGTGCGAAGATTCTGAGGGATGAAAAGTTTGTCTTTCAGCCAGAAGAGACCATCCTTCTCTTGGAGGTTTGTATCTGGAGGGATTAATGTTCCTTGGGAGGACTGACGAAACTGTGATAAGAAACTAGGTTGTGTTAATAAGAAATTTCCAGCTTGCAGGATAGTGTCTGGAGGAGATGAGACTTCAGTTTCTGTGAACATACGGGATAACGCATCAGGTTTACTGTTCTTGGATCCTGGTCTGTAAGTTATGTGAAAATTAAAACGAGAAAAGAAAAGAGCCCATCTTGCCTGCCGGGGCCTGAGATGTTTGGCCGTTCTGAGGTACTCCAAATTTTTATGATCTGTGAAGATCAATATTGGGTGTGTTGCCCCTTCCAGGAGGTACCGCCATTCCTCTAAAGCTGATTTTATTGCCAAAAGTTCCCGATCCCCCACATCATAGTTCTTTTCCGATGCACCTAGTTTTTTGGAAAAGAAAGCTACAGGATGCATTAAGGACTGAGGCCCTTGGCGTTGGGACAAAATGGCTCCTACAGCATTTTCTGATGCATCCACTTCCAGGGTATAAGGCAGAGCAGGGTCAGGATGTTTTAATATTGGGGCAGATGTGAACAGTCCTTTTAATTTATCAAACGCAGCTTGAGCTGCAGCAGTCCATTGAAACCGACTTTGTTTTCTTGTGAGTTGTGTGATAGGTGCAATAATGCTGGAAAAGTTCTTGATAAATTTTCTATAGAAATTAGAAAACCCAATAAAACGTTGTACCCCTTTCTTATCGGTTGGAGGTGGCCAGGATAAGATGGCTGAAACCTTCTGAGGATCCATTTCCACACCCTCAATCGATATCACCAAGCCGAGAAAGTGAATGGTCTGGCGCTCAAACTCACATTTCTCGGCTTTGGCATAGAGTCCGTTTTGCCTCAGTCTGAGAAGAACCTGTTTTACGTGGTTACGATGTGTTTCTAGGGAGTCTGAAAATATCAAAATATCGTCCAAATAAACGATCACAAACAAATCCAAAAAGTCTCTGAAAATATCGTTAACAAAATGCTGGAACGTAGCTGGTGCGTTGCAGAGTCCGAATGGCATGACCAAATACTCGAAGTGGCCAAAGCGTGTCCGGAAAGCCGTTTTTCACTCATCCCCTTCACGGATTCTGATCAAATTATAGGCCCCTCGCAAATCTAGTTTTGTAAATATTCTTGCCGACCGAAGTCTCTGGAATAATTCCGGGATCAATGGAAGGGGATATCGATTTTTAATCGTTACTTTGTTCAAGTCCCTGTAGTCCACGCATGGGCGGAGGGAATGATCTTTTTTCTCCACAAAGAATATTCCAGAACCAGCTGGAGAGGAGGAATGCCGGATGAACCCCTTCTTGAGGTTCTCATCAATATATTCTTTGAGGACCAGAAGTTCAGGTTCCGATAAGGGAAATATCCTTCCGAAGGGAATTTCAGCTCCTGGTAATAATTCAATTGGGCAATCGTAAACCCGATGTGGAGGAAGAGTGTCAGCTTTTTGTTTGTCAAAAACATCTAGAAAACTGTGATAAGTAGCCGGGACCAGTGTTTGAGCCTCGGATGCGGGCTCTGAGCAGGCAAGAACTGGGACCAAGTGATGGGAGATCTTGAGGCAGTTCTGAAGGCAGTAGGCGGATTGAAAAACCACTTCACCAGTCACCCAGTTTATTTGAGGATTATGGGCTTGTAGCCAGGGCATCCCCAGAATGATCGGAAATAGAGGTGAAGAAATAACGTCCAGGCGGAGTAGTTCCTGATGGTTGGGTAGTATGTTGGCGGATAGTGGTTGAGTGTCATGGGTGATGGGGCCAGATTTAATGTTTGACCCATCCGCCAACCGTATGGAGAGTTGACGTTGCTTGGATATCAGAGGTATATTATGTTGAAGGACCAGAGCGTGATCAATGAAGCAGCTGCAGGCGCCAGAGTCAACTATAGCTTGAACCTGGAGTGTTCCTTCTGGAAGCTGTAAGGAAATGGGAACAGCGATGTGAATGGATTTTGTTAAAGGCAAAGCATTGGGTTCAAGAAATGAAGGATGGAACTTACGAGTCTTGTTTGGACACGTATTTGCATAATGACCAGTTTCTCCACAATAGAGACAGAGATTGTTCTGACGTTGGCGCTGTTTTTCTTCCCGAGATAACGGCGAACGAAGCAAGCCTATTTGCATTGGTTCTGGAGTTTCAGAAGTGGTAACAGGTGTATGAGATGAAGGAATGGGAAGATGATTCGGGATTTTAGGCAACATCCATGTGGGATGACTTTGGCTGATTCTCTCAGATCTCCTTTCCCTGAGACGACGATCAATTTGAATTGACACTTGTATTAGGTCCTCCAAAGAACTGGGAACTCCGATACGGGCCAACTCGTCTTTTAGAGCCTCGGATAGTCCAATGCGGAACTGATAATAACAATGAATCCCACCTTTGTGATTTCCAGGGAAAAAGTACGAGGCTGCAGCAAAAAATATAACTGGCAGGCGTTCTTGAAGGCGCGAAATTTGCTGCGATCTCCGGAAAACCTCTCTGGGGTAGGAACTCGAGGTTCTGGGGGTGGCATCACTACTGCATGTGCAGATGCGGATGTTGTCGGAACGGAGGATCGGGATGCTGTGGCCCCTTGGAGAGCAGCGGTGCTTGGTGTAAATGACTCCACCCTCTGCTCAAGTTGGTGGTAACCATCTTGCAGGCCCTGGACTGCTTGGGTGAGGGTGGAAATTTGTTGGCACAAGGCTTCCAAGGGTGAGGCCCCCCTGTCGGACTCCATTCTTGGCTGGATCGTACTGTCACGTACCTTACAGCGGAGTCAGACTGTTGAGGGTGGCCTCTTGCACGGTTCCGGTCTCCACACCCCTGGAGGTGGTAACAGGGAGCGTGAAGACAGCGAAAGGGTGCAGGTGCCTGCAGGTGGAAGTTGAAGACCTGGAGACGCTGGGACCTCACGGAGGAAGAGGTGTTGGTTGATCACGGAGGTAGACAGCGGAGGTTCAGCAGGTATACAGGAAACACTGCGCGTCTGGAACAAGCAAGGTCGACAACTGGCAGGCAATGCGGTACAGGAACAAGAGGCAGGTGCGTAGTCAAGGACGAGCAAGGGTCTGGTAACGTGCTAGCAATGAGGTACAAAATCAGGAAGCAAGCCAAGTCGAAAGTCCAAGCCGAGGTCAGAGGTAGTCCAGGAGATCAAAACAAGGAGTATCCAAAGGAATGGGTATCAGGAACAAGGTCACAGGAACAAGAGCACAGGAACAATGGTCAGGGTGTCTCAGGAGTAGCTGAAGACGATCCAGCACTGGTATCACGTCAGGATCCTGTTTATATAGGGTGAGATGTGCCCGGATTGGTGGACGTGGCCGTGCGTGCGTAATTACGTACACACGTTCGGTTGGCGCGAGTGCGTCCACGTGTTCGTATTGGCGTGCGTCCGTTCGTACCGGAACTCGCACGCCTCCGACGGGGACACCGCGCATGATCCTTGGGTCGAAAGTGAGCTGCTGCTACACGGGGACGGATCTTCGCATGGTGAGTTCTCTGACAATATGTTTCCTCTTTGTCAGTGCCTGTTGGGATCGAACATTGGTATTCGATCAACAACAGTGGATACATTAGGTTACTTTTTGGTGGCTTTTGTATATAGACCTTCCAGCGTGTTTTAGTGAATTATAAGTGTATTTTGTACATTAAAGTGGATTATATTTTCAAAATAATTTCTAATGAATTAAATTTTATTCGTTGAGATTTTGGTGCTTTGTTCCTCAGTGAGCCTCACTTTTCTCTGGGTCACCCATCTTTAGGGACCCGTGTTTTGTTATATGTACTTAAGGGGGTCCCATATATTGCAGACGCTTCAGCTGAATCTGTGCCCATGTCCACAAGGTCCTCAGCCCTGACTAATTCAGCACGAAGGGCCTTATGGCTTTAGACGTGGCAAGGAGACCGCGTGTCTAAAGTTAAATACTGTGGGATTCCACTCACAGGGAATCTTTTGTTTGGACCAGGGTTGGAGGCCGTTTTGGGTCGGACGGCCGATAAGAAAAAGGCCTTTCCCATTAAAAGGAAATTTGGGGAGCAGACTAAAAGAAAGCCTCGCCCTCAGAGAAAGTTTGAAGCCCCAAAAGCCAAACGGCAGAAAAAGGCTTTGGGGCAGAAGGACAAGGGGCGTGGAAAGGCGATTTTTCGCCCTACTGAACAGCCCAAGGAAACCCAATGATGGCTTACCACATGGGAGGAAGATTAGGGTCTTTCCTTCCACAGTGGGAAAACCAAAACCAGTTTGTGTTAGGGATCATAAGAAGAGGATACTGGCTGGAGTTCTCAGAACATCCTCCGCACAGACTCCTTGTCTCGAGCTGCCAAAATGCGCAGAAAAATCATCAACTCTTCTATCCTCCCTACTGGAGTTGGAGGAACAGGAGGTGGTAGTAAGAGTCCCAGCAGAAGAGACCGGCAGAGGCTTCTTTTCCCACATCTTTGTGGTCCGCAAACCTTCGGGAAAGTTTAGGCTTATCATGAATTTGAAAAAAAACAGGGAAGGGACGTTACATTTACAGTTCAGGGCTCTTCCCCTGCATCTTCAACAAAGTCATGGTGGAGGTCCTGGCTTTCCTGCAGCTCAGGGGCATCTCAGTAGTCGCATACTTGGACGATCTACTCTTGTTTGCCTCTTCCCCGGAGCAGTTGCCCCAGGACCTGCAGGTAGCAAGAGACATCCTAGAAAAGGGATGGCTCTTGAACCTGTAAAATACCAGTTTGGCACCATCCCAAAAGGTCACCTTCCTGGGGTACGTGTTAGGTTCAACAAAGCAAAAGATGTTCCTTCCCTAAGCCCTTGTACACGCGGTTGGACATTCCGATGGAAAATGTCCGATCGGACCGTGTTGTCAGATAATCCGACTGTGTGTGGGCTCCATTGGACTCTTTCCGTCGAAATATCCGACGGACAAAGTTTTAGAGCTGGGCTATAAGCCCTTGTACACACGGTCGGACATTCTGATGGACAATGTCCGATAGGACCGTGTTGTCACATAATCCGACAGTGTGTGGGCTCCATCGGACTGTTTCCGTCGGAGTATCCGACGGACCAAGTTTTCCAGCTGGGCTATAAAATTTTCCGACAACATGATCCGATCGGACTTTGTCCGATCATGTGTAGAGAATTCCGATCGGACAAAGTGCCACGCATGCTCAGATCAAATTCCTAGACCAAAGCTATTGGCTACTAGCCTGAACGTAGTCCCGTCCTAACGAAATAACGTCATCACGTTAAGTACGATCGGATTTTCTGACAGCTTTGTCCGACTGTGTGTATGCAACAGTTTCGGACAAAATCCGTCGGACAAAATCCGACGGATTTTGTTGTTGGAATGTCCGACCGTGTGTACAAGGGCTAAAACTTTCCGACAACATGATCCGATCGGACTTTGTCTGATTGTGTGTAGAGAATTCCGATCGGACAAAGTGCCACGCATGCTCAGATCAAATTCCTAGACCAAAGCTATTGGCTACTAGCCTGAACGTAGTCCCGTCGTAATGAAATTATGTCATCACGTTATGTATGATTGGATTTTCCGACAACTTTGTCCGACCGTGTGTATGCAACACAAGTTTCAGACAAAATCCGTAGGACAAAATCCGACGGATTTTGTTGTCGGAATGTCCGACCGTGTGTACAAGGGCTTAGAGAAGATCCAGAAGGTGGACAAAGCAATATTGTTGCTTCGGGGCAGCCGTCAGGTCTCAGTAAGAAAAGCTATGTCAGCTTTGGGCTTACTGACATCCACGCTTCTGGCAGTACAGTGTGCAGGGCTGCATTTTCGCCCTCTACAACTGTCTATCCTGAGGGTCTGGGACCACAGTAAGGGGTCCCTGGATTCTAATATCTGTGCCGAGTCAGGTCAAGAGGTCCCTCTGATGGTATAGAAAAGGGTTCAATCTTTCACAAGGCCTGGAGTGGGTCCTACCAGTCTCCAGGACGGTCAAGACCGATGCAAGCGACACAGGTTGGGGGGGCGCACCTAGATTCCAGGATGGTACAAGGTACTTGGGGGAGAGAGGATGCAAAGAAGTCCTTGAACTGGAGGGAACTGAGAGCAATAGCCTTGGCATTCAGAGCTTTTCAGAGAGAACTCCAAGGACAATACGTGCGGGTCCCTTCGGACAACTCCTCAGCGGTGGCCTATATCAACAGGCAAAGGGGTACCAGGAGCAGATCCTTGTAGGTCCTGGCGGAATCCATCCTCAGGTGGGCCAAAACAAACATTGTATGCCTTTCTGCGGTACTTTTGAAGGGGGAACAAAACCAGGTAGCAGACTTTTTTCAGCAGGAAGAGGCTAAGGGAGGGCGACTAGAGTTTGAACAGGACATCTTCGAGATGGTCACTCAAAAGTGGGGGGTGCCTTGTGCAGACCTCTTCGCTTCGAGGAAGAACACAAAAATGCACCTGTTCTTTTCCCTGAACAGATGGGATGGAGCGGCTGGGGTGGATGCACTGGCTCAGAGCTGGCGTTTCTCCAGGTGCTATGCCTTCCCCCTCCTGTGCTGATTCCCGCAGTTCTGAGAAAGTTTCCATCGGAAGAGACAACCCTAATTCTGATCGCGTCACACTGGCCCAGGAGGCCATGGATCTCCATCTTGAAGGGCCTGGCTGTGGAACCTCCCTGGATTCTGCCTACCCAGGAGGATATTCTTTCTCAGGGGCAGATCTGTTGTCCTCAGGTGGCTACTGAGGAGGAGTTGCTGAAGGGCAAAGGCTTCTCGGATCGTTTAGTAGCGACTCTCCTAAGCTTGCGTCTCCCTTTTTCTGCAACTATCTACTTAAAGGTGTGGAGAAGGCTGGTGCGTAGAAAGCTCCTTTGATGTATGCAGTTCTGTGTCAGTATTGGAATTTCTGAAGTCAGGAACAGATAAAGGGTTAGCCCTTAGCACCTTGAAAGGACAGGTATCCACCCTGAGCATTTTCCTGGAAAAAACGCTAGCAATAGATCCTTAGATAGCTAGGTTTTTTTAGAGCCTTAGGCAGACCAGTCAGAATCCCCCCTCCCTTGTGTGGGATCTTTCTTTAGTTTTACAGGCCCTTGCAGGGGAACCCATTAAGCCATTGGAGTCCTGTACGTTAAAGTTGGTCACCCTCAAAACTGTGTTTTTGGTGGTGATTTCCACTAACTCAAAGCCCTCTCTATTAGGGCACCTTTTTTTTTAAGGATTTCCGGAACCATTTGATTTTTAAAACGGATCTGGCCTTTGTGCCAAAGGTGGTCTCTAGTTTCCATAGAGGCCAAGAAATTATGTTACCTACATTATGTTCGAATCCTGTGAGGGAACAGGAACAAATGGACATTAGAAGGTGTGTCCTTCAGTACTTAGTACAGAACAGTTTAGGAAATCTGATTTATTTTTTTGTGTTATTTTCAGGAGCTAGGAAAGGGTCCAGAGCTTCTAGATGTACAATAGCCAGAAGGTTAAGATTGGCCATTAGTCAAGCTAATGTGGTCGGGGGTTGGAGCCCCCAGAGGGTATTAAGGCACATTCCACCAGGGCAGTGGTGACTTCTCAAGCAGAGCGGACTGGTGCTTCTCCAGAGTAGATCTATAGGGCTGCAACGTGGTCCAGTTTTGCCACGTTTGTGAAGCTCTACAGGTTGGACCTGCTGTCAGCCAAAGACCAGGCCTTTGGGTGTAAAGTGCTGCATGCAGTAATCCCACCTTAAGGTAAGGTGCTCGCTTATCCTCGCTATGGTGCTGTCCTGAAAGATGAATGGGGAAAAACTGAGTTACTTACCAGTAACATCCTTTTCCAGGAGTCTTTCAGGACAGCACCGGTATTCACCCAAATTGTTGGCTATCTATGAGAACTCATCGCATGAGATAGTCAGGTAAGATAAAGATTAGTATGATGTATTCTTTAGTCTCCCCAGCTGGCCGGAGGTACTCTTGAAGAACTGAGGGGCCAGCGGGATGGTGAGATTTAAATATTGAATTGATAGGCTGTGTTTCCTGAGAGGGGAGGAGCCAGTGTCTCTTTATGGTGCTGTCCTGAAAGACTCCTGGAAAAGGATGTTACCGGTAAGTAACTCTGTAAGTTTACTGTTTTTTTTTTGTCTTGTAGCACCCTCTACCAATAGCTAGGTGCTAGTAATTGATTTAACTAGGAGACTGTCAGCAGAGGCAAATTTAGGCAGGCCTATGCTGCAAGCTAGGAGTGGCTGGGAGTGGTCAGAGTAGCAGTGGGTGTGGCCACCTGTGCTCTAGTTGTGAGGCGCCACCCCTGCTTCCAGGGAGAATGTTCTGTCGGCAGAGTAAAGTGGAGGATGGAATACTAGACAACAGCAAGAGGGCACCCCCATCTGGGGGGGGTGTGCCGATCACAGGAGGAGGCCCAGGGAGAGCTGTGACAAAACTTTGCCATTACCTGGTCATTAGCAATGTCTTTACCATAACACGTCATTGGTAAAGAACTCTGGAGCAGAGCGGCAGGTGAAGCTGTCAGAATGTATGGTTCAGTCAAGTTCTCCATCAAGGACTCAGGGCAGAGAAAGGTCGGCGAGTGTACTGCAGTGGAGGGCTGGATGTGCCAGGAAGTCCGTGAGGGAACTTTGCTTTTACACGGTCATCAGCAAAGTCTTCATCATTACACGGTCAATGATGGGGAGTCCTGGATCAGAGGAGAGACTGTGGGGATATGTGTCAAATCGATGTAGGCGGAGGGCACAGGATTTACAAGCTGGGCTGGCTGGGAACAGTAGTCCATTATCAAACATCTGCTTTTAAACTACTAGGCCTCCGGGGAGAGGTGCTGCAGGCCTCTGGCCTAGTAGCTGTGAGCAATCAGAGCCAGCTTAAAGGATTTGTTCAGAGTGGATCCTTCTAGCTTTCAGAAGATGTGACATTACTTTACTTCAATATAATATTTGTGCAGGAGGAGAGGAGTTCTGTGAACATCACCCTTACACAGTCAAGAGTGATGTCCTCATCCCTTATATGGTAATGGATGGGGAATGCCTGGAAATAATAGTCTGCGGGAGTTGAGCAGAAGAGGACCAACAGTCTGCATGGTGATGCAGGAGGAAGACCACAGCAATTAATACATGCACATCATCTCTTCTTGCTCTGTGTGCTAGTGTGTGAAATCTTTAAAATATGATGCCAAATCCACTATCCTATGGGCATCCCATATACCCTTTTCCCCAACCAAGTTGTACCCCCCCAATAAACAAAACCAGCAAAAGACTGTTCATTGTCTCTGCAAGTGATGTATGGGAGTCTGGCAGTGGGGTGATTTTGTGGATGTCTGTTACTAGTGGCAATTACACCAATACATTTGGAGGTCCCACCGAGATCCACCTTCAGAGCAACCATCAGGAATTTTGGGGCCCCTCACAAAGCTTTAGACCTGGGCCCCGGGGGGCCTGATCACCAACATTCCCCAGGGCCTGCCCACTGGCCATCCCACTGAATCCGCCCACATTGTGGAGACTGCAGGAATGGATAGATGGATGGTGCTGGGCGTGGATGTGGAGACTGGAGGGAGGGATGGATGATGCTAGGCTTGGATGTGGATATATTGAAAAGACTGGAAGGATGGATGGATATGCTATGCGTGGATAGGCAGGGCCGGTACAAGGAATTTTTTCTACTTAGGAGAGTATGCATTTTGGTGTCCCCCAACCGTTCTCCTACCAACCTCTACCATCCACAATGCAAACCACCACTCCAATTCAGTACAGTGTCATTAGGGTACAGACTGGTCTTATACACTGACACAGTACTGTACATTATCCCTTTCATGCCTAAGCCTATTTCTGACATTTGGTGTTTACAAATTAAAATCTGTATTTTTTTAATAGAAAATTACTTAGAACCCTCAAACATTATATATATATATATAGTTTTTAGCAGAGAATCTAGAGAATAAAATAGCGATTGTTGCAATATTTTATGTCACATGGTATCTATCCAGCAGTGTTTTAAATGCAACTTTTGGGGAAAAGGGACACTTTCACGAATTTAAAAAAAAACGAAACAGTAAAGTTAGCTCAGTTTTTTTTGTATAATGTGAAAGATGATATTACGCTAAGTAAATAGATACCAAACATGTCACGCTTTATAATTGCACGCACTCGTGGAATGGTGACAAACTACGGTACCTAAAAATCTCCATAGGTGACGCTTTAATTTTTTTTTACGGCTACCAGGTTAGAGTTATAGAGGAGGTCTAGTGCTAGAATTATTGCTCTCACTCTGACAATCTCGGCGATGCCTCACATGTGTTATTTGAACACCATACGCGGGTGTAACTTCCATATGCATTTTCTTTGCTGCGCAAGCTCGCGGGGACTGGGGCGCTTTAAAAAAAATATTTTTCTTATTTATTTTTATATTATAAAATTTTTTTTTTTTTTTAATTGATCACTTTTATTGTTGTCACAAGGAATGTAAACATCCCTTGTGACAGTAATAGGTGGTGACAGGTAATCTTTTTGGAGGGATTTGAGGTCTAAAAGACCTCCAATCCCTTTGTACTTCAAAGTATTCAGATCACTGAAACCTGCAATTCTGAATACTGTATTGTTTTTAAATCTGGCGCCATTGGCAGCCAAGTAAAGTGGAAGTGACATTGCTTCCGTGTTCACATTCAGGAGACTGGAACAAAGCCATTTACAGATTTGTTCCAATCTGTGGCTAGACGCTGGAAGTGCCGGATCGCGGATCGGGTCTCCTGGTGGGACACGAGGCCTGGTCAGAGTGGCGGGAGGGGGGCTGTCCCCTGCCATTCCTCCAGGATAACAATCGAGCGGCTTTTAGCCGTATGGGTTGTTATCCCTGGAAAGCCGATCGCCTGCTGTAAAAAACGGCAAGCAGCTGCGGGCATCATCCCGGTATAACCTCCGAAAGCCGAGGCTGCATATATGCGTACTTTGGTGATAGGGATTTCAAGACTTGAGATGTCCTGGATCCACCGTTTAAAATCACATACCCCATATGGATTGAACATTGATACCGATATTAATGCCTTCATAGACAATTCCTGAATCTGCCTCTTTTACCAGTTATGCCAGTTCTGTTTACTGTTAAATGTGATATGGGTATTGTCACGTACCTGGTTAGAGAGCCCCAACGTGCAGGGAGCGGCGCCTCGTAAACCTCCGGCTCTCGAGCCCCTGGTGATGGAGACAGGGGTTCAGGAGCCCGGAGGACACAAGTGCCTAGCCGGATAACAGATAGCGGATACAGCTGGAACAGATGGTAACTGGAACGGCAGGTGCACCCGGCGCTGGATGTCGGTCAAGGACTGCTGGACGGCTGGCACAAGTGGACCGGCAAGGTGGCAGAGACAACGGGTGCCGGACTTCGGGCAGGCAGGCGTAGTCAATCAGGCTGGGTCGGTAACTATCTGGCAGCGGAGGTACAGAAGCGGGAGGCAGAGGCGTGGTCAGTCAGGCAGGGTCGGCAACTATCTGGCAGCGGAGGTACAAAGGCGGAAGGCAGAGGCGTAGTCAATCAGGCAAAAGGTCAAGGGCAGGCGGAATACAGGCAGAGTCCAGGAACAGGTCGGGTATAATATCAGGAACACAATCACAAACAGACAGCAGAAGTCTCAGGAACGCTGTAGACCGAACAGCGCCGAGGAGCAGGGGCTGTGGCCTTAAATAGTCTATTGGGCACCAGGATTGGTCGTACGGCCCGTTTGCGTACCCCCGCAGGTGGCCGTGGTTACGCTCGTGACCCCGCGCACGTCCGTACGGTGCGAACGCCCGCTTGTGTTGACGCGCACCTGCGAACGTCTGTTGGAACCTGCGTGCACCCGCGCGTGTTTGTTCGCGTCAACCCGCGTCCGAGGGCGTCGGAGATCCCGTCGTACAGGAACCCTGCAGGTAAGTCTCTTCTGTACGATCGGGGTAGCGGAACGACCGTGACATTGCCCCCCCCCAAAGGGCAACCTCCGGATGCCCAACTGCGTCATCCTATCAGGATGGGACCTCTTAAAGGCTTGGACTAGTTTTGCAGCATGCAGGTTGGACTCTGGTTCCCACGAGTTCTCCTCAGGGCCGTAGCCCTTCCACTTAACCAAGAACTGGATCTGGTTCCGTCTCTTCCTGCAGTCCAGGATGGACTCGACCTCGTACTCCAGTTCCCCATCAATTGTCACGGGCTCAGGAGGATTGGTATTCCGGTCAACAAAGGGATCAGGAACCGCAGGCTTCAGTAGCGAGACATGAAAGACCGGGTGTATCCTAAATGACTCCGGGAGTTTCAGCTCAACGGCCACGTCATTTAGTTTCCTTACGATGGGAAATGGACCCACAAACTTCGGGCCCAGCTTCTTGGATGGGCAGGCTAGCTTCAAATTTAGTGTAGACAACCAGACCTGGTCCCCGACCTGGAGGTCAAGTTCCCCTCTTCTCCTCTTGTCAAAGGCCTCTTTATAGCATTTCTGGGTCTTCGCCAGGGTCTCTTGAAGAAGCTTGTTATTGTTCAAAAAAAAATTAAGGTCCTCCAGGACTGCAGGTACAGAACATTCGGGGAGACTACCGGACAAAAAGGACGGATGGAAACCAAAATTTGCAAAAAATGGTGACTGTTTAGTGGCAGAATGAGTAGAATTATTATAAGCAAACTCTGCAAGCGGTAAAAGTGATGCCCAATCATCCTGAGAGAAAGAGGAGAAACAACGCAGATATTGCTCTAACGTCTGGTTGGTTCGCTCGGTCTGGCCATTGGTTTGAGGGTGATAGGCCGAGGAGAGACGAAGCTCAATCTTCAGAGCTTCACAGAGAGCTTTCCAGAACCTGGACGTAAATTGTACTCCTCTGTCAGAGGTAATGTCAGCAGGAACACCGTGGAGCCTTACTACTTCCTTAATAAAGGCCCTGGCCGTTTCTGTGGCCGACGGGGTCCCCCTCATCGGTATGAAGTGGGCCATCTTGGTAAACCTGTCTACCACTACCAGGATAGAGGAGAAGCCTTCAGAGAGGGGCAGATCCACTATAAAGTCCATAGATATCATCTTCCATGGTCTGTCCGGGATGGGTAAAGGTCTCAACAAGCCCCAAGCCCCTAATTTGCTACCTTTATTCCTGATGCAGGTGGTGCATGCCTCCACATATTCCCTGCAATGCTTCCTCATCTGGGGCCACCAGAACGTGCGCTGGAGCAAGTCCGTGGTCTTGAACACCCCAAAATGACCGGCCAATGGATGGTCGTGACAGGAACTGAGGACCGCCGTACGTATCTCTTGGGGGACGAAGATTCGGTCCAGATGCCAGAGAAGTCCGTCCTTGGAGGTTAAGGAGATGTCCGGTGGGATGGCTGGATCGCTGGAAGCCTGTTTAATTTGGGATAGGAGGCCTTCCTGGAGCAGAAGGAAGTTTCCTGGAGGCAGGATGGTGTCGGAGGTAGGAGGTTCCACAGCTTCGTTGTACATCCGGGAAAGAGCATCAGGCTTCACATTCTTTGACCCGGGCCGGTATGTGATGTGGAACACAAATCTGGAAAAGAAAAGTGCCCACCGGGCCTGCCGAGGTTTCAGTCGCTTGGCTGCTTTCAAATACTCGAGATTTTTATGGTCGGTATAGACCAGGATTGGATGAGAGGCGCCTTCAAGGAGATAGCGCCATTCCTCCAATGCTGCCTTGATCGCTAGGAGCTCCCGGTCACCGACATCATAGTTGCGCTCGGCTTCTGAGAGTTTGCGGGAGAAGAAAGCCACCGGGTACAGAAGTGACTTAGGTCCCTGTCTCTGGGAAAGTACTGCCCCGACGGCCACTTCCGAAGCATCCACCTCCAGGATATAAGGCAGCGAAGCGTCGGGGTGTTTGAGAATTGAGGCAGAGATAAACAGGTTCTTCAGAGTTTCGAAGGCCTCCTGAGCCTTAGGGGTCCACTGAAATTTCTGGTTCTGTTTGGTCAGCTCAGTGATGGGGGAAATAATGGAGGAAAATCCCCTGATGAATTTCCTGTAAAAGTTCGCGAATCCCACGAAGCGTTGGACCCCTTTCTTGTCCGAGGGAGCGGGCCAGTCTACGATGGCTGAAATCTTCTGTGGATCCATTTCTATGCCGTTTACGGAGATGATCAAGCCCAGGAATTGGATACTTTGCTGTTCAAAAACGCACTTCTCCGGTTTGGCGTAAAGGCCATGGAGGCGGAGACGGGCTAGGACACTCCTCACATGCTCCCGGTGTTCAGCTAAAGAGGAAGAGAAGATTAAGATGTCATCGAGATATATAACAACAAACAAATCAAGGTACTCTCTAAAGACATCGTTAACAAAGTGTTGAAATGTAGCGGGAGCGTTACAAAGTCCAAAGGGCATAACTCGGTACTCATAATGTCCGAAGCGGGTACGGAAGGCGGTCTTCCATTCGTCGCCTTTGCGAATGCGAATGAGGTTGTAAGCGCCCCGTAAGTCCAACTTGGAGAACACCTTGGCCGACCCCAGTCTCTGAAATAATTCGGGCACTAACGGTAGAGGATAACGGTTCTTAATTGTAACTCTGTTGAGTGCTCGGTAGTCCACACAGGGCCGTAAGGAATGGTCTTTCTTCTGAACAAAGAAAATCCCTGCGCCTGCTGGGGAAGTGGATGGTCGTATGAAACCCTTCTTCAGGTTGTCGTCCAGGTAGGTTTTCAAAGCACCCAGCTCGGTTTCAGATAAGGGGAAGATCCTCCCGAACGGGATCTCTGCTCCAGGGAGTAGGTCAATAGGGCAATCGTATTGCCTGTGGGGAGGTAAAGTCTCTGCGCCCTTTTTACTGAATACATCTAGAAACTGGTGGTAAGCTTCGGGCACAACCTGTCGGAGCTCGGTGTCTGTCTCCATGCAGAGCAGAGAAGAAGAGGCAGGGTCCGTGTTGGTGGCTGGGAAGCAGTTTTGATGACAATACGCAGACGGGAACTCTACTTCTCCAGTGAACCAGTTAATCAGAGGGTTGTGGGCCTTCAACCAGGGCATGCCCAGGATCACGGGAAACAGGGGGGATTTGATGATGTCCAGACTCAGGAATTCCTGATGAGTTCCGGCTATGGTGACAAAAAGCGGGGACGTCTCCTGGGTAACGGGTCCGGATTTAAGGGAGGAGCCGTCGGCCAGAAAGATTGAAAGTCCCTTTACCCTAGGCCGAAGAGGGATGTTGTTCCTCAGGGCAAAAGACAGGTCCATGAAGCCGCTGCAAGCTCCAGAGTCTATGATGGCGTCAACGCTGAGAGTCTCTCCGGAAAACTGTAGGAGAAGAGGTACAACCAGGTGAGAGGTGGTGTTGATGCTGGGCAGAATGGCAGGAGAAGCAGAGGGTGCAAGAAGGCACTTACGTGACTTGGCGGGGCAGGTGCGAACGTAATGTCCAGATTCCCCACAATAAAGGCAAAGGTTGCCAGTTCTCCGGCGTTGGCGCTCCTCGGGCGTCAAGGAAGGGCGAAGAAGACCCAGTTGCATAGGCTCCGAAGGATCCAGAGCAGGTGGAGCAGGAAGGACCGGAGGGTTGGGACTTGGAACCCGCGGCATCATCCAGACTGGGCGAGAAGTGGAAGTTGAGCGCTCTAAACGACGCTCCCTCAAACGCCTGTCAATCTGAATCGAGAGATCGATGAGGGCTTCGAGGGTTTCAGGGGTTCCCACGCGAGCCAATTCATCCTTCAATGCCTCCGAAAGTCCCATGCGGAACTGGTAGCGAAGGGCTGAGTTATTCCACTCTGTGTCGGCACTCCAACGCCTGAACTCAGACACATAGTCCTCTACTGGCCTGCGACCCTGTTGGAGTACATGCAAAGCTGCTTCTGCAGTGGCAGCAAGTTGCGGGTCCTCGTACAGTCGGGACATGGCTAGGAAGAAATCGTTCAAAGAGTCCAAAGAGGGGTCCTTTCGTTCGAGGAGACGATGTGCCCAGGCCTGAGGTTCGTCGGTTAATAGAGAAATGACGAACCCCACTTTTGTTGCCTCGAGAGAAAAAGTCCGGGGTTGGAGGGCGAAAAAGAGCTCGCAGGAGTTCCGGAAGGCCCTGAACTTATTCCGGTTACCGGAGAAGCGGTCTGGTGTAGGTACCCTTGGTTCTGGCGGCAACATGACCACTGACGGTGGACCTGGAGACCCAGAGGCAGCCGGGGCTGCGGCAGATAGGGCCTGGACCCGTTCCTCCAAACGTCCGTAGCCTTCTTGTAAGCTCTTCACGGCCTGGGTGAGGCCGGCTAGATGATGGCAGAGTTCATCCATGGGAGACGCTCCCTGCGAGGGCTCAGACATCCTGGCTGTTCGGTACTGTCACGTACCTGGTTAGAGAGCCCCAACGTGCAGGGAGCGGCGCCTCGTAAACCTCCGGCTCTCGAGCCCCTGGTGATGGAGACAGGGGTTCAGGAGCCCGGAGGACACAAGTGCCTAGCCGGATAGCAGATAGCGGATACAGCTGGAACAGATGGTAACTGGAACGGCAGGTGCACCCGGCGCTGGATGTCGGTCAAGGACTGCTGGACGGCTGGCACAAGTGGACCGGCAAGGTGGCAGAGACAACGGGTGCCGGACTTCGGGCAGGCAGGCGTAGTCAATCAGGCTGGGTCGGTAACTATCTGGCAGCGGAGGTACAGAAGCGGGAGGCAGAGGCGTGGTCAGTCAGGCAGGGTCGGCAACTATCTGGCAGCGGAGGTACAAAGGCGGAAGGCAGAGGCGTAGTCAATCAGGCAAAAGGTCAAGGGCAGGCGGAATACAGGCAGAGTCCAGGAACAGGTCGGGTATAATATCAGGAACACAATCACAAACAGACAGCAGAAGTCTCAGGAACGCTGTAAACCGAACAGCGCCGAGGAGCAGGGGCTGTGGCCTTAAATAGTCTATTGGGCACCAGGATTGGTCGTACGGCCCGTTTGCGTACCCCCGCAGGTGGCCGTGGTTACGCTCGTGACCCCGCGCACGTCCGTACGGTGCGAACGCCCGCTTGTGTTGACGCGCACCTGCGAACGTCTGTTGGAACCTGCGTGCACCCGCGCGTGTTTGTTCGCGTCAACCCGCGTCCGAGGGCGTCGGAGATCCCGTCGTACAGGAACCCTGCAGGTAAGTCTCTTCTGTACGATCGGGGTAGCGGAACGACCGTGACAGGTATGTTCGATTTTACTATTTCTATGTAAACCTGCTCTGTGATATGGGCTTGTTTAATGCTACTGTGTCTATGTAATCCCGCTCTGAGATGCGAGATGGGCCTTAAACACCATCGAAATGTGTGTACTAATGACTGTACACACATTCTGTGGGTTATAAATTTTTCACCTAAATTTTATATATACACACTATTTAATTTAAGGTATGAGCATATTTACACATATTTTTGTATTATTATTTTTTCATTTAATATATATAAAAAATTTGATTATATATTTAAAAAAAATGTTTTTATATATAATATTATTAAGTTTATGCGAGGATATTAATTTATCTTTCACATATGCACATTTTTACACTAGATTTAAGTTCAATAAATTTTTTACATATATTGATTTTTTATATAGAGGATTCTATATATATATATTTTTTTTTTATTTATTTATTTATATATATATATATATATATATATATATATATATATATATATATATATATATATATATATATATATATGTATATATATATATATATATATATATATATATATATATATATATATATATATATATATATATATATATATGTATATGTATATATATATGTATATATACTGAGCTATTTCATATTTAGTTACACCGGTTTTTAGATTTTTATTTGAGACATGGTTTATCTATTGTGAAAGTTTTTATGATTTCCTCTTTGTTTTTTTCACAGTCTCAATTGGATGTTGTGATTCTGTTATCGTGAGCCAGGTTACAATATGCTTTTCTTTTTTTTTTTTTTTTTATCTTTTTTCCCTTCTTCAATATGGAACTATTAGTTTTTTGCCATCAGTTAAGATGGCGGTGTAGGCCGGACCTTGCATCTCACAATGAGGTCTAGGTATAAATGGTGGTGCGTCGCTGCGTTGCCCGTTCCCCATTGATAACGTCACCTATGACGAAACGCTTCCTATGATCTGATGCTGTTTTAAGAATTCCTTATGTAAGTGCGATATTTAAATCTTTAATAAATTATGTGAATGGTTTTACGCTATGGAGGTATTTTTTTCTTTCTGGGGTTGACGCTGGAGATACACCCGATTGCTGACATTCAACGTTTTTTAGTGCTGTGATGCTGCCATATAACGGTGATAGTGGAATCGTGATGGGATTATAATCTTTCTCGGCTAAATATCATTAAGGCTATTATTTTACCTGCATCTGGTAAGCGCATCCAATTTCTGGTGACGGGCACTCGTTTGCAGTTTTGTTTGGATTCACCGCGGTGTTTTGATAAGCACGGATATATTGGACTTTATCTTTCAATCTCAGCGTTCTGCAAGCTGCTATATGTTATTTTTACACCTTTCATAATTTTTTGTGGTTGTATTTGTGTAAAGTTAATGCAAAATATTTTGTTTGGGCAACACATATTCACTTTCTGTGTGTGCTATTAATTCCTTATTTATATCTCTTTTTGTTTTTTTAATATGGAATAGGACCATTGGCACAGCTTTCCAAATTTTCTTATATTCATGCTAGTGTGTGTATCCCACTTAGAGCTGCAGCCTTTATATATATATTTTTTTTATCCTTATGTTTTAATATTTTGTATGTTCTTTTTTAATAGCTATACTTTTTTCCTGAGCGCAGTCTATTTTTATTTGATATATGCGTACGCTCGGTGCAAACAGACACTGTTATGTACAGAGTACAGGGTTCAGGAGAGTGTGAGGTACAGAATGTAGGGTTCAGTAGAGTGTGAGGTACAGTGTGTAGGGTTCAGGAGAGTGTGAGGTACAGGGTGTAGGGTTCAGGAGAGTGTGAGGTAAAGAGTGCAGGGTTCAGGAGAGTGTGAGGTACAGAGTGTAGGGTTCAGGAGAGTATGAGGTACAGGGTGTAGGGTTCAGGAGAGTGTGAGGAACAGAGTGCAGGGTTCTGGAGTGCATTATGCACAGGGTGCAGGGTTCAGGAGAATGCTAGTTACAGAGCACAGGGTTCTGGAGTGCATTATGCACAGGTTGCAGGTTTCAGGAGAGTGCAGGATTCTGGAGTGCGTTATCTACAGGAAGGTGGGTTCTGGCATGCGTTGTGTACAGGAAGCAGGGTTCTGGCGTGTGTTATGTACAGGAAGGTGGGTTCTGGCATGCGTTATGTACAGGAAGGTGGGTTCTGGCGTGAGTTGGGTACAGCAAGCTGGGTTCCGGAGGGCGTTATGTACAGGAAGGTGGGTTCTGGCATGCATTATGAACAGGAAGGTGGGTTTCTTGAGGGCGTTATGTACAGGAAGGTGGATTCTGGCGTGCGTTATGTACAGGAAGGAGGGTTCTGGCATGCATTATGTACAGGAAGGTGGGTTCTGGTGTAAGTTATGTACAGGGTTCAAGAGAAAACTAGGTACAGAGTCCATTCATCCATGTACATCCCAATACTGCACCTCTCCTCTACTGCTACAACCTCTGCAATACACACACCTCTCCTCTGCCCTCATCTTCCCATCCCCCAAAGCTTCACTATACTCCACATGATTACCTTTGTAAAATAACTTTTCTGTACACTCCTTTTCAGCTTCTGAACTCCCCGACTAGATAGGAGATAAGGGTCGTGGTGCAGAGCAGGGAGGCTGTTGAAGGAGCCGTGGGAGAGCTGCTCTACCCCCACTTTCAACTACTGCAGAAACTGAAAGCTGAGAAAACCCTGCTTTGGTACCTTTTCCCCAGCCAGCAATGTAAGAATGCCTCTTCCCCACTGGCTGCTTGACAAAGGGGACGGGTATGGGTAGTAGTCCCGCCCATACCCAACATCACAGCTCTGATCTGACAGGTGAAGTCTCTCGTCCTGGCTGCACAGTGGACATCCAGTTGGCTTACTCGCCCATCCCTGGCTGTGCTGGATATTATATCAGCAACAGAATGTTTATGCTCCCTTCTCTCTCTCTAGAGGGTGGAAGGGGGGGGCCTGGCCAGGTGGGCCCCTTAGGATGCTCGGGCCCCTTACAGGAGTACTGCCTGTACTCCCCTGATGGCAGCCCTGTCCGCCTTCATGGTTAACCTGATGGCTGTCACCCCTAGAAACCGCTAAAAGCCAGGGGGGACTTTGCCTGCTTTGCCAGGTTTGCGGTACAATGAGGAAAAGACTGTTCTCAAAATTGACTTTTGCCACATGCCTATAGCAACCAAATTCAAACTTGTCAACAAGTGCTGTTGTCCATAGCAACTGTCCAGGATCAGTGCTGCCATCACGCTCCTGCACTCAGTTGTCTTAATGGACACTCACCACTGTGATAAGCCCTGCAACCAGTGACTTTCCAGCACTCTGTGTGGCACGGGCATTGTACACTGCATTGCAGAGAAGAACATTTTTTTTTACTTTATTAATCCTGCTTAACACAGTGAAAAGAGTTGTGGATGTCTACTGTTGCCCCTAGTAATGGTATACAACGAGGGGGTGTCTTTGAAGGGATGCTCCATGGTCAGTCCCAGACAGTAGGATATCACAGTGGAGAGACTTTATTATGTTAATGGTGATCGCTGTATAGTTTGCCTGCCTTCAGTTCTAGCTTCTGTGATGCGGTTTTAAAACTAAACCTGGACAGTGCCTGCAATTCATCGGCGCCTGCCACCAGGTGTCACTACAGAGAACACTGTCTGAACCCTGCTTACAGTTCCTCGCACGCTGAACCAACGAGCGCGTGGGTGGAGTCATGCCCCGGCGGAGGACAGAAAAGAACTCAGTGTGCTGCGTGCCAGACACGAGGGGGAGGAAGATGGTGGAGGGTGATCAGAGGATGCCCGCTGTGCAGCGACTACCTGAGCAGGACTGGGTGCTAGTCAACACTGCCAATTCGATTGGAGCTCTGTGGTGGACTCCCTTTGGGGGTGATTGGAGAAGTAAAGCGGTTATGCCTGCTGTGCCCCAGGTGCCACCTACCCATGCAGCAGGAGTCAAGGTATTATAACATACATCCACTCACAGGACTATGCATGCTGCAACCACAGGACAATCAGAAGGCCAGAGAGGGCCAAGGATCACCTGCCAGCGATGGAAGAGAGCGACCATTAGGTATGTCCACATCAGAGTTGTGGGACATATGGTAGAAAGAGACTGCTGTGGAGAGCAGTGGCCTGGCCAGGGGCCCGGAGGCTGCAAGAGTCAGTGTGCGGCCTCCGGTTGATATCCCTGAAGAGCCGGCTCCAAGTAAGACCCTTGCTGTGCCCATCAGGTGGGAGCCCATGCTGCAGAAGGGAAAACCTTCAGGTGAGCTGGATGAGGTGAGGTGAGGTGAGCGAGGGCTGTGTCATAGACTGGGGTTCACCCAGAGTGTTGGAGAGGTTTGGGTCACTAGAGAAGCTGTTTTCCTGGTCTTCTCCCAAGGAAGGCTCCAGTGAGAAGTGGGAGACCAGAGATTCCCCATCCGTTGATACCCCATCCGATGCATTGGAGGAACCACAGTCCCCAGCATGGACCCCAGTGCAAGCCAGCAGAATCTCCACCAATCAGCCATCCACTACCCAGACCAGGGCACCCACATACAGGCAATGGGTCATCAAGGCCCCAGATGCCTGCGTCCTGCCGGGAACGGGAAAACTTAGTTACCCCGACTCTCACATTTCCAGCGGGAGGTACAAAGGAGGGTCGCCTTGGAGTGGGGCTTAGATTACCCCTATGTCCCAGCCCAGACCATGGACGTCATAGAGGACTCACGGGGACAGTGGGAGAATGACATGGTTTGGGACTTCTTGCATGTCCCCGAGCCACTCAGAGTATCAGAGTGATGCCTGGACCTGGTTCAAGGACATCAAGCAGGAATGGCGCTTGGGCCGTGCAATTCACAAAGACAGAGTCCTGGTTGTAAAGGCAGGTCGGCCTACCAGGAGCCATTCAGTCTCAGTCAGAGGAGAAGGGGCTAGCAGGAGGAGATTGCCGGATAATCGATTTTAGTAGGGAGGACTGCTGTGATGTGCAGCCCACATGGAACCGGCTACCAGGACTGCAAGGACAAGGCAGGGCCTGTGTGGTTTTCTCTAATGACAATTTTTTGCCAGCCACCCAGGGTTCCTGGTAGGAGGACAGGTGATCATGGACACTAGGGTGCACTGTCCCTGCCAAACCTTTTTGCTACCTAAACTTTCAGGAGGGGCCCCTCCAACCAAGAGCGATCAGAAAGTTTTATTGGTCATTGGCAAGTCCGTTTGGACTGTACTCAGCAGGAGGTCCCGTTAGATCCCTCTTGCAGGGGTATAAACACAAATGTGACTAAAATTAAACTAAGAATGAACTAGTATTGAAAAATTCCAAGACGTAAGTTGAAAAGTCATAACAATGAAAGTATGACTAATGCCGCGTACACACGATCAAACAATCTGGTGGAAAAATCCGCCCGTGTGTGTGTGGGCTCCGGCTGACTTTTTTTACCCAAAAGTCCGGCGGACTAAGAAAGTAGTTTTTCACCAAAATACTGCCGTGTATGTGCTAGTCCGTCGTACTTTTGAAATGACCGGACTTTTCCCGCATGGAGAAAAGTCCACTCATTTTGAGTGCAGCTCCAGGTAGCCGGGACCAGTGAAGGAAGCGCCGCTGGCCCCGTCACCTGGTATGGAGTTAAAGGGGAAGCCCTACGCCAAAAAAACGGCGTGGGGTCCCCCCCCAGGTCCATATCAGACCCTTATCCTAGCACGCAACCCAGCCGGTCAGGAAAGGAGGTGGGGACGAGCGAGCGCCCCCCCCCCTCCTGAGCCGTACCAGGCCGCGTGCCCTCAACATGGGGGGAGTGCTTTGGGGAAGGGGGCCGCGCGGCCCCCCCACCCCAAAGCACCTTGTCCCCATGTTGATGAGGACAAGGGCCTCTTCCCGACAACCCTGGCCATTGGTTGTCGGGGTCTGCGGGCGGGGGCTTATCGGAATCCGGGAGATCACTTTAATAAGGGGGCCCCTGGATACAATCTACCCCTACCCATTCACCTGTGAAAAAAAAAAAAAAAAAAACACAACACACAAGGGTTAAAGTTGTTTATTGCACAGCTCTGGGGGTCTTCTTCCATCTTTGGGGGTCTTCTTGCCGGACTCCTCCGCTATCTTCTGCTCTTTTGCTAGCTCTTTCACTAGTGGAGGAGCCCGGCTTTCTTCTTCGTCACCGCCGCCCTCTTCTTCCGACTTCGGGAGTCTTGTCCCCCTCTTCGGGGGTCTTGTCCCCCTCTTCGGTTCTTCTTGCCGGGCCTCCGTGCCTTCTTCTAGCTCTTTTACAAGCGGTGGCCCGGTCTTCTGTCGCCGCTGCCACTGTCTTCTCTTCTTGAGCTGTTGCTTCGCCACTGTCTCTGGCCACAATGACAGGCACGCGGCGTGCGGCCACTTATATAGGGACATCGCCGGATGATGTCCCTCCCAGTATGATGTCACAGTCCCAGAGGATGCTGTACCCCATACTCATTCACATAGGGTGGGGGGCCAGTATCCGGGGGGCCCCCTTATTAAAGGGGACTCCTGGGTTCCGATAAGCCCCCCGCCCGCAGACCCTGACAACCAACGGCCAGGGTTGTCGGGAAGAGGCCCTTGTCCTCATCAACATGGGGACAAGGTGCTTTGGGGTGGGGGGGGGGGTGCGCGGCCCCCCTTCCCCAAAGCACCCCCCCATGTTGAGGGCACGTGGCCTGGTATGGCTCAGGAGGGGGGGCTCGCTCGTTGCCACCCCCTTTCCTGACCGGCCGGGTTGCATGCTCGGATAAGGGTCTGATATGGACCTAGGGGGGACCCGCGCCGTTTTTTCGGCGTAGGGCTTCCCCTTTAACTCCATACCAGGTGACGGGGCCAGCGACGCTTCCTTTGCTGGTCCCGGCTACCTGGAGCCACCCTCAAAATGAACGGACTTTCCTCCGTGTGTGTGGGCAAGTCTGTTCATTTCAAAAGTACGGCGGATAATCCGCCGGACTTAATCCGCCGGAAAAGTCACGTGTGTGGGCAGGTCTGCTCGTTCGGAAAGTCTGGCGGACTTTACGGCGGTTTGTCTGCCGGATAGTCTGATCGTGTGAATCTTCCACCACCGATGAGTGCCAAAAGTTACCAAAAAGCAAGCAACAAAAGCTTGTGGCTAAACACCCAGCCAGGGCCTGTCCTACAAAATCCAGGGCAAACAGCTCAAAGGGCATCAGACACAGGAGCAAATTATAGCCACTAAACCAATGATGAGGTTCTGAGGGGGGCTCACGAATGGACATAAGAAATTACATTTTTAAAACATATTTTATGTCTTGGGATTTTCACTACTAGTTCATTCTTAGTTTACTTTTAGTCACATGTGTGTTCACACATTTATTTATTCATTATTCAACACTGGTTTATTAATATTCTATTTTTTTTGTTAGCGCAGCTATCTTCCTCTTTCTATGCTCTATGTGTGTATCTCAGTATATTAGTTGCTGCTTTATTTTAGTTTATTTTTTTATTAGAGCGCGGTATTCCCTCCCTTGTCCCTCTTACAGGAGTGACAGTGAAACAGAGAACAACATGCCACCCACTGTAAAATTTGAAAACTGTGTTTCTTTCACCACATGGAGGATTGTAACCCCCTCTGCCTGGTGAACTAGTTGTATAGATAGTGTGTAGATAGGTTGTGTGTTATGTCTTCTTTTAGGAATGCCAGGGATGTGACGGCTGTCCATCTCCACCGCGGGAACAGATGAAGACCTGTGGTAGACAGAGTATTCCTCCTAAGGGAGCGGTGCTCTACCTCCACTTGTATGTATTTAGCTGCAGGGTGTCAGGAACCATGAAACAGACAGAGACAGAAGTACAATCAAATCACACTTGTTTATTAATAAAAAATAAAAAGGTAAATAGGAAAAAGCGTAGTCAAGCATAGCCCAGTAGCCAGATCGGGTAGTCAGCCAGTCCAAAGTTCATAAACCAGACCGGGTAATCAGCCAGTCCAGACGTCAGGGATCCAAGGAGAGCAACTGCAAGAAGGGTAGAAGCCAGGAGGGATGTCAGCAAGCCAGTCTTGAAACAAACAGCAGGAGATGGTTCCTAGTGATGTGACCAATGCAAAGGCAAAGGAAAGAGTGAGCTGGAAGGCTTTAAATAGGCAGGTCAGACGAGCATCATCGGGAACAGCTGGTAACTGTGGAAAGAGAAGAGAGCTGGCAATTAGCCGACAGCTGAGTGGCCAGCCCAGAGGAGGAAGGGCTAAGCCAGCCCTGACACAGGGACCTGTAGTTGGGATGTGTATAAAATGTGCAATATAAATATTCGATCAGAGTGTATATATTCTATTTTTGTACGTTTAAACAAAACCCCTGTCCAAATCTTTCCCCTTTCCCCATCCAACCAAATTATATGGGGTGCCTTTACTCCTGGGCCCAGGAGGCATTTGGTTTTCTACAGCTGAGGACAGCTGTGACTTTGGTGGGGTGAATGTACTGCCTTCTACCAATAGGTTTTTACTAGGAAACTGTCAGTACAGGCAAATTTCGACAGGCCTATGCTGCAAGCTAGGCCTGTCTGTTCTGATCTGGGGGCTGGAAGTGGCCAGAGTAGCAGTGGGTGTGGCCGCTTGTGCTGTAGTTGTGAGGTCAGGAAGTCTGTGAGGGAACTTTGTATTTACACGGTCATCAGCAAAGTCTTCATCATTACACGGTCAATGATGGAGGGTCCCCGATCAGAGGAGAGACTGTGCGGATATGTGTCAAATCGATGTAGCCGGAGGGCACAGGATTTGCAAGCTGGGCTGGCTGGGAACAGTAGTCCATTATCCAACATGTGCTTTTAAACTACTAAGCGAGGGGAGAGGTGCTGCAGGCCTCTGGCGTAGTAGCTGTGAGCAATCAGAACTAGCTTAAAGGATTTGTTCAGAGTGGATCCTTCTAGCTTTCAGAAGAAGATGTGACATTACTTTATTTCAATATAAGATTTGTGCAGGAGGAGAGGAGTTATGGGAACATCACCCTTACACGGTCAAGAGTGATGTCCTCATCCCTTACATGGTAATGGATGGGGAATGCCTGGAAGTAGTAGTCTGTGGAAGTTGAGCAAAGGAGGAGCAACAATCTGCATGGTGATGCAGGAGGAAGACCATAGCAATTAATATATACAAAAGTAGAGACACGCAGCGCCAACCTAAGTGCAGTAATATGACACACGTTTTATTTGTTACAGTAGAGATACACTCACTCTGTGTTGTATAAAAACAGGCACATCATGATTAGGAACACCCGAATGGACAGTCTGGTAGGGGACAGAGACTCCAGTGGGGGTTCTCGCGCTATGTGGTCCCGTCTAGCGGCGCTGGTGGATTGCAGTGTCCCAGGCTCAGGTCGGCAAAGCGATGCAGAGATCGTCGGTCTGTGGATTTGCGTTGTGATGATGCTAGTTGCGTGCACGCGTTCGGAGCATGCGTGCTCCTTCGTCAGGCATAGCATCCCTCCATCTTGGAAATGGTAAAGTAGAGGAAGGAGCAGAGCGGGCGGGCCAATGAAATCATAGTACCGCTCCATTGATGGTTCACTGAGCTGAGTGACTCCCGGGGAATCAAGGGGCGGGGTTATGTGGACTAACAAATTGCATTATATTACACGTGAAAGGTGGAATACAAACACAACATCCTTGTGCACATAGAAAAGAGACCGACAAAAATTACACACAGACAAGAAAGGACTACATGGAACATAGACTTTTGGGACAGATTTTTGAGAAAAAAAATAAATAAATATATATATATATATAAATATATATATATATATATATATATATATATATATATATATATATATATATAATATATGTGTGTATTTTTTCTGTGTGTGTGTGTGTGTGTGTGTGTGTATATATATATATATATAAATAAATTATATATATATATATATATATATATATATATATATATATATATACATATACACACACACACACACACACACACACACACACACATATATATGGAATAAAAAAATATCTAAAAAAAATTAATTTGAAAAAATTATTAAAAAAATGTATTATAATATAAGAGAAATATATAAAAAATAAAAAAATATCTAAAATGAATAATAAAAAATAGAATATATATATATATATATATATATATATATATATATATATATATATATATACACACACACACACACACACACACACACACACACACACACACACACACATATACATACATACACAGAAAAAATACACACACACATATATATATATATATATATAAAAAATATACACATACATACACATAAAAAGGGAGGGGGAGGTTTATTATACATTGGTCACATGGGTTGATGTCACATGGGGACTGTGACATCGTAAGGGGGCGGGGTCACCATGTGACATCAACCCATGTGACCAACCCATGTGACATAAAGCCATGTGACACCGCCCCTTGTCCCTATATAAGTGGCCGCGCAGCGCGTCCCTGGCATTGTGGCCGGAGAGAGCGTCGAGTCAACATCTCCAGGAGAAGAAGGAGAAGAAGAAGAAGAAGAAGAAGAAGAAGAAGAAGAAGAAGAAGAAGAAGAACGGAAGGTGGCAGCGGCGACAGAAGACCGGGCCACCGCCTGTAAAAGAGCTATAAGAAGGCGCGGTGGCCCGGCAGAAGAACCGAAGAGGGGGACAAGACCCCCGAAGTCGGGAGAAGAGGCCGGCGGCGAGGAAGAAAGCCGGACTCCTCCGCTAGCAAAAGAGCTACAAGAAGATAGCGGAGGAGTCCGGCGAGAAGACCCCCGAAGACGGAAGACCCCCGGAGCTGTGCAATAAAGTATTTTATCTCGTGTGTTGTGTTTTTTTTTGTACTTTTATTTTACAGGTGAATGGGTAGGGGTACATTGTACCCCATACTCATTCACATAGGGTGGGGGGCCGGTATCCGGGGGCCCCCTTATTAAAGGGGGCTCCCGGATTCCGATAAGCCCCCCGCCCGCAGACCCTGACAACCAACGGCCAGGGTTGTCGGGAAGAGGCCCTTGTGCTCATCAACATGGGGACAAGGTGCTTTGGGGTGGGGGGGGGGCCGCGCGGCCCCCCCCTTCCCCAAGGCACCCCCCCATGTTGAGGGCACGCGGCCTGGTACGGCTAAGGAGGGGGGGGGGGCGCTCGCTCGCCCCCCTTTCCTGGCTGACCGGGTAGCGTGCTCAGACAAGGGTCTGTCGTGGACTTGGGGGGGACCCCCGCGCCGATTTTTTTCGGCGTTGGCGGTTCCCCTTTAAGTCCATACCAGGCGGCGGGGCCAGCGACGTCTCCTTCACGGGCCCCGCCTACCTGGAGACGCGCTCGAAATGAGTGGACTTTCCTCCGCGTGTGTGGGCGAGTCCGTTCATTTCGAAAGTACGGCGGACTTAGTACGCCGTATTAGTCCGCTGAAAAAGTGCCGTGTGTGGGCAAGTAGCCCGTTCGAAAATTCCGACGGACAGTTTGGCGGACGTCCGCCAGACTAAGTACGTCGGACAGACGGCTACGTGTGTACGCGGCTTTAAGCAATGTGCGTTTTTTTAATGTGGGGATAGTACGAGATCCTAAAAACACTATAACGTTGTAGCATCAAAGGTAAATTCAAGAATAAATGCAAGAGTATCCAAAGAAACACACAATCAAAATATTTGGAATAAGGGATTCCCAGTGCGATTTGTTGTAGCTATCAAAATCGCATAAAGTGCCAGTGCCAAAGATAATAATCCGTGCAAAATTACTCTACACCATAAGAATAATTAAAACGATATAAATCAAGTAGTGAGCAAATTGATCATTCAACTGTGCAAAAAGTGGTAATCATAAAATAAAAATAAAACACATAAAGTGTCAGTGCTGAGGGAATAAATGCAAAATCCCTCTAAACCAATATAGACCTATGCATAATACCTAAAAACAGCATTGAAACTATGCAAAATGCCAAAGTGAAAAAAGATGTCCGTTACACTTGTGCAAGACCAGTGGCGATTATATCAGAAAATCGCATGAGGTGCTGGTGTTTAAATAATAATACCATGTGCACTATATTTAAAAAACAGTATAATTGGTGGTGGTAGTGGTGATGGTGGATATATCCCTCGTGGTCCTGTGTGGTCAGGGTATGGATGTCCCCTTACCTTACAGCTGTAAGGTAACAGCGTATAATATGTATATCCTCGGGGTCCCTGGTGCTCTTTGTCTTTTGAAGTTCTGCTGTGGTGTCCCCAGATCCTGGCGTCAGTAGCCTGCCTATTGCGCTGTTTTGGTCCCTTTAAGTGATAACTCAGCAGCATTCAGCGTGGGGGGTGCCTCAGCAATTGGTATGTATATAAGGGGTTAAAAAGATGTGGAGGAAGGAAGCCCCATAGTGTAGTAGTTTTGACCAAAATTATTTTTATTTAAGTATATAATAGGGTACTCACAATAAAAGAGATGTTTCAGTGTATAAACGAGCATCGAGCTCGATTTGCGTCACTTCCGGTAGCTCTCGTCCCGACGCGTGTTCGTCACGGTCACGTGACTTCATCAGGGGAATCCTAAAGCAGACTTGACCACTTTTTGATCTCACAATCCCTGCTAGATACACCCCTGCAAGCTTCCATAGGCCATCTCCTCTGGTCCGATCATGCCCCAGTCAATCTGACCCTGGCACAACCCCCTCCCCCCCCGAGAGCCCATAGGAGCACACAATGGATTCATTTCGTTGGACCTTTGCTGTCGAAAAGTCTGGTCATGTGTACGCGGCATTAGATTTAGAGCGACTGCACTTCCAAGTGCACTTTCAAGTGCCCTTGTAGTACAAAGTGGATTTTCCTTTTCGTAAATAACGCCCATTGTTTGTTAGTGGGAGTAAAGCTGTGGGTGAAAGCCATCAGGCTGACTCATTGCCTATGTTTACTAGCAGTTGTCACTAAGTTGTAACTTTTATGTTGTTCCTTGTGATATTTGTGAAATTGACAATAAACACATTTTCAACCCTAAAAAAGGTGTGGAATCACTTAGGCCCCTACCTTTTATACATTACCGTATTTATTGGCGTATAACACGTACCCCAAGTTTAGGAGAGAATTTTAAGGGAAAAAAAAACCTTACATTTAAATGCCCATCATTCAGCCTTATCGGTGTCCATCTGCAGCCTTGCCCCAGTGTCA
Source organism: Lithobates pipiens (assembly GCF_037356315.1). Classification (NCBI taxonomy): domain Eukaryota; kingdom Metazoa; phylum Chordata; class Amphibia; order Anura; family Ranidae; genus Lithobates; species Lithobates pipiens. The sequence goes on from NW_027507784.1 coordinate 170,976,841, forward strand.
TTTGCAGCCTTGTCATTGCAGTCTTGAAGTTTAAAAATGGCGCCACCGAGATACAGAGTCTTGTGTATCTCAACGGCTCTCAGTGGCTCTGGGTCCGCTCGCAGTCCTGAGTGGAGCCGAGAGTAGCCGAGTGTACTCGGCTTGGCTCACAGTCACGCCCAGTCCCTGTGTTATGTCCATCATAGGGCGGGACTGGGCGTGACTGTGAGCGGAGCCGAGTACACTCGGCCATGTATCTCGGCTGGGCCCCCTATTGGGCGGGGCCCATGGGCTTGAGCCCAGTCAAGCCCAATGGTAATTCCAGCCCTGGCAGTAAGGCTTGTATAAGCCTGGATGGGCACCTATAATTTTTCCTAGTACAGCAGGGGGGGGATATTGTAATGCATATAATGAATATGCATTGTGTGCACCTCTTTCCTTGCTATGATCTTTCTCTGCAAGGATCTCTGATGTTTTGTTTTATTTGGTCTGGGAGCTGCTGTTAAATTGTAGTGCTGAATGTTTACTATGTTCCAAGTTTGTATTGTTTTTTTTCTCTATGTAAAAAAATCTTTAATAAAAAGAATAATAAAAAAAATAAAAATAAAAAACAAGGGGGCCCCAGATTTCGGCCTCCCCTATTTGAATGAGTATGAGGAACATTTTTGGGTTTTTCACACTGGTGGTGCGCATTCGCGCTTGTTACCCGAAAGAGCTAGTTCAAAGTTGATCATTGGAGTTTGTTATAGACCACCCAATGTTAATGAGGAGGTGGAGACTCAGCTCCTTGCACAGATAGAAAGGCCTGCAAGGGCTGGGACAGTGATAATAATGGGGAATTTTTACTACCTAGATATTGACTGGGGTAATGGCACTGCTGGGACAGTTAAAGGGCAAAAATGCATAAACCTATTACAGGACAATTTTATGGTCCAGTATATTGAGGCCCCAACTAGGAATGATGCTCTGTTGGACCTGGTAATCTCAAACCATGCAGAACATATTACTAATGTTCAGATAAAGGAACAACTGGGTAGCAGTGACCATAACAAGATTTCATTTGATGTTAGCTGTAAGCAAAAATCACATACAGGAAAGATAAAAACACTTAATTTCAAGAGAGCAAATTTTCCAAGGATGAGGACTGCTCTCCAGGACCTAGACTGGGAAAGAATATTGGCATCAATGGGCACAGAACAGAAATGGGATTTCGTCAAAAAAGACTGTTTGTGATCTCGGCAAAAAACTATAAACTATAAAAAAGAGCTTTTAAAAAATATAAAAATGAAGGGATGCTAGTGTCATTTAAAGTGGAAGTAAACCCATGGATTTAAACAGTTTAAAAAAAAGGCATGCCGGGAATGCTACATCAATCAAAAAAGGTAATTGGCGCACAAATGAATGGTCCCTTTATAAAAAACGCTTATCTATCTAATAGGATACTCGTTATTTAACCACTTGCCGACCGCCGCACGACGATGTACGTCGACAGAATGGCACGGGCAGGCATATGGGCGTACCTGTACGTCCCTGCCTTCCCGCGGGTGGGGGGCCCGATCGGGCCCCCCCCCCGGTGCCTGCGGCGGTCGGTATTCGTTCGGGAGCGATCCGGGATGAGGGGGCGGCCATTCATTCATGGCCACCCCCTCGCGATCGCTCCCGACGAATGGAAATGCTCCGTGACATCACTTCCTCTCCTGTAATGTAAACACAGGAGAGGAAGTGATGTAATCTCTCCTCCGTGTCGGTATTTTTCGTTCCGACACCGAGGAGAGAGGATCGGTGAGTTGCACCAACACGACACTACACAGTAGAACATGCCAGGCACACTCACACCCCCCCGATCACCCCCCCAATTACCCCTGCCCCCCAGTCACAGTGACACCAATGTCATTTTTTATTTTTTTTGCATTGGTGTCATTTGTGACTGTAATAACTGTTAGGGCAGTTAGGGTTAGCCCCCTTTAGTTCTAATGTACCCCCCTAACCCCCCCAATAAAGGTTTAACCCCGTGATCACCCCCCGTCGCCAGTGTCACTAAGGCTGGGTTCACATTGCAGCGGTTTATGAGAACGGATGTAATTCGCACCGCACTGCAGTGCAAATCACATCCGATCTCTGTGCGATTCGAGTTCAGCCATACAGATAGTATGGCTGAATTCGTGCCGCACCCGCCGCAAATTCGCACGGGACCCTTTTTTTGGTCCGCAACAGAATCGGATAGCATGGGTGTTCACACCATGCGATCCGAGTTTGCAGATCGCACTGCGATATGCGAACTGATCTGGGGGTGTCATTAACATTTCACTGACACTCCCAGCAGTTCGCATAGGGCAGTGTGAACTGCCGCCGGGAGGCATGCGATGCGGGAACCCGCCGCGGACTCGTGGCGTTCCTGCATCGCTCCAGTGTGAACCCAGCCTAATAAGCGATCATTTTTCTGATCGCTGTATTAGTGTCACAGGTGACGCTAGTTAGGCAGGTAGGTATTTAGGTTCGCCGCAGCTTTTATAGCGCCAGGGACCCCCATATACTACCGCATAAAGCCCCCTGATTGCCCCCTAGTTAACCCTTTCACCAGTGATCACCATATAACTGTTACAGGTGACGCTGGTTGGTTAGTTATTTTTTTATAGTTTCAGGGCACCCGCCATTTATTACCTAGTCTCACTAGTGTACCCCTAAATTTAGGGGTGTCTACTTTCCAAAATGGGGTCATTTGGGGGGGGGTTTGTGCCATCTTGGCATTTTATGGCCTTCAAAACTGTAACGCCCTTAGAAAGCCTGAAGGCGGTGCTTGGTTTTCGGGGCCCCGTACGCGGCTAGGCTCCCAAAAAGTCCCACATATGTGGTATCCCCGTGCTCAGGAGAAGCAGCTAAATTTATTTTGGGGTGTCATTTCACATATGCCCATGGCATGCGTGAGCAATATATCATTTAGTGACAACTTTGTGAAAAAAAAAAAAAAAAAGTTTGTAATTTTCCCGCAACTTGTGGCAAAATATAAAATATTCCATGGACTCAACATGCCTCTCAGCAAATAGCTTGGGGTGTCTACTTTCTAAAATGGGGTCATTTGTGGGGGTTTTGTGCCATCTTGGCATTTTATGGCCTTCAAAACTGTAATAGGTAGTGAGGAGTGAAGTCAAATATTTACGCCCTTAGAAAACCTGAAGGCGGTTCTTGGCTTTCGGGGCCCCGTACGCAGCGAAGGCTCCCAAAAAATCCCACATATGTGGTATCCCCGTACTCAGGAGAAGCAGCAGAATTTATTTTGGGGTGTCATTTCACATATGCCCATAGCATGTGTGAGCAATATATCATTTAGTGACAACTTTGTGTAAAAAAAAAAAATATTTTTTTTTTGTCATTATTCAATCGCTTGAGGCAAAAAAATAAAATATTCAATGGGCTCAACATGCCACTTATCAATTTCCTTAGGGGGTCTACTTTCCAAAATGGGGTCATTTGGGGGGGTTTTGTACTGCCCTGCCATTTTAGCACCTCAAGAAATGAGATAGGCAGTCGTAAACTAAAAGCTGCGTAAATTCCAGAAAACGTACCTTAGTTTGTAGATGTGACAACTTTTGCGCAAACCAATCAATATACAGTTATTGACTTTTTTTTTACCAAAGACATGTGGCTGAATACATTTTGGCCTAAATGTATGACTAAAATTGAGTTTATTTGATTTTTCTAATAACAAAAAGTAGAAAATATCATTTTTTTTCAAAATTTGCGGTCTTTTTACGTTTATATCGCAAAAAATAAAAATCGCAGAGGCAATCAAATACCATCAAAAGAAAGCTCTATTTGTGGGAAGAAAAGGACGCAAATTTTGTTTGGGTACAACATTGCATGACCGCGCAATTACCAGTTAAAGCAGCGCAGTGCCAAATTGTAAGACCTCTGGTCATTGACCAGCAAAATGGTCCGGTCTGAAAGTGGTTAAGTAGATGTCCTGTAGTTGGTCTCCATGTGCAGCTGCTAACCCATTTTGGACTTGGTGGAAATGAATACAGAAAATAAACGATCAAAAAACAGCGCATCAAAGAAACTCGTGGTATAATATGAAAAAAACATTTAAAAAGTCATTTATTAAATATAAAAAGAAACAAAGACATCTGATCCTCCTAGGATCTGGAAAGCATAAAGTCCATCAATCGTAAAAAATGACAGATGCTTGGTGATAAAAACCCCTGGGGTCTCTCAGTTGTGACTTTGGGGTGGTAAGAACAAAGACAAGACTGCACTGCTAACAGTTCCTTGCACCTGATAACTTGGTGACTATAAACAATCCTCTCTCATAAAGAAGGGGAAACAAAAAATATATATGTGAGAGCCAGTGCAAATGGATGGAACTGTGTTCCAAAAGTCACTCACTTCATGGATGATCTGTTGGGCTGGGGCGCCGCCGTGCCGAGCCTGTGGAGTGGAGGGGAGGTGTTTAATTCTGCTCCATATGATGTATTCGGCTCTAGGGCAGAGGTGCAGTGCACGCTGGATGGTGTGTATCAGAATTGGACACAAGGTGGCATATGCAAAATAGAATGTTTAAGTGGGGTGGTAGACATACATTCTCTTTCAAAGGAGGTGAGGTTTCATTTAAACTTTGATGCTGGAGGGAGTTTGGACATAAATCAAGAAAGCTGTTTTTTTTGCCAGGAGTCTAAAAATTTGAGGATGAACATCCATTGCTTTAATCAAAGGCCAAGAATCTCCCATGGTTAATTGGTGAACCCTAAGGCCGCGTACACACGCAGGGAATGTTCGCTCAACTTTGTCCGCTGAACAGTGTTTCGGCGGACAGTCCGCTCGTGTGTGGGCTTTCAGCGGACAGTTTCAGCGGACAGTCTGCTGAACAAAGTTTTTCGGAAATTCCGAAAAACTGTCCGCTGAAACTTTGTTTCAGCGAACAGTCCCCTCGTGTGTAGGCTTGTTCGTCAAACTAAGTTCCGCGCATGCTCAGAAAGGATTTACACGCCGAAGTTTGCATTGCAGTGTATAGGACGTCGTTTTCTAGTCCCGTCGTACGTGCCGTTCACGTCATCGCGCACGGTTTCAGCGGACTGTTCGTTCGTCGTGTGTGGCCAAGTCCGTCCATGCTAATTTTGAGCGGACTGTCCGCTGAAACTGTTTGACGGACAAAGTTGAGCGAACAGTCCCCGCGTGTGTACGCGGCCTAAGTACTTTGTCAATCATGAGTTTTGAAAATCGGGATCAAACCAGGTCAGAAAGAAGGATTTCCAAAAATAGGCAACAATGGGGAAAACCTTCAGAAATTCCATCCATGGGAAATATCTTTCTACAAAAGTAGGGCGGCACAGTAGTGTAGTGGTTAGCACTCTCACCTAGCAGTAAAAAGGGGCGCTGGTTTGAATCCCAACCACGACACTACCTGCCTGGAGTTTGCATGTTCTCCCTGTGCCTGCGTGGGTTTCCTCCAGGTACTCCGGTTTCCTCCCACACTCCAAAGACATGCAGGTAGGTTAATTGGCTTCTGTCCCAAATTGGCCCTAGTATATGAATGGGGACCTTGTATTGTTGGATCCTTGAGGGTAGGGACCGATGTGAGTGTGCAATATACAGGGATAGGGACAATTGTAGACACTCACTCAGGTTGGACTGGTGTTTTTATTCAACCTTACTAACTATGTAACAAATCTTCCAAGCTGTTCTGATTGTAGGGTGGGTTTTAAGGTCTTTGGTGACATTAATTGCACACCAGGGAAGTGCCACAAGTGGCATTAAAGATGTAGCCTATTCTATCATGACCCATTGTTTAAGCTGACTATGTCAACACCAATCTATTACTCTGGTTAAATGACAAGCGGTGTAGTATCCAACAATATCTGGTACAGCAATGCCTCCATAAGGATAAGCCAATCTTGTATTGTAAGTTCTTGTATTGGAGACGTGGTTTATGTGCCTATAAGGCCGCGTACACACGGGCGGACTGTTCGCCCAACCTTGTCCGCTGAACAGTGTTTGGGCGGACAGTCCGCTCGTGTGTGGGCTTTCAGCGGACAGTTTCAGCGGACAGTTGGACGGACAAAGTCTTTCGGAAATTCCGAAAAACTGTCCGCTGAAACTGTGTTTGAGCGAACAGTCCGCCCGTGTGTGGGCTTGTCCGCTGTACTTTCGAAATGAGCGGACTGTTCCCGCTCGGAAAGTCCGCCCATTTCGAGCGCGTGTACAGGTAGGCGGGGCCCGCGAAGGAGACGTCGCGGGCTCCGCCGCCTGGAATGGGCTTAAAGGGGAACCCCAACGCCGAAAAAAATCGGCGTGGGGGTTCCCCCCAAGTCCACACCAGACCCTTGTCCGAGCACGCTACCCGGCCGGCCAGGAAAGGGGGGCGAGCGAGCGCGCCCCCCCTCCTGAGCCGTACCAGGCCGCGTGCCCTCAACATGGGGGGTGCCTTGGGGAAGGGGGGGCCGCGCGGCCCCCCCACCCCAAAGCACCTTGTCCCCATGTTGATGAGGACAAGGGCCTCTTCCCGACAACCCTGGCCGTTGGTTGTCGGGGTCTGCGGGCGGGGGGCTTATCGGAATCCGGGAGCCCCCTTTAAGAAGGGGGCCCCCGGATACCGGCCCCCCACCCTATGTGAATGAGTATGGGGTACAATGTACCCCTACCCATTCACCTGTGAACTAAAGTACAATAAAAAACACAACACAGAGAAAAAATATTTTATTGCACAGCTCCGGGGGTCTTCGGGGGTCTTCTCGCCGGACTCCTCCGCTATGTGTGTGTAGCTCTTTTGCTAGCGGAGGAGTCCGGCTTTCTTCCTCCCCGCCGCCGGCCTCTTCTCCCGACTTCGGGGGTCTTGTCCCCCTCTTCGGTTCTTCTGCCGGGCCACCGCGCCTGGTCCGGTGGCCCGGTCTTCTGTCGCCGTCTTCCGTTCTTCTGTCGCCGCCTTCCGTTCTTCTGCCGGGCCACCGCGCCTTCTTGTAGCTCTTTTACAGGCGGTGGCCCGGTCTTCTGTCGCCGCTGTCGTCGCCGCCGCCGCCGCCTTCCGTTCTTGTTCTTCTTCTTGTTCTTCTTCTTCTTCTCCTGGAGATGTTGACTCGACGAGCTCTCCGGCCGGAATGCCAGGGACACGCTCCGCTGCCACTTATATAGTGACAATGGGGCGGTGTCACATGGTATATGTCACATGGGTTGGTCACATGGTGACCCCGCCCCCTTACGATGTCATAGTCCCCATGTGACATCAACCCATGTGGCGACGACAGCGGCGACAGAAGACCGGGCCACCGCCTGTAAAAGAGCTACAAGAAGGCGCGGTGGCCCGGCAGAAGAACGGAAGGCGGCGACAGAAGAACGGAAGACGGCGACAGAAGACCGGGCCACCGGACCAGGCGCGGTGGCCCGGCAGAAGAACCGAAGAGGGGGACAAGACCCCCGAAGTCGGGAGAAGAGGCCGGCGGCGGGGAGGAAGAAAGCCGGACTCCTCCGCTAGCAAAAGAGCTACACACACATAGCGGAGGAGTCCGGCGAGAAGACCCCCGAAGACCCCCGGAGCTGTGCAATAAAATATTTTTTCTCTGTGTTGTGTTTTTTATTGTACTTTAGTTCACAGGTGAATGGGTAGGGGTACATTGTACCCCATACTCATTCACATAGGGTGGGGGGCCGGTATCCGGGGGCCCCCTTCTTAAAGGGGGCTCCCGGATTCCGATAAGCCCCCCGCCCGCAGACCCCGACAACCAACGGCCAGGGTTGTCGGGAAGAGGCCCTTGTCCTCATCAACATGGGGACAAGGTGCTTTGGGGTGGGGGGGCCGCGCGGCCCCCCCTTCCCCAAGGCACCCCCCATGTTGAGGGCACGCGGCCTGGTACGGCTCAGGAGGGGGGGCGCGCTCGCTCGCCCCCCTTTCCTGGCCGGCCGGGTAGCGTGCTCGGACAAGGGTCTGGTGTGGACTTGGGGGGAACCCCCACGCCGATTTTTTTCGGCGTGGGGGTTCCCCTTTAAGCCCATTCCAGGCGGCGGAGCCCGCGACGTCTCCTTCGCGGGCCCCGCCTACCTGTACACGCGCTCGAAATGGGCGGATTTGCCTCCGCCTTACGTGGGCGAGTCCGTTCATTTCAAAAGTTGAGCGAACTGTTTGCCCAACCTTGTTCGTCAAACAGTCCGCTCGTGTGTGGGCAAGTCCGCTCATGCAAATTTTGAGCGGACTGTTTGATGAAACTGTTTGCCGAACAAGGTTGGGCGAACAGTCCGCCCGTGTGTACGCGGCCTAAGATTTGGGAAAACAGTCTGTTATAGGATATGGTGTTTTTGAAGCATTATAAAAAGCATCTGGAAAACTCATAAACCGCCCATGAACGTTTTGATTTTCTAGGGAAAAATGCTTAAAGGGGGAAGTGATGTAGAGGAAATGATCTGCTTTAAGGAGTGTTTGGGTTGTGGTGTGATAGACATTTTTGTGATATCTCTGAAAGATCATGTATAATTTGATACTTTCTGGCACCCAAATTTGCTAGCACAGTTGCTTGCAGAGACACTTACTGACAATGACTCTTTATGACACAATAAGTTTTGCCACAGGCCAGGGCCGTCTTTAATATAGATTGGACCCTGGGCAAAAAATTTCTTGGGGCCCCCCATGCGATTTCCCTCTCCACCTACTCTCTGAGACATACAATAAATAGCAGCTAGACTTAAAATCAGTTTTCTGTATCAGATCAGGCAGCAATTGCGATTGGTTTCCAACAGTTACAGCATATCATTACTGCTTACCGGCTAGTTGTTAGAGGTTACAGCACACATTATGGCTCACTGATTAGTTGCTAGAGGTTACAGCACATCACCTCCTCACAGCAGGGGAGCATGATATACATAGGAATGCCGCCTTTATTTACATATCAATGCTGCCAGCCGCAGCCATTTACTTAGTATTGTCGCCCCTATTTACATACTAATGACGGTTATTTACATGTAAACACAGGGTCTGCAGGTGAGTCATCTGCACAAAACAATAGGGCAGAGCTGGCCAGCATTAGTACCAGCACTTCACACTGAGATATTGGGACACGTCACAGGAATAAAACTTCAAGGGACAAGGGAATTTAAACCTGGATGGTTGGCAAGTATGAGGCAGCTGTTTTGGGCCCCACAACAATGACAGGGCCCAGGGCAGCTGCCCCTTTTGCCCTGCCTTAAAGACGGCCCTGCCACAGGCAATAACGCTCAATGCCTCTGCTCCTACCTGGCACTGGCAGTATTGCTGGCTGGCTACATGCTATTGCCCGCACACAGAAGCAAATGACATTGCCACACACCTACTCTGTATGACCAGGAAGTGTCTGGAGTTCCTCTGTCCTAGTTCGCTATTATTTCCAAGTGCATTCTGGGATATAGGAACCTCCACTGCCTCTCTCCCAGCACCCATGCTTCACTAATGCGCTGTAAATGCTATAGGATGCGCTAACACTGAACTGAAATAAATTGAGGTGGCTGACAAGCAACATGCTGCTTAACCACTTAGCGACTGCCCTACATACATTTACTGCGGCAGGGCTGCCGATCTGTGCCAGATACATACCTAGTACGTGATTGGACACTTCCAGGTCTGGGGTGCATGAGTGTTCCACTGGCGACCTGCGCCGGCTGTGATTGGACACAGTGGGAGCCAATCAGCAGGTCTGGCAGACTTGATGTCCACCGGGACCCATCGATTGTTTGGGACACAAGCGGAGTGGCAGTCTGCCTATGTAAACAAGGCAAGTTGTTGTTCTGTCAGCAGGGAAGGCTTTGAGCCTGTGTTTTTTGCTAATCTGGAACAAGGATCTCTGCCTTCCACTAGTCAAAGCACCGCCCCACAGTTAGAAATCACATCCTAGGCATACAGTTAAGCCCTCAATCGCAGCAGATGTTAACCCCTTCCCTGCCAGTGTCATTAGTACAGTAACAGTTCATATTTTTTAGCAATGATCACTGTATTAGTGTCACTGGTCCCCAAAAAGTGTCAAAAGTGTGAGTTAAGTGTACAATTTGTCAGCCGCAATTTTGCAGTTCTGCTAAGTTGCTTATCACTGCCATTAGTAAATTAAAAAAAATAAAAAATATCACATAGATTGTAGATGCTATAACTTTTGCGCGAACCAATCAATATAAGCTTATTGGGATTTTTCTTACCAAAAATATGTAGCAGAATACATATTGGCCTAAAGTGAGGAAGAAATTTGATTTTAACATTTTTTTATTGGATGTGTTTTATAGCAGAAAGTAAAAAAATATTGTTTTTTTTTTCAAAATGGTCAGCAATTTTTGTTTATAGCACAAAAAAATGAAAACTGCAGAGGTGATAAAATACCACCGAAAGAAAGCTCTAATTGTGGGGAAAAAAAATACATACATTTTATTTGGGTACAGCAGCGCATGACCACGCAATTGTCAGGTAAAATAACGCAGTGCCGTATCGCAAAAAATGGCCTGGTCAGGAAGGTTGGGGGTAAATCCTTTCGGCGCTAGTTACATTTTAACACAACGCTATGGCTCCTGTGTGTACAGCACTGTGTGCTGCCCTTGTAATATTCATGGCAGGAGATGAAGGGCAGTTGTAAGGCTTTAAAAATGCAACTCAAACCTAGGGTTGTTTTTGCACGTGTGAACAATTTGTCTGTCCATACGTCATAGTAGTTCCATATACTCTGGGAAGTACTATACCGTACATAGGCCTCACACAAATCACACATTACCAGCTCTGTACTGTCATACAAAAGATGAGGGGACTCCAGGAACTAACACACCCAAAAAAAGGCAGGAAGTCCCCACAATGTGTACAGCCCATGGGCACCCCGTACCGTGTATATATCAGACATCCCAAGTCTCCCACATTTCGGGGGCGGCTCCCGGACACCCGCAAGTGTCGCCCAATATTCTGGCTGCGGGGCTGATCCTGGATTGTCCCCTGGGTCACAGCCGGAGATGATTGGTGCAGCAGGAGGGACAGCTATGAACAGATCTCCCTTTATAGCTGACAGCCGCTTCTCATTCTCTATCTCCCGCCGTTGTTAGCTAAAAAGCTTTACAGGGAGATCTGTGATCACAGCTGTCCCTCCTGCTGCACCAATCATCCCTGACTGTTCCCTGTATCCTCCTTTTCCAGCCCCCCTTCGTGTCCTTCACCTCTCCCTTCTTCCCTGGCTCCCTTTCCTCCTCCTTCACCCCCCCTCGTCCCCCCGCAGTTGGCTTCCCTCCTCTCCCACCAGCTGTGGGGATCTGTCAGAATGGAGAGCGGAGGAAGGGACCGGTCATTTACCGCCCCCTGCCTATTCTGAATTGGACACAGTGAGCGAGATCGCTTCTGTGTCCTGTGAAAACTGGTCAAAGTAACCACTGTGCTTACGCTGTTCAGTTTATGAATGGACAGGAGCTGCTGTCTCCTGTCCATTCATCTTTAATGCTGAATCTCTGTCCTCAGTCCCTTTTCCTGTCTCAAAGAGGAGACGTCAGGGGTCTGTTTAGACTCCTGCTATCTCACAACCCCCCCCCCCCCCAACAGGGTTGATTAAAAAAGAAAATGCAAAGATGCATAGGATTGAACGAATGATGAGCTGGATATATGCCATCTATTCCTGGCTATCGGTCCAGGTCAAGGTCAGTGGCTATCTCTCATCAACTGTTAACATATTGAATGGGACGAGACAGGGGTGTCCTCTGTCACCAATAATTTTTATTCTAACCCTTGAACGTTTTTGTGGACTATCAGAAACAATCCAGACATCAAAGGCCTTTGCCTGGACGCCACCCTGTGTTAAAAGTTGCAGCTTTCACTGATGATCTCCTCTTCTTCTTGACAAAACCCCTAGTGTCCATCCCAAAACTGCTCAAGGAAGCAAAGACATATGAGGGATTATCACAATACCGCATTAACTACCAGAAATCAGAAGCACTTGATGTTAATTTGCCATCCTCCCTAAATACACTATTCCGGTTGGAATTGCCTTTTAAATGGGCCACTTCACATATATCAAATATTTGGGTATCCTGTTTCCCGGCAAGACAGAGGATATCTTTCCTCTCAATTTCCCCCTTCTCCTGACAGCGATAAAAAAAGATCTGAAGGAATGTCAGTATGGTCTCTTTACCTAGTTCGGACACTGTAGCATAGTGAAAATTAATATCGTGCCCAGACTCCTATATCATTTTCAAGCACTTCCCATACAAATCCCTATCGCTTTCTTGAAAGCGGTAAATAGAGTGATAACTCACTTCGTCTGGGCTAGTAAGCCTCCACGATTGGCAAATAATACTCCGACTTCCAAAATTGAGTGGCGGCATTGCCCTCCCTGACGCCATTCTCTACCAAACAACTTGTCATTTAACCCGCATATTGGTCTGGAGCAGACACGTAACCTTGAAACAATGGGTACAAATAGAAAACTCCTTAGCGGGGGTCCATTTGGACCAACTGCCCTGGTGTCAACAACCTTTGCCAAAACAGGTACTATCTCACCTGACGTTAGGGTGACAAGCCGGGTGGCTTGTAAAGTTTTCCGAGACCTGTCTCTCGCACCACTCCCTTCTCCACTCTCCCCAGTTGTGGGCAACCTGGCTTTCACTCCGGGGCTTAGGGATCCCAGATTCCAAGATCTGAAACTAACTGAGAGATCACAGGGTAGACATTTTCTCATCAACTGACAATGGAAAAATAGACAACAAATCATAGACGACCCAGCATTGCGGGGCCTCTCCTTCTGGCAAAAGATCGAACTGCCCATTACATTACCCTCACCAGACGCATTGGGTAGGCAACTAATTCCCTTTGAACTGCTCTGCCTTGATCAGTCACCACTGAGGCACGGAATCTCTCTAACATACCAGCTACTGGTGTCTCCACAGTCAGACGCTAGACCTCCCTACATTGACAAGTGGGAGCGCGATCTGGGACTAAAATTCACATTTAAACAGGTTGGGCGGATCATCCTTTTTTCTGACAAGACTTCCATATGTGCGAGACACCTCGAAACAGGATACAAATTGATGTCCCATTGGTATTACACGCCAGTAAGGATCCACAAGATGTTTCCCCAGAGCACAGACCTGTGTTGGAGATGTGGGGAAGAGCTTGGGACCCTCCTCCATGTTTTCTGGTCATGCAGGTTCATACGGCCCTTTTGGACCAAGGTCCACCGCATCGTCCAAAAGTTCACGGATCGGTTGTTGCCGGAGTCCCCCCGAGTTCTTCTTTTTGCATCACCATGAGATCCCAACCAAGAGCTACAGGAAATCTATATTGCCATTCTTGCTCACGGCAGCAAAAGGCTGCATCCCACTGTATTGGAAACAGACCCAGCCTTCGACGGCGGCTGCGCGGTTGAAAAGAGTAGCAGACATACACGCAATGGAGGACTTGGTGGCCATGGAAAAAAGCTTAAAATTAGAAAATGGTATTTCTGGCATGCGCTTATCTATTCTGAGGAATACGGACAGCTAGTGAACCGACCCCCCTGAGGGGAATAACTGCAAAAAAAACCTGGGGGATTGGATGTGACTGTACATGGGTATATACATCCCTCTCCCCCCTCCCCCATGTTTTCTTTTTTTTTCTCTGTCTCTATCTTCCTTTTTTTTTTAAGATTTTTATTGCATTTTTTTACATACAGACATACAAATAAAAAACTAAATCCAGACATAAAATACAAAATGCTCCTATGTCATCCTAGAACAGAAGGAAATTGTGCATCATGCATTTACTATGTTATTCAGAGTGGATAACTTCTAACTTGATATCAGACTCTGTATAGACAAGTATCACAGTCATGGATAGTACTATCATGGCAAAAGTAATTTACTGTATGAGGCAAGCTACCTTATGTACTTCCCACCTGGCCAATGTACATATACGGCCAGGTGGGTGCCCTCTTCTTCTGAGTGGATGCTCAGGAACGTCCTTCAAAAGGAGGGGGATTGCGCGCACGCGTGCCCGCGCAGCTGTGCAATCCCTATGCTCTCGTGTCACACGGACACGGCACATCTCCGATCAGCAGGAGGGCTCTATGACTGGCCCTCCTGATCACATGACGGCCGTGTCCAATCACAGCCCTCATGTGATGTAAACAAACAGCTGGTTGCTAGGCAATCGGCTCTCCTCACACGGAAGTTGCCGCTGAGGAGAGGAGAGTGGATCGCTGCAGCCTGCTGGTGATCAGTGAGTATGAGCTGTTTTTTACAGATTTTTACTCACTGATCACCAGTCTAGTGTAAACACACGTGTAAAACACAATGTCTCCAAAACACACGTCCCCAAATAATAAAAACACCTGCCCCCCACATATGTCCCACTAAAATCACATGTGCCGATGATCACCTGCACACATCTGTACATGATCATTTGCGTACAAATGCCCGTGATCACACAAACCAATTATTATACACTTAATAGATTTTTATTTTTTATTTTTTTACAAAAAACATGTAGCAGAAAACATTTTGGCTTAAATTTATGACAAAATTCGATTTTATTGGATTTCTTTTAAAATAGAAAGAAGAAAATATAGTTTTTTTTCCAAATTTTATTTGTTAACCAGTTTTAACCAGAGACCCCTAGTAGGGGCTCGCAGTACCCTTCCAGGTCAGCAAGATGACCTTTTTTGCGTAACAATAGAGGATACAAAGCAGTCTCTTGGCCCTGGAGGGACCTACGAGGTCACCAAAGATGCCCAAGAGACAGTTCTTGGGGTTAAGTATATTGGGGAGACCCAGTGCTAAGGAGAGAAAGGCACCTATGTTCACCCAGAAGTTCTGTACTATAGGACAAGTCCAGAAGCAGTGGAGGAAGTCAGCTATGTGTACAGATTTTCGAAAGCATTCAGCCGAGGGGGGTATGCCCATTTTTTTTCGTTTTAACTGGAGTAAGGTGGGATTGGTGAAAGACCTCGAGTTGAATTATCCTATCTCTGGAAGAGATGACTGAGGTCTTAAAGGTGTCACAGAATTCAGACCAGTCTTCTTCCGTGATAGGGATGTCTAAGCCCTTGTACTCATGGTCGGAAAATTCCGAACACAAAATCCGTCAGATTTTTTCAGACGGATTTTGTCCGAAACTCGTTTATAGTATCCAACAGCTTTGGTCTCGTAATTTGATCTGAGCATGCGTGGCACTTTGTCCGACTGGAATTCTCTACAAACGATCGGACAAAGTCTGATCGGATCATGTTGTCCGAAAAATTTATATCCAGCTCTCAAACTTTGTTGGTCGGACATTCCGACGGAAAAAGTCCGATGGAGCCCACACACGGTCAGATGATCCGACAACACGGTCCGATCGGACATTTTCCATCGGAATTTCTGACCGTGTGTACAAGGGCTAAGGAGTCCCATTTCTGTTGTGCTGCCCTGAACCTAGGATTAGAGTTTGTCACTAGGGCTGAGTAATAGGTAGATATAAGTTTTGTCTGGTCCAGAGCACTTATGAGCTTTTCCAGGTCAGGGGTCTCTAGGGGACTAGCTAAGGAGCCAAACTGTGCTCGTACAGCATGTCTGAGTTGGAAGTAATAGAATAGATAGGTACATGGCAAATCGAAGTCTAATCTCATCTGGGAGAAGGATTTGAAACCCTGAGGAGTGTATATATGGCATAATTATTTGATCCCCTTGGATGTCCATCTTTTAGGGACAGGTAGGGAGTTTAGTTCCTTAAGCATAGGGTTATACCAGAGTGGACTATTGGGAGAGGCCAACCAAGAGTCAGAGGTACGTTTGACTGTCACTATTTTAAACAAATCGAGAAAGTATGTATGATAGACATTCCAGGTCCTGGAGGCGTGCATCTGCTGTATATTATGTTATGTAGTGTTTCAAACGAGGAAACTAATGCCGCGTACACACGGGCGGACTGTATGGCATACTTAGTCCGTCGTACAATCCGACGGACAGTCCGTCATACTTTTGACTGAACGGACTTGACCACACACGGATACCCAAACAGTCCGTCGAAAGCTTGCGCGATGACGTGTACAGCACGTACGACGGGACTAGAAATAGGAAGTCCAATACACAGCAAAGCACCCTTCCGCCGTGTAAATCCTTTCTGGGCATGCGCCATTCTTAGTCCGTCGAACTAGCCTACTGACGAGCGGATTGTCCGCTGAAACCAAAGTACGACGGACAGAATTTTGAAAAATCCGAAATACTTAGTACGCCAGACTGCGCGCTGAAAAAGTCAGCTGAAGCCCACACACGAGCGGACTGTCCGCTGAAATGTGTTTCGACGGACTAAGTACGCCATACAGTCCGCCCGTGTGTACGCGGCATATGGCTCCTTCGGTAGTTTTACACATGCTATTCAAGTCAGGGTGTAGCCAGTGATGGATATTAACTGATTGAGATGCCTGATAGTAGTGATAGAAGTCAGGGAATGCTAACCCTGCCAGGTGGGACGGGAGACGAAGTGTCTCTAGTGCGACTCTAGGGGGTCATCCATTCCAAAGGAAGGTGGTGCAGATAGAGTCTATGCTCTTAAAAATGGATTTAGGGATTTTGCAAGGGGAATTAGCCATGAAATACAGCAGCTTAGGTGTATATATATCATTTTAAGGATATTGGCTTGTCCCATAAGGTCTAGCGGTAAGTCTTTCCACTGTTTGGTCTGAGTCTGCAATTGGAGTAGTAGAGGGCCTAAATTATTGGTTATATAGAGGGATAATGGCAGTTGAATTATAACTCCTAATTACCGAAATGAGGTGGCTATTTGCAGTTTGGAGTCTGGTTTGATTTCTGAAGTAAGAGCTTGATCTAGGGGAAAGAGGATTGACTTGTCCCAATTCACTCGGAATCCGGAGAAGTCACAAAATGTATTAATGACAGCTGATTGGTAAGGGAGTCATGTGGGTCGGCTAGGTAGACTAGTGTGTCATTTGTATAAAGAGATATTCGTTCCCCTATGTCATTTATCAGGAGACCTCTGATGACTGGGGAGCTACGGATCTAAATCGCAAGGGGTTCCATGGCCAGGGCGAACAGTAGGGGAGGTGAATGGCAACCCTGCCTGGTGCCTCTGGTGATAGGGAAGGTCTCGGTAACTTGAGAATTCATTTGTATATGGGCCAGTGGTAGGGTATATGAGTCCCCCTTCTCCAACTCCTGTGTCAGTGGATTATTTAGTCCCCCCCCCCCCCATCTCAGTCACCCCTGTGTGTCTGTGGTGGCCAGATTCCACACAATGTGCCTGACTCCTGCCCTGAGCGACTCACTCACTGTCTAATTGAGAGTCAGCTAGACTCCATCAGGGCAGAGCGAGCAACAGGTGGCAGCTTGTCCTGGTGGCGGCCCATGCTCTCCGATGACGGGTGACGTCACTCGTCATCCAGAGAGCCGGCCGCAGCTCACTGAATTAAAGAGACCTCGCACTGCCTGAACAACTCCATCTGCGCTGTGGCCAATCAGTGAGATGCGTGGTGGTGCCCGCCGCTACGATTCAGAGGAGTCAGATGCCTTACGGTAGCTTCAAGGGCCTTATATTACAGTGAGAGGCGAAACTGGAAGTAGGTCTTATTTTTGGGTGATGTCTTACTTTCGGGGAAAGACGGTAGAATGGATGCCCGTCGTCTTTATGAGTATTTTGGTGCCACTTGTGAGGAGATTGGACCCAGGATGCCAGTAGGATGGATAGTTAGAGCCGGAGCTGTGGATCTAAGCTGCTGCTCTCATGAACCTCAGACCATGCCCCAACCCCCATTTCTTCTCTAACCCTCCTTTCCCCCCCCCCCACTCTCTCTTCCTCCTCTCTATCTTTTCAACACCTCTTGTTTCTATCCGGTGCTAACACATCGGCTATCGACTTTTTGTGGTCGGTGAAAACTTTCTCCATTCCCTCAACTACTCCCTTAAAATACGGCTCATGACAGGAAAATTAAAGAGGTCATGCGGGGTGCAGAGGACTCCT
Organism: Lithobates pipiens; assembly: GCF_037356315.1. Classification (NCBI taxonomy): domain Eukaryota; kingdom Metazoa; phylum Chordata; class Amphibia; order Anura; family Ranidae; genus Lithobates; species Lithobates pipiens. The sequence goes on from NW_027507784.1 coordinate 170,994,713, forward strand.
ACTCAGTAGACATACATTCTGCCTTTATTTCATTAGGAGACTTTGAGTAAAGTGCTCTCATGTTTGTGTAAAAAATAGATAAAGTGATGTTTAGCCTGTTCTGCCATTGTATTATACCTTGTTGGGTGTTCTGTATCTCCATATGTTCTAGCTTGTTAAATAATTTACAAAAAAAAATGCATAACATATTTAAAACAAAATTGTAAACAAAAATGATAAATAATTAAATTATTATTATATATCACTAACCCCCGAGGAGCTGCTGGTTAGATTGGGCTTACCGTTACCTTCTTTTCTCCTCAATTCACGTCTAGGGGTGTCCCGTGGTAGATAGCCCAGTAACTCGAGAGACTGACAACAGATCCACTTAAAGGGATTTTATTTGCAGACTGTAGACAATAAACAGTCTCTTAACCATTTTCAGACCGGACCATTTTGCTGGCTTAAGACCAGACCACTTTTTGCGATTCGGCACGGTGTCGCTTTAACTGACAATTGCGCAGTTGTGCGACGTGGTTCCCAAACAAAATTGACGTTCTTTTTTTCCCCACAAATAGAGCTTTCTTTTGGTGGTATTTGATCACCCCTGCGTTTTTTTGCGCTATAAACAAAAAAAAAGAGCGACAATTTTGAAAAATACACATATTTTTTACTTTTTGCTGTAATAAATATCCCCCCAAAATACATAAAAAAATGTTTTTTCCTCAGTTTAGGCCGATGCGTATTCTTCTACATATTTTTGGTAAAAAAAAAAAAAAAATTGCAATAAGCAATTATTGATTGGTTTGCGCAAAATTTATAGCGTTTACAAAATAGGGGATAGTTTTATGGCATTTTTTTAATTAATAATTTTTTTTTTTTTACTAGTAATGGCAGTGATTTTTATTGTGACTGCAACATTATGGCGGACACATCAGACATTTTTGGGAACACTGTCATTTATACAGCAATCAGTGCTATACAAATGCACCGATTCCTGTGTAAATGACACTGGCAGTGAAGGGGTTAACCAGGAGGTGGCAGTGTAGGGGTTAAGTGTGTCCTAGGGGCGTGTTACTAACTGTGGGGGGCTGGGCTGTGCGTTAGTGAACACTGATCTCTGCTCCAATCACAGGGAGTAGAGATCAGTGTCACTTGTTGCTAGGCAGAACTGGGAGATGCTGTTTACATCGGCATCTCCCCGTGAGACGATCACAGGTATTCCCGTGGCGATCGAGTCCGTGGGACCCGCGACCGGACTCACGGGGGTCCCCACCGACACGCAGGATGGCAATTTGAAATGGACGTACCTGTACGTCAGTTTGCCTGCCCGTGCCATTCTGCCTACGTACATCGTCGTACGCAGGTCGGGAAGTGGTTAAAATGGGATCAGAGGGTTGGAAAGGAAATTCAGGTACTCTTAGTGTCAAAGTCATGTATTGAAGAATTTGCTTACTTTGATTGCATCCAGAAAATAGCCATTCGCAACTGGATGTTCATTAAATTTGGACAGTCCTTTTCTCACAAGGTCTAGCAGCCAACAAGGTGCTTACTCAGGAACAAGTCTCTGCCACAGACGTTGTAGAACATACAAGATATGTCTCTGCCAAAGATGTTGTTGTAGAACACGTAGGAAAACTAAACTTGAAGAACACTCGTAGGATACCTGGATCTTTCAGCCAGCTTGGCGATATCCACGAGACCGGATTCTCTTGGGTACTCCAGCTCCTCCAGGCTCTTACTAAGAAACCAACCCATATGTGGCCTTCTTCTGCAGAGTCCTCCTGTCACGTACCTGGTAGGTGAGCCCGGAATGCAGGGAGCGGCCTCTCGTAGCCCCTGGCTCGAGAACCCCTGTGGTAACAGAGATTCAAAAGTTCAGGGGGCACAAGTGCCTGGCAAGTGAAGGCAGGTCCGGATAACCAACAGCAACACAGACAGCAGTTGGCAGGAGACAGCAGGCACAGGCAGGAGGACTGGCAAGGCAGACGGTCATCAGCGGAGACAGCAGGCACTGGCAGATCTAGGCAGGAACAGCAGGAGGCTGACAGCGGAGGCAGCAGGCACAGGCAGATCCGGACGGATCGGTGGGTAACAGCAGAGTCGGATACAGGCCGGGTCGGCAGCAGGCGGGCAACAACAGTACAAGGGTAGAGGCAGAGACGTGGTCAGACAGGCAGGTAGTCGGTGGCAGGCAGCAAACGAACGTGGTCAAGAACAAGCAGGGTCACAGGAATCAAGGCAACAGGTAACTGGTAACAGAATCTCCGAACACGCTGTAGACTGGACAGCAAGAGGGAAATGGAGGCAGAGTCCTTAAGAAACCTTTAGGGCGCCAAAGCGGTCGCACGACGAGTCTGCGTGCCCCCGCGGGTGGCTGTGCACCCGTTCGTGACCCCGCGCACCCGCGTGCGCTCGTTCGCCACATCGCGCACCCACGTGCGCCCGATCGTGCCAGTGCGCACCCGCGTGCGTCTGTTCGCGTTAACACGCGCTAAAGAGAAACGACGGGTTCTCAACGACAGGCCTCTGCGGGCAGATCTCCCAAGAGCGATCGGAACGCCAGGACGTTCGTGACATTGCCCCCCCCCCCAAGGGGCAGCCTCCGGATGCCCAGTTGTGCCATCTTATCCGGGTGGGATCTCTTAAAAGCACAAATTAGTCTCTTCGCGTGGATGTTGGATTCCGGTTCCCAAGAGTTCTCTTCAGGCCCGTACCCTTTCCATTTAACCAGGAATTGAATCTGGTTCCGTCTCTTCCTACAGTCTAGTATGGATTCAACCTCGATCTCGATTTCCCCATCGAAAATCATGGGTTCTGGAGGATTGGTAATTCGATCGGCAAAAGAATCCGGAACTGCAGGCTTGAGTAACGATGCGTGGAAAACTGGGTGAATCCGAAAAGATTCTGGAAGCTTTAGCTCGAATGCCACACTATTCAGTTTCCTCATGATTGGGAAGGGACCCACAAATTTCGGCCCCAACTTCTTGGATGGGCAAGACAGCTTGAGATTCAGGGTGGACAGCCAGACCTGATCCCCGACCTTGAGGTCCAGTTCCCCCCTTCTCTTCCTATCAAATACCTCTTTATTGTATTCCTGCGACTTGGTCAAGGTTTCTTGCAAAAGCTTGTTATTTGACTCAAAGAAGTTGAGGTTCTCCTGCACCGCTGGTACCAGACACTCAGGAAGGTTGCCAGACAGAAATAGTGGGTGGAAGCCAAAGTTCGCAAAAAACGGGGATTGCTTGGTGGCAGAGTGAACTGAATTATTGTAGGCGAATTCAGCCAAGGGTAGAAGCGGGGCCCAGTCGTCTTGAGAGAAGGACGAGAAGCAGCGTAGATACTGCTCCAGCGTCTGGTTAGTCCTTTCGGTCTGGCCGTTGGTCTGGGGGTGATATGCTGAAGACAAGCGGAGATCAATTTTCAGAGCTCCGCAGAGCGCTCTCCAAAACCTCGAAGTGAACTGCACCCCCCTGTCAGATGTGATATTAGCGGGGATGCCGTGGAGTCTCACAATTTCTCTAATGAAGGTCTTGGCCGTCTCTGTGGCTGAAGGAGTGCCCCTCATGTGCAGGAAGTGGGCCATCTTGGTAAGCCTATCTACCACGACGAAAATCGTAGAGTACTCTTCCGAAGGGGGTAACTCGACGATGAAATCCATGGAGATCATCCTCCATGGTCTGTCAGGAACGGGCAGTGGTTTCAGCAGACCCCAGGCTCTTGACTTACTGCTCTTGCTTCGGATGCAGGTGATACAAGCCTCTACATATTTCCTGCAGTCATCTTTCATTCGTGGCCACCAGAACGTGCGTCGGAGTAACTCCAAGGTCTTGTGTACCCCAAAATGGCCGGCCAACAGATGGTCGTGACAGGCGGCCAGAACCAAAGTCCGTACTTCCTGGGGGACAAAGATCTTGCCCTCGTACCAAAGAAGATCATTACTAGAAGACAGCGGGATGCCAGGTGGAGGAGTAGTGCCTACGGAGGCCTGCTTAACTTGAGACACTAAATCCCCCTGGAGCAGGAGGAAGCTCCCCGCGGAGAGGATGGTATCCGAAGACGGAGAACTTTCTGGTTGACCGTACATGCGCGACAGGGCGTCGGGCTTGATGTTCTTGGATCCTGGATGGTAGGTAATGTGTAATGAAAACCTGGAGAAAAAGAGCGCCCACCTGGCCTGACGTGGTTTCAACCTCTTTGCTGATTTAAGGTATTCTAGGTTCTTATGGTCTGTATAAACCAGGATCGGGTGGGTGGCGCCCTCAAGAAGGTAGCGCCATTCCTCGAGTGCTGCCTTTATTGCCAATAGCTCGCAATCACCGACGACGTAGTTCTTTTCTGCGTCAGACAGTTTACGGGAGAAGAAGGCAACCGGGTGCAGCAAAGACTTGGGCCCTTGTCTCTGGGAGAGCACTGCCCCTACCGCTATTTCTGAAGCATCCACTTCTAGGATGTATGGTAGAGCGGAATCCGGATGCTTTAGGACGGAAGCCGATACAAACAAGTCCTTCAGAGTCTTGAAAGCCTCTTGCGCTTCGGGGGTCCATCGGAACTTCTGACCCTGTTTGGTCAATCCGGTGATGGGGGAAATGATAGAGGAGAATCCCCTAATAAATTTAAGATAGAAATTAGCGAACCCTACGAACCGCTGAACCCCCTTCTTATCGGAAGGAGCGGGCCAGTCCTGGATAGCAGAGACCTTCTGGGGATCCATCTCGACCCCTTTTACGGAAATGACCAGACCAAGAAACTGGATGCTCTGTTGTTCGAAGATACATTTTTCGGGTTTGGCATAAAGGCCGTGAAGACAGAGACGAGGCAGGACATACTTGACGTGTTCTCGGTGGTCGGCTAGAGTGGAGGAAAAGATTAGAATATCATCAAGATAAATTATTACGAATAAGTCAAGGTAGTCTCTAAAAATATCATTGACAAAGTGTTGGAATGTGGCTGGGGCATTGCACAATCCAAACGGCATTACAAGATATTCAAAGTGCCCGAAGCGGGTACGGAAGGCAGTCTTCCATTCGTCACCCCTCCAAATGCGGACGAGGTTATAGTCACCCCGAAGGTCCAGCTTGGAGAATACTTTAGCAGAACCAAGTCTCTGAAAAAGTTTGGGTACTAGTGGCAGGGGGTAGCGATTCTTAATGGTAATTTTATTCAATGCCCGATAGTCCACACACGGGCGTAGGGAATGGTCCTTCTTTTCAACAAAGAAAATCCCTGCACCTGCCAGGGAGGTGGAAGGTCGGATAAATCCCTTCTCAAGGTTGTCATCTAGGTAAGACCTCAGGGTACCCAGCTCAGTCTCAGATAAGGGGAAGATTCTTCCGAAAGGAATCTCTGCCCCAGGTAGTAATTCAATAGGGCAATCGTATGGCCTATGGGGTGGTAGGGTTTCGGCCCCCTTTTTACTGAATACATCCAGGAAATCGTGGTAGTCCTTGGGTACGGCTTGTCGGGTCTCAGCGTCTGTTTCCAAACAGAGGAGGGCAGAAGAGTTCCTATCATCAACGGGGCAACAATGCTGACGGCAATAGTCCGAAGGGAACTCAATCCTTCCAGTGGCCCAGTCGATGCGTGGGTTGTGTGCTCTCAACCAAGGCATGCCTAGAATGATGGGAAACAGTGGCGACTTAATAACATCTAGGCATAAGAATTCCTGGTGGGTCCCGGCAATGGTAGCAGATAAGGGGGTAGTCTCCTGGGTCACTGGTCCGGATTCAAGGGTAGAACCATCGGCCAAAAACACTGAAAGTCCCTTCTCTCTAGGCCAAAGGGGAATCTTGTTCTTTAGAGCGAAGGACGAATCCACAAAGCCACTACACGCCCCGGAGTCAATAACTGCGTGAGTTGGAACAGTCCTTTCTGGAAGCTGTAAAAGAACAGGGACAGCCAGGTGAGTAGTGTTGTTAGGCAGCACGGGCAAGGGAACAGATGGAATGAAAAGGCACTTACGCATCTTAGCTGGGCAAGTGCGAACAAAGTGTCCTGATCCTCCGCAGTAAAGACAAAGGTTTCCAACCCGGCGACGTTGACGTTCCTCAGGTGTCAGGGATGGACGGAGTAACCCCAGCTGCATGGGTTCCGGAAGATCCAGTGTGGCTGTGGCGGGAGCAGGTGGGACCGCATGAGTGGAGCTGGGTACACGTGGCAACATCCAGACGGGGCGTGTGGCTGTGGAAGAACGTTCCTGGCGACGCTCTCTTAGACGTCTGTCGATTTGGACCGAAATGTCTATGAGGGCTTCCAGAGTCTCAGGGATGCCTATACGTGCCAGTTCATCCTTCAGTGGTTCAGACAGGCCCAAACGGAACTGGTACCGAAGGGCTGCGTCGTTCCAGTCTGTGTCGGAGCTCCAGCGTCGGAATTCCGACACGTAATCCTCCACGGGCCTGCGACCTTGTTGCAGGGCGTGTAAGGCTGCCTCTGCGGTCGCAGCAAGTTGAGGGTCTTCATAAAGTCTTGACATTGCCAGGAAAAAGGTGTCCAAAGTGTCTAGAGATGGATCCAGAAGGCGGTGTGCCCAGGCCTGCGGTTCGTCCGTCAATAGGGAAATGACGAACCCCACTTTGGTCGCCTCGAGGGAGAAGGTCCTTGGTTGTAAGGCGAAAAAGAGTTCGCAGGAGTTGCGGAAGGCTCTAAACTTATTCCGGTTGCCCGAAAATCGTTCCGGAGTAGGGACCCTGGGTTCGGGTGGCATCATCACCACTGATGGTGGGGCATGGGGCCTGGAGGCAACTGGCGAGGGCGCAGATAGAGCTTGAACTTGTTCCTCCAGTCTGCCATAACCTTTCTGCAGATTCTTCACCGCCTGGGTAAGGCCGGCAAGATGGCGGCAGAGCTTGTCCATAGGGGAGGCTCCCTGCGTAGGCTCGGACATGGCTGTCCAGTACTGTCACGTACCTGGTAGGCGAGTCCGGAATGCAGGGAGCGGCCTCTCGTAGCCCCTGGCTCGAGAACCCCTGGAGGTGGTAACAGAGATTCAAAAGTTCAGAGGGCACAAGTGCCTGGCAAGCAGGCACAGGCAGGAGGACTGGCAAGGCAGACGGTCGTCAGCGGAGACAGCAGGCACTGGCAGATCTAGGCAGGAACAGCAGGAGGCCGACAGCGGAGGCAGCAGGCACAGGCAGATCCGGACGGATCGGTGGGTAACAGCAGAGTCGGATACAGGCCGGGTCGGCAGCAGGCGGGCAACAACAGTACAAGGGTAGAGGCAGAGATGTGGTCAGACAGGCAGGTAGTCAGTGGCAGGCAGCAAACGAACGTGGTCAAGAACAAGCCGGGGCACAGGAATCAAGGCAACAGGCAACTGGTAACAGAATCTCCGAACACGCTGTAGACTGGACAGCAAGAGGGAAACGGAGGCAGAGTCCTTAAGAAACCTTTAGGGCGCCAAAGCGGTCGCACGACGAGTCTGCGTGCCCCCGCGGGTGGCCGTGCGCCCGTTCGTGACCCCACGCACCCGCGTGCGCTCGTTCGCCACATCGCGCACCCGCGTGCGCCCGATCGTAACAGCACGCACCCGCGTGCGTCCGTTCGCGTTAACACGCGCTAAAGAGAAACGACGGGTTCTCAACGACAGGCCTCTGCGGGCAGATCTCCCAAGAGCGATCGGAACGCCAGGACGGTCGTGACACCTCCCCTGGATAGCATGAAGTCACTGTGTCTCTCCCAAACGGGAGACGGCACCCAAACACCTCAGAATCCTCCTTTAGTCTCCTTGCCTTGGGCTAGCCAGCCACGAGACATCAAGATCGGGTGGATCCGCACCCCGGGTGATAGCCTTCCTGGGGGCTGGTCAGGAGGACCAGGACCATGAAGTCAGTACAACATTCTAGACCGGAACCCCTGAACCACGTGACATCCGCATCTTAAGTACCCCAGCAAGCACAGCGAGAGTGACACTCCCACTGGGCGGGCTCTGAGAGAGAGTAAACTTAAAGCACCCAACTAGACTGTGGTTCCATGCCTGCCAGAATAGACAGTGCCCCTCGTGGCCAGGCTGAACATCCTGTAGTCCAGTCAGACTGATGCTGAGGTCCAAATTTAGAACAATTGTACCCTAACCAAACTACAGTTCAGGTGTAACCTTCACTTTCAAAAAACGCATAGTGTGTGCTCTTCAGGAGCCGCCGCTACATATACATATATATAATATAAAAAAAAAAAAAAAAAAAAAAAAAAAACTACTGACACCACCCTCCCCCCCCCCCCGCCCTACCAACACTGTCCACTGCCCCAACCCCCTCCCCCCAAAAAGCATTGTGAATTAAAAAAAAACTAAAAATTAATTGTAAAGAAAATAATAATATGTAAAAATAAAAACTACTGACACCATCACCGCCACATACTCTCCACCCCTTCCCAGAAGCACTGTGCAAAAAAAATAAAATAATGATTTAAAGAAAATAATAAACAACAAAATTGTAAAAAAAAATAGAAAAAAAAAAAAAACGACTGACACACTGCTCCACTGACACTGCCCACTTCCCCCCCCACCCCTAATTCATTGTGAAAAACAAAACAAAAAAAGTCAATTGTAAAAAATGATTTAAATAATACAATTGTAAAAAAAAATCTTAACAAAAAATAAAGAACTACTGACATCGTCTACTGCCCCACTGACACCATCCTGCACATACTACTCACCGCTGTACATTCCTCACATGCACCTACTACCCACCGCCATACACTCTCACTGTATATTCCCAATATAACATTACTACATTCTGCACTATTTATATATATATGTCACCTCAGACTCTATTAAACCACGCCCAATATGTAGCACGTCTTAAGCCACGCCCTTCTCTCTGAACTGAGTTTTTGCAGGGTGGGTTGTCTGATATTATCGTCTCCCCTGACAGGACGAAGCACCCCGCTCCCTATGTGCGCCTCACTCTCAGCTCAAAGCCCCGCCTACAGCGCCATGGGAACAATGGGCCAAGAGGGAAGCAAAGCCCGCCCACCATCCAGGTCCTGAGCTCTCCTGTATAATTACCCGCCGACCCTCCAATCCGCCACCACCACACACCCTACGTCACACACACAGAGGCATGCTCTTATATCGTGTATCAAAGACACACAGCTCGGCTTCCTCTCTCTCACATTTCAGGACGATTATATACGGCGGTGCCGTTAGTAAATGGACACAACCACGCATATATAATACAAATCTTGCACACTTTAAAACACCGCAATATCGCTTCCCCCCTCGAATGTTTGGCCTCAATGGTCTCGCCTTTCCCCGCCTCCGGTGACGTAGCTGGGCGGTACTCCGGCCTCTCTCTCTTTTTTCTGGTCGTCGAACAGCACAGGAAGAATTCTTGGACGAGGCCTGTGCTTGTTTCCCGTTACTGCCCGCCCCGTCTCTGGCCCGTTTCCTGCCTGACTTACATTCGGTAAGAGACATGTGGGGGGAGGGGGCCGCCCGGTACAAGGGGCGCTGTGCGTGGGGAGGCTTTGTGGACGGAGGGTGCCGGCTAGGCCCGGCTGGGGGGGGACCTGCTGACTTTCTGTCTATAGGATGAATGTAATCATATGGGGTGGGTGTCTATCTAACCTGACACCCCCCCTCCATATATAATGGACCGTTCTATACAAGGGTGATAGTGTCCTGTACCCCCTGTGTATACTAATCCTTCATTGTGTGCACAGCCTCACATGTGTGACTGACCTCCTATATCACACACACTACAATCTGCAATCTGGGGCCTGACCTGGACAGTTCATATGAGACCCTCTTCCTTTCCCACATCAACCTCCCTCTTAGGCTACGTTGACACAGGTGATTAGGACCGGTGCAAATAGTAGTGGCGCAATCCTGTGATTTTCGCTGTGGGTAGGTGCGGCTGCCGCCTCCAGTTCGCTGTAATGACAGGTTGTCATCGGCTGCAGGTATTCATTGATGTCCACCATGTTGGCGTGATCGCCGCCGGATACACTTTGTGTGTGTCCAACGATCACCGCAGGTTATCACTGGCTGCACAGAGCCGCAAATGGATGCAGCCATTGGCGACTTAAAGTGGTTGTAAACCCTTACAAACCACTCTGACCTACAGGTAAGCCTAGATTAAGGCTTACCTGTAGGTCCAAGAAATATCTCCTAAACCTACACGGTTTGGGAGATATTTGCCGAAAGACAGGCACCGCTGTCTATGGCGCATGCGCTGTAGACAGCGGCGCACTGAGCGTGCCACAGTTAACCGCGATATGCCACTAATGGCGGCTCCTGTGCGCATGCGCGGGGGAGATGTCATCGTGGCTCCGACGAATGACTGCGCCGGAGCAGCGAGACCCATCAAGAAGATGGATGCTCCGGACTACGGGGGACATCGGTGATTTTGCTGGCTCCTGTGTCAGGTAAGTGACACATAATGGACTACTATGCGATGCATAGTAGCCCATTATGCTTTACCTTTGCAGGGGATCAAAGAGGAAGTAATCCCATCAGGGTTTACTTCCTCTTTAACATTACAGTAAACGGGGCCAGTTACCGCACCTCCCCCGCTGATTCCTGCCTCTTCTATTCGCACCGGCCCTAATCGTTTTAATCTGGACCTGCTGATTTCAATTTTAGATTTATGAAAACTTTGTAATATGAAGACCTGCCTAATCCTATCCAGTCAGGTAGGCCCATTCACTACATTTGTTGGTTGATCTAAAGGCGATTGGGGCGTATATGGGCTGCCTTAATCACGCGAACACTGGAAGGATTTACCCCCTTCCTGACCAGGCCATTTTTTTTTTTGCGATATGGCACTGCTTTGCTTTAAAGTGGAGGGCCACCCAAAAAAAAAAAACAGCATTAATATTCTTTAAAAAAAATTTGAGAATTTTTTTTTTTTTTTTTTTTTTTTTTACCTTACCGGAAACCCCTGTCTTCCTAATCTGCCTCTTCCTACTCTGCAGTGATCTTCGGTCCTTTCTCCTCCTCGCGTTGTCTTCTGGGTAATGGGTCACGGTGTGTTAACTAAAATGGAGCATCCCATTCCCAAAGTGGCACGCGACTCGAGCATGCACAGTAGGAAATGGGCAGTGAAGCTGCAAGGCTCCACTGCCCGTTTCCCTTAGTGAGGATGGTGGCACCGGGACCCGAGGGACAGGTTGGCCTCGAGCAGTCGACATAGTGGGGGCCCTGGAAAGGTACGTGTCCTCATCAAAAGTCAGCAGCTACTTTTTGAATTTTTTTTTTTTGTGCTATAAACATAAAAAGCGACACATTTTGAAGAAAAAAAAAAATTTACTTTTTGCTATAATATCCAGGAAAAAAAAAAGTTAAACACATTTCTTCATCAGTTTAGGCCGATGCATATTCTTCTACATATATTTGGTAAAAAAATCGAATCAATGGTTATGGCTGACTAGAGGAGGTGGGAGATCGTTGTTCCTACTTGAACACATGATCTCTCTCCTCTGACAGAATTGGGATGTGTGTGTGTGTGTGTGTGTGTGTGTGTGCGTGCGCGCGCGCACATTCTTGCTCTGTCACGGGCAATTGCGGGTGGCCGGCAGTCATCGGACATTCGCGTCTGCTCCGGGGACACGTTGCAGTCTTTTTTAAAGAGCAATCATACATTTACGACTGCTCACCCAGAGGAGCCATACTGCTGCAGCTTGTCGGGAAGGGGTTAAAGGAGTTGTAAAGGCAGAATTATTATTTATTTATTTTTATTTTTTTAAATACATTGGGATCAAAAAAAAATTCTGTGAGCAGCATCCACCCAGCACCCCCTAAATACCTGAGCCCATCTCTCTCCAGCGATGTCCACGCCATCCAGGACACTCCTCCTGATTGGCTGAGACACAGCAGCAATGCCATTGGCTCCTGTGGCTGTCAGCCAATCAGGGGAGAGGGGCCGAGCCAGGGCTCCATGTCTGAATGGACACACGGTGCTGTGACTTGGCGCCAGTGCCCCCATAGGAAGCTGCTTACTGTGGGTGCACTGAATAGGAGGGAGGGGCCAGGAGCAGCAAAGAGATCCGAGAAGTGGCGCGTCTGGGCAGCTCTGTGCAAAACCAACTGCAGAGAGGTAAGTATAGTGTGTGTGTGTGTGTCTCCCCCCCCCCCCCCCCCCCCCCCCCATCAAAAATGCATGCAAAGTAGGTTATATGGATTCCAATTGCATAGTTTACACCAGTGCAATGCATTCCAGTGTTTCCGTTCCAGAAAAGAGAGTACAATGTGCTGTGTTTTTGTTTTTTTTCTTCCTGCACAGAACTGTACTAGAACGCTGTAAAAAGCATCAAACACACCAGACCCCAGTACAGTTGGAATATAATACTATTAGTTGCCTAAAAAGCCCATCTAGGGGATTTCCCTTTTTTTTTTTTTTTCTCTTTCTTTCTTTTTTTTTTTTTTTTTTTTTTTTTTCCTTTTGTGTCTTGAATACTGGATGTGGCACTTTTAAGCATAGATTTGCCATTTGCTCTTTCTGTTTTTTGTATACCCCTCAGCAACATCCAGGGCAAGCTGTCTTGATAAGACTGAAACAGATGACTTGGAAACTTGTCATTTTTTTTTTTGCTTCCCAAACCTCCATCAGTCACAGGTCATGATGACCAAGCAGTATACAGAGGTACTGCTAAACACTTTTTTACACAAGTGCTGCTAATATACACAAGGGGTACTAAATATAAGTATGCCCACGTGTTATCTCTATCTCGCAGGCCAATTGTCCACTAAAGATCTGATGTGGCCCTCGCCCTCCTGCTCCAAGATGGCAGGTTGGCAAGCCCAGATCACGGGTTGCCGACCAGCCATCCCAGAGCAGCAGTTTTGTGAATGAAGCCACTGGTATTGGAAAGCAAGTGGCTGTGGAGCAGAGACACATAAGCCAATGCTTCCTGTATGGGACCCTCTCCTGTCACAGGCGGAGTGATAGCAAATGCACTCTGCCTGGGACAGCAACAACCAGCGATACCATAATGGAAGATGGGTATTAAAGGTAAGTTTATTACTAAATTCACAGTGTATATGGATATGTTTTGCAGTGCTTACTGGGCTGCTTTCAAACTGATCCGCAGGTGCAGTGCAGCTGCGGGTTACCTGCATAAACTTCTGTTATTACCTACAGTGCGCTGCAGTGTAGGTGGGGGGCATTTAAATAACAAACCCTGCCTTAAGTGATTTAGCATCCAAGCAGATGTGAAGGCATCAGAAGTAGTTGTAGATCTTGCACATTAATCATGTTTATGGACATGGCAATCCCCTTCTGTAAACAAAGGCGTATTATCTGGTTATTGAAGTCCAAAGAAAAAAGGGTTGCTCTGTTCTGTTTTGGCAGGGCAAGCAAATGCATGATTTCAGTGTTAGTCAGAGCCCCTTTAAAGTGACCCTGGCACAGATTGGGGCAATTCATACTGAGGGAATTCAGGACTGCCTGACTTTACATGCTGTATTGTAGTGTCTGTGCCTGCATACTGGCATCAAACAAGATATCCTTATTGAGACTTGTGTAATCCAAAAGAGAAACTGCAGCAGTCTCGTATAGGTGCCCTCGTATACCTATTGCAGACTCCACCTCCCACCTATTCTTATTTGCCCATAACTCATGGGCTGCATGATTGGCCAGTATGATTTTGCCAGAAGCAGTAGTCATAGGCAAGCAATGGCACGCTTTGCCTGTTATATAGCTTCGCTCTGGGCTTTAACTGTAGCCCAAGAACCTTAGCCAGGTATTTTTTGGGTACTTTTAGTTGTTTACCTGCAGCAGGTTCTTTTTGACAATTTCTCTTTTAAAATGCTCCATTTGATCACTGTTGATACTTTGTGAATCCATATAGTTTATGGGAAAATGTAAGACGTGAGGTGAAGTCAAAGTAAAGCCAACAAAACAGGGAAGATATACAAAAGAGGAATTTCTGCTTATTTGTCTCCTTTCAGGGGGGGGAACTGGCTGTACTAACATCTTGGGCTCCCTGGACAGGTGAGTGTCCATATATTAAGTCAGCAGCTGCAGTATTTGTAGTTGCTGACTTTAAATATTTCGTGGGGTGGGAGGAACTTTAATTTTTAGACTGAATATTCAGGTTCTTCCATAAGCCCAGTTGTGACTGACTCTAAAGAGTTAGTTATTCTAAATCGAAATATATATATGCAAGCCCCCCAAAGTAAGCCCCTTGCACTTTGTTCTATTGAGATGGGGGGTGGGGGGGGGGCCACGAAGCGCACGGACTATAGAAGGTGTCATTTGCTCATTACCCAGCTCATGGTTTAGTAATTTGGCCTGGGAATGCATAGGATGCTCCTATAAGAAGCTCCACTGGGGGGGGGGCAGATTCCTCATCCACACAAACCACTGCCATAATACACTAATCATTGGTTGCAGCTGATTGGCTGCAGCCAGTGATTGTCCACAAATTTTCTGATGTCACTTTGGCAGAATTTTAATTTAAATAATTGACTTGCCTTTTATAGTAAACCAAACTCTGATTGAAATTCACTCTGTTCAGTGTATGGCCAGCTTAAAGAGGAGCTCCAGTCTCTCCCCAAAAAAATGAAGTCTCCAAATGCTGCAGCTGGTGACTTTTAATATAGGGACACTTGCCTGTCCAAGGATCCAGCAAAATCCTTGTCAGAGCCAGTTCTCCATTTGGCTTTGAGGCCAGACGCTGGGATCTTCAGTAAGGTAAAGGCGTTTTCAAGCTGCAGTGTGCAAGAGGCCTTACAAGGTGAGGATTTACATACATTTTGCCTTATGTTTTTGACTGGCACAGTGACTGGTGTTCCGACATTTTTTATTTATTTTTTTCCCCAAGTATTCTTGAGCCCATGCAGTAATATCGATCACAGAATCATGCCTGGTTTTTAATGCAGTGCTGTTTTGATAGCCCAAAGATCACGGGGCACTATTGAAGCTCAGTCTTGATCTTTGCACAGATTTCTCCAGATTCTCTGTAGTGTAGGTTATAATATATTTAAAGTCCTTTGCAATTTAATGTTGGAACCTTAATCTGAAATTGTTCAATTTCTAGAAGCAGCTTTTCAGATCAGTGAACCTCTGCCCGTTTTTACTTCTGAGATACTGATAATCTTAAAGAGGAAGTAAAGGCTTTTTTTATTTTATTTTTTATTTTTTGCAAGGCAAAGGCATAATGAGCTAGTATGCATAGCATACTAGCTCATTATGAATAGAGGTCGACCGATATGGGTTTTTCTCTGGCCGATGCCGATATTTAGAAATCATGGCGGCCGATATATGATGCCGATTTATTATTTTTTTTTTTGGGCCGATATGTTAGGCTGATTTTATTTTATTTATTTTTAATCCCCCTTGATCTAACACGCCTTTCCCACTGGGGCGATTTTTAAGGCGCTTTTGGGCTAAAAATAGCGCCTGTAAAGTGCCTGCAAAATGGCTCCCCTGCAGTCTGTGTGAAAGACAGAGTGCTTTCACACTGAGGCGATGCGCTGGCAGGATCTTAAAAAAAAAAAAAAAGTCCTGCAAGCAGCACGTTTGGAGTGGTGTATACCGCTCCTCCACCACTCCTGCCCATTGATATGAATGGGCACCACTGCCGAAGCGCATGCCATGCGATTTGGCAGCGGTGCTTCATGGGGGCATTTAACCTCTTCCTTGGCCTCTAGCTGGGTTATATGTGCCCCACTAGCAGCCAAATAACACTGCTAAAATGATGGTAAAGAGCTGCTAAAACTTGCGTTTTACCATCAACGCCTGCCCGCTCCTGTGTGAAAGCGGCCTTCATAAGTGATACAGAAAATTTCTTACACTTAAATATTTATTAAACAAAACAAACCTCCAATCAGTTTACTTGTATGTATGATCTAGATTAAAAAAAAAAAAAACTATATATTAAATAAAAACGGGTAGTCAAAACTTTTGGACAAAAAAAAAAAAATGGGCTAACTTTACTGTTTTTATTTTATTTTTATTTTTTAAATGGGGTATTTTTTTTCCCAAAAAAATGCATTTGAAAGACCTCTGTGCAAATGCCGTGTGACATAAAATATTGCAACAACCGCTATTTTATTCCCTAGGATCTCTGCTAAAAAAATATATATAATTTTTGGGGGGGTCTAAGTGATTTTCTGGCAGAAAATACAGGATTTTTACTTGTAAGCAACAAGTGTCAGAAAAGATTTAGTCTTTAAATGGTTAAACTGAGAACTTCTACACGCTGAGATGACTTCATTCATTCAAGTGTAAACATTGTATCATTTAGTTCTTTTCTTGGCAGTCTGCCCAGAGAAGAGGAAAGTGTTGCTATGACGACTCAGGCAACTCACACTGACTTCTTACAGAAGTCATTTCAAAGTCCCGCTGTAGAATCGGCTTTTTATCAGCACAATCGGCCGATGCCGATTATTTAAAAAACGGCAAATATCGGCCGACCTCTAATTATGAATAACTTACCTGAGAGCGAAGTCCCCCCCGAAGCAGTGGTCCTCCTTTTATCTTTGCTGCTGCCATCTATCCCGGAGTGACTTCCGAGTCTTGCTGCTCCGGCACTGTGATTCGCCGGAGCCGCGATGACGTCACTCCGCGCCATAGTCAGCGGTGCCTGTCTTTTTGTAAATATCTCCTAAACCGTATAGGTTTAGGAGATCTTTCTTGGACCTACAGGTAAGCCTTAATCTAGGCTTACCTGTAGGTCAAAGTGGTTTGTAAGGGTTTACAACCACTTTAAGATCTGCAAACCATTACACTGATTTTATATTTTGCATAGCATCCTAACATTTTTTTTTTTTTTTTTTTTTTTTTTTTTTTTTTTGGAACTGGGGTTGTAGTTTTGTAAATATAGTGGCAAGAAAAAAAGTATGTGAACCCCTTGTAACGAACTGTTTTTGTGCAGTAATTTGCCATAAAATGTTATCTGATCTAAGACGCAATGAGCTTAAAGTAGTTGTAAACCCTTGGGGGGGGGGGGGGAAACCCTGCAAGATAAAGGCATAATGAGCTAGTATCCATAGCATACTAGCTCATTATGAATTACCTGAGAACAAAGCCCCTTCAGCTGTCCTTGACTCCCCCTCTAGCCGGCGGCATCTATCCCGGAGGTTACTTCCAGGTGTCGCAGCTCCGGCACTGTCATTGGCCGGAGCCGCAATGACGTCACTCCCGCGGGAGCCGACAGGAATGGCACAGTTCAAGTGAAGCAGCGGCATGCATGTGCCATTGCTTCAGTTGGCTTAAAGAGGAAGTAAACCCTGATGGGTTTACTTCCTTTCATTCCCTGCAAAGGCAAAGCATAATGGACTACTATGCATTGCACAGTAGCCCATTATGTGTCACTTACCTGACACAGGAGCCAGCGAAGTTGCCGCTGACCCCTGTTGTCCGCCGCATCCATCTTGCTGGTGGCGTCTCGCAGCTCCGCCGCTGTCATTCGGTGAAGCTGCGATGACGTCACTCCCGCGCATGCGCACGCGAGTCGACACGCACGGCAGCTCCATTCTTGGAAATGCCGCGCTCAGTGCACCTGCGCGCCGCTGTCTACGGCGCATGCACCGTAGACAGCGGTGCCCGTTTTCGGGCAAATATCTCCTAAACCATATAGGTTTCTGAGATATTGCTTGGACCTACAGGTAAGCCTTAATCTAGGCTTACCTGTAGGTCAAAGTGGTTTGTAAGGGTTTACAACCACTTTAAGTGCGCATGTGCTGCATGATGTTGGCACATGCAACTACAGGAATATCTCTTAAACCTGTCATTTTAAAGTGGTTGTCAAGGGTTTACAACCACTTCCCGACCAGCGCACGACAATGTACTTCGACAGAATGGCACGGGCAGGCATATTGGCGTACAGGTACGTCCAATATTCAATGCCGCCCTGCCATCGGGAGCGCGCCGCCGGCAGCGCGCTCCCGCGCTGGTCGGGACCCCCGTGAGTCTGGTCGTGGGACCCGCGGACTCGATCGCCGCGGGCAACCCCACGATCGTCTCACGGAGCGGCCGAATGGAGGAAATGCAGAGTAAACGGCATTCTGCCTAGCAACTAGTGACGCTGATCTCTGCTCCATGTGATTGGAGCAGAGATCAGTGTTCACTAAATGAAAGCCCAACCCCCCCCCCCCCCCACAGTTAGTAACACACCCCTAGGAACACTTAACCCCTACACTGCCACCCACTGGTTAACCCCTTCACTGCCAGTGTCATTTACACAGGAATCACTGCATTTATATAGCAGTGATTACTGTATAAATGACAATGGTCCCAAAAATGTCCGATGGGTCCCCCACAATGTCGCAGTCGCAATAAAAATCGCTGATCGCCGCCATTACTAGTAAAAAAAAAAAATAAAAAAAAAAATTTATAAAAATGCTATAAAACTATCCCTATTTTGTAAACGCTATAACTTTTGCGCAAACCAATCAATAATCGCTTATTGCGTTTTTTTTTTTTTTTTTTTTTACCAAAAATATGTAGAATACATATCGGCCTAAACCGAGGGAAAATTTTTTTTTATATATTTTTGGGGGATATTTATTATAACAAAGTAAAAAATTCGTTTTTTTTTTAAAATTGTCGCTCTAGGGGTGATCAAATACCACCAAAAAGCTCTATTTGTGGGAAAAAAGGACGTAAATTTTGTTTGGGAGCCACGTCGCACGACCGCGCAATTGTCAGTTAAAGTGACGCAGTGCCGAATCGCAAAAAGTGGTCTGGTCTTTGACCAGCAAATTGGTCCGGTCTGAAAGTGGTTAAGCTAAACACAATTTAAATATCACGTATTTTGGAAGAAAATGCTGTTTGAGTGCAAACCAGTCACCGTATAATTATGTATTTACTTTATGTGGGTAAATAGCACGCGCTCTGCACAAGGTTTCTAATTGTAGTTTGTCTTTATTTTGCAGGGCATCTTTTTTATGAATAATCAAAAGCAACAAAAGCCAACGCTATCTGGCCAGCGTTTTAAAACCCGAAAAAGAGGTAATGTGAACACCGATCACCTTTATCATTACATGCTCCATTATGCAGTCAAAATAAAATCCGTTATCTGTCAAATATTACAGTAACCAAAACTGAAATCTTCAAAGCATGTCTATTTGGGGCCAAGGCTTGTTTTATGGAAATTATTGAAGTACTTTCTAAAGCGAGAAATATTGAAACTTGCAGTGCTTTATCCCATATAAAGCCCCATTCATGTGTTTATGCAACTTTGGACCCATAGGGACATGACAAGTCGCACACCAATGAATACCGTTCATATTTGCAACTTTAACCACTTTTCAATTGCACTGCTACATCACGAACATCCAGTTCTGGAAGGGTGTTGTATGATGTCCTCCCAGAACTTTTTTACTAAATTTAAAATATAAACCTGTTTAGTGTTGATGGATACATTTTCTAAACTTTTTTTATTTAATTTTTTTGCTCCTTTTTGACAAATGGTGAAAATAGAACGTATGCAAAATTCTCAAATCTGGAGGTTTTATATTTTCCCTTGCAACGTTCAGACTCCTCCATACCATATATTTTCTTAAATCACATGGCCAATAGCGTAAAGGTGCTACTGATTTTAAGGGCCCTGCGATAATCGTGCAAATGTTTTGTTAAACAATATTTTTTGCTAAAAATACATTAAATCATTATTGGTGGATTCATACATGGCTTTATTTAGTAGGAATTTTGTAACGTTGGCTAAAACCTGTATTGAGCTAATAATTAACAAATATTTGTACATTTTTAAATTGCACTTTTTTTTTTTTATTGCCCAGCAATAAGGCAAATGCACACAAACGCAGCATTACAAAATTGCTACTAAAGTATCCACATGTGGCATACTAAAGTGTGTGTGTGTGTGTGTGTGTGTGTCCCCTTGTCCTGCATGGGGATGCTCAGGTTTTTTGTCCAGGTAGTCCCATTTATGCCAGTTGGGATGCAATGGCTGCACAGGCATAGCTGCTGCTCCCAATCTTGACATGCGTGTGGGTGCACGGACCCGCATGCAGACAGTATGAACTCTAGGACGTGCAGCTGGACCTACATGGATGTCAAATTGGGAGTAATGGCTGTTCATGCAGTTGCTACATCCAAAATGACATGAATGGAACACCTGTGCATCCCTGTACAGGTAAACATGGCCTTGCAGGGGTGTATGCCCTGTGTGAACCAGGCTTTAGGCCCCTTTTACACATGCAGATGGCATGTGTCCCTTTACGCCTGCCTGCATCCAACTCTGTCTCCCAAAAGCAGACTGATGGGCATCTGTCCCCCCCCATCCATCTAGCAGATCATATCGGATGGAAACCAACGAGGTGGTTTTTATATTATATTTTCCATCTGACCTCCCCATAGAGAACAGCAGGCTATGTCTGTGTCTGTCCGCTCTGCATCAGCGGAGCGGACAGGGACCTGCCATCCACCTGCTTAATGGATCAGCAGACAGATCCCCTGCTGATTCATGTGAAAGGGGCCTTACTATGTGATTGGTATGTGGGTTTCCCTTTTTCTTTTTTCCTTTGTAATGTCGGAGGTCTTTTTGGGATCGACAAAGGGACTAAAGTAGGAGGACATATTTTGATGCACCTGAAGCCAGCAGGAGAGGCAGTGGAGGGTGGTTGGTGGGCAAGAATCGGTGTGTGGTTTAAAAGGGATGCAAAAAAGTAGGGTAGCCTTTTTGGAGTAAGGAGTGGTGTGGAAGGGAAGTGGATACACTTTTGCATAATTTGAATGTTTTAGGCCTCCAAAATAACATTGAGGACCCTGTGTACTGCAGTGTATTAGACTTGCTAAATCTATAGAAAATATCCATTTTTATTTTTTTTTCAGAATTGTAAACTTCTACAAACCAATTCTCTTCTTTTTCAGATGAAAAGGAGAGGTTTGACCCTACCCAATTTCAAGACTGTATTATTCAAGGCTTAAATGAAACTGGCAACGACTTGGAAGCAGTAGCAAAATTTCTTGATGCTTCTGGAGCAAAACTTGACTATCGTCGCTATGCAGAAACACTTTTTGACATCCTGGTGGCTGGTGGGATGCTGGGTATGCAAGCACATAAAATTGTTGCTATCAAACATCTTGTCTGCTATTCTCAGTACTGGCAACTGGTCTAACTACATAATTGCATTTCAAAATGGTGCTGCAGTAAGAAATTATACCTGGTAGTGGTGCTGTAGTTTGTGCCAGAACTGACGATACAAAAACTGACTTCACGTGATCTTGCAATAATAAAAAGGCTCTATTGTACAATGAATGCTTCTGCCTTCATAACAATCGTTTTCAGATGAACTCCATTGACAACCTGGCTGTTTACATTTTTATGATTTCACTGCCGTGCCATAGCACCTGCTTCATCTGCTCAAATTCATCTGAACTTGCTTCTACAGGAACACTTGGGGTTTCCCTCTAAGACGTTTAGCTAAGGGTAGGATTAGCAAAAAACTAAGTTTTCAGATCCTGCATTAAACAGATGGGAGGTAGTTTGGGGATACTAGTCAGGAGCAAGCAGTGTGTTCTGATTGGATGCAGGTGTCATTTTTATGAATTTTCCATCTGGTTCTTTTATTGGGTAGTTTACAAAAATCGACTGTTAAGCCATGTATGTGGCTAGAAATGGCACTGTGAATATACCCTGGCCAATTTATCTATCATGTAGGATCAAGTCTGCTATGGCATTGACTTTCAGAAGTACACCCAGAATTTCCATGTGTTTACAGTCTTGATACAATGCACATGAGTTGGACTCTATTAGAGCAGGCAGTGCACTGACTTATGTTGGCTGCTGGTTTGTATTTTTAGTGCTCATTCTCACACGTGCAAAATGTTTACATATCTTCTATAAAATCTTGTCTTTGGACATGTACAATTTGTGCTAACTTTGCATGCATACAGAGCCAATGGTACGCTAATTACTTGGCTGCAGGTGGCTATTCAGGGCCAATGGCATACATTTAACACTGTATGCATGTAAAGATTAGCACATTTTATGTGTACCCTTGTGCATGAGCCCTTAACTAGCATTCATTTGTTGCAGTGGTTTGTCCATGGTTGCACATGGAACTCCAACATGTATTTGCTTTTCCAATGTGCTTCTCCTATGTAATGGGCTGGGAACATTGTACTGCATTTGTTCTAATTATGCCAATTTTAATCTTGCAGCACCAGGTGGTACTCTTACCGATGACGTGATCCGTACTGATGTTTGTGTGTTTTCAGCACAAGAAGATCTAGAGACCATGCAGGCATTTGCTCAGGTAAGGTATTAAGAACATCCATTCCAACAAAAACACATAAAAATAGGGCATACAGTTGGCATAGAAAATCTCTTCTGAACATCGCTAGCCCAATGGGGGGGCCGGGGCACTCTGGTTGATATAGCATATCTAACAAAAAGGCCTGGTGTGTTCCTATCAAGACTGTCAGGAACCAGAAAAACCAAATGAGTGTCCCAACATACGATCTGAAGATGGTAAATTAGTTTAATAGTAAATATACAAAAATATAAACAAAATGCTCCACAATGGGAGATAAAAATATGTAAACGCCTGCAATTAAATGACAGCCATAACTATCTAATCGAACGTATAGTAGATGTAACAGAAGGACACATATACAAACAGCATTAAATACATAAAACGTATAACAAAGTTGTATAGTCCGGATGCCAGGAATCTGTGGGTGTCACTATCACATATGACTGTGTCAAAATTATTGCATGGATATGCAAAATGGGTAGTGACATCCACACAGTGGTCCCTGGAAGGCTCAAGCCTATAGTAAGCGGTGGGAGAGAAAATATAGGGGGGAAGGGGAAAGGCTACGATGTTCAAAAGGTCCTGTATTTGAGAAAATCTATGTACTAATAACTCTCTCCCTGGTAGTGCTGGTAGGAATAAATCTGTAATGTTGGATTAGAATGATGTTCATATACAGGACCATGCGGGGGCGAAATGGACTGCAAATGTAAAGGGATCCATCATAGACCTGCAGATGGATCATGTCATAATAGATAGCGCTATGAATTCACTGCCCAAGTATCAGTCTCCAGTACATTGAGTTATAGATAGTGGTATCAAATATATCTAATATACAGGCTTGTAAACAGTCAAAAAAGCATGTTGGATTTCAGCAATGTGTGCAATAATAAAGATGCCATACAATACCGTATCCTCAATGTCACTGGTTCCAATATGTGGCGTTTAGAGGATGATGGAACCCACATGAATGCTATCCTGTATCGGATTCCTGAATGAAGATGGAACCATTCAATGGTATAAATGCGTAGTCCTCAGCTCTATTAGGTTTTCTGCTCCTACGTAACTATTCCACAGTATTTGTGCTATGATTCCGCATACTCTCCTCTATCATTTGTCCATATCCCCGTCTCTCCAATGGATGGTTCTATCTTCATTCAGGGAAGAATTTATTTTTTTCCCCTCAATTACAAGACCTTTTGTACATCGTAGCCATTCTCCCCCCCCCCCCCCCCCCTATATTTTCTCTTCCTCCGCTTACTATAGGCTTGAGCCTTCCAGGGACCACTGTGTGAATGTCACTACCTATTTTGCATATCCAGGCAATATTTTTGATGCACACTTTATTATGTCTTGTATATTTAATGTTTGTATATGTGTCCTTCTGTTACATCTAGTATACGATAGTTATGGATGTTTAATTGCAGGTTTTTACTTATTTTTACCTCCCAGTTTGTACCTCCCAGTGTGTGTGTGTTTATAAAAAAAAAATTTTTTTTTTATTTTTTTTACTATATTCACATCGTATGTTGGGACACTCATTTTTGTTTTTTCTGGTTCCTGCCAGTCTTGATAGGAACACACCAGGTCTTTTTTGTTAGATATTAAGAACATCCAAACAAGCTTTGCAGAACCCTTTAAAAAAAAGGCTGTTAAGATTCCCATGTCTACACGGCACATTTGGCGTTTCTGTAACTGCTGTTTTAGCATATTACATTACAGCAGGCCTAAAAATGATTTGGCAGCACCCTTGTATTGGGATATTGCATTTTGTAGCACCAAAAAAATCTGGGTACCGCTGACTAAAAATTTGTTTATATTATCAGGCAATGATGGCCAATAGAGCCCATATATGCTGTACTGCTGGAAGCATGTAACCATTACACAAGCTTTTTCATGCATAGGGACTGCTAAAAATGCAAGTCTGGCTTTTTTTTTTTTTTTTTTTTTGACTGAGACCTAGTGGGAAAGGGTTAAAACATTATTTTTATTTTATACTAAAAGAAAATCGCTTTTTTTCTAATCTGAAACCTGAAGAGTTGTTTTAACAAATTCAAGTGCAATTGTGTATTGTTTTACTCTTTAGGTTTTTAACAAACTAATCAGACGTTACAAATACCTGGAGAAATGCTTTGAAGAAGAGGTCAAAAAGGTATACATTTTGTTTTGCTCTTTTTGTAGTAGTGTTTGTGTTTTTTGAGTTTTGCATCTTAAACTCTTTTCTCTTTCCAGCTGTTTCTGTTTCTGAAAGGTTTTTCAGAGTCTGAGAGGAATAAGCTGGCCATGCTTACTGGTGTTCTTCTGGCCAATGGGATTCTTAATGCATCGATTCTTAACAGTCTCTATAATGAGAATTTGGTAAAAGAGGGTAAGTTGTTCTGAGGTTTGCACTGTTAGATTGAGGGTAACTAATGAGAAAGTTGTCTCCATAGGGTAAAAAAAAAAAATTTGGTTTACTCCCGGAGACTTTTTCAGTACCACTTTAACTTTTTTTTTTTTTTTTTTTTTTTTTTAGCATTTATGATCCAACAATACACACAATTGTAGCACAGTTGGCATCCTAAAGAATCTTTTTGGTCTTACTGGTGGCAGTTAACTTGGAAATCAATGCAGTCTGGTATTTAAAATCTGGCTGCTTTTGTGCAGTACAGACAGTCTTTATTGTAGACACTCTTCTGGACTAGATTGCTGTTTTTATGAAACAAGTTTCATGGCTCTGTCACAGTGCATAAAGTGGCCAGCAGGTCTGCAACATGTTCTGTGCTTTGTGGCTTCTGTCTAAATTGTCCTAGTTTGACAATCTAAGTGTGCCTGTGATGTAGAGCTGCATGTGAAGCCATATACAGTGCCC
Source organism: Lithobates pipiens (assembly GCF_037356315.1). Classification (NCBI taxonomy): domain Eukaryota; kingdom Metazoa; phylum Chordata; class Amphibia; order Anura; family Ranidae; genus Lithobates; species Lithobates pipiens. The sequence goes on from NW_027507784.1 coordinate 171,019,711, forward strand.
TGAAAAAGTATTCATACCTCTTGACATTTTCCACATTTTGTCATGTTACAACCAAAAAAAATGTAAATGGGAATTTTATTGGGATTTTATGTGATGGACCAACACAAAGTGGCACAATTAAGTGGCAGTGTTTTCTCTTTAGAACCTAACCCTGCTTTAAACTTTTATCTCTGACCTGTCTATGTTCCTTGGACTTCATGGTGCTGTTTGCTCACTAAGGTTCTCTAACAAACTGTAATTTTACTGAGATTAAATTTACACACAGGTGGTCTCTATTTACTAATTGGGTGAGTTCTGAAGGTAACTAGTTCCTCTAGATTTTAGTTAGGCATATTTAATGTAAAGGGGGCTAAATACAAATACACCCACACTTTTCAGGAAAAAAAAAAAAAATATATATATATATATATTTTAGAATTTTTTTTTTTTTTTTTTTTTTTTTTTTTTCCCCCTCTCCGTTGTGTTTTGGTCTAGCACATAAAATACACTTGTGTTTTTGGCTGTAACATGACAAAATGTTGAAAATGTCAAGCGGGTATGAATACTTTTTCAAGGCGCTGTACCAAAAGCATGGTGGTAGTAGTCAGCTGTTTTTTGTATAGTATTACCCCATGCACTGGAGATCCTTCCTTTATAGACATATTGTCTGTTTTGCAGTCCTTGTATCCTCCACCCATTAAAACCATTGTGGGAGGGGCGGTCAGATGATACAGTTGTAGACTATTGTGTGAAATACCTAATTGACATGGCTATATTTTTATTTTTATTTTCCCCCCCAGGTGTTTCAGCTGCTTTTGCAGTAAAACTATTTAAATCCTGGATCAAAGAAAAAGATATTAATGCAGTAGCTGGAAGTCTTAGGAAAGTGAATATGGACAATAGACTAATGGTAAGACAGTTATTTCTGATTTTGTGGCAAGAATATCGCCTACTGCCAGACCACTATACATGATCTAAATATCCCTGCTTTGCTCTTACCTCTTTGAAATTAATTCTAGGAACTATTTCCAGCAAACAAGCAGAGTGTAGAACACTTCACAAAATACTTCACAGATGCCGGATTAAAGGAATTATCAGAGTATGTCCGGAATCAACAAACAATAGGGGCTCGTAAGGAGCTTCTAAAAGAGCTGCAGGAAATGATGGCAAAAGGAGAGCCTCTTAAAGAGGTAACTACTTGAACATATTATAATGTGAATTTGTTGCTCAGAACTCTACTAGACCTAAATTGATACCTGGCCTCTTAATGGCTTGCTGTTCTACAGTCCTTGGTTATGAAACTAGATTTTATTTTACTGACTTTTTTTAAAACAAAGCTTGTACCCTCCCCCCTAACTTTCAGATCAGTATATATGTAAAGGAAGAAATGAAGAAAAACAACATCTCTGAGCAGACGGTCATTGGTATATTATGGTCCAGTGTGATGAGCTGTGTGGAATGGAACAAAAAAGAGGAGCTGGTTACAGAGCAAGCCATCAAACACTTGAAGGTATCTGTCCAAATAAAGCCCATTTCTCCCTGAAAAAGTCCCCCAAAAATGCCTGTTGCTCCTACCAATAAAGTCCACCTATCGCTGCTTTCCTTGATGGTGTGGCAACAATGCTCCTAGAGCAGAGTTGCTGTGCCTGCTTGCATTACAGTTGGATGGAATTTTTTTTTTTTTTTTTTAGGGGCTTTATAGTAATTTGCAAGACGTACAGTAAGCCCTTGTACACACGGTTGGAGAATCCGTCGGAATGTGTCCTATTGGACCGTGTCGTCGGATAATCCGACTGTGTGTGGTATGCATCGGACTGATTCCGTCGGAATATCCGTCGGACCCAATTTTCCAACATGTTGGAAATATTTCCCGACCAACTGGGCCGGTCGGACATACTCCGATCATGTGTAGAGAATTTTGATCGGACCAAGTGCCACGCATGCTCAGATCAAATTCCTACATCAAAGCTATTGGCTACTAGCCTGAATGTAGTCCCATCATAACGAAATTATCATCACGTTCTGAAAGATCAGATTTTTCGCCAACTTTGTCTGACCGTGTGTATGCAACAGTTTCAGACAAGATCCCGCGGACAAAATCCGACGGATTTGGTTGTGGAAATCTCCGACCGTGTGTACAGGGGCTAAGATTGACTGACTGAGTCATGGTTCACTTGAAAGCAATGTTCCTGTGCGAGTTCCCGCATTGCATATGACTTGGAGGCAGTTCACACTTCCCTCTGCAAACTGCTGCAGGTGTCCAGTAGAAAGTTAATGACACCCCTAGATTGGATCGCAGTGCGAACTGTGAAATGGTGCAGGATTCAGATCGCATACACGTGAAGACCCATGCGACTTGATTGCGGTGGGGACCAAAAAGGTCCTTCGCCATTTTAATGCGAATGTGATTTCAGCCATACTGTTTTTATGGCTGAATTCGCATTGCTTGTGATCTGCACAGCAATGTGAATCGCATGCAAAGTCTTGCATCACACAAGTGTCAACCCATCTTTAAGTCACTTTTAGTATGCCAGAAGTGGCTTGCTGAAATGGCCCTGGTCTCTAAAGAACTGAAGAATGGAGGACACGCCTAATGAGGAAATCTCAGTGGGGGTAAATGGCAGCAAAGTTCTTCTTTCTTCCTTCTCTTCGTCTTCCCTGATGGCAGGAGACCTCAACACCCACAGCATTGATGCCTATAGGTTTACGCAACTGCAGCCATCCAGGCCTCAGGTGTAAGTTCACGTGACTGTTCGTAAACAAGTTAAAGTAGTTGTGCTGTTATGTTGCTTTTTCTTTAGGGGTGTGTGTGTGTGTGGCCTACCAATTCAAAATGATTTGACTTTTAAATGAGGCATACATGGTCTGTCCTGTCATGGGCTATTAGAATCATTAGGAAATGCTACTGTTCAGGAGATTTGACTGCTACAAACTAATGCTTTTTGTCAACTGAGCAACATTTGGTTATATTGAAATATAACCTGTATGGCTTGGAATTGTTTTGTTTAGTGTGTTTATGTAAAATAGAGATATATATTCAAAAGTGTTAAGCAGGTATGAAATATTTTTTTTTTTTTAAAACAAGAATGCTTTCAGACAAGTGTGTGTGTATATTAGAACTTATACATTTTTGCAAAATGAAAAGATACAACAGTAAAATCTTATCAAAATCAATATTTGGTGGGACTACCCGTTTTGGCTTCAAACCAGCATAAATTCTTGCACAAAGTCAAAGATTATGTAGGATTAGTCGGGTGTATGATGATAAAGCAATTATACCAAGCAAGTGCTAATCATCCATTCCTTATGTAGGTTGAAACAGTTGTTAGTTGAAACAGATCATTGTGTTGGAGGCTTAAAATGGGTTGAGAAACCGCTACTAAAGCCAGCCATAGACTGAATCTCGGCTGGTTTAGCAGAGACCGGCTGAGATTTGAGTCATGCATGGACAGGTTGTTTGTACACAAGTTGATCAAGTAATATTCATGGTGTTGTCCTGGCCAGGATGGTTCCCCATGCCAGATGTCCAGCAGTGCCACTGCACAGAACTGACACAGAAACCAGTGGCATTGAGGTATGCATATAGACTGTCCAGAAGTAGTCTTCATGGAAGAATTTTGGCCAAAAGCCATACCTCCAACATGGAAACAGTGCTGAGTGACTCAACTATGCACAATAACATAGGAACCGGGAAGCAGAAAAATGTCAGTAGGTGCTCTGGACTGATTAGTCAAAACTTGCTACATTTAGCTGTAGCAGAAGACAGTTTGTTTGCTGGAGAGTAAGCTACATGTCTGCAAATGGAGTTGGAGATTTGGTCAGGATCAATGGTGTCCTGCTGGGAAATACAGGCAGATAGTTATCCATCATGCCATACCATCAGGGAGGTGTGCGATTAAACGCAACCTTATTCTGCAGCAGGACAACCACCCCAAATATACAGCCAGTGTCATTTAAGAACCATCTCTGTCCTAATGTTGTAAAGCACTGAGCAAACTGTTGCCACTATATAAATCTCATAGAAGTATAATTATTCTTCCTTGTAAAGAACAAGGAGTCCTGGAGGTGGTTTGGCCCCCAAAGAGCCACAGATATCAACATCGTAAAGTCTGGGATTACATAAGACAACAATTTTGAGACTGCCTACATGCACAGAAGTGCTGAGGTTGTTCCAAACATCTTGGAGAACTAACAGATCTGCTGAGTGCCTTCAAAAATCATGTGCGAGAGTTCCTAGAGGAATTGATTCTGTTTTGAGCAGAGTGGTCACACAATTTTTGATTTCTATTCTGTTTTTACTTTCCATTTTGTTTAATTTTAACATTTCTATTTCTGAAATTTATATCTTGTCTCCAGCAATACAGCCCTCTCCTTGCTGCCTTTACTACACAAGGTCAGTCTGAACTGACTTTGCTGCTGAAAATTCAGGAGTATTGTTATGACAACATTCACTTCATGAAATCCTTCCAGAAAATTGTGGTGCTCTTTTACAAAGGTAAGCTTGGTAGTTTTTTAGGCTTCAAACACATGTACGTTTTGAGGCTCAAACATAAAATTCTTGGTGCTCTCCTACACATGGGGAACAGCAGGTGGTGCATACAGCCAGCAATATAGAAGTCAATTGCTGTAATTGCTGCGCCTGTGCATAAAGCATATTTTCTTGAGCACTTGCACGGAAATATGCTGTGTATGGCAACAGGTAAATGCTAATGCAGAGAAGCATCTGTGCGTGAGAGCTTGCGCATTGTTTTAGGCTCTCAAATTTTTGATGTAACTGCATGCAGATATGAAACTGATGTTTAGAACTTGATATAGGTCTTATTCTCCCCCCATATTTACTTATGAGAAAATTGTCCTGGTATTAAAATTGTACTAAACCATTGATTGTATGGTAACTATTGGTATTATGTACTGAACACATTGTACAGTATAGCACATATGGGTTCATAGATATGGAAAATGCTTAACACTACCATCCTGCTCTAAGGGCGAATTTCCTTGTTTTCTTGTTTGTACTATGGTTTGACACTTGATGAACATAAGTGGCTCAAGGGCAAATTGAAAGCTGATCTCCCCCTTTTTTTTTTTTTCCTCTCTCTCCTTACAGCTGAAGTTTTAAGTGAAGAGCCCATTCTGAAGTGGTATAAAGATGCACATGTTGCTAAAGGAAAAAGTGTATTTCTGGAACAGATGAAAAAGTTTGTAGAGTGGCTTAAAAATGCAGAAGAAGGTAACTACTGTGCAAATGGTCCCCAGCCTTTTTTTGGTAGTTTGTTACGTCTCGCACGTTTTTATAAGAAATATATGCATGTAGAAATTCTTTAACACATGCATTGCTGCAAACATTTTATTAAAGCAGCTGTGTTGTAAATCTTAATTCCAGCTTGGTTGTTCAATGTTAATGCTATACATAAAGTGTTAAGACTTGACATTTAATTATTTGTATCTGTATGAGTTATTGACCCCAGGGAAGCAGTTAACCTTTATATAAAGGAAATCTTAAACAGCCACAAGGTAAAACTAGTTGCCTACCTAGACCCTTTCCAGCTATTCTGGGGGGACAGCACCACCTGCATTGTGAAACTGGCAACTACAGAATGGGCACAAGCTTATGGCTGCCATTCACTTGTGCTTAACCCAGCTAGGTAACTACTACCTGATGCTTTTAAAGGTAGAACATTTTAATTGTAAATGGCAGTGTAGTCATGGCTGTTCTAATTGAGGCATAATGCAAATACTATAACTTTTTTTTATTTTTTTCTCCCCTACAGAGTCGGAGTCTGAAAATGAAGATGTTGAATGAACTGTCAATAGTGTTGCCAGTAAGCAAACACAGGAGCTGTAGATTCAAAGTCATACTCAATTATGTGTCTTTTCTGGTTCATTACATCCTACCTCCTGTATCAAGCATGATATAAGGGCTTTCATCACTTACTTTTTTATTTTTTATTTTTTTTCCCCCTCCTTTTCCCCTTTTACAGTCATGTTTTTAGTTTTAGAAGAAACCATGTTTTAAGTAACAATGCGTTGTCCAAATTCCATGTCCTGGATTTTTGTTACCCTCTACCTCCTGTATTTTCTACTGTAATGTAATTTAAGGCCTTTCAAAATGTAACAATTCGTTTTATCCCCCGGTTTTCTATTAAATAAAGTTCAAAATCACTATGATTTGGTATATTTGTTATGGAAAAATATTTCGAAATTAAATGCCATATTCGACGACCTACTGTGGTTTTTGATTTTTATTTTTTTACCTTTTTTTATTTTTCTATTCAACTGTGTGATCTTGCGCATGTGTGTGAATTCAGTTTACAGCGATGGTTAAGTCAAGCAGTTGACATAAATGGAAACGGTTTCCACTGCACAATGATTTTTAGTTTGTTCTAGGCACTTCTGCCAAGCAGACCATGGGCATGCCACCTGGTTGTTGATGGAGCAAACACTTTATAGGTGTTTATGGCAATCAGCGTGTTTTGTACAGATGTAGTACTATCTGACATTTTTTTTTAAAGTGCGCCGCAGTATGGGGGATTACAAGAGGCCCATAATCGCCACACTACAATATGAAATTTTATTTTTTGATTTGTAGAAGTACAGAACATAGCCTTTGGGCATTCCCTAGCTAACAAATACAACACAAACTGCTAACAAAATACAAAGAACAAAACATTCCATACACTGTGCTTGCCCTGTTATAATTTAATTTAAAGGATTAATGAATTGCAAGGAGATTCCTGCTCCCTCTCAACGAACAGTGATGGATATATCAGAACATTTACACATGGTTGGATTTATACCCAATCTAATGTACGAGTCTCTGCAAAGGAGTAAAACCGTACATATATCAGGCTAAACCATATTGCGGTGAATAGATTCAGTTCATGGACTCCTGATCGTCAGCTGTATGGTCTGAGTCTGTCCATGTGCCAGGCCACAATTTTTTTTTTTTTTATTTTTTTTTTTTTTTGGCAACCCTGTGACAAATCAGTTGCTCTGTATAGGGGTACAACCATATTGATGATTCCAGAAGGACAAAGTAGGGGCTGTGGCTGATTTCCACTTGAGCACTATTGCTTTCCTGACATAAAATAAGAGACCCAATAAAGTACACATAGCCCTATTAACAGCCAAAGAGTCTACTAACACCAGGAGACAAATTCCAAACTTTACAGGGGCATGCATAATAGTGGTCAGGGTATGTATGACCTGAGGGCACTCCCAAAAGATATGAGAAAATCTTGCAGGCTCACACAGAAAGAGGAACTAGAGTAAGAGGAACTAGAGTAGATACAATGTAGTCTCTGCGGTGTAAAATTCTGTGCACTATTTTAAATTGGATCCACCTGTCTTTAGTCGATATTAATGCCAGAAATGGGCTGTCTCAGAGATCCTCCTGGTCTTCATGATCAAAGTCCTGCTCCTCTGAGCGCCACGGAGTAAGCAGGGCATCTAGACCCTCATGAACGGAGGGCAGTAGTGACTTGTAGATCAGGGGTTGTTTTTTTTTATTTTTTTTTTTCCCTGAAGGAGAACCTCCAAATCGCAAATCATCCTGCTCCAATTGAAACGGAGAGGATTCAAATTGGGATGCATATGCGTGTTGGAGTTGCAGGAGCGGGGGGGGGGGGGGGGGGAATGCATTAGGCAGTGTAAATTTATGCCTCAACCTGTCAAATGTAAATAGTGCACGCCCATCATAAATGTCTTCAAGATAGCCAACTCCTTTGGCAGCCTGTAGACCAGGGTCCGGTAAGGAATGGAATTTAATACATAGAGGAAGAAAAAAAGCTCTGGACAGCTGCACTCCGGATCGAATCTGGAATAGTTGATGCCTTTTATTTTTCAAATAAACACTACATCACACGAACCACAGCAGAAAACGAGGGCATAGAACAAGAAAAAATACTGACGCGTTTTGCACTAAATTTAGCGCAGAACGCATCAGTTTTCCTTGTTCTATGCCCTTGTTTGCTGCTGTGCTTCGTGTGCCTTTATTTTTCAAATAAAAAAAACTATTCACATCAACTATTCCAGATTCGATCCGGAGTGTGGCTGTCCGGAGTTTTTTTTTTTTTTTTTTTTTTTTTTTTTTTTTTTTTCCCCTCTTCCTCTATTGGTTTGTGCAATTAACCTGCACCTGGGACTCCCTTGTCTGGAAACTTCAGTTTTTCAGGTAGACTAGCCTGGAGCGGTGTTTTTTCCTTCTTCCTAAGGAATGGGATTAAACCAAAGGAGTGTGGATGGGGACCTTTTACCCCGCACTATATTAAGTTTAATAACTGCCCTCATTAGCAGCAGTAAGGGACAGGTGAGAGGCTCTCGGATCCCTGTAAAGGAGATTACAGAGTCTCGTAGGATCCTGAGTGCACAGCTTCCAGAACTACTGAGGTGTTTCAGAGACAAGCCAGTTGTGAGCATGGCTGCCAAATAGTGGTTATAAAAGTCTGGGCAAGTCAACCCCCCCCCCCCCCCCCCCCCCCCCCCCCCCTTGTGTCCAAGGTCTGCATAAAATCTTCCTACTAAATCTAGCTGGGTGGGATTGCCATAAGGAGCCAATCGGTGAATCTAGTTCCTTAAAAAAGGATTTCAGTAATCGGACTGGGGAGTGCCTAAGGTTATACAATAGGACTGGGAGAATTTTCATTTTTGTTAGATTAAGTCTCCATATAAGAGAAAGGGAGATGTGACCAGGCTTTCGGCCTCCTCCCTTTTTTTTTTTTTTTTTTTTCTTTTTTAACCCCCACTGAAGAGCTGAGGACAAGTTAAGTTGTCTAAAATCCTTAGTGTTGCCAAAACTATTAATCCCTAAATATTTAATAGTCGTTGCCCATTGCAAAGGGGAATTGGGATCAGCCAGCCTCCTGATCAATTGGTAAAATTAGGTATTTACCCCAATTAGTATGTAAACCCAAGAGGGTCGCAATGCATTCTGAGGGGCTGGGGTCTTTTAGAGTATTAAATCATTGGCCTAAAGTGCTGCCTTGTCTACAGTGGAACCTACACGAATTCCAACATCCTTATTGGATGCTTTTAGTACCTCCACCAATGGTTCCATAGCCAGTGCAAACAATGCAGGGAAAAGAGCACACGCCTGCCTCCATCCAATCCTGGATCGGAAAGGAGATGACAATTTGCCGTTCAGCTTAATACTTGCCACGGGGACTTTGTATAATAGATTGATCAATTTCCTGAAGACTAAAACTGAAGAGCTCTAACACCTGCTTCAAGTAACCCCACTGGACTGTGTTGAAAGCCTTTTCAATATCAAAGGCTACCAAGACCCCTGACGCAGTCCCCTCGGTCTGAAGCTGGATGAGTGAAAACTGTGGTTATTAACATCTGTGCATTTGTCAGGCATAAAAGCCAGTTTAGTCAATATTAATAATTGATGGTAATACTTTCATTATCCTATTGGCCAGAGCTTTGGTGACATCTTTAAGTCATAGTTCAGTAGCAATTTTAGGTCTATAGGAAGAGCAGTGCTTTAAATCTTTACCAGGTTTGGGAAATAGCACAATACGTGCCTGATACATGCTAACTAGCAGCTGTCCAAGCAATGAGAGAAAAGCCTTTGTGACCTAGGGCCCAATAGGGTCATATGTGCCTTATACCATTCTCCTGGCAGACCATCTGGCCCTGGGAACATGGGGTTAGGGAAGGATTGTATAGCAGCCTCTATCTCCAAGCGTGCCAGCGGTTTATTGAGTTTCCTCTCTGTCCTCGGCAGACAAAAGCGGCAATCTCACGTCTTCCAGGAAATCCAGCAAAGACCTACCCGGTTCCAGAGGGAATCCTGATATATAATGTATTCTATAAATTATGGAATTCCTGTAGGATGCCCTTTGGGAGATTGTATTCCAGGAATCAGTTTGATAGGAAGGATCAGCTACCAGATTAGCTAACAGTTTTCAATTTTTATCCCCCTGATTCAATTTGGCAGCCAGACATTTAGTATCAGACTGCCCCAAAGAGGTGTAATGGAGATTAAGCTCCCTCCTTATTTGTGACGGGCCAGAGAATGAGTCAGGAGTCAGACCCTCTGTGAAAGCTACAGAAGCCTGCGACTCACGCTGCTCCAGTTGAGCGGCCTGTGAGGCAAAATCAGAGCACAAAATTTGGATAGAGGAGATTTATTCACCTATAGTATGAGCCTTGCACAACTCCCACACTAAATGGAGGTAGGTGGAATCCTCATTAAGCTGCTAAAATTCATGGTATTCCAAGAGATCACTTTGAGAGATGCCATTCAGCCGTCTTGTACAGCAGTAAAGAGAGGGACTCAAGGAACAGCATCAACCCAGATGGAGCAAAGGCAGGCAACCGGATGGCACAATTTAGATTACCCACTAAGAGCAGAGTTAAGTTAAGCCTGAGTGACTGTGAAATATATGCATTGTTATAATGAACAGTAAAACAATAACCAAAAAAACAAAATGTCCCCCCTCCCCACCCTGCCAGCCCTCCCATAACTGAAAGCGGCATATCTTCCCAACAGGAGCATGGCAAGTTGCCATGCATTGGAGGTAACGTGTGCAAGAGGCATACAGTACATAGGTCTGCTAACCCATAACAGGGTCATCCGGATAATAAATTATGTGCTGGTTACCCAGAAAGCTGGGGGTACAAAACTTATCACAGTCAATAGGAGCTTCCTGAGGCTAGTGTGGGCCCCCAAGCAGGGAGCTCAAAGCAAAAGACAGTTGGTGGGCAGTCCCAATCCCACCTGAGCTCCCAGGAGCAAGAGAATACAGGAGAATGTGGCTCTGTTCCCCTGGAGGACCCAGTGAGGTAGAGAAGAGTAGTCTCCCCTCCAGAGCAGTCCCAGTTCCAGGGGGAAAACAGAGGGTCACCATCAAAATTGTCAAGTGGCCACTAAAAGAAGCATCATACTAAGATAAGGTATGGCAATCAAATGCCGCAAATCGTATCCAGCCAGGAGGACGCCGCCTCAGGTGACTTCTGTAGGCGTGTTTCAATGGAGTAATCCGGAAATATGAGGAGCTTAGGGTTTTCATATTTCAGCTCCCCCACATTGCGCGCCTCGTGCAGGATCAGGTCACAATCATGAAAGTTCAGTAGTTTAAATATGAAGGTGCGTGGGGGTGCTCCCTGAGGCCCTCTGACTGGGGAAACCCGGTGGGCACGCTCCACCGCAAAGTGGGGTAAGACTGAGGCATGGGATAGGAGAGAGCGCAGCAGCTTTTCAATGAAGAGAGTATCATTGCCATCTGCTCCCTCAGGCAGCCCCAAAATGCACACATTTTTGCATCTGTTGCGATTTGTGGCATCTTCAGCCTGCGATTCCAAGTGTTTCACTCTGATCTTTAGGGTATGGAGGTCTGACGTGTGTTCCCCCTGTATGTCCTCTGTCGAGGATACACGCTGCTCCACCTCAGCCACCTGACCCCTAAAGGTATCAGTGTCTCTCCTAATCAGCCTTAATTCAGTATAGACATGGTCCATTTTCACGTTCAGGGCCGTTTTGCAGGCATTGATGGCTTCCATGAGGGCTGTGTGCTCCGGAGAAGCCGCAGGAGTTGCAGCCTTGTAACTCACCTCCTCCATCTGGGAAGCCATAGCAGTAAGGGTTATGGCGGCGGCCTTACCCTCGGCTTGCAGAGTGTTCCCTTTTTTGTTTTGTTTCCAAACGGAGCCTCCCCGTCTGTAGCCGGGCAAGAGCGGTCAGATCCAGGCAGTCAGGAGCGGCAGGTGAGCCTTCCAGCACCGTGATGGATCAGGACAAGAGATCTGGAAGGCGGAGCAGCACTAAAACACATCTGCTCCTGTCGCCATCTTGGACACTTATAATACTTTAGGAGAGAACTCTGATGAACTGACTCCTACCATTGAAAGGCAAGTTCCTACGCCTAATCCCTCTACTGTCAATTGGGTAGGGGGGACTTTGCTCTAATCTCTGACACCACTGGGTGGGACATGGCAATTGCCTTGGTCTGTTAAAAAACTGATTTTGGGTTAAAGGGGTTGTAAAGGTGCTTGTTTTTTCACCTTAATGCTTGATAGGCAATAAGGTGAAAAAACATCTGATGATTACCGGCCCCCCAGCCCCCCGTTTTACTTACCTAAGCCCTCGAAAGTCCCATGTCAAGAATGCGCTGGCTTCTTGGCTCTTCTCAGCCTGGTCTTCCCGGCTCTTCATTGGATAGATTGATAGCAGCGCAGCAATTGGCTCGCGCTGCTGTCAATCAAGTCCAAATGACGTGGCCGCTGGGGGGCAGTATACAGCAGTATACAGGCGGTGCAAACAAGACAGGGACTGAGTAGGTTTGTTGTGTTAAGTAGAATTTGTTTGTAATTTTGAACTGGTACATTTTTAAAGTGTAGCCCCAGTCAAAAAATCTATTTTTAAGCTTTTTGGAAAACATAGGGAAGGGTTATCACCCCTGTATAATTTTTTTGGCTGTCCGTCTTTTTTCATTTCACTTCCTGTTGTCTCCTTCCGTTTGCAAGTAGGAGACGTTTGTAAGTTGGATGTTTGAAAGTAGGGGACTGCCCTATATGCCCTGCATAAATGTGTCCCTAAAGCCGCGTACACACGTAGCCGTCTGTCTGACGTACTTAGTCTGGCGGACTTCCCGCCAGACTGTCCGTCGGACTTTCCAAACGGGCTACTTGCCCACACACGGCACTTTTTCAGCGGACTAATACGGCGTACTAAGTCCGCCGTACTATCCGCCCTACTTTTGAAATGAACGGACTCGCCCACACACGCGGAGGAAAGTCTGCTCATTTTGAGCGCGTCTCCAGGTAGGCGGGGCCCGCGAAGGATACGTCGCTGGCCCCGCCGCCTGGTATGGACTTAAAGGGGAACCCCAACGCTGAAAAAAATTGGCGTGGCGGTCCCCCCAAGTCCACAACAGACCCTTGTCCGAGCACGCTACCCGGCCGGCCAGGAAAGGAGGGGCGAGCGAGCGCCCCTCCCCCCTGAGCCGTACCAGGCTGCGTGCCCTCAACATGGGGGGTGCCTTGGGGAAGGGGGGGGCCACGCGGCCCCCCCACCCCAAAGCACCTTGTCCCCATGTTGATGAGGACAAGGGCCTCTTCCCGACAACCCTGGCCGTTGGTTGTCGGGGTCTGCGGGCGGGGGGCTTATCGGAATCCGGGAGCCCCCTTTAATAAGGGGCCCCCGGATACCGGCCCCCCACCCTATGTGAATGAGTATGGGGTACAATGTACCCCTACCCATTCACCTGTACAAAAAAAAATACAACACACAAGATAAAATAATTTATTGCACAGCTCCGGGGGTCTTCCGTCTTCGGGGGTCTTCTCGCCGGACTCCTCCGCTATCTTCTTGTAGCTCTTTTACTAGCGGAGGAGCCCGGCATTCTTCTTCGTCGCCGCGGCCTCTTCTTCCGACTTCGGGGGTCTTGTCCCCCTCTTCGGTTCTTCTGCCGGGCCACCGCGCCTTCTTATAGCTCTTTTACAGGCGGTGGCCCGGTCTTCTGTCGCCGCCGCCGCCTTCCGTTCTTCTTCTTCTTCTTCTCCTTCTTCTCCTGGAGATGTTGACTCGACGTTCTCTCCGGCCGCAATGCCAGGGACGCGCTGCGTTACGACTTATATAGGGACAAGGGGCGGTGTCACATGGGTTGATGTCACATGGGTTGGTGTCACATGGTGACCCCGCCCCCTTACGTTGTCATAGTCCCGGAGGATGCTGGGACTGTCGCCATGTGACATCAACCCATGTGACATCAACCCATGTGACACCGCCCCTTGTCCCTATATAAGTCGCAGCGCGTCCCTGGCATTGCGGCCGGAGAGAACGTCGAGTCAACATCTCCAGGAGAAGAAGGAGAAGAAGAGGGGGGCAAGACCCCCGAAGTCGGAAGAAGAGGCCGCGGCGACGAAGAAGAATGCCGGGCTCCTCCGCTAGTAAAAGAGCTACAAGAAGATAGCGGAGGAGTCCGGCGAGAAGACCCCCGAAGACGGAAGACCCCCGAAGACGGAAGACCCCCGGAGCTGTGCAATAAATTATTTTATCTTGTGTGTTGTGTTTTTTTTTTGTACAGGTGAATGGGTAGGGGTACATTGTACCCCATACTCATTCACATAGGGTGGGGGGCCGGTATCCGGGGGCCCCCTTATTAAAGGGGGCTCCCGGATTCCAATAAGCCCCCCGCCCGCAGACCCCGACAACCAACGGCCAGGGTTGTCGGGAAGAGGCCCTTGTCCTCATCAACATGGGGACAAGGTGCTTTGGGGTGGGGGGCCGCGCGGCCCCCCTTCCCCAAGGCACCCCCCATGTTGAGGGCACGCGGCCTGGTACGGCTCAGGAGGGGGGGGGGGGCGCTCGCTCGCCCCTCCTTTCCTGTCCGGCCGGGTAGCGTGCTCGGACAAGGGTCTGTTGTGGACTTGGGGGGGCCCCCACACCGATTTTTTCCGGCGTTGGGGTTCCCCTTTAAGTCCATACCAGGTGGCGGGGCCATCGGCGTCTCCTTCGCGGGCCCCGCCTACCTGGAGACCCGCTCGAAATGAGCGGACTTTTCTCCGGGTGGGAAAAGTCCGCTCATTTCAAAAGTACGGCGGACTGGCGCACACACGGCCGGATTGTCCGCCGAAATGCGAGTCCGGCGGGAAGATTGGAGTGTAAAACTACATTCTAAGTCCGCCGTACTTTCGGGTCAAAAAAGTATGCAGGAGGCTACACACGGGGGGATTGTCCGGCGGACTTGAGTTTGCCGGACTTTTCCACCCGCTTGTTTGATCGTGTGTACGCGGCATAAGGTGTTGGTGTTGCCACAAGTTAACACTGTAAGCCCTCAAAGTGACTCTTGGTGGGCGCTGGAGCTCCCTGCTGTGAACTATTATATCAAGAATTGTAATTACATACCATTGTTGAACAGTGGTAGAAAAATTGGGTCTTTGGTGGTTGTGGTGGTGGTGGTGCTGGTGCCACAACACTGTAAGTCTTCACAGTTACTCTCGGTGTGCGCTGGAACGGGCCCTGCTGTGAAATATTATAACAGGAATTGTAATTGCATGCTCCTATTAAACAGGGGCTTAAAAATTGGGCCTTAGGCACTGGTGCCACAACACTGCAACCCCTCACAGATACTCTAGTTGGAGCGCAGGAATGAGCCTTGCTGCAAAGTATTGCATCAAAAATTTTAATTACACACCCCTGTTAAACGGGCTGAAAAATTGGGCCTTAGGCACTGGTGCTGGTGCCACAACACTGCAACCTCTCCCAGATACTCTAGTTGGAGTGCAAGAATGAGCCCTGCTGCAAAGCATTGCATCAAAAATTGTAATTACATGCCCCATTTAAACGGGCTGAAAAATTTGGACTTAGGCACTGGCGCCATGACACTGCAACCTCTCCCAGATACTCTAGTTGGAGTGCACTAATGAGTCCTGCTGAAAAGTATTGCATCAAAATTTGTAATCACACTCCCCTGTTAAACAGGGGCTGTAAAATTGGGCCTTAGCCACTGGTGGCAGCACCCAGAACCAAAAATGTTCTTCCAAGCTATCAGCAGGATCATTGAGGAGGAAGAGGATAGTCAGTCAACATAACAGGACACTTACTCAGCATCAGCATAGGCAGTCTTGAAGGGATGTGACATTTCAAAAAAATGATTCGGTTACATCAGCTTCAGGTGCTTGGTAGCTGGTGGTGATCCAAGACTGATTCATCTTTATGAAGGTCAATCGATCAACCGAGTTGGTGGACAGGCGCACCCTGTGATCAGTTGCAAAGCCTCCAGCAGCACTGAATGTGCGTTCCGAAAGAATGCTGGATGCAGGACAGGCCAGTAGCTCAATTGCATACTGAGCAAGCTCTGGCCAGTGATCCATCCTCAAGACCCAGTAAACCAGAGGATTTTCGGTGGGAAAGGTGTCCAAGTCTGACCTTGCCCCTAGGTATTCCTGTACCATGTAAATAAGACGCTGGCGATGGTTGCCAGCGTCTGATTTAAAAAAAATTGTCTGAACGCATCGGTCAGATGGCCACCCTCTCCACCGCTCCTTCTGTGACTGACCGAAGCCTCAGCAACACATTGTCCAGGACCAGGAGTTTGTAACCTCCCAGTCTCTGGGAACACGTTGCACAGACCTTTATGCAAGGCCTCCCAGAGATGTCTCATCCTCTGCCCCCTCTGCGACGGCAAGATAAGGTCGGCAACCTTACCCTTGTACTGTGGATCAAGGAGAGTTGCCAGCCAGAGGATCCTTCCGCAGGCTTTGCAGGATCAGGGAGGCCATGCAGCGTAGGTTATCTGAGGCATTCAGTCCAGAGTCCTCTGGGTCACTAAGGAGGACATGATCTGCAGCCACCACTTCCTGGCCACGTACAAGTCCATGGGCTTCTTGGGACTGTGAATCATCCCTAAAAGACTGCTGCTGATGAGTGCCAGGCTCCACCTCCATGCTGACACAATCCTCCTCCTCCTCCTCTTCCTGTGTGATGAGTGGGACAGCAGGAACACTGGATAAAGGGGGCCTTGAGAGGCAAGGAAGTCCTCCTCTTCCTGCCTCTGTTCTGCCTCTAGTGCTCTGCCCATTATTCCACGCAGTGTATGCAGGTGGACAAGAGGTAGTGTCACTGATGCATGCACTGTCACTGCTCACCATTCTCGTGGCCTCCTCAAATGATGACAGGACAGTGCATGCATCCCTGATCATGCCCCACTGGCGTGGTGAAAAAAAACTGAACTCCCCTGACCCTATCCTGGTGCTGTAGTCACACAAGTACTCATTGATGGCCCTCTGCTGCATGTGCAGTCGCTGCAGCATGGCCAACGTTGAGTTCCACCTGGTGGGCATGTCACATATAAGGCGGTTCTTGGGCAGGGTCAACTCCTTTTGGAGCTCAGCCAGCCGAGCACTGGCATTATATGATCGGTGGAAATGCACGCAGACTTTGCTGGCCTGCCTAAGGACATCCTGTAAGCCCGGGTACCTGCCCAAGAACCACTACACCACCAGGTTCAGGATGTGGGCCACACAGGGCTCATGGGTCAGTTGTCCCTGTCGGAGGGCGGAGAGGAGGTTGGTGCCATTGTCGCAAATCACCATTCCTGGCTTTTGTGGCATCAACAACCTCTCGGCCTGTCCCTGCAGAGCTGACAAAATATCTGCCCCAGTGTGGCTCCTGTCCCCCAAACACACCAGCGCAAGCACGGCATGGCATCTTTTTGCCTGCGTACTTGCGTAGCCCCTTGAGCGCCTACGGAGCACCACTGGTTTCCGAGGACAAATCACAGGAAGAGGCCATGGAGGAAGAAGAAGAGGAGGGGGTGGAGGAGAAAGGTGTGTCACAACCAGTAGTAGCATTTTGGAGGCAGGGTGGCGGAACAACCTCCAACACTACTGCACCTTGTCCTGCATCCTTCCCAGCTGCCAGAAGAGTGACCCAATGGGCCATGAAAGATAGGTAACGTCCCTGTCCATGCCTGCTGGACCATGAGTCAGCGTTAATGTGCACCTTACCGCTGACCACCCTGTCCAGCAAGGCATGGACATTGCCTTCCACATGCTGGTAGAGAGCTGGAATCCCCTTCCGTGAGAAAAAGTGGCGTTTGGGAACCTGACACTGAGGAACCACACATTGCATGAACTCACGGAAGGGGGCCAAGTCTACCAACTGAAAAGGCAGCAGTTGAAGTGCTAGCAAATTAGCCAAGCTAGCATTCAACCGCTGGGAGTGAACATGGGAGTGAACATGTGGATGGCTGGGAGTGAACTTCTTTCAACGGTCCAGCAGCTGGGGCAGGGAAATTTGCCTGCTACAATCGGACGTCGGTCTACTGCTAGCAGAGTGCCCACAAGTACTTGTCTATGACACACCTAATTCTACACCTTTATTCCTCTCAGTGCAGGTTTCAGAGAGGACTGAAGGTCTAGTGGGGTTGGAAATCCCAGTTGATGAGGAGCTAGGAGAGGTCTGCTTTTGTTCTTTGGTGTGGGTCTTTAAGGTACGCTTGCCAACGAGCTGCATGGCAGGTCAACATATGTCTGGTCAAGCATGTGGTGCCCAAGCGGCTGATGTTTTGGCCACGCGAGATACGCTTGAGACATATGTTGCAAATAGCAGCGGTGCGATCTGATGCACTCGTCTCAAAAAGGTCCACACCAAAGAACTTTTGGAATAATGCGAGGAGGCAGCACCCTGCAGAGGTGGAGCTCTGCGTTGTGATTCAGTCGGTGTGCTGCCCTTAAGCTGGCCCCCGGAGGGCATCCTGCCTCATTAGAGATGTGCCTGCTCCTCCTCCTCCTCTCTCCTATCAGGCACCCATGTGGAGTCAGTGACCTCATCATCCCCTCCCTCTTCAACACTGGAGCAAACCTGGCAGTATGCTGCAGCTGGTGGAACATGACTGCCAGATTGCTGTCCTTCTAGAGCATCCCCTCTCTTTGCGCTCACGCTTCTGCTTTCCTCTAGCTGGGTATCATCATCAGAGCCTTCAAAACGCTGGGGATCCTCCTGGAGCATGCACCCAACACTGTGCTCAAACAGTTTGGGGGACTCCTCAGGAGGACATGGTGGGTCTAGGTAAGGAGTGACTGATGATATTGAGACAAGGGAAGAGGACTCGTTTGCAGCTGCTTTGCCAGTACCCTGAGCCTGGGTGAGGGAGGATGAGGAGGGCTTGGTCATCCACTCTACCAAGTCTTCGGCATGATGTGGCTCAACACGTTCAGCTGCCGAAAATAAGGACAAGCGTGTCCCATGGCCACGTGCTGGTGACGATGCACCGTTTCCACGACCAGCAATGTTGTCTCTAGACACAGAGCCTGCTTGCCCTCTTTTATTGGCTCGTGACTGTCTGCCTCTCCTTGTTGGCATTCCAGACATAGCAATGGCCTGCAGGGAGATGGGAAAACCAGCATTTGGGGTAGCTTTAGGAGCACATTGAGCAGATGACACAGTACACCAATGTAATTACTGCAGCTGCCTGCCTGCCTGTGGTATAGGATCTGAAGAACACCAGCAATTGGGGTAGCTTCAGTTGTATACTGTGCACGTGGCACAATACACCGACTCTAACTGCGGCATCTGCCTGTGGTATAAAAACAGAACAACACCAGCAATAAGGGGTAGCTTTGGGTGTATACTGTGCAGGAGGCATTATACATCCACTGTAACTGCTGCAGATGCCTGTGTTAGAGAAACAGAACAAAACCAGTAATAAGGGGTAGCTTCAGGAGTATACTGTGCAGGAGGCACACTACACCCACTGTAACTGCTGCAGATGCCTGTGTTACAGAAACAGAACAACACCAGCAATAAGGGGTAGCTTCAGGTGTATACTGTGCAGGAGGCACAATACACCCACTGTAACTGCGCTAGGTTAACAAGCAAAGATGACACTGTCCCTGCCTATCCTGCTCTCTCCCTGCATGCCAACACACTACACAAGGCCGCTACGCTGGTGGCCTTATATAGTGTGGGGCATGTACTAAACCCCCCCTGAGCTATAATTGGCCACAGGCCAATTATGGCTCTCCTCGCTGCCGGCGCTGTGATTGGCCAAGCATGCAGGGTCACAGTGCATTCTTGGCCAATTATCAGCCTGCAATGCACTGCGATGGCTCAGTGCACTGTGGGCCGTGAGCGCCACACGAATATGGCACGAACAGCCCACAAAGTTCTGGATTCTCCGAACAGGCGAACAGACGGTGCTCAAGTGGAACATGCGTTCGACTTGAACACCGAGCTCATCGCTAGTGTGCATGTGTCTGTATGTATGTGTGTGCATGTGTCTGTATGTGTGTGCATGTGTCTGTATGTGTGTGCATATGTCTGTATGTATGTGTGTGCATGTGTCTGTATGTGTGTGTATTCATGTGTCTGTCTGTATGTGTGTGCATGTGTCTGTATATATGTCTGTATGTGTGTGCATGTGTCTGTATATATGTCTGTTTGTATGTCTATGTGTCTGTATGTGTGTGCGTGCATTTGTATGTGTGTATGTCTTTTAATTCGGACCCCCCCCCCCCCCCCCCAATTCCTGTACCATCAGAACTGAGTTTGTAGGGCTTGTGTGTGATAACAGCCAGGACTGCTGCTTCTTTGAAAAGAAATCCATGCACAGATCGCTTTTCAGAGGCATTTGAAAGGTGGTAAAGAGGCATTATGTTGCCTCCTTACCACCTGATTTAAGCCCGTAAATGCAGCATCACTATACCGCAACTGTGCAATCCACACAGTTGCGGGGTAGTGGAAGTGCAAGCCCATTCTCTCTGGGTATACCTCCAGCTGCAGCCACAGCATGTGTACACCCCCCAGCTGCTCCCCCTGCAGATAAAGGGGAGAAGTTGGGGGTGGTAAAAACAGCTTAACCATGTGGTTTTACTGCCCCTCCAACCTGACATGTGAACAAGCCCTTGGTTCACATCTGTGTGCTCCTTGTAGGGCAACCCATTAATTTCAACGGGCTTCTCTACCCACAAAAATGCAGGGAAAGAAGTCCCGGGCTTTTTTTTTTTTTTTAAATTGCACTGCACCAAAAGCACCTCATGTTTTCCAATGTGTGGAGTACCGTTAAGAATTAACGGTACCCCTAAAGAGCATGGCATTCGTCTGTGTGTCGGGAACGAGTGTGACAAAAGCAAGAGAATTCTTGTTAGGCAGTGTATTAGTGCTTGAACGAACACACTTAGACCGAATTTTAATGGTTCAAAGAATGTCAGGCAAAATGGTTGTCCCTCACGCATGTTCACTTCATCAAATCTGGCCCTCTGTGAAAAAAGTTTTGGACACCCCTGCGCTAAGCCATTTCATTGTAGCTCTGGCTGGATGTTTAGGGTTGTTGGCCTGCTGGAAGGTGAACCTCCACCCCAGTCTCAAGTCTTTTGCAGACTCTAACAGATTGCCCTGCATTTAGCTCCATCCATCTTCCCGTCAATTCTGACCAGCTTCCCTGTCCTTGCTGAAGAAAAGCATCCCCCACAACATGATGTTGCCACCATCACGTTTCACGGTGGGGATGGTGTGTTCAGGATGATGTGCAGTAATCATTTTCCGCCACACATAGAGTTTTGCTTTTAGGCCAAAAAGTTTAATTTTGGTCTCTTCTGACCAGAGCACCTTCTTCCACATGTTTGCTGTGTCCCCCACATGGCTTCCCGCAAACAGGACTTCTTATGGCTTTCTTTCAAAGAGGGCTTTATTCTTGCGACTCTTCCATAAAGGCCAGAATTGTGGAGTGCACGATTAATAGTAGTCCTGTAGACAGATTCTCCCACCTAAGCTGTGGATTCCTGAAGCTCCTCCAGAGTCACCCAGGGCCTCTTGGCTGCTTCTCTAATTAATGCTCTCCTTGCCCAGCCTGTCAGTTTAGTGGGACGGCCATGTCTTGGTAGGTTGGCAGTTGTGCCATACTCTTTCCATTTTTGGATGATGGATTGAACAGTGCTCCGTGAGATGAGCTTCACAGAATAGCTGTATTTATGCTGAGATTAAATTACACACGGGTGGACTTTATTTACTAATTAGGTGACTTCTGAAGGCAATCGGTTCCACTAGATTTTAGTTAGGGGTATCAGAGTAAAGGGGCTGAATACAAATGCATGCCACACTTTTCATATATTTATTTGAAAAACATTTTGAAAACCATTTATCATTTTCCTTTCACTTCACAATTGTGTGCCACTTTGTGTTGGTCTATCACATAAAATCCCAATAAAATACCGCATTTATCGGCGTATAACATGCACTTTTTTCCCCTTAAAATCAGGGGGAAATCATGGGTGCTTGTTATACGCCGATACCCCGCCGATCTCCCGCTGATTAGGGGAAACGAGCGAGCGGAGCCAAGATACACAAAGCCGAAGTACATTCGGCTTTACTTGGCTCCTCTCGCAGTCCCGCCCACCTCCACTGATTGCGAGAGGGGCGAGCTCCTCTGACATACAGAAAGCCGAATGTACTTTGGTAAGTCTTGGCTCCTCTCGCAGTCCCGCCCCTGACTGTGAGCAGAGCCGAAACTAGCCGAAGTATACTTGGCTTTCTGTATGTCAGCGGCGCTTGCTCCTCTCGCAATCAGTGGCCGAGTAAAGCCGAAGTACGCTCGGCTTTCTGTAGCCTGGCTCCGCTCTCTCCTCTCCACCTGTGCCAAATTTAAAATGGGGAAATGCTGCAGAGACTGGCAAGGCTGCAAAGGCACTGGGCAAGGCTGCAAAGGTACTGGACAAGGCTGCAGATGGGCACTGGACAGGGTTACAATGATGGACAAGGCTGCAGATGGACACTAACAAGGCTGCATTGATGGGCATTTTAATGTAAGTTTTTTTAAATTCTTAAACTTCCCTCCTAAAAGTTTTTTGCCTTAAAATTCCCTCCTAAACTTGGGGTGCGTGTTATACGCCGATAAATATGGTACATTTTTTGGTTGTACCGCGACAAAATGTGGAAAAGTTCAAGGGGTATGACTACTTTTTCAAGGCATTGTATATGATAATGGATAGATTGAGGGCGGGTAGGGTAATTCATTGATTCCCTCTGTCACTGACAGTTTGCAGGAGACCTGCATAGCATCAGCCATCTGCTGATCAAGGGTGCAATGCTCTACAGGCTCCTAAAAAAAAAATATATTTTTTACCTGCAAATCAACTGTGCATTTATTACTTTCTTTTGAAAAAGGTGAACTTATACTTTAATACTGTACACACTGTGGGGATTACAAGTTAGTGGTTAATGATAGTTTATGAGAAATAGGACACCTGTATATAAATTAATATTAAGGTATGGTGTAGTGGTTTTAATACTGCTTAATACTAAATGTGATTTTGTACGGTTTCAAAATGCAGGGGTTCTGCTGTACTCTATCTCCCACGAATATATAGGTGTTGCCGATTACAATAATTTGCCGAAAAAAAAAAAAAAATATATATATATATGTAGGAAGGCCAGTATGGTGGCCTGAATTTATGGGAGGAGTCCAGGGGGTATTTAACCAGCCCGCTCGCCTGTGGTCTTTGTCGGTTTCCTGTGCGTGGTATGACGTCACTAGGCCGACTCTTCGAAACTCATCAGCGTCCGTGAGTTACCGCTTCGTAGTTGTTCGAGGTCCTCGTTCCCGTTCGCAATTTACGTACTAACGCGTCGATTCGGCTGTCGCAGGTAGGGTTTTTCGGTTGACTTGTCATTTCATACATTGTAAATGTCTCGTCACTAAACCTCGATATCAAACTTAAGAGTCATTCGTAAAACCCTACACACAGGCGTGACGTCTGTCTACTACTCGTAACGTGATCATACCAAACATTTCTTTGTTTTTGTGTACCTCACACCGACGCAAAGACACAGCTTTGTTTAGGCGTGTCTCACTGTTTTATGCTCCACAGACTAATCGATGTTTCTCGTGGATTTGATGGGCACTGGTCAGTGCCATGTCAAGGCCGAACCATTTCAAACCATTTCAGATAATTTCAAATCATTTCACTCTCACCTACCGTGCTCCGATTCAAATCCAGTCGCATCCACAATGCACCGATTCATCCCGGTGCGCCCCAGTTGTTCAGCCTCATTTCTATACATGCTCCAGAGTCCAATTTGTTGAGTCACCGACTCATGCCTCTGTCATGGTAAATCATTTCACTGTCACGTATCACGTTCCGATATGAATCCAGTCGCATCTACGATGCACCAATTCGTCCAGCATGCCCCAGGTATTTTTCAGCCTCATTTCAGTACATGCTCCAGAGTCCCGTTCATTGTCAGTCGCAATCGCGGCACGACCAATTCGGACCTCTGTCATGGCAAACTTTGTCACTCATTTCACTGTCACTTACCGCGCTCCGATTCGAATCTAGTCACATCCGTGATGCACCGGTTCGTTCCGATGTGCCCCAGTTGTTTACGGCCTAATTTCAGTACATGCTCCAGAGTCAGGATTCATTGTCGGTTGCAGGTTTCGGTTCTCTGATTCATGTCTCTGTCATGGGAAATCATTTCACTGTCACGTATCACGCTCCGATACGAATACAGTCGCATCGTGCATCAATTTGTCTCGGCGCACCCCAGGTATTTCAGCCACATTTCAGTACATGCTCCAGAGCATGCACGATTAACGGTCAGTCGCAACAGCGGCATGATCTATTCGTGCCTCTGTCATGGCAAACAAAATAATTTCACCACCACGTACCGCGCTCCGTTTCAAATCCAGTTGCATACGTGATGCACCGATTCGTTATGGTGTGCCCCAGTGCTTTAGCCTCATTTCAGTGCATGCTCCAGAGTCCGGTTCATCATCAGTCGCAGTCGCGGCACGACCGACTTATGCCTCTGCCATAACAGATATTTCATTAATTTGACTGTCATATACCGTGCCCCGATTCAAATCGGTCGCATCCGAGATGCACCAATTCGTTACGGTGTGCTCCAGTTGTTTTGTCCCCAATTGGCTCGGTCGCATTTCATTACATGCTCCACAGTTCAACTCGTCACTTATCATCTGAAACGTCGTTTATCGCAGTCAGCCTATGTCACGGCAAACATTTCACTCATTCACTTCACACACTTGTCACTTGAGTCTAATCCACTCATACCAACAATACATTGATTCGCACCCGTCATTTCAGCATTACAGGTATCGTTCGCATGTTGCCTGTCATTCCTCCAAGTCCGACAGTCACTACAGATCGAATCCTTCGTGCTTCGAATTTCAGCCAAGGGTCTCGATTCGTTTGTTAAAACCTTCGCCTCACTGCTACTCCCCCTGATAGTCGCACAATCCAATGCATGTTGGTTTCCTTTCATACACTTTACGGCCGGTTCCTATCAGGATTCATTACATACAGTTACAAAGATTCGTCTCTATTTCATTTTCATACACGCTACAACCCGTTTCAATTCCAGTCGCCTCAGCGGCAAATCGATTCGTACCGGGTTCATTTCGTACTCTCCACGGTCTGATCTATATTAGATTCATTTCATACACTCTAAAACCGGTTCTTATCAGATTAATTTCATGCGATCGATTCGTATAGGATTCGTTTCATACTTACGACCGATTCATATCGGATTCATTCCATACACACCCAAGAAACAACTTCTTGCAAATCGCTGCTAGCACGCACCCAAGCATACACTCCCTGCAATCATTGCAAACACATATCCAGGCACAGACTTCTTGCAATCGTTGCAAGCACGCATTTAAGCATAGACTTCTTGCAATCGTTGCAAGCATGCATTCAAGCATGGACGTCTTGCAGTCGTTGCAAGCACGCATTCAAGCGTAGACTTCTTGCAATCGTTGCAAGCACGCATCCAAGCGTAGACTTCTTGCAATCGTTGCAAGCACGCATCCAAGCATAGACTTCTTGCAATCGTTGCAAGCACGCATTCAAGCATAGACCTCTTGCAATCATTGCAAGCAGATGTCCAGGCACAAACTTATTGCAATCATTGCTAGCAGGCAGTTCTGGCTAGCTCAATAGATTGCTTTAGGAAAAAGCCTGGATACTTTCCTAAATGTATATAATATAATGGGGTACTTATATTTATAGGTAAAGTTGATCCAGGGAAAAATCCGATTGCCTCTCGAGGGATCAGGAAGGAATTTTTTCCCCTGCTGTAGCAAATTGGATTATGCTCTGCTGGGGTTTTTTGCCTTCCTCTGGATCAGCTGTGGGTGTAGAATTGGGTATGTTGGGTTGTGCGATACTTTATTTATTTGATTTGTGGTTGGACTGGATGGACTTCTGTCTTTTTCGACCTGGCTAGCCATGTATCCTACCATAACTCCTTGCAATCGTTGCAAGCACGCATCCTGGCATAACTCCTTACAATCGTTGCAGGCACGCATCCTGACATAACTCCTTGCAATCGTTGCAGGCAAGCATCCTGGCATAACTCCTTACAATCATGGCAAGCACGCATCCTGGCATAACTCCTTGCAATCGTTGCAAGCACGCATCCTGGCGTAACTCCTTGCAATCGTTGCAGGCACGCATCCTAGCATAACATCTTGCAATCGTTGCAAGCACGCATCTTGGCATAACATCTTGCAATCGTTGCAAGCACGCATCCAAACACACGTTCAAGCACAACTCCTGCAGTCTTCGCAAGCACATGCAGTAATACGAATTTCTCACAGTCA
Organism: Lithobates pipiens; assembly: GCF_037356315.1. Taxonomy (NCBI): domain Eukaryota; kingdom Metazoa; phylum Chordata; class Amphibia; order Anura; family Ranidae; genus Lithobates; species Lithobates pipiens. The sequence goes on from NW_027507784.1 coordinate 171,045,759, forward strand.
CTACGAACACATCTCCAGTGACAAACTCCCGTGCAATTGTCGCAAGCACACGTTTAAACACAACTTTTGCAATCATGCCAAGGCACGCAACTTAGCATAACTTCTTGCAATCATTCTTTTGCAAGCACATTCTCAGTGGCTACACATCATTTTCAGCAGCACTTAATTGGCCACTTGTCTCCTGTGGCTTTTTCTTACAAGCCACTCACCGTTTCCTGTCTGTCATCTCTCCCTTAGGACAGTTGAGTTCAACTTCCGTCCTGCACCAGGATCGTGTTGACACATGCAACTGGCTTCTTCTTGTAACACGATCAGGCTATACCTAGCCAGCGTTCAGCATTTCTTATCCTTACAGGACCCGGAGAGCCATCTGTCTTTATGGCCCATACAGTAAGATCCCCACTACGAGGCTTCCAGAGGCATCAGCCCATATCTAACGGCAAACGCTCGCCCATCACAACTGCCATCTTTAGGGACATATAAAATCCTCGCACATTCCCCAGTCTAGTCATCCAAGCGGCCATCTACCTGGCCCTTTGTGGTTTCCACGGCCTAGCCAATTTATCATTAGTAGCACTGGCAGCCGGGTACTATACAGACACCACCTGACGAATGCTCAAATCTGCAATACGGGCCATTCCCCAGGGTCGATCTTCCTCTCGCAGACACAGGACCCCTCTCAGATCCTTAATTTAGATGCCGTGGCAATAGCAGACCTATCAATGTTGGAAGGTTCCTTACTGCATGGATTGGTATAGCGATGTTTATACCATCTACGATGCCCCTGTCACCCCTGGTAGTGACAGATGCCGCAGCCTCCACAGGCTTCGCTGCCATTTTTGGCCACCACTGGTTTACAGAACCATGGCCTCAGGGATACTCCTAAACCCCATGTTTATCTGGACTTCCTCCCTCTTCAAGCTATACCTGGTCATGACAGCCTCTCGACTCTGGGGTCATGTCAGGACAGGACAGGCCGTGGCTTTCACCAACGACAACTGGGCCGAGGTTGATCTTGTTGATGAAGCCAGGTCTGGACCACTCTCGGTTATGTCCTTCCTGCGCAGACTGCTGCGGTTATCTTGGCAGCACCAGTTTAATGTCCATTGTATGTTCATTCCAGGCTGTCATCTTCTGGGACAGGTCTACTATCTTCATTAGTCGCAATTTGGCCTTCTCCCCAGCCTGCTCATACAAACAGCCAGTTACTTAGCCTACTACAGGTTCTGATGGCCCAGCAAGTTCACCTTCAGCAATCCCGCAGGCCAAGTTCTGCTTGGTCGTCATTTGGCTCGCTACCAACACCATTTCATCCTCCACCTTGCAGTGTCTAAAACCCAGCAATCTGGCTACAGGATAGACATCCATTTCTATAGAACAAACAGTGCCTGGTGTCGAGTAACCATACTCGACCACCTACTGTCACTCCTACCGGAACGTGCAAACTCTAGTCCCCTGTTGCCTTTTCGTGCTAACACTTGAGTACCTGCCAGTTTTCCAAAAACATGGGGTTCTTCTACGCAGCCTACACCTCGACCCCGGTCCGTACCATGGTCACTCTTTAGTATTGGAGCACCCTTGGCAGCATCTTGGCATGGGTCCCAGGTCACGTCATTAAGAGACTAAGCAGTTGGAACCCTGCCTACCTCGCCTGGTACATCCCGAATCCTCAGGTGGAAATGGCACAAGCATTCACCAAACTTGCTCAACTAATTAAGCTAAAACTAATAAAACTACACCCCTACCTGAATGTTTTTGCCCCCTTATTTTGGTATACCGACCATCAGACCAGGGCACACTTCAGGTCCATTTCGTGTTGTAAATCTTATGGTAAGTCTATTTGTTCATATCCGTATCGGCCATAGGGCTTCGACCATAAGTATGAAGGCCAGTATGGTGGCCTGAATTTATGGGAGGAGCCCGGGGGGTATTTAACCAGCCCGCTCGCCTGTGGTCTTTGTCGGTTTCCTGTGCGTGGTACCCACAAATTAATTTCTCTTCACAAAATATTCATTTCTAATCTAGGGTATGCCCCCTTATTTTGGTATACCGACCATCAGACCAGGGCACACTTCAGGTCCATTTCGTGTTGTAAATCTTATGGTAAGTCTATTTGTTCATATCCGTATCGGCCATAGGGCTTCGACCATAAATGTAATGTATGAGTTTATTGAATACTCTGAAAAATTCAGAATGTATGTAAATTTTCTACTACATTCAAAATAATGATTATGAACATCCCTAGAATTAATGAGCATTTAATCCTTGCAGTGCGGGGGAAGGAGGCATTGCAGGGGGTAGATTTTTTTTATTTTTGTGCCCGGAGTTGGACTTTAGCTGGAGCTAATTATAAATTGACTTTTTTTTAAATCTGATTTATTATTATTACATTTTTTATATTAGAAGTAGCAGGCCCGAGGGGGGGCGTGACTGGTTGTGAACAGTCGGAGAGCATGGAGTGAGAGTGTAAGGCTATGTGAGCTCTCTCCCACCCTCCCTTCTGAAGTGCAGCAGTGATGACAGGAGATGTTCGCTGGGGTGGCTGGAGCTGACGGCTCGGAGCTCTCTGTTTGATCGGACCGGTTGACTGGCAGATTTGCACCTCTGTGAGGGGTGGGAGAGGAGGCGTGTTCACCCCCCGGCATCCTGGCGTCCAAGTGTCTCCGGTGGCGGCCCGTCCATAGGGGGAGCACGGGTTAAGCCCATGCTCCCCCTAACACAATTTTATCAAAACACTGGCATATTCTGACACAAACTGAGACTCTAAAACAAATAGTTGGAGATAGACCACATGGTAGTCAAAAGAGCCAAAAACTTGAATGATATGTTAGTTCAATCTGAGTTTGTACGGCCCCCATATAGTTGGCTCACAGACTTACCTAAAATCAATGGCATGTATCCGTGCGGTCACTGTGGCACCTGCAAATTTATAGACCGTTCAAAAACTTTCACTGATTCAGAAGGAAAGCAGGAATTTTAAATGAAATCTTTTATAAACTGTGCTACAAGGGTATTGTATGACCTTTAATGCCCATGTAAAAGACTCTATGTGAGGAAGACAAAGCGACAGTTATGTATTAGGTTTGGCGAACATCTCCAAAGTATAAGACAGAGAGAGGACACCCCAGTAGCCCAACATTTTTTAAAGTACCATCAAGGGAAAACTACAGGTTTAAGGATAAAGGGTTTCTTCTCCCTCTCTCTTACAGATCGCAGAGGAGATTTTGATACAATACCGTTAAGAAAAGAGAAATTCTGGATATTCACGCTCAAGACTCTCCAGCCGAAGGGTCTAAATAATGAATTGAGCTTGAAGATCTTCCTTTAGCCTTAAAAAATCCCCCGATCGTTCTTGTGCCTTAAAAAATCCCCCACCCCCTCCCTATTTACCTCAATTTTTACCCTCCTCCCCCTTTTTTTGTTTTTTATATTTATCTTTTTGTTTTACCACCCCCCTCCCCATTTACACCTATTTTTACCCCCTTTTTATTTTACCACCCCTTCTCCATTTTTCCCATTTGTTTTCACCCTCCTTTTTTACCACCCCCTCCCCATTTACCCCAATCCCCCCCCCCTCCTTTTTTCTTTTGCCATACATTTAGCTATTCCACTGTGAAGAGTAAAAGAAAGATGTACTTATATATAGATTGAAAACTAGTAGAACTAAGGATTAAACTTTATATTGTTGGATTTGATTTATGTATTGTCTTGAGGTATTCAAATACCTATCTTTTAAAAACTGTAGTTAGCAGTGTTACCACAAGATGGCAATGAGTACTTAATATGACATAAGCTAAGCTGATTGGACAGTGTTCACTATATAAGGATGAGTCTTGCTTGTGTCTAATGTCCTGACGAAGTGCATGTACATGCACGAAACACATCAACGTACTCAATGCAGAGCACGACACCGAGCTCTCCTTATCCAGAAATGTAAGAGTTTTTCCGTTACAATCTTCAACATCTATAGAGTGGTGCATGAAATAGCCTACCTTGCAACAACTAAAGCTGTGTGCCAGACATCATCTGACAAGACATATGACTTATTATCCCCAGGAAGCATCTCTGGATTATATACCTGGGACTTGAACAGCCAGCGGCCATTACCAAAGTGCAGTTCAGAGTTATCACAGTTCATTTCAAATGGCCTCCATGTGGAGAGACCATAGAAACAGAAACTTACTTTGGCTGAGGTGGTGATTGATACGAGTGGTAGGAGCCCTGATGGGTAGCTTCGTCTGAACCCCCCCCGTCCTTATTCATCTGTTCCCTTTGTGGACTGTGGAGGTCCATGTGACTTTGTGAGATTTGTTAGGCACATATAACTCTTTATGCATGCTGTTGGCCCTGATTACTGCCTAGTCCCTGGCTAGTATACTGGATCCATTATGTGGCAATTTATGTGAAATATATGCTTAATCAAAGGTGACTGCAATAATTTGAGACTTCTGAACTTACAGCACTATTTGTCTTTATTAAATGACATTTCAAAAAGCGGCTGTTGTAGCTGTTTGCTCTCACATTCAAGAAAATAAGCTACATTATTTCCTCCTTATCCCCTTCCCACAGAGCGTATGCAGATGTGCGTACTCGGCTTCTGGGGGTTATACCGGGATGATGCCCGCACCTGCAGGCATCATCCTGGTACCGTTTTTCAGAGCTGGCGATCGGCTTTCCAGCCATAACAACCGATGTGGCTAAAAGCGGATTGGCTGTTATGCCGGAGGAGTGGGAGGGGACGCCCCCCCCTCCGCCGCTCTTACCGGGGCTCCCGTTCAATCGGGAGCCCCGATCGAACATCCACTGCTTCTGGCGGCTAGGGAGAGACTGGCTTGAAGCCGTGCGGCTTCATTCCAGCCTCCTAATCGTAAACATGGAAGCGACGTCATGACATCACTTCCTGTTTACTCGGCTGCCAAAGGCGCCGGTTTTAAAAAAAAATACAGTATTCAGAATTGCCGAAAATGGTGATCTGAATACTTTGAAGTGTAAAGGAGGGATCGGGGGTCTTTTAGACCCCCGATCCCTCCATAAAGAGTACCTGTCACCACCTATTACTGTCACAAGGGATGTTTACATTCCTTGTGACAGCAATAAAAATTGACAAAAAAAACTATATTTTTTTTAAAACAATTTATTAATTTTAAAATAAATAAGAATTCTTTTTTTAAAAGTGCCCCCGTCGCCGCGAGCTCTCGCAGCAAAGAAAACGCATACAGATGTCGCGCCCGCATATGTAAACAGTGTTCAAATCACACATGTGAGGTATCGCCGCGATCGTCAGAGCGAGAGCAATAATTCTAGCACTAGAACTCCTCTGTAACCCTAACCTGGTAACCGTTTTTTTTATAAAGCGTCGCCTATGGACATTTTTAGGTACCGTAGTCTGTCGTCATTCCACGAGTGCGTGCAATTATAAAGCATGACATGTTTGGTATCTATTTACTCGGCGTAACATTATCTTTCACATTATGCAAAAAAAAATTTTTAATTCATGAAAGTGTCCCTTTTCCCAAAAAGTTGCTTTAAAACACAGCTGCACAAATACCGTGTGACATAAAATATTGCAACAATCACCATTTTATTCTCTAGAATCTCTGCTAAAAAATATATATATAATGTTTGGGGGTTCCAAGTAATTTTCTAGCAAAAAATATGGATTTTAACTTGTAAACACCAAATGTCAAAAATAGGCTTAGTCATGAAAGGGATTTATTGTATCAACTTATTTCCCATTGTGGAGAGAACTATGCTAATATCTCTATAATGCTACATGACACTTTAACAATAAGGCGATTTGGAGGTTCTATTACCAAGAAGACATCTTTAGTGGGAGTTACATGCGCTACTTTCATCTGGAGAAGGGAGACTGATAGTTTGGGGTAGTGGTATTTACAGTGCTCTGTGTCTGTTTTTTATAATAACATTATTGCTAACTGCAGAATGTTTTTATCATTGTGATTGCATATAGTGAGAGGTGCAGTTCTATATAGAACATAGTGTTGCCTTGTATATTTCCCTATCATTGGGTGTGCATCTTTTTCATCAATAAACTCTAATTAATTTCATCATAAAGCTGTGGTGGACCCTTCCCTCATCTGGCGTTCCCGGGACAATTTCACTTGCACCTGATGTATGGATGGACTCCGTTGGAGGGCACCTGATTTATGGAGGGACTCCGCTGGAGGGCACCTGATGTAAGGAGTGACTCTGCTGGGGGCACCTGATGTAAGGAAGGACACCGCTGGGGGCACCCAATGTAAGGGGACCAAGCTGGGGGTACCTTATGTATGGAGGGACTCCACTGGGGGCACCTGATGTATGGAGGGACTCTGCTGGGGGCACCTGATGTATAGAGGGACTCCACTGGGGGCACCTGATGTAAGGACGGACTCCGCTGGGGGAACCTGATGTAAGGACAGACTCCGCTGGGGGCACCTGATGTAAGGAGGGACTCCGCTGGAGGGCACCTGATGTATGGAGGGTCTCTGCTGGGAGCACCTGATGTAAGGAGGGACTCCACTGGGGCACCTGATGTAAGGAGGGACTCCGCTGGGGGCACCTTATGTATGGAGGGACTCCGCTGGGGGCAACTGATGTATGAAGGGACTCTGCTGGGGGCACCTGATGTATAGAGGGACTCGGCTGGGGGCACCTGATGTAAGGAGGGACTCTGCTGGGGCACCTGATGTAAGGAAGGACACCGCTGGGGGCACCTGATGTAAGGGGGGACTCCGCTGGAGGGCACCTGATGTATGGAGGGACTCTGCTGGGAGCACCTGATGTAAGGAGGGACTCCACTGGGGGCACCTGATGTAAGGAGGGACTCCGCTGGGGGCACCTGATGTATGGAGGGACTCCGCTGGAGGGCATCTGATGTATGGATGGACTCCTCTGGGGGCACCTGATGTAAGGAGGGACTCCGCTGGGGGCACCCGATGTATGGATGGACTCTGTTGGAGGGCACCTGATTTATGGAGGGACTCTGCTGGGGGCACCTGATGTAAGGAGGGACTCCGCTGGGGGCACCTGATGTAAGGAGGGACTCCGCTGGGGGCACCTGATGTAAGGAGGGACTCTGCTGGGGGCACCTGATGTAAGGAAGGACACCGCTGGGGGCACCCGATGTAAGGGGGACTACGCTGGGGGCACCTTATGTATGGAGGGACTCCGCTGGGGGCAAATGATGTATGAAGGGACTCTGCTGGGGGCACCTGATGTATAGAGGGACTCCGCTGGGGGAACCTGATGTAAGGAGGGACTCAGCTGGGGCACCTGATGTAAGGAAGGACACCGCTGGGGGCACCTGATGTAAGGGGGGACCAAGCTGGGGGTACCTTATGTATGGAGGGACTCCGCTGGGGGCACCTGATGTATGGAGGGACTCTGCTGGGGGCACCTAATGTATAGAGGGACGCCACTGGGGGCACCTGATGTAAGGACGGACTCCGCTGGGGGAACCTGATGTAAGGACAGACTCTGCTGGGGGCACCTGATGTAAGGAGGGACTCCGCTGGAGGGCACCTGATGTATGGAGGGACTCTGCTGGGAGCACCTGATGTAAGGAGGGACTCCACTGGGGGCACCTGATGTAAGGAGGGACTCCGCTGTGGGCACCTGATGTATGGAGGGACTCCGCTGGAGGGCACTTGATGTATGGATGGACTCCGCTGGGGGCACTTGATGTAAGGAGGGACTCCGCTGGGGGCACCCGATGTATGGATGGACTCTGTTGGAGGGCACCTGATTTATGGAGGGACTCTGCTGGGGGCACCTGATGTAAGGAGGGACTCCGCTGGGGGCACCTGATGTAAGGAGGGACTCTGCTGGGGCACCTGATGTAAGGAAGGACACCGCTGGGGGCACCCGATGTAAGGGGGACTACGCTGGGGACACCTTATGTATGGAGGGACTCCGCTGGGGGCAACTGATGTATGAAGGGACTCTGCTGGGGGCACCTGATGTATAGAGGGACTCCGCTGGGGGCACCTGATGTAAGGAGGGACTCTGCTGAGGCACCTGATGTAAGGAAGGACACTGCTGGGGGCACCTGATGTAAGGGGGGACTACGCTGGGGGCACCTTATGTATGGAGGGACTCCGCTGGGGGCAACTGATGTATGAAGGGACTCTGCTGGGGGCACCTGATGTAAGGACGGACTCCGCTGGGGGAACCTGATGTAAGGACAGACTCCTCTGGGGGCACCTGATGTAAGGAGGGACTCCGCTGGAGGGCACCTGATGTATGGAGGGACTCTGCTGGGGGCACTTGATGTAAGGAGGGACTCCACTGGGGGCACCTGATGTAAGGAGGGACTCCGCTGGGGGCACCTGATGTATGGAGGCACTCCACTCGGGGCAACGGATATATGGAGGGACTCTGCTGGGGGCATCTGATGTAAGGAGGGACTTGGCTGGGGGCACCTGATGTAAGGAGGGACTCTGCTGGGGGCACCTGATGTAAGGAAGGACACCACTGGGGCACCTGATGTAAGGGGGGACTACGCTGGGGGCATCTTATGTATGGAGGGAGTCTGCTGGGGGCACCTGATGTATAGAGGGACTCTGCTGGGGGCACTTGATGTAAGGAGGGACTCCGCTGGGGGCACCTTATGTAAAGAGGGACTCCACTGGGAGCACCCGATGTGTGGAGGTACTCCACTGGGGGCAACTGATGTATGGAGGGACTCCGCTGGGGGCACCTGATGTAAGGATGGACTCTGCTGGGGGCACCTTATGTATGGAGGGACTCCGCTGGGGGCACCTGATGTAAAGGGGACTCTGCTGGGGCACCTTATGTATGGAGGGACTCCGCTGGGGGCAACTGATGGCATCTGGTGGCAGGTGACGTGGCTAGTGACACGCTCAGGGCTCCCACTGATTCTGCATTATGGTGAGTTGGATGATTTAATTTTATATTACAATGTAATAACAGAAATAATGCGCTTTAATCATCCTGACTCCATAACAACCATGGTGCCGGGATGATTGAAGTGCTAACATCAGGTGTTTGGAGGATCTTTAACTGCTGATTGTTAGACTTTCTAGAATACACATATTTCTATTTTTGTGTAGGATCTGGGCCTGCTGTCCCTCCATCCCTCTCTCCCTTGTTCATCTTAGACTCTAACCACACCACCTTAGAGCCACGCCCACTATTTCACTGAAGCCACACCCATTTTCACCAAGTGGGAGGGGTCAAAAGGGCGCCCCCATCCTAAAACTTCACCAGCCACCACTGAGTGTCTCTGCTGAGTGGCGGTGTGCAAGCTACGAAAACTTTTTGAAACTCAGCGGGAGAAGGAGGAATTAGCTCGGATACACCGTGTGAGGTACAGTAGGAGAGCGTGTGAGACGCACTCAGGCGATAACCAGCATCGGTGCAAGGACAAACACCAGGACTGAGGTATGAGCGGTGTATTAACACTGCAGGTATAGACTGCAAGGCTGTACTGGACGTAGGACAAAAGTGTGCTGCCCAGATTTATGGACTAAATGTTTTTCTCGTACATTGAACTGCTCCTATTTAAGCACCCTATGCAGCCCAGCCTCCTGATTTCAAGAGGCTTCATGCTAGGATATCTGGGTACCTCTTGTCTAACAGCTCTAAAGGACGAACGCTAAGCATGCCTGCTTTGAAGTGCAGAGTACGGTATTATGGAGCAGCATCCCGCCATATCTGTTTCTGGTTATTTGCACTGACATTTTATGACACTTAATGTCTATCAGGTCACAGTAAGAGCCACTGTATCAAAAGGACAAGATTACAGGACATTTCTATATCATCCCTGGGGGCCTGGAGTTTGTTAAAACACGTTCTAATATGTTATAATAGTATATCAGACTCTCTCTAGGAAGGGCCCGGAGCGTGCAATCACATGGCTCTAGTATCCTGGTAGTCTTTATAAAGTGGAAAACACAGGATTTGGTTTCCCTGCTCTTGCTGATATGTCACTTTGGTGAATTAGCCATATACTGTAGTGTCTTATACCTTTTATTCAGCACAGTCTTGTTCATAAAAAACTGTTGGATTACCGGATTGACAGGGCCAATAAGGGACAGCAAGGGTTAAAGGCGGTGGCTTTCTCCTTGTACAGTCCTTCAAGGAATTTTGCATTTTTTCCATTTGTAAAAACCAAACAGTGGGTGCCCAGATATTTAGCTCTGATACCATACAGTGTTGCTTTGGTGATATTGGCCTAGTGAGCACAGCAATAATGACTAGAAAGAAAAGTGAGGAGCAGTTACACCAGGAGAATGCTGGATCCCAAGCAACACGCTCGGCAAAAGATGAAGGGAGTCAAGTGGCAGCAGCAGCTAAATTAGAGCAGTTTGCTCATGCCCCTTGTCAGTTGCCGGCTAAAGGGTCCCAGCAACCACTGGCAAAGGCCCAAGCTGGGCCCTCTCTGGATAGAAAGAGCCACGGCCAATTACCAGGGGCATCAACAGCCACAAAAAGCACAGGTAATAGGGGGCCAGAGGGGGCGAGCTGGGGTCCTATGTCAGTGTCGGCCCCTGACACTGTGAAATTATCACAAGAGGAACCAACATTGAAAGATGTGCTAATAGCGATTAACACATGCAAGAGTTCATTGAATAATCTTTGTGAACAACTAGTGGGAATTAAGGCAGAATTACATGGAATGGGCCAGGAACTCCAGAGGACTGTGGAAAGGACAACCGCCTTAGAGGAGCGACTAAGTTTAATTGAGGACGAGTTATCTCCCCTAAAACCGGAAGTTAAAGTAATGCAAAAACAATTAAAACATCAAGTCTTAAAAAGTCTTAAAAATGGATGAAATGGAAAAGGTCACGTAGGTGTAATGTGCGGGTGGTGGGTCTCCCAGAATATAGCGAGAGCCCACACCCCATATTATTCCTAGAGAAATGGTAAAGAAATGCTAGGGAGGAAGCCTTTTCACTTCTCTTCCCAATAGAAAGAGCCCATAGAATCCCATTTAGAGCCTTGTGTGAGGAGGACACCCTTGATCAATCCTTTTGAAACTTTTTAACTATAGAGATAAAGAGACACTTTTGAAGAGAGACAGAGAGATGGGGAATATTCTTTATAATGGAGCCAGGATATTATTGTATCCAGATTATTCCCCAGATCTTCAAAGGCGTAGAGCAGAATTTGTACCGGTTAAACGTTCTTTATAGAAGTATAACATTATATACACTGTATTATATCCAGCACGCCTGTGAATAACGGCCCTTGGGGAACCCAGTTTTTTGATATACCGACGGAAGTGACTAAATGGTTGGAGGACAATAAGAACAATTTATAGAC